>NC_135674.1:3491406-4107156 GCF_964188315.1 Podarcis muralis
CAAGGAGGCCAACAGTAGGTGGCGCCAGAGCCAAGGAGTGGCAGAGCAAATGCATTCTGTATCTGAGATGGAGTGGGAAGGGGCTGGCGGCCACCGCAGTCATCCCATCTGCCCTCATGGAGTGGCCAGAATCCACTGGGCAAATGCTCATCTTGCCAGAGTCTGGGTCTTCTGCTATTGCTCTCTCAGAAACCGTGCCCAGGTGGGATGTTTCGTTTTTCGTAGCTTGTTCCTTTTCTTTGTTCGGGTTCCTACGTCACACCAGCAGTTTAAATGGCAACACTCCTTTGCAAGATTGTCCGCCTTTTTAATTGTTTGTTATGGAAAGTCAATAAAATGATAAGTTGCCCCTGCCAAAGGGTTGCATGACATCTGGCTGAAGACTTTTTGTGCTAAAACTTGAAGCTATGCTGGGGTGTGTGTGTGTGTGTGTGTGTGTGTCCGTCCGTCCGTCCATCCATGTGGCCGCTGTGTATTCAACATTCCACCCCCTCCAAAGCATCCTAAGAACCTTACTTTTCCTTTCACAGTGCTACGATTCCCAGCACCCTTAACAAACCATTGTTCCCAGGACTTTTTGGGTGTGGGTGGGAGGAGATGTGCTTTACGTGTGCGGTGTGCAGGCATCTCCCAGCACATGTGTGGGGGGATTCAAGACTAACTCTTATGCTTTTCTTCCTTAGACCAGCTTGACGTTGAAAAAGAGGTTCTCTGGGTTGAGGAACACACGCCATTTCACAGCGAAGCAGAACACGGGCCGAATGGTCACTCTGCCATTGCATTTGGTGAAGTCAGACTGGCTTTGCAAAGGAGCTTGCCCCTGAAGCCAGTTGGTTGCCTGCCTCTGGCTGGCTGGCGGCTTGGCATCACCAAAACACAAAGAGACAGCCTCATGCAACCTCACACCCAAAGATTTCTGCCCATGCTTCAGACATGCAGCCCTAAGAGCAGCTCTGACTCCCACTCTAGGCCCCTCTGCCCCAGTCTTCCTCCTGATGTAGGCTACAGGATCTGGGAAGTCTGATCCAGCTTTGAGGTGTGGTTCCATATGGTCGTTAGTACTGTTGTGTTTTTGCCAGAGAGCCACCTGGTAAGGAAGATCTCCAAGCACGCTTCCTAGGAGGTCCTCTTTAATCCTCAGATGTGCCCACAAAGGCATGATCCAGCACCCTCATGCCACAGCTGCCTCTGGAGTGACCCTCCCTCCGGTAAGAGGCGTGCCTCACAGCTGAGTGCCTGGTTGTTTGTGTAGGGCGGAGGCTGGGAATCTTGTGGGCTCCCAGATATTGCCAGATCCAATGGCCTTCTGCCTCAGCCAGCATGGCCGACGGTCAGGGGTGATGGAATCCAACAACATCTAGGGGGCCACACAATTCCCCATCCCTGGTCTAGTGAATTTGAGGTTCTTGGTTTCTCTCCCTCTGCCCCCTTTTGCCTGGAAAAGCACTTTGGCAGATTCCTTTGGAGGATTTGGGTGTGACAAGCTGTAGCAGCGCACTGAATAAAACAACTCTGAGAAGCTGAAACACCGGGCTGTTTTCTTTTCTAATCAAAATATTCACTGTGTAGTTCACAGGCACAAAACACAATGTTGATATTGTCCAGGAAATGGGTTTTCAGTTGGAGGGCATGGGTTGCGTGAGAGCATGTTGTGCGGGATAACCAGTCTCATATAACCAACATGCTTCCGTCTAATTAGTGCATGAAGGGGTTAACACCATAGAGTAAGCTGTCCTGCCATCTTAGCCATGTCTCTTCCCCTTACCTTGGGAGTGAGTTCTGATCTATTCTGGTATTCACTTCTTCAGCGTTTAATGTACTGTAGGTTTTTCCTGATTTTATGGTTTTATCTTTCTGTAAACGGCTTTGATGTTTCTTACCATCTGGTAGTGTATAAATTTTATGAAATAAATAAATAATTTCAAACAAACAAATAGATAGATAGATAGATAGATAGATAGATAGATAGATAGATAGGAAGCTGTAAAACCACAACCTCCGAAATGAAAGCTACTGTGCCTCCAGACGGATGTTTTTGCCTGGAGGGGGGCCGTATTCTGCAATGTGCTATCGATGCAAGAACAGTGCAGCTTTCTAATGGACTGTCCACGCAAACATCATTCTGCTTTCTCAGTTGCTCTGCAATGCTTCGCCAGGGTTACCACATCATGGCCCCCTGGGGGTGCGCTCCTGTGTTGTAGCTCAGCAAAAGCAGGACAAAATTCCTCTAGTATGGCTCACAGTGAGGGCTGCTGAGACTTGGGAGAGATCTCGGAGGCCAACGAGTTTGCTTTTCTGCTCAGTACAGGGGATCTTGCCAGCTCTTCACCCCTGACTGGCCAAAGATGCCCATCTCTCATCCATGCAGCTCCACAGCGTGCCTGGATGATGACTCAGATGGAGCTGGACACACCATTCCTGAAGGATGCAATAATCTTGCAATTGTGGTGGACCAACTACATGTCATTTTGTTCTGTGATGCGTCCCCTGTGCTACTATATTATTATCAGCCAGAGGGGCCCTCTTGAGCTATAAAGTGCAACTTAAGTGGGACAAATCCCCCCCCCCCCAAATTACATTTATAGAATCATATAATCATAGAATCATAGAGTTGGAAGAGACCACAAGGGCCATCGAGTCCAACCCCCTGCCAAGCAGGAAACACCATCAGAGCACTCCTGGCATATGGTTGTCAAGCCTCTGCTTAAAGACCTCCAAAGACGGAGACTCCACCACACTCCTTGGCAGCAAATTCCACTGTCGAACAGCTCTTACTGTCAGGAAGTTCTTCCTAATGTTTAGGTGGAATCTTCTTTCTTGTAGTTTGGATCCATTGCTCCGTGTCCGCTTCTCTGGAGCAGCAGAAAACAACCTTTCTCCCTCCTCTATGTGACATCCTTTTATATATTTGAACATGGCTATCATATCACCCCTTAACCTCCTCTTCTCCAGGCTAAACATGCCCAGCTCCCTTAGCCGTTCCTCATAAGGCATCGTTTCCAGACCTTTGACCATTTTGGTTGCCCTCCTCTGGACACGTTCCAGTTTGTCAGTGTCCTTCTTGAACTGTGGTGCCCAGAACTGGACACAGTACTCCAGGTGAGGTCTGACCAGAGCAGAATACAGTGGCACTATTACTTCCCTTGATCTAGATGCTATACTCCTATTGATGCAGCCCAGAATTGCATTGGCTTTTTTAGCTGCCGCGTCACACAGTTGGCTCATGTCAAGTTTGTGGTCAACCAAGACTCCAAGATCCTTTTCACATGTACTGCTCTCAAGCCAGGTGTCCCCCATCTTGTATTTGTGCCTCTCATTTTTTTTGCCCAAGTGCAATACTTTACATTTCTCCCTGTTAAAGTTCATCTTGTTTGTTTTGGCCCAGTTCTCTAATCTGTCAAGGTCGTTTTGGAGTGTGATCCTGTCCTCTGGGGTGTTAGTCACCCCTCCCAGTTTGGATTTAGATGGATTTAGGGGAGTGCAACTGGTTTGGTCACTCTGGCGTGAAGCCTTGCGGGCCCCACAGGGGACACCGCAACTATGATGTTGAATAGACGTTGAGAGGCGTGGGGGCACTGAATTTTGGCATCGTACAGGGCTCCCCTGGAATTTGAGATGCCATGGTTCACCACTGAAGAACATTTGTGGTATGAAAAAGGTACCTGGTTTCAGCTGGAAGTTATGGGGCACTGGTTGGAAGGGTCAGAGTATGTCTGTGCAGGCACGAACAGTACTGAATACAGTCTTGCATATAACTGCCTTCCTACTGTCATGAATAGATACAATCATGAATCGACAAAAACGGGCATCTGGAAGGAACCACTATGCCAACAGGATGTCGGACTGAATGGGCCTTGGCCTGACCCAGCAAGGCTCTTCAAATGCGCTTATGTTCCCCTGACTTTGGGGACGCCTTGCAGGAGTCTCACCCGTCTCATGGCTATTCTTCTAGTGTGGACCAGTTCTACAAGCTCTCCCCCGAAAGCAGGTGCACCATCCAGAACATGCTGGCGCCAGTGGCGTAGCGTGGGTTGTCAGCACCCGGGGCAAGGCAAGTAATTTGCGCCCCCTAACCCGTGGATTTGCGCCCCCTAACCTGTGGATTTGCCCTAACCCCAGATGTTGCGCCCGGTGCGGCCGGCCCCCCCTGCACCCCCCACGCTACGCCACTGGCTGGCGCTGTACCTGAAGAAGAAAGCGAACACAGACCAGGAGGCAGGGACTTCTAGGGGAAGCGAGGCCTTCATGCGGGAAGCCTTGACTCCTCACGTGCTCCCCGGGATCAGCTTCAACCCCACCACCCAGTCTTCTGCTGGTGTCACTCTTCCCCCTGGCCCAGAACAGGAGGCTCCTTCCCAACACGCAGAATGCCTTGCACGTGATCGATGGGCCTTTGGTCACTGTGACATAGGCAGGGCCGGATTTATGTATAGGCTAAGTAGGCTGAAGCCTAGGGCCTCTAGATCTAGGGGGCCTCGCCAGCCTGCCCGCTCCCCAGCGCCGCAGACAGTCTTCCCTCTCCCCAAATACAAACCCAAGACTTCATGCAGGGCATTTCTCCCCCATTTCAAGGACATTTTGCTTCAAAAGGAAAGGTGGACTTGGAGAAGGCAAGCAAAATGCGAGGGAGATAGTGAAAGATACAGGAAATTGAATGCAGATTTCCAAAAGTTAGTGTGGTTGCTGACCTTGAGCCTGACATCCTGGAGAGCAAAGTCAAATGGGCCTTAGAAAGCACTGCTAATAACAAGGCCAAGTGGAAGTGATGATATTCCAGCTGAACTATTAAATTTTGTTAAAGATGATGCTGTTAAGGTGCTACACGCAATATGCCAGCAAGTTTGGAAAACTCAGCAGTGGCCAGAGGATTGGAGAAGATCAGTCTACCTCCTTTAGAGGAAAAGGCCTCGAGGGGGGGACCTGTTGCCTCCACAATCCTTCCTAAACATGCATAAGCTGAGAGGCAATTGTCTGGCAAATGTGGTGCTGTGGGGAGGCAGGAACATTTTCCTGCAGTTAAGTATTTTCTAAGTTCCTTTCCCGAAACTTCCCCAAACGCTTCTGAAGCCTCTCTAACCTCAGAAGTCTTTTCCTCTCTCCGGAATTCTGGGATTCGAGGATAACTTCATGGAGAAGGAAAGAAACCTGCAGAATCAGCAAATGAGTGTCCGCCGGGAGCCTCCACCCCCACCGCTGCCACCAAGCAGGCTGTAAGTTGCCTTAGAGGTGTACTGTGCCCTCCCGCCTCCTTGCTTTTAAGGACTACTTGAGTTCTGTTCTCATCTCCCTGAGGCGTATCCGTGACAAGGAGAGCATGAGCAAGAAGCAACCCCAATGACCCACACTATGCGCAAGCTCTTTGTGCCTTCCACACATACGCAGTCCGGACAGAGAGAGGGACTCATCAAGCACGTCCTCACCAAGAGAGAGAAGGAATATGTCAACACCCAGAATTTCAGGTCAGATCATGCAAAAGTGCAAAGACCAGTGGAACCTGTATCAGAGTTGGGGCTGGAGAAAGCGACATCTACATGACAGCTTTATTGTTGGGTGCCAGGCAAAGTCTGTCCTGTTCACTCAGGCCACATGGGTGGGTAATGGAAAGTATTAGTTGTGGTGGGCAATTTCCCTTGGTGCCACATACTGAACCGTGGCTTCATATTATGAGCAGGACGGCAGCCTCTCCTCCAGGTTTGCACACCTCTCCCCCACCCCAAGCCTATTGGGAAGCTTCCACTTGGATTTTAAATTAACCACAGTTTGGTGTGTCCAGATCCTATGGTGGTTCATTTTACCAGCTTTGTAAACCCACGATTGGAAGTTGGCTTGTTTCAATGAGCCATGGTTCAAATGAAGCGGTTTGTGCAGCTTCAGACATTGTGACAAGATGCAGTTAATCCAAAACTGAAGCAAAACCTTTGGAACTCCTCCTAAAAGCTGTGCTGGAGGACAGGGAGGTGTGACCCCCCCCCCCAACACTTGGTGTGGGTCATCCTTATAATGCTAAGCTTACTACTTCAAACAAAGTTTTTGCTTTGGTTATTTCCTCGTACTGTTAGTAGTAAGGTAAAGGTAACGGGACCCCTGACCATTAGGTCCAGTCGTGACTGACTATGGGGTTGCGGTGCTCATCTCACTTTATTGGCCGAGGGAGCAGGCGTGCAGCTTCCGGGTCATGTGGCCAGCAGGACTAAGCCGCTTCTGGCGAACCAGAACTGCGCACGGAAACGCCGTTTACCTTCCCGCCAGAGCGGCACCTACTCATCTACTTGCACTTGGACGTGCTTTCGAACTGCTAGGTTGGCAGGAGCAGGGACCGAGCAACGGGAGCTCACCCCGTCGTGGGGATTCGAACCACCGACCTTCTGATCTGCAAGTCCTAGGCTCTGTGGTTTAACCCACAGCACCACCCGTGTCCCACTGTTAGTAGTACCCAGTGGCCATTTGTTTTTCATGTCTGCTTTTATGATATGTTTATCAGTATGTGGTTAGCAGCTTCAGATGCTACTGTTTTACAGAGGCTGTTTAGCTTGCTCTTTTTACCCCTTTACTAGACAGGCTGTATTTCTGTGCTGTTTTCAGAGTGGGGAATGCCCATTCCTTCATGGCCAGCATGGAAACACAGAAGGCTAGCCATTTAGGAGGTTTGCAAAGAGGACAAGGGTGTTACGGGGTAATCTTCTAGCAAACAAGCTTGGCACAGCAGATCTGAGAGGTGGTTTTCTGCTCCCGGAAAGCCAGCCTGGAAACCAGGTTGCCAGGTGAAGGAAGAATGGAGAGATCAACCAACTCACTTGCCTTCAAAGAATTTCTGGTTGCCTGTGGCTACTGGGATAGTGCTTAGATATCAGGCTGGCTGACACATCTTAAAAAATACAAGTGTCAGGGGCTCAGGAGCAGAGGCGCAGGGGAGAGAGGAAATGGAGAGCGAAGGGGAAGAATCTGAGGGCAGCGGAGGGCAGAATGACAGTGACCCGAGAGATTCCATGAGCCTCTCCAGTGAATCAGAAGATTCCCAGAAGGGGGCGCCGATGGCCAGGGCAAGGGGGGTCCCAGGGGGGACACACCAGAAGCAGGGGGCCAGCGGAGACTCCCAGAGCAGTAGCTGGAAATCAGGGCCAGCTTCCCCACCGGAGCGTAGTGGGGGGGAAGAGTCCCATAGGTCAGAGTCAGCGTCTCCTCCGGCAAGCAGGGAGGAGGAGTCAGGCCCAGCTAGCGTCCCCGAAGAGGGGAGCAGCGACAGGAGCAGTATAACGGTCAGAAGGAAGGTGGCAGGCTGGGCGCGCGCGCCAAGTTCAAATGTACAGGCGCGCGGGACAGCAGGAAGCCCGGATTGGGAACCAGGTCCTAAAGCCCGCCGGAGGGAGGGGGAAGACTCGGGGGAGTCAGCGTCAGAAGAGTCTAGAAAGGGGAAAACCCCGGCGGACAGGCGGACCCAGAGGAAGAGGGAGCAGAGAAAGAGGTGGAGAAAGGCTAGGGTCTTAAACTGGTGTCTGGGGGGAGGAGACTCAGATGGAGCTTAAGCGGTCTAGGGTTTAAGACGTAGAGCTGCGCGCCGTGGCTGTAAATGAGAAACTGAACTTCAATAAAGACTATTTAATATAGCAACGGACTGGCGTTGGTCCTCTGTGAGCTGGGACCTGAGGCAGCTCTGACAGTAAGCTCCGTCTCACTAATTTAACCCTCGCAGCGCGAGTTGGCGCAGCGAGGGGCAAAACTTGGTGTTTTGCGAGCTCACGAAGCGAGGGAAAAATGACTACGGAGGAGAAGGTGAAAGAGCTGGAACAAGCAGTTCATATACTTTACCCACAAGTGGAGCTTTCCAGGAAGAGAGAGGAAGAAGCAGCAGCGTTCTGCGAGGATCTGCGGACCAGGTGGGAAAAATTGGGCAAGGAGGGACTGCCAGGACCCAAACCGGAGGGAGTTGGCCTCGGGAAGAGGGGGGGCAGCATCGTAGCCCATTTTGACGGGAACCTGCAGCAGTATCCTAACTTCAGAGCAGACATAGTTTTCGCGCTCAAATTGCTTCGGAAAGACTTTAGAGATGAGGAGGAGAAAGTGGGCTTCATAATAACTCATCTGCATGGGGAAGCTAAATCGTGGCTGCGCACTTTATGGCGCGAAAATGACCCCGCCCTCAATGATTCAGACGCATTTCTCAAAGCTATGGACGCTTGTTTTAAATCGACGGTAGATGTGGATGTCGCCAGGAGGGAAATGCATGGGTTGAAACAGGGCAAAAGCACTGTAAGACAATATCACTCCCACTTTTTTGGATTGGTAAATGTGCTCGGGTGGGAGAAGATCTGTTCTGGGAAGGACTGAATGGGGCTGTGAAAGACGAGCTGGCAAGGGGGGAGAGACCCACCACCACCACGGAGGTCATACAAAGAGCCCTTGCGGTAGGCGTGCGCCTGGAAGAACGCCCTTGGAACAGGAATGAGGGAGGTTTAGGGCGCACACAAGCCAGGACAACTCCTTTCCTACCCAGAGAGACGGGACGCGCGGAAACCACGCCTCCAGTGGGGAGGGGAGAAGAACCAATGGAGATAGGCGGTGCTAGGGCTCAGACAGCAACCAGAGCCCAAGCATCAGGAGCAGTCAAGGCGAAGACTCCTAGAGGGAACAGGAAGTGCTACATCTGCGACAGTGCACAGCACATGGCCAAAGAGTGTCCCCAGAGGATCCAGAAGCACACTGCAGCCTCAGCAACAGTAAGGGGGGCAGATCGACAGGAGGAACAGCTACAGGGAAACGACAAAGCCTGGTTGGAGGGAGAGGCGCTGGGGCCCAGCCAGGCAAGTCAGTGAAGCAGTCCCCAGAGATTTTACAGCCCACAGATCCCCTCCCACCCAAACCAGTGGTGCAACTCACCGCATCGCTCCAACTGCCAAATGGACTCACCCTGGAAGTTCCTATTACCATTGACTCTGGCAGTAATGCAGATTTTATAGGAGTGGACTTTATCTGGCAACATCGCATAGCACTCTTACCAGCCACAATGCCCCTGAACGTAGTCACGGTCGATGGCAGGGAGCTACTGGGAGGGCAGGTGGCACAACAAACGCCCCCTATGGTGATGCAAATTGGAAATCACCGCGAAGTCATAAGCTTCAACGTCACCCACCTGTCGGACACACCCATAGTGTTGGGCATGAGTTGGCTGCATAGGCACAGCCCGGCATTGGCATGGTACCAGCGTCAATTGACCTTCGGCTCCTCCTACTGCGCGGAACATTGCATCCAGCCCAGCCAGGAAGGGGAGGGGCAGGAGGATGAACCACAGCTACACCTAGGCATGGTGCAAGCAGTACCGAACAAGTACAAGGCGTTTTTGGAGGTCTTCTGCGAGAAGGAAGCGGACAAGCTGCCGCCCCACAGGCCCTACGACTGCAAGATTGTCCTCCTGCCGGGGGCGACGCTGCCTACTGGGAAACTGTATTCCATGTCTGAAGACGAACTACAAGAACTCAGGGAGTTCATAGATCACAACCTGAAGCGGGGATTCATCCAAGAATCCAAAGCAGTGGGGGGCAGTCCCGTGTTTTTCGTCAAGAAAAAGGACACGCCCCAAAAAAGGCTGATAGTTGATTACAGAATCATAAATTCCAAGACAAAGCCCACAGCTTTCCCCATGCCCAAGATAGACGACCTGCTCGCTACGGTGAGGAAGGGACGGATCTTCACCAAGTTGGATTTACGAGGAGCGGACAACCTTATACGTATGAGGGAAGGCGATGAGTGGAAGACGGCCATGTTTACACCTTTGGGCACCTATGAATATCGAGTTATGCCATTTGGTCTCCAAAACGGCTCCCACTACTTCCAAGCTTTTATGCACCACGTGTTAGCGGGACTCCTCTACAAGAAGTGCGCCTGCTTCCTGGACGACATCCTGATCTTCTCGGAATCGCAGGAAGCTCACGAGGGAGACGTCAAGGAGGTCCTGCAGAGACTACGGGAGCACAGACTTTACGCTAAGCTGGAGAAGTGCCAGTTTGACATGACGGAGGTGGATTTCCTGGGCTACAAGCTATCCGACAAGGGACTCGCCATGGACAGCGCCAAGGTCCGTTCGGTGTTGGACTGGAAGAGCCCGCGCAATAGGAAGGAGGTCCAGAAGTTCATCGGCTTCGCCAACTTCTATCGCAAGTTTATCAAAGGGTTCGCGATGGAAACGGCGGCCATCACGGACACCCTCAGCTCCAAGAAGAAGAAGTTCACCTGGACGGACCAGGCGGAGCAGTCCTTTCGGAAACTCAAGCAGCTCTTCGCGTCCGAAGAACAACTGCTGCATGTAAACCCCAGCAAGCCAATGCGGGTTGAAACGGACGCCTCGGACAGAGCGGTGGGGGCGGTCCTGTTGCAGCAAGACCCGCAGGGGGATTGGAGGCCGTGCGCATTCTACTCCAGGAAACTCAGCAAGTCGGAACAGAACTACACCATCTGGGACAGGGAGTTGCTGGCCATTCAAGCAGCCTTCAAAGCGTGGCGGCACTTCCTCATCGGAGCCAGACACACAGTGCAGGTCCGCACGGACCATAAGAACCTGGAGTACTGGCGCACGGCGCGGTTCCTGGACCAGAGACACATATGCTGGGCGGAGTTCTTTGCGGATTTCGACTTTCGGATAGAATACATCCCGGGAGACAGCAACGTCATGGCAGATGCACTATCCAGGAAGCCGCAGTATCTCGAGGAAGCGGCACCGGTGGCGGCCAAGCACATTTTCGCACCGAAAGCGTGGGCGTGTGCTTCAGCCACAGTGGACATGGACGCGGTGCGTCGCGCGCTGCAGACGGACTCGTTCGCACGATCCAAGATGGAGGAGGTGCAAAGAGGCACAGCGAAGGACGGAGAGTTCCAGATACGCGACGGACTACTCCTCCGCAGAGGGGCGCTCTACGTGCCGGGGGACGACCTCCGCGCGAAAGTCCTGCAGCAGTTACACGACGCGCCCAGCGCTGGGCACTTCGGCAAGGACAAGACAGCGGAATTAGTAGCCAGAGACTTTTGGTGGCCCAAGATGAGGGGTGAAGTCGAGGATTACGTCGCTCGGTGTGACACATGCCAAAGGGCCAAGCCAGTACACAGGGCGCCGGCGGGACTGCTGGAACCGCTTCAGACGCCGTTTGAACCGTGGGAGAGAGTGGCCCTGGACTTTGTCACAGATCTGCCCAGCTCGAGAGGCAAAACAGCGGTGCTCGTGGTCATAGACCTGTTCACCAAGATGGCGCACTTCATTCCTTGTGCGAAGGTGGCCACGGCGGAACAAACCGCCAAGCTGTTCATAGACCACGTGTTCAGAGTTCACGGCTTGCTGAGGTCCATCCTATCCGACCGGGGGCGCCAGTTCGTCTCGAGTTTCTGGCAGAAGCTGCTGGGCATCCTGAACGTCAAGATCAACTTAGCGTCGGCACGACACCCGCAGACCAACGGACAAGCGGAGAGGGTCAACGCCATCATGCAGCAGTACCTGCGATGCTACGCGAACCAACAACCCTCGACCTGGGTGGACTACCTACCGCTGGCCGAGTTTGCCTACAACAACACGAAGCACGCGTCTACAGGGGTGACGCCGTTCTTCGCCAACAATGGGCGGCATCCCAGAACCTTCCCGGGGTTAGAGACGAAGGGGGAGGGGGAGCCACAGGGGGCAGAGCACTTGGCAGCAGAGTTGCAGGAGGTCCACGAGCAACTCCGAAGGCACTTGGAACTAGCAAAACACACCTACAAAATGCAGGCAGACAGGCACAGGAGAGTCGGGGGAAGACATCCAGGTGGGGGACTGGGTATGGTTAGCAGCCCAGGCAGTGCCAGCCAGAACGTTAGCTAAGAAGAAGCTTAGACACAAGCAGCTAGGGCCTTACCAAGTCGAGGCGCAGATCAATCCAGTGGCTTTCTGGTTGACGCTCCCGGAGGGTTCCAGAATGCACCCGGTCTTTCACAGGTCGGTGCTCACACCCTACAAGGAGCCCCACAGGTTTCAGACCCCAAGGGCCGCACCAGACCCACTCAGCAAATCACCAACGGGGGAGGGGTCACCGAGGGCGGCACCACTCAACGAGGTCACGGAGATTTTGGACTCGAGATGGGGGGAAGAGGGAGTTGAATATCTCCTCGCCGAGGAAGGTACCCCGGCCAGCACCAACAGGTGGGTACCGGACTATGCCTTGGAGGAGCGATACCTCAAAGACGAGTTCCATGCACTCACAGACCTATGCCGGCAGATTTTTTCGACGACTGGCTTTTCACACCCACACTCTCCGCCAGCACGTTCCAGGGGTTCTCATCAGCGGAGGAACCGGCGCCAGACACAAGCTCCCCAGAGGGATCGCTCTCGGGGTTTGGCACGGACCGCTCTTATTGGTGGGACAATCAACCGGAAGTTGGGTGGAGCAGGGGACTCTTACACGCAACCTCGCCCGAGGTGCCGGGGGAGAGACGGACATGGACGGGTTGGGGGAGGATCCTGCATTCGAGCACAGCTACAGAGAAATGGAAGCAGAGGAGATCGACGTCGACGAGCCTATCACGGACTGGCCGGATCTAGCTGGCGAGCTGCACACCAGGGGGGAAGAACTGTACCCCGCAATCACCCCCACAGCACGGGAGCACCCGGAACCCGCACCAGAAGAAGGGGAGGGGGGAAGGGGGGGCTTCGAGGGGGGGATGGATGTCAGGGGCTCAGGAGCAGAGGCGCAGGGGAGAGAGGAAATGGAGAGCGAAGGGGAAGAATCTGAGGGCAGCGGAGGGCAGAATGACAGTGACCCGAGAGATTCCATGAGTCTCTCCAGTGAATCAGAAGATTCCCAGAAGGGGGCGCCGATGGCCAGGGCAAGGGGGGTCCCAGGGGGGGCACACCAGAAGCAGGGGGCCAGCGGAGACTCCCAGAGCAGTAGCTGGAAATCAGGGCCAGCTTCCCCACCAGAGCGTAGTGGGGGGGGAAGAGTCCCATAGGTCAGCGTCTCCTCTGGCAAGCAGGGAGGAGGAGTCAGGCCCAGCTAGCGTCCCCGAAGAGGGGAGCAGCGACAGGAGCAGTATAACGGTCAGAAGGAAGGTGGCAGGCTGGGCGCGCGCGCCAAGTTCAAATGTACAGGCGCGCGGGACAGCAGGAAGCCTGGATTGGGAACCAGGTCCTAAAGCCCGCCGGAGGGAGGGGGAAGACTCGGGGGACTCAGCGTCAGAAGAGTCTAGAAAGGGGAAAACCCCGGCGGACAGGCGGACCCAGAGGAGGAAAGAACAAAGGAAGAGGTGGAGCAAGGCTAGGGTCTTAAACTGGTGTCTGGGGGGAGGAGACTCAGACGGAGCTTCGGCGGTCTAGGGTTTCAGACGTAGGGCTGCGCGCCACGGCTGTCAAACCAATAATGAACTTCAATAAAGACTTCTGTATATAAAGAGGAACTGGCGTTGGTCCTTTGTGAGCTGGGACCAGGGGCAGCTCTGACACTTGTGTTATCAGATAAATGTCTACCTGGGAGAAAGCCTGCCTGGTCTTTATGAATCACTTCATTTAACACTCTTTTTAGTCTATTTGCTAGTATATCTGCAAAAATTTTGTAATCCACATTTAAAAGGGAAATGGGACGGTAGTTCTTAAGTTGTGTCTTTTCAGTTTCAGATTTAGGTATAAGTGTGATGAAAGCTTCTTTCCACGACTCCGGTGCCTTCTTCCCCTCCATAATCTCGTTGCAGACCTCCTTCAGTGGTTGAATTAAATAGTCTTTCAAAGTCTTATAATACTTGGAGGTTAGCCCATCCGGCCCTGGAGATTTGCCCAATTGCATGTTCTGAATGGCACCTTCAATCTCTTGTTCTGTTATTTTATAGTTCAATATTGTCTTATTTTCTTGAGTTAGTTTTGGTAGTCCGTTATTTCTTAAAAATTGATCTATCTCAGTCCCTTGGGTATAACGTTGTTTAAAGTATCTCTGGAAGCATTTTCTAATCTCCACAGGGTTCTGAATGTTTCTCCCTTCAATCTCTAAATTAGTAACCGTGTTCAGCTTCTGTCTTTTTTTCAACTGCCATGCTAGCAGTTTTCCACATTTATTTGCCGATTCAAAAGTCCTTTGTCTCATTTGTTTAATTTTCCATTCAACTTCCTGATTTATCAGTTTCATATATTGTGCTTGATAAAGTTTAATTTCTCTCAAAATCTCCTGTGACTTTGGTTTCGATCTTAATTTTTTCTCTCCTTCTTTTATTTTCTCCAAGATCTTATCCTTTTTCTCATTCTGAGCTCTTTTCTTTACCGCATTCTGTTGTATCAGAAACCCCCTCATAACCGCTTTACTTGCGTCCCAGATTACTTTTTTCCACTGTAGTTTTCAAATTTATTTCAAAATAGTCACTCAAGTTCTTTTGGCCCTTCTTGACAATCTCCTGATCTCTTAATAAGGTGTCATTCATCTTCCATCTGAAGGAACCAGTTGGAGTTAGTTTCATTTCCATCTTTACTGCATTATGGTCGGAGCAGGTTTTCGGGCAGATTTCCACCTTTTTAATCTTGGGTGCCAGTCCTCTAGTTGTCCATATTTGGTCGATTCTTGTCCATGTCATTTTGGCTTCAGAGAAGAATGTCCCCTCTCTTCCTAAGGGGTTTCTTGTTCTCCAGATGTCAATTAGATCCATATTGTCAGTTAATTCAAAAAAGGTTTTTGGTAACCTGCCCTCTTTTGTCATACTTTGGCTTTGCGCTTTGTCCATGTTCGTAGATACCACCCCATTCATATCACCCATCATAATGATGTTATTATAGTCCATATAGTCCAACATTGTCTCATGCAGCTTCTTATAGAATTCCGATTTCCCCTCATTTGGTGCGTAAATCCCCAAAATTAAAAATTTTCCCCTTGTATTTGAATTTCAATTGCCAAAATTCTTCCTTGCTCATCTTTAAAAAGAAGTTTTGGTGACAGGCTCTCTTTTGCATATATCACAACTCCTCTCTTCTTCACTCTGTCAGATGAAATAAATTCTTGGCCTAGTCTCTTGTTGATTACCACTTTCCTGTGGAGCCTAATCACGTGCGTTTCCTGTAGACAAATGATATCTAATTGTTCCTTTTTTAATAAATGAAAAATCTTCCTTCTTTTCTCTGGGGAATTAAAACCATGAATATTCCAGCTTAATAGTTGCAGAGACATGTTGAACGGTTCTATTCTCCCTTTGGTGGTGGTGGTATCACTCTCTCCGGCTCGTCAGGCCCCAAAGGTGTAGGTGTAGATCCTGATGGTCCAGATCCTGGGGCTCCTGATTCTTCTTCAATCCCTTTCTGAAGGTCTTCTCTGTGGTCGCTCAAAAACTTTTCCTTGTCTTCAGCTGTTTTGATTTTCACTTTCTTCCCTCTAAAGGTGAAAGAATTCCCACCTGAAAACAATTCTGTTGCTTCTCAGTAATTTCACCAAGTCACCGTAGCTAGATCTAAGTTCCAGTAAGTGTTTCGGGATATCCTTGTAGATTTCCACTCTCAAATCCTGAATTTCAAGGGTCTTTTGAAAATGTGCACTCAGTATCTTGTCTCTTTCTGCCTTCGTTCTAAGAGAGATCAGGCAGTCTCTAAACTTGACCTTCCTCCCTCCTTTTCCAAGTCTGAATGCACTTACAATTTTAAAGTCTTTATCTTCTTCCAAAAGCCAAAATTCTGTAAATTCTTTTGTCAAATATTCAGTTAAATCTCCTTTTTCAAGTTCTGAAACTGACCTCAATCTCAAGTTATTTTCCTTACTTTTTAATTCTATCATAGACAGGTATGCCTGGTGTTCGCCAATCTGTTTGCACATAGGTTTTATTTCCTCTTGCACAGCCTCTGCTTTCTGTTTGGCCTCCTCAGCTACTTTACGATTTTCTGTAGTGGCTTCCAATAATTTCCCAATTGATTGTGCATTTAAGGTGACTTGTTGAGTCAAGTTGTTAACACTAGCTGTATTTTGGTCAATTTTAGATGATTGTTCAGCCACTTGCTTACTCAGGCCTTCCAGTTTTTCAAAGATTTTATCTAATACCGAAGCAGAGTCCCCTCCTGTGGCCATTCCTTCTGGCCTTACTTGCTCTAATTCTTCCTCTTGTGTCACAGAGACAATAGGAACAGATGATCTGCGCAGCTGTGAGATTATAGTAGTTTGTTGTGATTTAGCTTTGGCTGATCTTGTTCTCCCAGTCCCACTCATCCCACTTCTGTCTACGCGTCAAGGTCAGTCAATTTACAATTCCCATGGGAATCCACAAGTCCACAGATAAAAGAAGAAAAAACCCCAGTAGTTGTAAGTTTCCAAAGTTCCTCTAGAGGGGGTTTAAATGTTTAAATGTATCTTAAGGGGAAAGAGATTGTTGTTCATGCAAAATTTTCCAAGTTGCACCAAAACCCTTAGAAGTTGGTAACAACATCAAACAGCCTCAAAGTCCCAGAAGTCCTCCAATTCCTTTAACCTTTGCAGTTAATCCTTAAATGCTTACAATGCCTCTAAAAAGTGCCAGTTTCCATGTAGCAGTTCAATTGCAGTTCAATGTATCAACCCAGTGCAACAAAGTCAAGCAGTCTAACAGTTCCAATAGTCTGGCAGTCCGACTGCCAGGGTTTCTTGGTAAATTGTAAATCCACAGAGGAATAGGTAAAAAAAAATCTCCACAAATAAGAAAATAAGATCCACAAATCTCAGAATCAGATCAATTCAATTGATGCTCGGATTAGTTCCTTTTAAAAGTCACGATTTTAAAAGCATTAGAAAGTTTAAGTCTTTGCTTTAGATCTTTAAACAGTGCCGGGAGACGGACTTCCTGGTTGCGTCTCCCGCTTCAGTGCCAAATCTTCAATAAATTTAGTCCCAAGTTCAATAAACTTCACCTACTCACGGGGAGTTGTTTTTAAGCCGAATGGTCCCAGGAAAAGGGTCAGCGCTCACCGACAGCGGCTTTGCGGCTTCACTCCACAGAAAGAGCGATCGACTCACAGCACCGCGCCAGCCCTTTCACGCTCTGGAGCCCCTTACGGGGTTCCTTTGACGTTTCAGGGGGCGCAAATGGTGCCCGCCGAGTCCCTGTGGTTTCTCAGCAAGGGTCTCCGCTTCGCCGTAGCGGACGATCCGTTTCTGCGGAGCTTCCCCTTTACAGAGCAAAGAGGACCACCATTGCCGTTCGCGCCGCCCCCGGAAGTCTATTTATTTCATAAAATTTATACACTACCAGATGGTAAGAAACATCAAAGCCGTTTACAGAAAGATAAAACCATAAAATCAGGAAAAACCTACAGTACATTAAACGCTGAAAAAGTGAATACCAGAATAGATCAGAACTCACTCCCAAGGTAAGGGGAAGAGACATGGCTAAGATGGCAGGACAGCTTACTCTATGGTGTTAACCCCTTCATGCACTAATTAGATGGAAGCATGTTGGTTATATGAGACTGGTTATCCCGCACAACATGCTCTCACGCAACCCATGCCCTCCAACTGAAAACCCATTTCCTGGACAATATCAACATTGTGTTTTGTGCCTGTGAACTGCACAGTGAATATTTTGATTAGAAAAGAAAACAGCCCGGTGTTTCAGCTTCTCAGAGTTGTTTTATTCAGTGCGCTGCTACAGCTTGTCACACCCAAATCCTCCAAAGGAATCTGCCAAAGTGCTTTTCCAGGCAAAAGGGGGCAGAGGGAGAGAAACCAAGAACCTCAAATTCACTAGACCAGGGATGGGGAATTGTGTGGCCCTCTAGATGTTGTTGGATTCCATCACCCCTGACCGTCGGCCATGCTGGCTAAGGCAGAAGGCCATTGGATCTGGCAATATCTGGGAGCCCACAAGATTCCCAGCCTCCGCCCTACACAAACAACCAGGCACTCAGCTGTGCGGCACACCTCTTACCGGAGGGAGGGTCACTCCAGAGGCAGCTGTGGCATGAGGGTGCTGGATCATGCCTTTGTGGGCACATCTGAGGATTAAAGAGGACCTCCTAGGAAGCGTGCTTGGAGATCTTCCTTACCAGGTGGCTCTCTGGCAAAAACACAACAGTACTAACGACCATATGGAACCACACCTCAAAGCTGGATCAGACTTCCCAGATCCTGTAGCCTACATCAGGAGGAAGACTGGGGCAGAGGGGCCTAGAGTGGGAGTCAGAGCTGCTCTTAGGGCTGCATGTCTGAAGCATGGGCAGAAATCTTTGGGTGTGAGGTTGCATGAGGCTGTCTCTTTGTGTTTTGGTGATGCCAAGCCGCCAGCCAGCCAGAGGCAGGCAACCAACTGGCTTCAGGGGCAAGCTCCTTTGCAAAGCCAGTCTGACTTCACTAAATGCAATGGCAGAGTGACCATTCGGCCCGTGTTCTGCTTCGCTGTGAAATGGCGTGTGTTCCTCAACCCAGAGAACCTCTTTTTCAACGTCAAGCTGGTCTAAGGAAGAAAAGCATAAGAGTTAGTCTTGAATCCCCCCACACATGTGCTGGGAGATGCCTGCACACCGCACACGTAAAGCACATCTCCTCCCACCCACACCCAAAAAGTCCTGGGAACAATGGTTTGTTAAGGGTGCTGGGAATCGTAGCACTGTGAAAGGAAAAGTAAGGTTCTTAGGATGCTTTGGAGGGGGTGGAATGTTGAATACACAGCGGCCACATGGATGGACGGACACACACACACACACACACACACACACACACACACACACCCCAGCATAGCTTCAAGTTTTAGCACAAAAAGTCTTCAGCCAGATGTCATGCAACCCTTTGGCAGGGGCAACTTATCATTTTATTGATTTTCCATAACAGCAATTAAAAAGGCGGCCAATCTTGCAAAGGAGTGTTGCCATTTAAACTGCTGGTGTGACGTAGGAACCCGAACAAAGAAAAGGAACCAACTACCCAGAGTCTGCTTCCGATTGCCCTTGTTCTCCACCTCCCTCTATCCTAAACAGCCGCAAACAAGAGTTCAGATTTGAAAGCCTTGTTATCACCTGTCAGGGCCGCCTCAGGTCCCAGCTCACAAGAGACCAACGCCAAGTCCACTTTATTTACAAAAGTCTTTATTGAAGTACATTGTGTGTTCCACAGCCGAGGCGCGCAGCCCCACGTCTGTTACGCTTAGACCGCTGAAGTCCCCTCTGAATCAGTCCCGCCTCCACACCAGTTTAAGAGGCTTCTGCTGGTCCACCTCTTCCTGTCCTTCCTTTTCCGCAGGGTCTTTCTGCCCCCCTGGGTTCCTTCCCTCCTGCTTTCCCCTGACGCTGAGTCCCCAGACGCCTGCTCCCCCCTCCTCCGTGCTTTGGGACCAGGCTCCTCCTCCGGGCTCTCCGCATTTCCGCGCGCCTCCACATTTGAACTTGGCGCACGTTCGCTACCTCTGACCTTCCTCTTGACAGCTACACTACTCTCTGTACTACTCTCCGCCCCTTCCGGCAGGACGTCTTGCCCCGATCTCCTTCCCCTCTCTGCTTCCTGCTCTGCTTCGTCTGTCACACTGGGAACTCCACCCTCTTCACTCCGTTCCGGCGGGGAAGCCGGCCCCGATCTCCCACTCCCACTCGGGATTTCCCTGCTGCTCCCCTGCTCCTGACGAGTCCCCCCTGTGGCTCCCCTTGGCCTGACCAGGGGCGCCCCCTTTTGGGAATCCTCCGATTCACTTGAAAGACTCATGGAAACCCTCAAGTCATTGTCATCCTCCTCCTCCTCGTTCCGGGATTCTTCCCCCTCGCTCTCAGTCTCCTCCCTCATCTGTGCCTCTCTCCCTGAACCCCTGACATCACCTCATTCCCTTCAATTAGCCAGCTGATCTGGCAGATGACATCAGTTCCTTCCCGCTCCCAATATTCCTGCTCCTAACCTGGTTAGCCATAGCCCGGAAGCTGAATCTCAGGGGAACGCCTTTGGGCTGGGAAGGGCTCATCTTTTCTGGGCCTCTTCTCCCCCTCAGGAAGGGGTGCTTGGCTCCTGGCCTGTGAAATGCGCTCAAATTGTAAAGATGCCTTCTTTCCAGGGAGCCAAGGAAGAAGGGGGGAATCTGAAATACCTCCAAACCTTCCCATGTCAGAGATGCAGGAGTTGCGGGGAGAGATAGCTCACTTGGTAGAGCATGAGACTGTTGGTCTCAGGGTTGTGAGTTCGAGCCCCACATTGGGTAAAAGATTCCTGCATTGCAGGGAGTTGGACTAGATGGCCCTTGTGGTCCCTTCCAACTCTACACTTCTATGATTCTATGACCTCCAACTTCCTCAGGGATGAAGCAGCTACGAAAAACGAAACATCCCACCTGGGCACGGTTTCTGAGAGAGCAACAGCAGAAGACCCAGACTCTGGCAAGATGAGCATTTGCCCAGTGGATTCTGGCCGCTCCATGAGGGCAGACAGAGGATGGCTGTGGTGGCCGCCAGCCCCTTTCCCACTCCATCTCAGATACAGAACACATTGGCTCTGCCACTCCTTGGCTCTGGCGCCACCTGCTGTTAGCCTCCTTGCCTTCCACCCTCCCAGTCTCAATGAGCACCATCCACCCCTGGTCCAGAGGCCCAGAGCAGTAGTTAGGTGATCTTGCGCCCCGGCAGAACCGTCCAAATTGCGCCCCCTAGCCACGGACAAGGTAGCTCTTCTTTCCTCTGCTCCTCCAACCCCCCTCCCCGCATTAGAGCAGTTTTGTAGTGGCTTTGTTGCACAGGAGCACCAAGTTCACTAACTGGCTGATTCAGAGTGCATCCCATTCAAAAAGAGTGCAATGGTGTGTGTTTCAGCCAGCCATCCGGCTGCTGCAACTATTCCACTCCACTCCTTCTTCCTTAGCTGTGTTGCTCAACATTTGAGGCAGCCTGCACAGTTCTGGGATGCCGAGGAAGCGAACCAATTCATCTGTACTGGCTCAGTATGACCTATTCTGACAGATGCTGCCTTTCATATTCACGCCCAAGAGCCTTTCCGCTCCAGAGATCTGGGGCTGAACCCGGGATCTGCACGCCAAGGCTGGAGTAAGAAAGAGCCCTTGCCAGCTGGCCACGTTGGGCGCCTGCCTGGAGAGTGGAAGCCGGGGGTTGGAGGGACATCGTGCTGCTCCTGGCAACCCCCACCCAACCCTACGTCCTCCTCCGCCTGAATCCCGCTTCCCCTGGGACGCACTTCCCATCCTGGAGCGGCTGGGGTGGGAGCGCTCCCCACCCCCCTTTCCAGACTCTCCTCATTCTTCTTCTTCATGCCTCGGGTGTTTTCCTGAGTGTATCTGCAGAACAACCCTCTGTGAGGGAGGCTAAGCTGGCCCAAGAACTGGCCCAAGGTAGCTCAGCCAAGTTGCCAAGGCCAGCGTTTAAGACCGCGCACCCTTTCCCCTCAGATGAGAAAGTCGGGATGAGTCATGCTAGCAGCCTCTGGCCTTGATGGGCTTTGAGGCAGCCCAGCCCCCTTCTCTGCAAGCAGGCTGCCTCCGGGGAGGATCAGCACTTTTCTCGAGGGACAGAAGCGCACGACTTCCCCCTCCCACTTGCCGCCCGCCCCAGTCTTTCTCCAGCGGCTCAGTTTAGCGGCTCATCCCAGGTGGGAATTCGGGTGGCGCTGCTTGCAGAAGGAGAAGCGGCTGGCACTAGCGGAAACTCCCATTGTTCTTCTCAGGTAGGACTTCCGGGATCCAGAGGAACGTTTTACCAAAAAGTATGGCTTGACTACTGATTTCCCATTTAATGGATGGCAAAAAGACCGAAGTTTGGAGGACAGGTGAAAAAAACCACGAATTACATTTAAAGTTCTGCGAGATGCAAAGGAAAGCTTGCGTTTTAAACTTGCATTTGACAGCTTGTTGCTTGGTGCGGTTAACGGAATGGGGATATTGAGAAAGAAGAGACTTGGAATTAGAAGGTTAGGATTTCAGGCTTAGATGGCTTGGATATTTGTGGTAAATAAAATCAGAGTAAATGCGCACCTTGAGAACCACTGTATTAGACGTGCGTGGCCCAATTTCCCCATTGCTTTTTATATCAGTCCTGGAGGTTTTGTTGAATATGATTAGAAGGGACCAGTTGTTTAAAGGTGTGGAAGTCGGAGCTAAACAGTATAAATTGAGAGCATTTGCAGACGATGTAGTACTGACATTACAGGAGCCAGAATCTAGTACTAAAAGAGTTTTGGAACTGATTCAAGATTTTGGCCAGGTTGCAGGATTTAAATTGAATAAACTAAAAACAAAGGTTTTAGAGAAAAACTTAACAGCGATTAAAAGAGAGAGGTTTCAGAATGTGACAGGTTTAACAGTGGTTAAGAAAGTGAAATACCTGGGGATTAATATGACAGCTAAAAATGGGAACTTATTTAAAGACAATTATGAAAAATGCTGGACGGAAGTGAAAAAAGATTTAGAAATTTGGTCAAATTTGAAGCTTTCATTGTTAGGCCGTATTGCTGCAATAAAGATGAATGTATTGCCAAGAATGCTATTTTTGTTTCAAACATTGCAAATTTTGGATAAAATGGATTGTTTCAAGAAGTGGCAGAGAGATATTTCTAGATTTGTCTGGCAGGGCAAGAAGCCAAGAATAAAATTTAAAATATTAACGGATGCAAAGGAAAGAGGTGGATTTGCCCTGCCAGACCTTAAACTTTATTATGAATCAGCAGCGTTCTGCTGGTTGAAAGAATGGCTACTCCTTGAAAACACAGACATTTTGGATTTGGAAGGTTTTAATAATGTATTTGGATGGCATGCATATCTGTGGTATGATAAGGTCAAAGCACATAAAGCATTTAAAAACCATATTGTCAGGAAAGCACTGTTTAAAGTCTGGATAAGATATAAGGACTTGCTTGAAAACAAAACCCCAAGGTAGTTGTCACCGATGGAAGCGAAGGCTCAGAAAAAACTCAATATGGAGGCCAAATGGTCGAAATATTGGGAAATTTTGGAACAAGAGGGAGATAAACTGAAATTGCAGAGTTTTGAGAAACTAAAGAACAAAGTGCGAGACTGGCTTCATTATTATCAGATAATGGAGGCATATAATTTGGACAAGAAAATTGGCTTCCAGGTGGAAAAATCAAAATTAGAAACAGAACTGTTAGAACCCAAAACTAAGAATTTGTCAAGGATGTATAACATGCTGTTGAAATGGAATAATCAGGATGAAACGGTGAAATCTGCTATGATTAAGTGGGCACAAGATGCTGGACACAATATTATGTTTGCTGACTGGGAACAGTTATGGACCACAGGTTTGAGATTCACAGCATGTAATGCCTTAAGAGAGAATATTATGAAAATGATATACAGGTGGTACATGACCCCAGTCAAGCTAGCAAAAAATCTACCATTTGCCCGATAATAAATGTTGGAAATGTAAAGAAACTGAAGGTACATTCTTTCACCTTTGGTGGACGTGCCCAAGGATTAAGGCTTTCTGGGAGATGATATATAATGAAATGAAAAAGGTATTTAAATATACCTTCCTGAAGAAACCAGAGGCCTTTCTCCTGGGCATTGTCGGCCAATTGGTGTCAAAGAAGGATAGAACTTTCTTTATGTATGCCACGACAGCAGCAAGAATACTTATTGCAAAGTATTGGAAGACACAAGATCTACCCACCCTGGAAGAATGGCAGATGAAGGTGATGGACTATATGGAATTGGCAGAAATGACTGGCAGGATCCGAGACCAGGGAGAAGAGTCAGTGGAAGAAGACTGGAAGAAATTTAAAGACTATCTACAGAGATATTGTAAAATTAATGAATGTTAGAATGATGTTGGATTGAAATTAAGTGGTTTCTAGCTGTAATGGTATAAAAGAATATGAAAAAATGGTTTTTTTTTATAAGTAAAAATGCAAGGTTATAATAATTTAAGATTAAAGATCAGGGTAAAATAAAGAGGGAAAGAAACTGCTGAACTAATAAATAGAACTGGAATACAAAAAAGGGAGGTATGAGGAGGTCCAGGAAATAAGTACATGAAAAATAAGTGATGAAAAGATTGACTGTTTTTAACTGTTTTTATTTGTATTTTTTCTTTTTTTCTTTTTCTATTTTGTAATATTGGAAAAACCCTAATAAAAATTTATATATAAAAAAAGAGAGAATATTATGAAAATGATATACAGGTGGTACATGACACCAGTCAAGCTTGCAAAAATCTATCATCTGCCCGATAATAAATGTTGGAAATGTAAAGAAACTGAAGGTACATTCTTTCACCTTTGGTGGACGTGCCCAAGGATTAAGGCTTTCCGGGAGATGATATATAATGAAATGATAAAGGTATTTAAATATACCTTCCTGAAGAAACCAGAGGCCTTTCTCCTGGGCATTGTCGGCCAATTGGTGCCAAAGAAGGATAGAACTTTCTTTATGTATGCCACGACAGCAGCAAGAATACTTATTGCAAAGTATTGGAAGACACAAGATCTACCCACCCTGGAAGAATGGCAGATGAAGGTGATGGACTATATGGAATTGGCAGAAATGACCGGCAGAATCCGAGACCAGGGAGAAGAGTCGGTGGAAGAAGATTGGAAGAAATTTAAAGACTATCTACAGAAATATTGTAAAATTAATGAATGTTAGATTGATGTTGGATAAAAAGTTAAGTGGTTCTTAGCTATAACGTTATAAGGAATATGAAAAAAATGGATTATTAACAGGTAAAAATTTAATGGTACAATATTTTAAGATTAAAGACTAGGATAAACAGAGAGGGAAAGGATTTGTTGAACTAACAAATTGAATTGGAATACAAAAAGGGAGGTGTGAGGAGGTCCGGGAAACAAGCAAATGAAAGATAAGTGATGGAAAGATGGAATTGCTTTTTAACTATTTTTATTTTGTATTTTTCTTTTTTCTTTTTTCATTTTGTAATATTTTGAAAATTTTAATAAATATCTTTAAAATAAAATAAAATAAAATAAACTTGCATTTGACAGCTTGTTGCTTGGTGTGGTTAACGTAATGGGGATATTGAGAAAGAAGAGACTTGGAATCAGAAGGTTAGGATTTAAGGTAAGGTTACCAGATTTTTTTCAAAGAATCTGGGGACACTTTTTTTTTCCAAAAGAGAAAAAAATGTTATTTTTTAAAAATCATTTTTTCAAAAAATAAGAAGTAATACCTTCTCTTCTGGGTCTCCTCTGTCGCGTGGCCTTCCTCTGGGCCCCAGCCTGATCTCTTGGAGTGCTATCTGCCGTGGAGTAGGCTCGGGTCGGGACTGGGCTCGGCCCCGTGTCCTTGCCCTCCTGGTGCTCTCCTACCTCTCTTCCTCAGTGGCCGCAAGGTCGGGGCTTCCCTCTTTTTTCTCCTTCCTCTTTCTCTCTCTTCCTTCTCCTTCTCCTTTCCTCCTTCTCCCTGGGTTGGCTCCGGGGTTTTTACTGGCCCTGGAGCACCGCTGGGCAGTCGGCCACGTGTCCGGGCTCTCTCGCTCCCGCCTCGATTTGGGTCCTGAGGGGGGTGTCAGCGGTTCCCCCAGTTGACGCGCCGGGCATCCCTGGTTCCCCCTCGGCAGTGGCAGCGCAGGCGGCAGTCTCAGCAGCCCGGAGCCAGCCTGGAGCCAGCCTGGTAGTGCACTTGGCTCTGGCTGGCTTCAGGAGCTGCTCATTGCCCTGGCACCCGCCATTTTGCCTCGCTGGAAGTCCCCATATGATGTGTCTTGTGCCATTGAACCAATCACGCAACATTCCTTCCCTACTAATAAATCTACAACACTTAAAATATAAATCTGGGGGCCTTATATGAAATCCGGGGACATTCCGGGGACGGATTTTGTTGGGGACAGATTTGTAAATCCGGGGACTGTCCCTGGGAGACGGGGACATCTGGTAATCATTCCATAATAGGGCTTCTCCTGCCTTTGCCAGTATGTCAGCCTTCTCCGCCTCCTTAAAGAGGGCGTTCAGAAGCACTTGTACATCTGGCCATATGGGATTGTGAGTGGAGAAGGTGGCGCAGTCTGGATGAGTCCTTCTGTCTTGCTCTTTGGTCACTGTGACCGAGCACCATTTTGGGCCGATCAGGATCTATGGGGAAGGGGATCCACCCAGAAGTTGTGGAGGGAACGGGAAGAGAAGCTTGGTCAAGAGACTGGCTCATGTCAGAAGGAGGCCTGACTACAACCTTGGCGAAGCCCAGGGCAGGGCAGGAAGGCAGCATTGCCCAGCGGGAAGGCATTCGGAGGCAAATCATCAGCAAGGAGCAGAAAATCCCCTCCCCTTCCCTCAAGAAGACTGAAGAATCTCTAGTCGGCCTTCAGGTGAGTTCAGCATCCCAGGTCTCTGGGGTGTTCCTGTCCATTACAAAGCTGACTTGAGGCTCCGTCAACTGATGGGATTACTATGAGGAATTATAAAAGACCCTGATGCTGGGAAAGATGGAGGGCACTAGGAGAAGGGGATGACAGAGGACGAGATGGTTGGACAGTGTTCTCGAAGCTACCAACATGAGTTTGACCAAACTGCGGGAGGCAGTGGAAGACAGGAGTGCCTGGCGTGCTCTGGTCCAGGGGGTACGAAGAGTCGGACACGACTAAACAACAACAACAAAGCTCTCCATTCCTTTTCTGCACCAAACCTGATTATCGGAGGACAGTGTTGTGGCTGATTGGTTGATACATACACAAAGAAACTTGGTGCTGATTGGTTAACATAAGCATAAGGCGGGAATTACATGTGAGAGGTGGGAATTACATGTGAACATTTATCATCGATAGATTAAAGGCTGGGAAACGAGGTTGGAACCAGACAGGCATGAAACCTCCTAATTAAATTGTAACTAGAGATTAATATGGCATAAACAATTACTAATGATTGATCATAGCATGGAAGAATATAACAATCAAGTTCTGTAGATGTGGTCAGCTAGGCATAAAGAGCAGGTCATGTTGTTTTCCATGGGCTTAGGATGATTGAACAAGGAGGGAATGTCTTGGTGTTTGGGACAGGTTTGTACAGTGTGTGCAGAAGCAGACTATAAGCAAGACTTCCCAGAATGCAAGAGAAGAGGAGCAAGGCTTCCCCAAAATGCAGCAGGTATGGGCAGAAGGAAAACTTCCCTTTATCTCCCCCTTTCTTTTCTTGTTTGCGAGGCATTCTGGGTAAATAAAGCAAAAATATTTTGGGATTAGTGGTGTGCCAGCAAATGCCCAAAATACGTTTGCCAGGGTCGATGGGACAAAAATATTTCGGGATACGTGGTCTGCCAGCGCATGCCCAAAATAAATCCGTCCACATCTCACCTCAGGTTTACTGTTGGTGTTGCCATTTCGCAAAGTAGGCAGCAAGGAGTTTATTGGGTGGTTGAGGGGGAGAGAGAAGCCGAGAGAAAAGACTTATGAGGCCAGGAACGCATTGGAGGAAGCAACATAACAAAATTAAGATGCATATAATGACAAGGGCATATTGAAAGAGATAACAAATGCTTCTGCAAGATTAGGTAGCCAAGCAGTAAGCCACTGGGTGAAAGAATCCCAGAGGCCAGAAAAGCCAACGTCCTGTTTAATGTGGTGTGTAAGATTTTGCAAATGAGAGATTTGGCTTTGAATGGCTTTAGAATTATCTGTAATATTAAAACAACACATATCCACTTGTTCTCAGCCGTAATGATGAAGCATCAGCAAATAATCTATCGCGGCCCGGTTCTGTAAAAGTCCATAGTGGAGCTCACTTTGTTCTTTATTCAAAAGGTGAAGGGCTTGAGAAGTGTAATTCAGTGCTTTTGCTGCAGAACAAGCTAAAGCGTTAATATTCCTACTATTGCGTACAGCTAATCCAGGAACTCCTAAGAGAGAAACAGCTAAAGAGATATATTCAGACCTACTGGGAAGAGAAATTGAATCATCGCAATCGTTAGCTAGTTGAGTAGAACGGCGATTTCGAGAGCGAGTCAAATGATGCTTTTTAGGTAACACGATGGACAAACGGCTTAAACAGCAAGGTGTTCCATGGCTGATGTTTGCTGGAATGTAATTAAATGTATAGCCGGGACACGACCAGAACCAGCCTGCAGGCAGCTCAGTGTATTTATATACATATGAAATATTTACATAATCAGAGCAATTAAAATTATCCTTGCCCATTTGCACACAGTTGGATTTTGTGCAATTCACCATACGGGCACAAGTGACATTAAATGAAGCCACGTATGGGGTTGATAAGTCAATGGCCAGAGGTGGGCGTCGGCGCGCTTGGCTACCCCAGTTATGGTAACCATAATAACCAAGGGTGCGGAGAGAATCATTTTGGGGTAGGGATGAATAAAACCAGGTATCATCTTGCAGATCTAAAGGGTCATGGCAAACAGGGATAAGGCAGGAGCCAAGGATTTCCCCTATAGATACCTGTTGGGTTAGGCAAAAGGAAGAAACATTGAGGGTTTTTGCAAATGATTCCCACACATTCGTTGGTGTGTGGGTATTGCTAATAGGAATGGAGGCAGAAAAAGGCAAAAACAAAACGCTGAGAATGATTACTACCATTGAATTAATGTTAAGGCAAGAAATAACGCACAAAAGCAAATTCTCAGGGGTTGCTTCAAGCTGCTTTTCCTGCCTAAGCTGTTCAGCCTGAAAGGAAAGTGATTTTATTTGGCCCCATGTCACAGGTCCATTACGCTGTCCCCGCTTGCGAATCCTGGGGGGGCTGGACATCGCATCCTGGGCGATCTGTAGTTTGCGGTCGAACTGCGGTATTGGATCCGGAAGGGTCTGTCGCCACGCCATGGTGCAGGCGAATGCAGCGTGCAGGAACCCAGCGAGCACCCTGTGGAGTAGAAACTGCAGCGTAACCCTTTCCCCAGGTGATCAGTTTTACAGGTTCACTCCATTCGTTGGAGGGCAATGTGGCGAAATTGGTAATTTGGGACCCCAGCTAATTGATTTATTGGTCCTCAATTAGCTTTTATGGCAGCCCGGTCCGGCGCGCTTCCCTCAGCTGCGCCATTCAGCTACGTCGTCCGGTAGCTCCAGTCACACCTTAGCAGAGATAAACACAGCGGTGATAAAACTGTCACGTCCTTCACTTAGCTTCCAGACAAACACACACAGAGTCCAGGTTTGTCCTTTTCAGCTCTTTATTCCGACATTCCCCCAGGGATCTCCTGGGCTCCTTGCTGCCATTAGGAAAAACTGCGTCTTTCTCCCTCAACGACCAGAGGGGAACAGAACAGAAACTCCTCCCAGACTCCTCCCAGCTTCTACAGCTGACGTCAGAATTGAGGCATCATGGGAACTTCTTAACCAGTTAAGTTCCAAACCTGACACCCCCTCTATGCCGAAAATTCTGACAAGACCTTTTTGAGTTCAACACCTTCCCCTTTGCCTTGTGCCACTTCCCGGCATCTTTCCCAGGCACCTGTTGAACCCCTTCAACATTCCCAGAATCACACTGTGCGACACTTTTCCACGCACCTGTGACCTGATACCCTACTGATCCATTAAGGCCAGCAGTTGTGTCTTCTCCGTCAGACTCTTCCCCCTCTGACTTGACACCCTGTTTGTGAGCTTTCTCCATTACCGGAGATGAAGCCTCACACCTGGACACTCCTTTAACAACCCTTGGAGATGCCCAAACCTGCCCTGAACCCTGACCCTGGACTTGGTCCCCATCACCGGGTTTTGAACCCTGATTCTGGACCTGATCCCCGTCACCGGGCTCAGCAACAGCCTCCCTTCTCCCTTGAGAAGACTTTGCACCCGTCACCTGGTGACGTATTCCCTTTTCCTTGAAAAACTCCTCCAGAGCAGACCCAGTAAACTGTGACCCTCGGTCGCTCTTGAGCCCTTGCACCTTGGTGGAAAACCTTAGTTCCACCTCCGCAACCCAATCCTTGATCAGTTGCGCTGCCTCCCCCTGTGATTTGAGAGAGAGACACCAGCCAACCTGGCTGTGGCCATCTGTCAGCGTCAGCACAAACCTGGCCCCACCCAGACTCTCACACCTCATGGGTCATGACAGATCTGTGTGAACAAGCTCAAAAGCTTCCTTGGCTACCCTCCCAAACCCGGGAAAACCAAGTACCTTTGCACCTTTGCATGCCCTGCACCCTTGGGACCTCCCACATTTCCGGAGTTTGTACCCTTTTGTGCACCTGTGCAACTTTTGCACATGACTGGGAACCTTAGCACACTGCACCTGCGCTTTTCCAGTATTCCCACCACCCTCCAGAGGTGTCTCCAGAACAAAGAAATTATTCTTGCTCTTCGCTTTTGACCCGTTGTCGCCCCCCTCTGAAAATGGAACAGGTGTCATTTTCAAAGCACATTTTTGAACCCCTGCTTCGTTAGAGCAGATACAGATAACCGACAACAATTCAGTCCCGGCACAACGCAGACCTCTTGCTCCTCCTGTAAAGGAGAGAAAAACACGTTAGCCACACCACAGACTGATTTTCTGTGCTCCGTCTGCGAACAAAACAAGTCAATCCTGTTGAAACAGCCCTGCAGTTCCGCAGTTTGCCTATCAGGTGCTGCCTGATAGCAGAAACCAAAACACCCAGCGTGTCACCGTGTCCTGGCTGGAGTTGTTCTTCACAGTTGCCATAGAAGCAACAAACGTCCCGCTGCCTCTGTCCTTGGCAGCGTCCGAAACCGCAACATCCTGCGTTGCTCTGAAGACTGGACTTATCTCAGAGCTCCCAGACGACTCTGCAGCACGTATTTCCCGCTGCAGCAGATGGCTGGCCTTGAAGCCTGTAGCTGTGTCCTGTTTCCCAGGCTTCAACTTTCGACGCAAACATCTCTTGGCAGCCTTTGGAAAAAGAGGCTTTTCTGTGCTTTTACAGCTCACCGCCCCCCCACTGCTCCCAGGGCTCCCAGGACGCTTTCCTGCACCCCCAGTGGTAGGTAAAGGGCTCCCAGCAGCTTGCCTCTCTCCAAGCTCCTCACGCAGACACGTTGCATTACACGTGTAGCAATGACGAACTCCAGTGGAAAATCACTGCCTTGGGCTCCTCCCGCTGGCCTCCTTCTCCTTCTTCCGGAAAAGCACTCCTTGCCAGCTTTGCCCCCTCTGAACTGCCACTTCATTCCAGCACGTACAGTGGAAAACTTTAAACGTGCCTTTGGAAACGTTCGCCCCCCCCCGACCTGCTCAGCAGCACTCCTTGTGGCTAAAGCATCAGGGACAGGGGCTCCAGCCTTTTTAGGCTTTTGTCCAGGGCTCTGGCCTTTTGCTGAAGCTTCACAGCAAATGCAGCACAGTTCCAAGTGCCAATAGTCCCTTTGCCCCCCCCTCTGGGGCCCACAGCCCTTCCCAGCTGTGCACCGGCTCTCACGAAGGTGATCAACGCCATCTTGCCTTGCCCAACTTCTTAAAGTGAGCCTGGAATGTCCTCCAAGACCTGGCAGCCTGCCATCCTCTTCCGTTCTCCCAAGGGGCCCCAAGCTGTACTTACAGACAGTTTCAGCTCCTCTGGCACTCCCTTCCGTGGAGAAACGATTTTCCAGCTGCTCTCTTAGCTCTCCGCAACTCTCCTTGCCTTTTAACACCAGGCAAAAAAAAACCTCCTCGACATCAGGCGAGACTCACTGAAAGCAGCCTCCGACCTCCGGCCAGCTTCAAACGCATTCCGGCACTTCTTGAGTGACAGTTTTACAAGCGGTGATTAGTACCCATAACCTGTGGCGAAATTGGTAATTTGGGACCCCAGCTAATTGATTTATTGGTCCTCAATTAGCTTTTATGGCAGCCCGGTCCGGCGCGCTTCCCTCAGCTGCGCCATTCAGCTACGTCGTCCGGTAGCTCCAGTCACACCTTAGCAGAGATAAACACAGCGGTGATAAAACTGTCACGTCCTTCACTTAGCTTCCAGACAAACACACACAGAGTCCAGGTTTGTCCTTTTCAGCTCTTTATTCCGACATTCCCCCAGGGATCTCCTGGGCTCCTTGCTGCCATTAGGAAAAACTGCGTCTTTCTCCCTCAACGACCAGAGGGGAACAGAACAGAAACTCCTCCCAGACTCCTCCCAGCTTCTACAGCTGACGTCAGAATTGAGGCATCATGGGAACTTCTTAACCAGTTAAGTTCCAAACCTGACAGGCAATATCTTATAGCGGACCAGTGGGGCTGGGAGTATCTCTGTTTGTTGAAAATGCTTCTGCAGGCGAGTATAAGATTGATGATCCTGTATGGAAAGATTCAAATGGTTGAGAGTAAAGAGAACACTGCCCAACCAGCCTTCCTTTCCAGAGAGCGAGGCTGGGACTCCGGCCTTCTTTTCCTGTCGAATTAAGGCAGTTTTTAAAGTGCGATTGGCGCGTTCAACAATTGCCTGGCCTTGAGAGTTGTAGGGGATGCCAAATAAGTGGCGGATATTCCAAGTTTCACAGAACTGAGCAAAGGATTTTGCACAGTACGCTGGGGCATTGTCAGTCTTTAAAGAATGGGGCTTGCCCATGACTGACATGGTACGAACTAGATGGTTGCAAACATGCTTAACCTGCTCACCCCTTTGAGGGGTGGCCCAAATAAAGCCCGAGAATGTATCAATGCAAACATGTATGAATTTCCAAGGTGAAAAAGGGGCAAAGTGAGTTACATCCATTTGCCACAATTGGTTGGCTTCCAGCCCGCGGGGATTTACACCAGGGCTGGGATGGCCAATCTGATTAGAGCATTGAGGGCATTGCTGGATAATTGCACGTGCCGCTTCCAACGGAATTTGGAACTGGCGGCTAAGGGCTTTTGCATTTTGATGATGGAAAGCATGACTTTCAATACGAGAAACAGGCAAAGCTCTAAGCAAGGAATCTGCTTTTGCATTGCCATCAGTGAGAAAGCCTGGGAAGGGTTGGTGAGAACGAATGTGCACCACAAATAGAGTGTGGGAGCGATTGGAAAGAAGCAATTGTAAGGAGAGGAAAAGGCTCAATAAGTTGTCATCCAATAAAGGACTCACATAACTGCCTTGTAGGCGGGTTATGACATTTGCAACATAGAGACTGTCCACAACCAAATTAAAGGGTTGTTTGGAGAAATGGTGCAGAGCTTTGACAGCAGCTGCTAACTCAGAACGCTGGGCAGACTTTTGTGGAAGAGTGTAGAGGCTGTGCCATTCCTCATTTTGTTGCCAGGCAACCACCCCTCTAGAGGGGGCACCGTCAGTAAAGACAGTAAGGGCATCCAAAGGGACGGGAGATAATATGGAAGAAAAAGACCGGGAAATTTGCTTGCTCATTTGCAGGCGAGGGTCGGCTGGAATATGGCAACCCACTTGGCCAACAAAGTCGGATAAAGCACACTGCAAATCCATGCTAGTGGAGAGAGCAGTTTCCCATTGTTCTAAGGGCATGGGCACAATAATTTGATGGCAATCAACGCCAAAAAGGGTTTTGCAGCGGCGGCGTCCCTTGCTGATGAGCTGAGCAAGGAGATCCACTAAAGGAGTCACCGTATTCTTTGGCGTATGATGTAAATACAGCCATTCAATTATATGAACTTTCGATGGGCCTAACTGAATGATGGCCGCAAAGGGTTGGGCAGGATCTGTCATTATGACCACATCGGGCAAAACATTAAGGATTGCTCGATCAACCCAGTGGAGACGCATGATTTCCTTTAACTGGGCAACAGTCTGCTGTTGAGAAGAGGTCAAGGTGATTTTTGTGCCAGGAGAGTGATGGCCTTTTAAGGCTGAAAAAAGCGGCCGTAAAACTTCAAGTGGGATCTTAAAATAGGGTCTTATCCAGTTGATATTGCCCAGCAATTGCTGCAACTGGACATATTTCATCGTTTTTGGAACATGAAGTTCAGGAACAATAGGAATAGAATTGCTAGCTATCATTTTGTGTCCCAAATAATGAAAGGGAGAAGATTCCTGGATCTTTTCTGGAGCAATTTTCAAACCATAAAGCGACAAACAATTTATCAAATCACGTTTCCAGTGGGGGGGGGGGAGGCGTGGCCCACTAAGAAGCACATCATCTGTGTAATGGAAAATCAAGAGGTGTGGATACTGCAAACGGAAGGGCTGAAGGGCTTGATTCACATAATATTGGCACATGGTAGGGGAATTCAACATTCCTTGCGGTAAGACCTTCCATTGGTACCGTTCTGTGGGTTGACTATTATTTAACACAGGAACAGTAAAAGCAAAGAATTTACGATCCTTCTCCTGTAGGGGGATGGAGAAGAAGCAATCTTGCAAATCTATTATTGCCAATTGATAATGTCAGGGGTTCAGGGACAGAGGCACAGGTGAGGGAGGAGGCAGAGAGCGAGGGGGAAGAATCCCAGGGCAGCGAGGAAGAGGATGACAATGACTTGAGGGATTCCATGAGTCTTTCAAGTGAGTCGGAGGATTCCCAGAAGGGGGCGCCTGTGGTCAGGCCAAGGGGAGTCACAGGGGGGACTCGTCAGGAGCAGGGGACCAGCGGGGGAACCCAGAGTGGGAGCTGGGAGTCGGAACCGGCTTCTCCGCTAGAGCGCAGTGAAGGGGGTGGAGATTCCAGAGTGACAGGGGAAGCAGGTCAGAAAGCAGAGAGGGAGGGGAGATCGGAGCAAGACATCCTCCCGGAAGGGGAGGAGAGTAGTGCAGGGAGTAGTGTAACTGTCAAGAGGAAGGTTAGAGGTTGCGAACGCGCGCCAAGTTCAAATGTGGAGGCGCGCGGAAGTGCAGGGAGCCCGGAGGAGGAGCCAGGTCCCAAAGCACGCAGGAGGGGGGAAGAGCTGTCTGGGGATTCCGCGTCAGGGGAATCCAGGAGGGGTGAAACCCCAGGGGGCAGGAAGACCCTGCGGAAAAGGAAAGAAAGGAAGAGGTGGAGCAGCACAAGCCTCTTAAAGTGGTGCAGAGGCGGGACTGACTCAGAGGGGACTTCAGCGGTCTAAGCGTAACAGACGTGGGGCTGCGCGCCTCGGCTGTGGAACGTACAATGCACTTCAATAAACATCTTTGTATATAAACTGGACTTGGCGTTGGTCTCTTGTGAGCTGGGACCTGAGGCAGCCCTGACAGTAAGTCCCCTCTCACAAAGAACGCAAATTTTTTTTGGCAAAGCTCACGAAGTTTGGCAGCCATGAATGCGGAGGAACAGTTAGCAGCCCTCCGAAACACAGTCGCCGAGCTTTCCACTGCGGTACTGATCTCCCAGAAGAAGAGTGACGAAGCGGAGGCGCGATGCCACGATCTGCAAGTCAGGTGGGAACGTGCGTGCAAAGAGGGGTTCCCGGGGTCCAGATCAGAGGGAATCGGACTCGGAAGGCGGGGGGGCAGTTTAGTAGCCCACTTCGATGGGAACCTGAAGCACTATCCCAGTTTCAGAGCAGACGTCATATATGCGCTGCATTTGCTTCGAAAAGACTTTAAAGATGAGGAGGAGAAAGTGGGTTTTATTGTGTCCCACTTGCATGGGGAAGCTAGAGCCTGGCTGCGCAATTTGTGGCGCGAAGATGGTCCTGCCCGCAGAGATTCTGACGAATTTATCAAAGCCATGGACGCTTGCTTCCAATCCACCGTGGACGTTGATGTGGCGCGTCGGGAGATGCATGGATTGCGGCAGGGCAAAGCTACAGTGCGTCAGTACCATTCTCGCTTTTTTGCATTGCTGAATGTACTGGATTGGGAGAAGGACTCCAAAGCAGTGAGAGATTTGTTCTGGGAAGGGCTCCATGGCTCCATAAAGGATGAGTTGGCCAGGGGAGACGGACCTCAGACCCTAGCAAACGTCGTGCAGAGGGCACTCACGATTGGAGTGAGGCACGAAGAACGTCCTTGGCACAGTGAGGAGGGTCGCCAGGTGCGCGCACCAGCTAAAGCGCCTCCTTTTATTCCCAGGGATCTGGGCCGTGCGCATCCCTCGCCCCTGCTGAGGCAGGGGGAGGAACCGATGGAGCTTGGTGGTGCTAAGGCTCAAACAGCGGCCGGAGCCCCAGTGTCCGGTGCAGTCAAGGCGAAGCCTCCTAGAGGGACCAGGAAGTGTTACATCTGTGACAGTGCGCAGCACATGGCCAAAGAGTGTCCCCAGAGGCTCCAGAAGTACACTGCAGCATTAGCAACAGTAACAGAACAGGTGCCTCACGGAGAGCAGTTTCAGGGAAACGCCAGTGCCTGGCTGGAAGCAGAAATGCTGGGGTTCAGCCAGGCGAGTCAGTAAAGCAGTCCCCAGCAATTTTGCAGCATACAGACCCCTTACCACCCAAGCCAGTGGTGCAGCTCACTGCAACGCTCCAGCTGCCTAATGGAACCACCCTGGAAGTCCCCATCACAATCGACTCCGGGAGCAACGCGGACTTCGTGGGGGTGCAGTTCATCAAGCAGCATCGCATAGCGCTTCTACCAGCCACACTGCCCCTGAACGTCGTCACGGTCGATGGCAGGAAGTTGCTGGGCGGGCAAGTTGTTCATCAGACGCCACCCATGGTGATGCAGATTGGGAATCATCGCGAAGTCATTAGCTTCAATGTCACCCGCCTGTCAGACACGCCTATAGTGTTAGGCATGAGCTGGCTGGATAGACACAGTCCAACATTAGCGTGGTACCAGCGGCAGCTCACCTTTGGCTCATCTTACTGCGCCCAACATTGCATCCAGACAGGCCAGGAGGAGGAGGGCCAGGAGGAAGGGCGGCAGTTACACCTCGGCATGGTGCAGGCAGTCCCCCACAAGTACAAGGGGTTTTTGGAGGTCTTCTGCGAAAAGGAAGCTGACCAGTTGCCACCCCACCGGCCCTACGACTGTGCGATTGACTTGTTACCAGGGGCGACGCTGCCGACTGCAAAGCTGTATTCCATGTCTGAGGATGAGATGCAAGAACTCAGGGAGTTCATAGAGCACAATTTGAAGCGGGGATTCATCCGGGAATCCAAAGCAGTGGGGGGCAGTCCTGTGTTTTTCGTGAAGAAGAAGGACACGCCCCAAAAGAGACTCATCGTGGACTATCGGGCCATAAACTCGATGACAAAGCCCAAGGCTTTCCCCATGCCCAAGATTGATGACCTGCTAGCGACGGTGAGAAAGGGGAAGATCTTCACCAAGTTGGATCTACGCGGAGCATACAATCTCATACGCATGCGGGAGGGCGATGAGTGGAAGACGGCCATGTTCACGCCGTTGGGCACCTATGAATACAGAGTTATGCCTTTTGGTCTCCAGAATGGCTCCCACTGTTTCCAAGCATTTATGCACCATGTACTAGCGGGACTCCTCTACAAGAAGTGCGTATGCTTCCTCGATGACATCCTGATCTTTTCGGAATCGCAGGAAGCTCACGAGAGGGACGTAAAGGAGGTCCTGCAGAGACTACGGGAACACAGGCTCTACGCCAAACTGGAGAAGTGCCAGTTCGACGTAACGGAGGTGGATTTCCTGGGCTACAGGCTATCCGACAAGGGACTAGCCATGAACAGCGTAAAGGTCCGCGCGGTGTTGGACTGGAAGAGCCCGCGCAATCGGAAGGAGGTCCAGAGGTTCGTCGGTTTCGCCAACTTTTACCGCAAATTCATCAGGGGTTTCGTGAAAGAAACGGCAGCAATCACGGACACTCTCAGTTCCAAGAAGAAGAAGTTCACCTGGACGGACCAGGCAGAGCAGTCCTTTCGGAAACTTAAGAGCCTCTTCGCATCCGAGGAACAGCTGCTGCACGTGAATCCTGGCAGGCCCATGCGTGTCGAGACTGACGCATCCGACAGAGCGGTGGGGGCCGTCCTCTTGCAGGAAGATCCGCAAGGGAACTGGAGGCCCTGTGCCTTCTATTCCCGGAAGCTCAGCAAGTCGGAACAGAACTACACCATCTGGGACAGGGAGTTGTTGGCCATTCACGCGGCTTTCAAAGCGTGGCGGCCCTTCCTCATAGGAGCCAAGCACACCGTGCAGGTCCGCACGGACCACAAGAACCTAGAGTATTGGCGCACGGCGAAGCTCCAGAGCCAGAGGCACATACGCTGGGCGGAATTCTTCGCGGATTTCGACTTCCGAATAGAGTACATCCCGGGAGACTCCAATGTCATAGCAGATGCGCTCTCCAGGAAACCGCAATATCTCGAGGAAGCGGCAACAGTGGCAGCCCAGCACATTTTCGCACCGCAGGCGTGGGCGTGCGCTTCAGCCGTCGTGGACCTGGACGCGGTGCGTCGCGCGCTGCAAACGGATCAGTTTGCACAATCCAAGATGGAAGAGCTGCGCAGAGGTACAGCAAGGGACGACGAGTTCCAGCTACGCGACGGTCTGCTAACTCGCAAGGGTGCCCTCTACGTGCCGGGGGACGATCTCCGCGCGAAGGTGCTGCAGCAGTTGCACGACGCACCCAGCGCGGGTCATTTCGGCAAGGAGAAGACAGCGGACTTGGTAGCCAGAGACTTTTGGTGGCCCCAAATGCGAGGAGAGGTCGCGGAGTACGTCGCCAGGTGTGACACCTGTCAGAGGTCCAAGCCAGTGCACAAGAAGCCAGCGGGACTTCTGGAACCGCTGGAGACGCCACTACAGCCGTGGGAGCGGGTAGCGCTGGACTTTGTTACTGATCTGCCCAGCTCCCGAGGCAAGACGGCGGTACTTGTGGTTGTAGACCTGTTCACCAAGATGGCGCATTTCATTCCTTGCGCGAAGGTGGCGACAGCGGAACAAACCGCCAAACTCTTCATCGACCACGTATTCAGGGTGCACGGCTTGCCACGGTCCATCCTGTCCGACCGGGGGCGCCAATTCATTTCCAGTTTCTGGCAGAAGCTCCTAGGTATCCTGAACGTCAAGATCAACTTAGCGTCGGCAAGACATCCACAGACCAACGGCCAAGCGGAAAGGGTCAACGCCATCATGCAGCAGTACCTGCGATGTTACGCCAATCAACGACCTGCAGCTTGGGTGGACTACTTGCCGATGGCCGAGTTTGCCTACAACAACACGAAGCACGCGTCAACGGGGGTGACACCGTTCTTCGCCAACAATGGGCGACATCCCAGGACCTTCCCGGGGTTAGCTTCCCAAGTCGTTAGCTAAGAAGAAGCTAGGACACAGGCAGCTAGGGCCGTACCAAGTTGAGGCCAGGATCAATCCCGTAGCCTTTCGGTTGGCCCTCCCGGAAGGTTCCAGAATGCACCCGGTCTTTCATAGGTCGGTGCTCACACCCTACAAGGCCCCACACAGATTTCAGGAGTCAGGGACGGCACCAAACCCACGCAGAGAGTCACCAAGAGGGGGGAAGTAACCGAGGGCCACGCCACTCAACGAGGTCACAGAAATTCTGGACTCGAGATGGGGGGAAGAGGGAGTAGAATATCTCCTCGCCAGAGAAGGTACCCCGGCCAGCGCCAACAGTTGGGTGCCGGACTACGCTCTGGAGGAACCTCTTCTCAAAGACGAGTTCCATGCCCTTTTCCCGCACAGGCCCATGCCAGCCGAGTATTTCGACGACTGGCTTTTTACGCCCACACTTTCAGCCAGCACTTTCCGGGGGTTCTCCTCCGCAGAGGAGACGACGCCAGAATCGAGCCCTCCAAGGGGATCGTGTTCGGGGGTGGACACGGACCCCTCTTACTGGTAGGACAATCAACCAGAGGAGGACTGGCGCAGGAGGTGGCTGAGGGGTCCTTGGCAAGCAGCACCGCCCGAAGTAACAGGGGGAGAGGAGGACGCGGACAAGTTGGGGGACGAACCCGAGTTCGAGCACACATACACTGAACTGGAAGCAGAGGAGATCGACGTCGACGACCTGTGTCCAGCATCTACCCCCGCAACGACGGAGCTCCCAGAACCTGCGCCCGAGCGGCGGGAGGGGGGAAGGGGGGCTTCGAGGGGGGGATGGATGTCAGGGGTTCAGGGACAGAGACACAGGTGAGGGAGGAGGCAGAGAGCGAGGGGGAAGAATCCCAGGGCAGCGAGGAAGAGGATGACAATGACTTGAGGGATTCCATGAGTCTTTCAAGTGAGTCGGAGGATTCCCAGAAGGGGGCGCCTGTGGTCAGGCCAAGGGGAGTCACAGGGGGGACTCGTCAGGAGCAGGGGACCAGCGGGGGAACCCAGAGTGGGAGCTGGGAGTCGGGACCGGCTTCTCCGCCAGAGCGCAGTGAAGGGGGTGGAGATTCCAGAGTGACAGGGGAAGCAGGTCAGAAAGCAGAGAGGGAGGGGAGATCGGAGCAAGACATCCTCCCGGAAGGGGAGGAGAGTAGTGCAGGGAGTAGTGTAACTGTCAAGAGGAAGGTTAGAGGTTGCGAACGCGCGCCAAGTTGAAATGTGGAGGCGCACGGAAGTGCAGGGAGCCCGGAGGAGGAGCCAGGTCCCAAAGCACGCAGGAGGGGGGAAGAGCTGTCTGGGGATTCCGCGTCAGGGGAATCCAGGAGGGGTGAAACCCCAGGGGGCAGGAAGACCCTGCGGAAAAGGAAAGAAAGGAAGAGGTGGAGCAGCACAAGCCTCTTAAAGTGGTGCAGAGGCGGGACTGACTCAGAGGGGACTTCAGCGGTCTAAGCGTAACAGACGTGGGGCTGCGCGCCTCGGCTGTGGAACGTACAATGCACTTCAATAAACATCTTTGTATATAAACTGGACTTGGCGTTGGTCTCTTGTGAGCTGGGACCTGAGGCAGCCCTGACAGATAAGAATGTGGAATCATATTTGGATTAGGCAGACCACACTGTAAAGGCCCCATGGGTTCAAGGATCTGGTTTATTTTCCGCAAGTCTTGGAGAAATCTCCATTTCCCACTTTTCTTTCTTATGACAAAAACAGGGGTATTATAGGGGCTAACGGAAGGTTCTATATGGTCAGCCAATAATTGTTCATTCACCAATTGTTTTAAAGCGAGCAGCTTTTCTCCTGTAATGGGCCACTGCTCAACCCATACAGGACTAGTAGATTTCCAGCTGAGGGGGAGCGCAAGCTTACTCATCAAATTGAATGGTAGCTTGTAATTGTTGCAATAAATCTCGTCCCCACAAATTGAGGTGGATTTTCAGCACACAGGGCTGGATGTATGCAATGGTTTCAGAGCTATCAGGCAGAGAAACAGGCAGCCACTGTACGCTTTTGGAAGAATTTTGGGGGCCACCCATACCCCAGACTGCAGAGGCAGACTCAAGGGGCAACGTGGGGTCCCAGCAATTACTGGAAATTACAGAAATGTCTGCGCCTGTGTCAATCAAACCTTCCAAAACTTTGCCGTTTATTTTATACTTACAAAGAGGTTTCTTTCCTCCAATCCTCTGGACCACGGCTAACAGCTGTGGAGGAAAAGAAGAGAGCTCGTGCAAATTACTATCCATAATAGAAGCAGTAGGATGAGAAGGGAGCACCACCAAATGCGCCCAAGACTCACCCTTTTTTAACTGCATGGGCATATGGCTCCAAAATTGAACCATTATTGTGCCCACATAGTCAGGATCCAGGACACCAGGAATAACCTGGATCCCTTCTTTCGCCGCAGAAAATTTGGGTAAAATTAAACCTGCGACTTTAGGAGGTAGTGGTCCTGCCAATTGGGAAGGCATGAGCACAATTTCACCAGGTAAAACAGTGTCTTTGGTCTCTTGATTGATCAAATCAATGGCAAATTCAGAGGGTTTATTTTTAAAAAAAATTTCAGCAGCGGAAACCAAAGGTGGAAAACTCTCTAATTGTCCGGGCCCAAGAGTGGGGCCGGAATGGAGTTTCCCGGACCCCTGCATTGATTTGCCCAATGATAGCCTTTATTGCATTTAGGGCATTTCTTGGAAGGTCTAGCCTGGTTGGCAGCCCCATTCCTGTTGGCCCCCCTGCCAGGGGCCCTGCATTGCTTTGCAAAATGGCCAGGGCGCTTGCAGTTAAAGCAATTACCTGTAGGCCTATTGGAAGCTTGGATCGCGCCAGCGAGCAAAGACATTGCATGACTCTGGCTTCCAACATCCGCACATGCTTTTATCATATCCGCCAGGTCATATTTAACGCGTTGGATGACGGACTGTAAAGCCTTTTTGCAATCTGTATTAGCATTCTCAAAAGCCAATTTTTTCATCAACTCATTCTGAGCTGTGGTGTTATCAATCTGCCGAGTAACTGCTTCTTTTAATCTATCTATAAATTGATGGTAAGGCTCTGAATGCTGTTGCTTAATATTGACAAAGGAGCTCAGTGGTTGCCCTGAGACAGGGACTTTCCGAAAGGCACGCTGTACACAGGTCGCGGTGCGACTAAAATGTGCAGGTGTCAGCGTCGCCTGGGCTGTTATATTGTCAAATGGACCAGCACCATAAAGTTCATTGGCTGTATGCTGTGGGTCAGACAGGGCTGAGACATTATGTTTAAATTCACTGTCAAAAACCACATACTGTGCCGGGGACAGGAGCATGCGCATCAGGTCCTTCCAGTCTTGAGGTAGCATTGTATAACCATTTGCTATTCCTTCCAACATGCCTATCACATAGGAGGATTTTAAACCGGAATCAGCAATGGCTCTTCTCAATTCCCTCATTACAGAATAAGGAAGGGTTTCATGCAACACCTGTTGTTGCGCAGTGCCTGGGTTTGTGTAGGAAATGGGGAAAGCTGATGGGGTTGTGCAGGAGATAGGGAAAGCTGATGGCATTTCACCAGCCCACTCAGATTCCTCCTCTAAGGAAAGGAGACCCTTCTGCCTAGCCTGAGAAAGTGCAGCGCGTACAGCTCCTGTGAAACATGCAGGAGCTGAAGCAGGTGAAGGAGGGGTGGAAGGAGGGAGGGAGGAAAGAGGGGGGGAAGGGGGGATAGGGGTGGTGGATGTGGGCTGAGACACAGCTCCTGGAGGAGCAGACGCAGGCAAGAGGGGGGGGGACAGGCAGGGTTGTGAGGGAGGCAGAAGCTTAGGATAAGGAGGGGGGTTGTCTCCAACAGACAGAAATGCAGGGGCCGAGGGAGACGCCTGGGACGCCTGAGGTCCTAATTTAGCCACGGCATCTGCACATTTCTGCCAAGTTAGCAGACAACGAATCGGAGCCCTTGGTTCTGCAAAAAGGGTTTTTCCGATCTTTTGCCAAGTCTCTACTTCCAGAGAACCAATTTCAGGATATGAAGGACATTGAAATGCGATCTCACAAAGCAATTGTTCAATCTCTTTTAAAGAAATATGAACACCCACCGCTCGCTGCCTAACTAGACAAAATAATTCTTTAGCATGTTGTCTTTGAAGTTTAGTCAATTCCTCTCCCATACTCACGAAATAGCGCGCTGAGACTTTTCCAGTCGAGTGAAGTATGAGGCTGCGTAAAGGGATCTGGCAAACGTCGGGGTCACCAGATGTTGGAATGAATCCACGGCAAGCGAGAGGCAGGTGTAACATGAGGCGTCTGGCCAGGGCGAGCCCTGGGGACCCTCCTTTATTGAATATTACAAACATTGCCACAGGTGTGCTTGTGGCTGTTTGGTTGATACATACACAAAGAAACTTGTTGCTGATTGGTTAACATAAGCATAAGGCGGGAATTACATGTGAGAGGTGGGAATTACATGTGAACATTTATCATCGATAGATTAAAGGCTGGGAAACGAGGTTGGAACCAGACAGGCATGAAACCTCCTAATTAAATTGTAACTAGAGATTAATATGGCACAAACAATTACTAATGATTGATCATAGCATGGAAGAATATAACAATCAAGTTCTGTAGATGTGGTCAGCTAGGCATAAAGAGCAGGTCATGTTGTTTTCCATGGGCTTAGGATGATTGAACAAGGAGGGAATGTCTTGGTGTTTGGGACAGGTTTGTACAGTGTGTGCAGAAGCAGACTATAAGCAAGACTTCCCAGAATGCAAGAGAAGAGGAGCAAGGCTTCCCCAAAATGCAGCAGGTATGGGCAGAAGGAAAACTTCCCTTTAGAACAGGAAAATACTAGCAAAAGAAAAGGGGGGAAAAGCTGACCTTGTCTTGTGTTTCTTTCCTGGAATAAGAAAAAAATGAAGAGACATGAGAATTCTAAGGTGCCAGAACAAGCTTTGCTGGCTACTGGTAGTGAACAAACCAGAAGAGACAGAAGATGACCGACTTTCCATTGAAGAAGCCTTGACCCGTTTGAATAAAGGTAAGAACAAAGATAGGGCTCAGTGCTTATGCCCCAATCCAGCAGAGAAGAACAAGACATGTAAATCAGCTCCAGTACGTTTGTCTCTTGCTGGATCACGAACTGGGAATAAAGCTGGTGCATATCGGAGTGTTAGTACTGAACTGCATTGTTTCCAATATGATGTGCTTCTGAATGGGTACTCCTCTTCATCTTTTAGCTCATCAAGCCATACTTTAAAATGGTGTTTACATGTGACTAGGGTTGGGTAAGGTCCTTACTGTCAGGATGTTAATACTTGGATGCTCAGTTGAGGTTTATCCCCTTCTCTTCAGCTGTTTAAGGACTGCCCCTCTTTCTGATTTACTGCCGCTGAACTTTGTGCCATCTGCAGATTTCAACATGCTTCTACTTCACCTGACCCAAACCATTGGTTGGCTCTCATTGAGTTCTGTGGACACAGTAAAACAAAGCTGCCATCTGGTTTCTCTCGGGATGTTCGGATTGTGGAACACAGATTTGCTCTCCACCGTAACCATGTCTCTCAGCATACCACTTTATTTCCCCCCAGATAGGTGGCTACTATTCACTTGTAGGAAGATGTGCTTATTTAGATTACAACATTGCGGTGGGAGCAAAAGCCACCTTTCTTCTCTCAAGAGGGTTAGTCGAGTTTCTGTTGTTATGGAAAAATCCAGGTGGGAGGCTGCTCAGAGCCCGTGGGTCCCTGCGGAACAAAGAAGGAGTCCAGCCACCAACCGGAGCAAATAGCGGAGACCAAAGTTGATTGCGCAACAGGTTCAGAGAGGAATTGAACCCCGAGAACGGGGTGACAAGGACTTTTTAAAGTTCCTATCTTATCCCAGCAGACAGTTCGCTAAACACTACCACTCCATCAGAATAGGGGAGGGTTATACATGATTAACATAGGAGGAATGTGTTGGGGTAACATGCAAATACAGGATATGTCTTGGGAAATCCGCTCCACTTCCCAGTGGGGAGGAGTTGCGGTGGACCACGTGGCCACCCACTCCCCACCAGGGGCGGGGGACTCTGTCCCCCGTTGCCTATGGGATCTCGGCCACGTCAGAGCCCGGCCAGCAAACCCCCAGAGAACTTCCTCTTTGGCTCACTTACCCTTACTGGGACTTCCTGCACAATGGGCAGGAGTCAGATATAGTCAGGTCCAATCAATGCCTTGGCCAATACCGCTCACATTCTTTAATTTCAATAAAGTTGTGGCCAAAATTTGCCCAGTAACATAAACCTAATATCCGTGTCCTTGTGTGAGTCATTTCCAACGAGGGGGTGGCTGCGGGGTCTCAACACCCAAGTACATTCTAAGCACCTACTGGAAGAGGACAATAGAACTTTGGTTTGCATAGTCTGCCGCCTGGGTAAGTCCGGAGGAGAGCTTTTGCCCAGCGATTGTCACCTACGGGAAAAGTACCTTCCTGTGAGTAGGTGACCTCCCGCTTGGGGAATTCTGGCGGGGACCGAGGGGTTCCCAAGTCCTTGGCCAACGACGCAGACTGGCGGTGGATTGAAGAGAATCGGTGAAACCAGTGGTTTTCTATGAATTTCCAAGTGTTTTTAGGCTTTTTTTAATACAGACGGTTCTTTTCGGAAGTGGCCTGGCCTGACATTCCTACATTGTATCTAGCTGGACCATAAAGAAGGCTGATTGCCGAAGAAAGGATGCTTTTGAATTCTGGTGCTGGAGGAGACTCTTGAGAGTCCCATGGACTGCAAGAAGATCAAACCTCTCCATGCAAAAGGAAATCAGCCCTGAGTGCTCACTGGAAGGACAGATCCTGAAGCTGAGGCTCCAAGACTTTGGCCACCTCATGAGAAGAGAAGACTCCCTGGAAAAGACCCTGATGTTGGGAAAGATGGAGGGCGCAAGGAGAAGGGGACGACAGAGGATGAGATGGTGGGACAGTGTTCTCGAAGCTACCAGCATGAGTTTGGCCAAACTGCGGGAGGCAGCGGAAGACAGGAGGGCCTGGCGTGCTCTGGTCCAGGGGGTCACGCAGAGTCGGACACGACTAAACGACTAAACAACATCTAGTTTTGATTGGATTAACAGGGTAACAAAGTTTCGATTGACTCAGTCCGTTGTTCTCGCAGCGGGAGCTGTCATCACCTTGTCAGCGCTCAGTGTAGCGTGCAAAACAGCTGGAGCTGAGCTGCCTCTGCAGAGCCATGGCATTGCTGCGATTGGCTGAAGGGCTACATTCAACGCCATCTGATTGGCTAGAGCGCATCCTCATGCAAATACATTGTTCATTCATAAAATACATCGATCGTGCATAGCATACGGGGTCAGAAATGTCGCTTTCTTCTCGGGGTTTTGGACTTTTGTGCGGTGCTTGGTGCAACGTTGTGACGGGGCGAGGGGAGTCCTAGTGTGGCAGGGTTCCCTTGAGGTCATCGCCTCGGGCTCTACGTCTCTTACTCGGGAGTAAGACTTCGTTCATATGCCCCCCCTCCATTCCGTAACACTCTTCATATGGACTTCATGGAGTGTGCACTCTCGCAGGGTCTGCTTCCAGAAGCTACTATTGCAGATGTAGATATTTTGGCAGAAATGGTTTACAAATATGCACGATGGCAAGCAGGCAGACAGGAACAGTTACAAAGCAACCTTGGTCCTGCCTAGCCTGGAAGCTGTTTCCAACTAGTGAAATGGAAACCTTTCAGCAAACTTTACAACCATCTACAAAGCCCGAAGTTTGTAGGATTCTCTTCTTTCAGCTGTGTCTTGGCTCTGTGCTCACAAGTGTTGTAGTGACTTTCAGGTAACTTGGAAAGCATGGTAATGATGTCTTGGTTCTGAAGAATGATATTTCCCCCAGTCTGACTTAGTTATCCTGGTGATGATTCAGCTAGATGTTCTACACGCTGACCATATTCCAGAAGGGCTTGGTTGTCTTGGCCTTGCTTTGGCTTACTGAGATCTGTCTTCTCCCTATAGGTGCTCATTCTAAAATGGATAATTGTAACGTTTGACTTCATTGATCAGAAGGAAAATATGAATGCTCTCTATGGTTTCTTCTTCCGCTTCTTACAATATGAGAAATTGGTAAGATAAAAAGGAATGTGTTATTTTGAAGGAACTCGCTTTTATTCTGACATTAACCCAAATCAAACAATAAAGAGTACTTTCCGAACACACAACAGGACACCATGTGAAAAGTGGGGCCTTACAAAAACCTCTCCCATTTCCTTCCTTTTCCTGTCTTGTTCTTTCCCAATGGGCGCCGGTCGCAGCGCCCCCCGGGGGCACGGCATGTTCAGGCACGCAGGCAGGCAGGCAGGCAGGCAGGCAGCTATCTGATGTCGATCCCACCCGTTCCTCCCTCCACCCCCCTCAAAGACAGCCGCGCAGGCAGCTATCCGATGGAGGGAGGGGGGGGGGGAATCCTGTTCTGCATAGCTATCAATTCGGGTGTGATGGTCTTATGTTTGCATACTTATGGGAAAATAAAACTAATTTATTTTAGAGCTTGTATTTGTGTGTATTCATGGTATTATTTGTAGACCCAGTAGATGGCAGTGTGGTGTGGAGAGTGTTTTTGGCAGCTCGTGAAAGGATAGAGGGTGGAACGTTGACCGTTCAAAGGCACTATAAGCAATATATATATATATATATATATGCTTTCGTAGATTTTCACGGGTATAGGAATGCAGGTTTTGGTGTCCTCGGGTGTCTTCCCGTGTAAAAGTTGGGGTGTCTAGGCGACGTTTCGACGAGGTCTCACTCGTCATCTTCAGGCTGGTGCTTTCGGCTTCTTGTTACTGGCACAGAGCAGGATCTCAGTGTTTGAGTTCCTATAAATACTGTCGAGGAGGTGTGGTCAGAGAGGCAGTTCCCAGGCTAGTGTGCCTTTTCTTCTTTTGTTCCTTAATTGCTTGAGGGATATCTTGAGTGATTTCTTGAGTGATATCCTGAGTACCACTTAGGTGGGTCATTAGGTATGGATTAGTTGCTAAAGCCTTTGTGTCTTGACCTCTTGAACTTTGTGAAGAGTTTTTCTGAGAAGATGGCTGTACTGCATTTAGTTGTGCTCTGGCTTGGCTTCGTGTATAGGGGCGAGCTGTGGTTTTGTGGCCTGTGCCACAATCCGAAATCCGAAGAGCCACCATCTTATGTGATCTCTTGTTCCTACGCAACTGCCGAGACAACAACTTAATTCCCACATGCTTCCAACTTAAATTCCACTCTAAAACCCCAGCTACCGAAAGGATCCTGAAACGAACTGAACTATCCCTAATCAGAAACGAACTACACAAGAAAAGATACCTACTAAACCAAACCAACAAAGATCTGCTCACTCTTCACCTCAAACTCTGCAACAAAATCCACCCTGCACTCTGGGACAAATGCAAACAACTAGCCGTCTGGAGAGCTGAAACGGAGACCTCACATAAGACAGACACACACACCAACAAACTCCACAAACTAGAGAAACGCCAGAAGCCCAGCCACCCTCCACAACAACCCATGAAACAAACAGTACATAACATATCAGACAGGATCCTCACCTCAACTGAAACCAAAGTACTCTCCAAAGGTTTCAACTTTGCAGTCGCCCCGAGACGCATCCCCACGGAAAACATCATATGCGGAGTCGAAGCTAGCCTAACCAAAATCAACCCAGATGAAGCCAATAAAATCAGACTTGAAGTCACCAACATCCTCTGCTCCAGCAAACCACCCAGAAGCAATTTACACAAAGAAGAACAGGAAGCACTCACCAACCTGAGGAAAGACAACAACATAATCATTCTCCCAGCAGACAAAGGTAATGCCACTGTTGTGATGAACACATCGGACTACCAAGCAAAACTATCAAATCTACTCCAAGACCCTACCTACCAACCTATAAAAACAGATCCCACCACCTATCTGGAAAAAACCACCAAATCCAAAATAAAAGCCTCTCCTATCAGTGAAGAAATCCAGCTAAGAATCATCCCCAGAGAAAAATCATCCAGATGCCCCAAACTCTACGGCCTCCCCAAGATACACAAAGAAGGAACACCACTCAGACCAATAGTCAGCTCCATAGGCTCACCTCTACAAAATCTCGCTAAATTTCTCGCCAAGCAACTTCAGCCCTATGCAGAATCCATCTCTTCACACGTTCCAAACTCCTTCCAGTTCATAGAAACAATAAAGAAGCAAAACCTACATCCCAATGACCTACTTGTGAGCTTCGATGTTGTATCTCTCTTCACACAAGTGCCCATTAATGAAGCCTTGACAGCCATTCAAAACAAATACAATCCCCCCGAATACATCTTGGACCTGACCAACCACTACCTAACCAACACGTACTTCATCCACAATGGACAAAGATACAAACAGATAGAAGGAGCACCTATGGGATCACCCCTCTCACCGGTCATCGCAAACCTGTACATGGAACACTTTGAAACCAATGCTTTAGACAAGTCAGAACACAAACCCAAACTTTGGCTCAGATATGTTGACGACACCTTTGTAATTTGGCCACACGGGAAGGAAAAACTGGACAGCTTCCTCACACATCTCAACAGCCTACACCCCAAAATACAATTCACTATGGAAATAGAAGCCAACAACCAACTTCCCTTCCTTGACGTCCTAATCTACAAAAAACCTGATGGCTCCCTAGGACACACTATCTACCGGAAAAAACCACACACCAACCGCTACTTACATGCACAATCACACCACCACCCTGCACAAATAAACTCCGTAGCCAAGACTCTCATCTCCAGAACCAAACGCCTGGCTGACAAAGACCACTTGACAACTGAGTTACAGAATCTCTCAAATGTGTTAATTGCCAATGGATACCAACAAAACAGGGTTACGAAGCTAATCCAAAAAGAAACACCCCCCAAAAACCGAGACACAGAAGAAAACAATGGCATGGCCCTCCTTCCTTATATCAAGGGCACTACAGATAAAATTAGCAAAATCCTCCATAAACACAATATCAAAACAGCCTTTTGCGCCAACCAAAAAATAGCCAATATCCTCAGAAACCCCAAGGATAAAATCCAGTTGGAAAACCAAGGGGTCTATGAAATACCCTGCAAAGTCTGCCCAGCCACGTACATTGGACAAACAAACAGACGAATAAATGCACGTATCGCAGAACACAAGAATGCCGTCAAAAAAGAAGAAAAAACTTCCTCTCTTTTCCAACACATGAAAGAAACAGGACACGAAATTAATTTTGCAGATTCCAAATTGCTCTCTAACATGGAACATCACCACAAGAGAATAATCATGGAAGCCATCGAGATAGAGAAACACCCTCACAACATGAACAAGCGTGACGACACATCCCGCTTGCCAGACATCTGGAAATTAGCCCTCCCCACAAAAACTGACACCAGATCCAGAGGCACACAGAACGCCATCACCAATCAACCACACCAGACCCAAACCCAGACCCTCTCCACAGATAAATTACAGACACCATCCAGTAGCCAAACCATGGTGGCACCTCCGGATGCTGCACCCCCCTGCAATCCCTACACAGATCTGGCTGGCACAGGCCACAAAACCACAGCTCGCCCCTATACACGAAGCCAAGCCAGAGCACAACTAAATGCAGTACAGCCATCTTCTCAGAAAAACTCTTCACAAAGTTCAAGAGGTCAAGACACAAAGGCTTTAGCAACTAATCCATACCTAATGACCCACCTAAGTGGTACTCAGGATATCACTCAAGAAATCACTCAAGATATCCCTCAAGCAATTAAGGAACAAAAGAAGAAAAGGCACACTAGCCTGGGAACTGCCTCTCTGACCACACCTCCTCGACAGTATTTATAGGAACTCAAACACTGAGATCCTGCTCTGTGCCAGTAACAAGAAGCCGAAAGCACCAGCCTGAAGATGACGAGTGAGACCTCGTCGAAACGTCGCCTAGACACCCCAACTTTTACACGGGAAGACACCCGAGGACACCAAAACCTGCATATATATATATATATATATATATATATATATATATATATATATCCACATTGTCCTAGCTACGTTTTCCCATAAAAGTGCCTGGAGGCGGTTGGAGGATGGATGGCGGTTAATGGATTGAAGTTGAATCCTGACAAGACGGAAGTACTGTTTTTGGGGGACAGGGGGCGGGCTCGTGTGGAGGACTCCCTGGTCCAGAATAGGGTAACTGTGCCCCTGAAGGACCAGGTGCGCAGCCTGGGAGTCATTTTGGACTCACAGCTGTCCATGGAGGCGCAGGTCAATTCTGTATCCAGGGCAGCTGTCTACCAACTCCACCTGGTACGCAGGCTGAGACCCTACCTGCCCGCGGACTGTCTCGCCAGAGTGGTGCATGCTCTAGTTATCTCCCGCTTGGACTACTGCAATGCGCTCTACGTGGGGCTACCTTTGAAGGTGACTCGGAAACTACAGCTAATCCAGAATGCGGCAGCTAGACTGGTGACTGGGGGCGGCCACCGAGAGCACATAACACTGGTCTTGACCTACATTGGCTCCCAGTACGTTTCCGAGCACAATTCAAAGTGCTGGTGTTGACCTTTAAAGCCCTAAACGGCCTTGGCCCAGTATACCTGAAGGAGCGTCTTCACCCCCATCGTTCTCCCCGGACGCTGAGGTCCAGCACCGAGGGCCTTCTGGCGGTTCCCTCATTGCGAGAAGCAAAGCTACAGGGAACCAGGCAGAGGGCCTTCTCGGTAGTGGCGCCCGCCCTGTGGAACGCCCTCCCATCAGATGTCAAAGCGATAAATAACTACCTGACATTCAGAAGACATCTTAAGGCAGCCCTGTTCAGGGAAGTTTTTAATCTGTGATATTTTACTGTACCTTTGGTTTTTACGGAAGCCGCCCAGAGTGGCTGGGGAAACCCAGCCAGATGGGCGGGGTACAAATAATAAATTATTATTATTATTATTACTCGAATACATTTGTATCAAATACATTTGGAACAAGTGATTGTTACATTTAAGGAACATTCTCTAGGCCAGTGTTTCCCAACCTTGGGCCTCCAGCTGTTTTTGAACTACAATTCCCATCATCCCTGACCACTGGTCTTGCTAGCTAGGGATGATGGGAGTTGTAGTCTAAAAACAGCTGGAGGCCCAAGGTTGGGAAACACTGCTCTAGGCGATGAGATTGGGGGAAAATACAAAAACCCATTCAGATACATTTGGATACATTTAGAAAAGTACAGCATTTTGAGGAAAAATTCATTTGAGTCGAAAAATACATTCAGATCCATTTTTAAAGTCAATGAGAAAGATACAGCGAAAAAGGATCCATTCCCCAAGGCACCGTTGACCTTCTTGTAGGGTGTGAAGGCAGAATGCGATCTATTTGATATTGGTAGGGTCCTTCTCCTTCATTCCCCTCTCTGACCCTGACTCTCTTACGACACAGGGACCATCCCAGAGTGTGGGCACAACTTCTGCCGGTCTGGCCTGATCCAGTGGAGCGGGGCAAAAAGGAGGCTGGCTTCCTGTCCTCAAGGCCGAGTTGGAGTCCAGAGAAGGAGCCTCGTCCGCAATCGGCAATTGGCTACCTTTGTCGAAGTAGCCAAGACTCTCAGTCTTCCAGAGGGAAAGGAGGAGTCTGTGAGAAGCACCAGGAGCCCCTGAAACTCTTTTGCAAGGAGGATGAAGCCCCCATCTGTGTGGTTTGGGGCAGATCCAAGAAGCACCAACACCACAAGGTGATTCCTCTGGAAGAGGCTGTCGAGGAATACAAGGTACCTTGAGGGGGAGAAATAGCTGTGTATTCTTCTTGGCAGGTGATCTTCTTAATTCTCAGATCCAAAGTAGGCATGGTATTCATTGGTGGTTGTTAATTACCTTAGAAGCAGCCAAGGGGAAGCCTGAGGGCTGCTGGGATGGCTGGGAGGAGGGAGTCAAAGTCTTTCTCTCTGCCAGGGGGGCCAAGGGATCTTCCCTGGAAATACAGCAGCTTCATGGGACCATGGCAGGGAGAGAAAGGGTTAACCTCATCCACATCCCCCAGCAAGGTTGCTTTGTACATATTTAGAACACTACAAATGTGAATTGCACATACACAACTAAGTCCATGTCTCCTTTGGCTAGCAGGATGCCTCCTCAATACCCTGCCAAGCAGAGAGCAGCAAGGGGTCAGCTGCAAGGGGGTGGGGACTGGGGGCTCCTTTTCCCTTCTGGGGTACCTCAGAGCCCATATAGAGTCCTTTGGTAGCTTCTCTATCGGTAGGAGAAAATAACAGAGGCCAACCAGAGAATATTGAGAAGCAAAGTAGCTAGTAAGCCAGATCTTTATTACCTGTTGCAACAGGGTGCTCACCCCCCCCCCCCACGCAGGAGGGAGGAGGAGACCCCGAACCAAGTCCTTATATAGACATTTGAAATTGCCCAGCCTGGAGCCCAAGACCACCCCTCCATACATCATACATGCATCACAGAAGGGGCGGCCTACAACAGACTCCTGTCTGGCAGGAAACCTGTTGATGGGTTTACCTGGCTGTTCATGGATTAACCTGGATATTCTTTTGTGATGAGAACTACTTACGGTATTTATGTATGTGTTCTATACAGTGGTACCTCGCAAGACGAACGCCTCGCAAGACGGAAAACCCGCTAGAAGAAAGGGTTTTCCGTTTTGGATGCGCTTCGCAAGACGAATTTCCCTATGGGCTTGCTTCGCAAGACGACAGCCCATAGGGAAATATCCGGGACAGCGGGGAAGCGCACTGTCTTCCCCACTGTCCTCGGACCTCCTCCGAAGCCTGGCGGCGGGGCGGGAACACCTCCTCCCGCCACCGCCGGGCTTCGGAAGGCTCCTCCGAAGCCGGGCGGTGGGGCGGGAACACCTGCCCCCGCCGCCCAGCTTCGGAACGATGATCCGAAGCCGGGCGGCGGGGCGGGAACACCTGCCCCCGCCGCCCAGCTTCGGAACGATGATCCGAAGCCGGGCGGTGGGGCGGGAACACCTGCTCCCGCCGCCCAGCTTCGGAACGATGCTCCGAAGCCGGGCGGTGGGGAGGGAACACCTTCTGAAGGCGGGCGGGGGGCGAAAGTCTTTGTTCCCCCCTGCCTGCCTTCAAAAGCGGTCCGGGACAGTGGAGAAACGCAGCGCGTTTCTCCGCTGTCCCGGACCGCTTTTGAAGGCAGGCAGGGGGGAGCATAGACTTTCGCCCCCCGCCCGCCTTCAGAAGAGGTCCTGGACATCTTCTTAAGGCAGGCGGGGGGCGAAAGTCTTTGCTCCCCCCTGCCTGCCTTCCCGGGAGAGCGGAGAAACACAGCGTGTTTCTCCGCTGTCCCGGAGGGCTTTTGAAGGCAGGCGGGGGGGGAGCAAAGACTTTCGCCCCCCGCCCGCCTTCAGAAGAGGACCTCTTCTGAAGGCTGGCGGGGGGCAAAAGTCTTTGTCCCCCCTGCCTGCCTTCCCAGGGGCTTCTAAATCGCCCCGGACAGCGGAGAAGTCCTCCGCTGTCCCGGGGGGATTTTAAAATGCCGCCCGCCAGCATTTTAAGATCGCCCCGGACAGCGGAGAAGTCCTCCGCTGTCCCGGGGTTTTTTAAAATGCTGCGGGTGGGAAGAAAAGCCCTTGTCCCCCCCCCCCCCCCAGCCTTCAGAAGAGGTCCGGGGACAGACTGTCCCCGGACCTGGTCTGAAAGCGGTTTCCCTAGGAACACATTAATTGATTTTCAATGCATTCCTATGGGAAACCGTGCATCGCAAGACGAAAAACTCGCAAGACGAAGAGACTTGCGGAACGAATTAATTTCGTCTTGCGAGGCACCACTGTACTTTTCTTTCCTCCAGTAAATTACTTTGCTATTATAGCAAGGCCACTGGACCCAAGAAACCAATATAATATTCATCTCCTCTCTTTGTGTCTCAATCAAAGCTGAGTTTTCCCTTTTCTTGTCAGGGAGAGATATGTCGCCGCCTGGAGATTCGGAGGAAAGAGAGAGGGGAAATTCTGGCCTATCAAGCAGACCTGGACAAGGAAAGCAAAGACCTCCTTGGAAGTGTCACTCTTGTTACTAGTGAGGGAACAAGCACTTCAAGAAGCAAGTCCGGACTGAGGAGGGATGGGGAAATCTGCCCATTTCAACTTCTCCCCATTTCTCCTTTTCCCATATCGGTTTGCTATTTATTTATTATTCTGAAAATGAATCAAATGCTAGGGTGGCTACCTTCTCGTATAAATATTTTGATACGTGCTTTGCCCTCATAAATACATTTTTTGTGAACATTACCTGGCTGGGTCAACCTTGAAAAATTCAGAGGTGTGAACTTCTGGGAAGACTGTCTGTTTAACAGATGGGACTCGACACCCACTCACGCAGACTGGCTCACTGTTTTGTTCTTTCTTACAGGATTCAATCCAAGCTTTTGTTGTTCCAGGACTGTCTTGCGTGTTGCTGTCTATCAGCGCCCTTCTTGCTGAGAACTACAAAATGTGTTTTGAGAACAATAAGTGTTCTATTTCTAAGAATGGACAGCAACTAGTCAGTGTTGAATGTAAAGACAGGTTGTTTGTGATAGATGCTTCTTTTGCAGGTACAGGTGACACGGAGGTGGCTCAAGCACAGTGTGCCAACGCTCCAGTTCATGATGCGTGTGCTCACTTATGGCACCGACGCATGGCACACGTGTCCTGGGGGTCAGTGATGAAGATCCCAGAGTGTACGCAAGGGTGCAAAATGAAATCATGTGCTAAGTTTCTAGATTGCAGAGCGTGCAAGTCCGCAAAGGTGAAAACGTGCACATACCCTAGGTCTGAGAGGGTGACCACTAGGGCTTTTCAGTTAATTCATGCAGATTTGTCTGGTCCGATGTCTGTGACCAGTATGGGCGGAGCCAAATATGCGCTGGTTCTGATTGATGACCATACACGCAACTCCTGGACCTTCACAATCCGACACAAAAATGAAGCTGCGCCGCTAATCAAAGACTGGATTGCGGCTGTGGAACTGCAGTTTTCCACACGGGTGCAAAACTTTCAGAGCGATCGCGGTGGGGAGTTCACCGGGTCTGCACTGCAAAGTCTCTTCCGCAAAAAGGGGATTCAACACAGATTGTCCTCTCCGCACAGTCCCCAACAGAACGGGATTGCGGAAAGACGGAACAGGACTCTAGGGGAGATGTCCGCAGCTATTTTGTTTGATGCCGGGCTCCCACAGCGCTTTTGGGGGGAGGCTTGGCGAACGGCCAACTTTATTCTGAACAGGTCGTTCAATTCAGTGGTAGGAGACACACCCTACTTCATGCTGCACAGAAAGAAGCCGAAAGTGCACTACTTCCACGTTTTTGGCTGTGAGGCTTGGGTCCTCATACCAAAGGCCAAACGCAAGAAAGGTGAACCCAAGTCCCAAAAGATGATTTTTTGTGGGTATGAGCCAGGGACCAAGGGGTGGAGGTTTGCTTATCCATCAGGGAATCAGTCCAGGATTCTGCTCAGCAACAGTGCTGAATTCTGTGAGCAGAGTGGCTGGGCAAGGATACATGGGAACCCTGACATCCTGTCAGAGAGTCTGCTTGACTTTGCCAATGAAGGAGAGGAAGAGGTTGAACCTGCTACTGAGGCTCAGAGTTCAGACCCAGTGCAGGCAGAGGGGAGAACTTCTCCCAAGGCTGTGAAGATTGAGCAACGCAGTGCTCCATCTTCCCCCACAGGTTTGGCTGAGAAGTCCAGAAGGCGCAGTAAATCAGAGGGGGAGCTCTCTGATGCCAAGGACATTCTGGCTGGCCCCAGTGGGTCAGAGGGGGTTCCTGAAGTAGTGCTGCGCCGTTCAGCTCGGACGACCAAGGGGAAACCTCCTGAAAGGTTTGCCGTCACTAGTGTCTGGGTTGGAATGGCACAGTGTGAACCCGAGAGTTTTGAGGACGTTCAGAAACTGCCTCAGGAAGAAGCCAGGAAATGGCATGAGGCGATGCAGAAGGAAATGAACTCAATGGAGTCTCTAGGTGTGTTCTCCCTCACAAAGTTGTCGGTGAGAAACCAGGCCGTGGGTAGCCGCTGGGTTTACCGTCTTAAGCCCACAACGACAGGAGAACCGCAGTATAAGGCCAGATTAGTGGCGAGAGGATTCACGCAGCGCAGGGGGTTGCATTATACGGAAGTTTATGCTCCCACCTGTAGGAGTGAATCTCTACGTTTGCTCTTGGCCATTGCTGCACAAAGAGGGTTGCTGGTGCATCATTTTGATGTGGACGTTGCTTACTTGAACTCGGACCTCCAGGAGAATTTGTACATGCTTCCTCCTCCAGGGGTTGAGGGCAATGAGCAAGGTACTGTGTGGAAACTTCACAAGTCAATTTACGGCCTGAAGCAGTCGGCCAGGAATTGGAACTTGTGCCTGAATGAAGCTTTGGAGAAGCTAGGTTTCAGGAAGAGTCTTGCTGACAGTTGCCTGTTCCTTAGAGGATCAGGAGACGCACAGGAACTGGTGTTATTTTACGTTGATGACATCATCCATGTTGGAAAGGCAGACAAACAGGTGCAGAAGTTTGCCAAAGAGCTTGGGAAACGGTTTCAGCTCAAGAACCTGGGTGCAGTAAAGATCTACCTAGGCGTCCAGATAGCAAGAACTGAGGATGGTAGCTTCTTGCTCAGTCAGAAAGGCAAGATTGAGCAGTTGCTTGAGAAGTTCAGAATGTCCGATTGTGCAGGAGTTCGGACACCCATGGAGACGAACTTCGTGAAAGAGAGCCAGCAAGCAGAAAGTGCCGAGTTTGAGAATGCTGAGCTCTTTCAGTCAGCTCTAGGTAGTCTGTTGTATCTGTCCCAATGGAGCAGACCAGACATTGCCTTTGCCACCAACCTGCTAAGTAGGGAAGCATCAAAGCCCAGTGTGAGTGCTTGGCACGGTATCAAGCGGGTACTGCACTACCTGCAGCATACCAAAGACTTCTGTCTTAAGCTGCCAGCTGAAGGTGAGGCGAAGCTCACATGCTATGCGGACAGTGACTGGGCGAATTCGCAGGACCGCAAGTCTGTGTCTGGGTTGGTGGTAAAGTTTGGGAAGTCACTAATTGGGTGGAAGTCCCGGAAGCAAAGTCTCATTGCGCTGTCTTCTACTGAGGCTGAATTCAGTGCACTGTCAGATTTGTGCCGGGAACTAGAGTTCTATAGATGCTTGGTGCAAGAGATCTATGGGGATTGTAGCTTGCCCATCACGGTTTGGGAGGACAATCAACCTTGTTTGAAATTGGCTGAATCTGCGCAATTTAAGGCCAGAACCAAGCATCTGGACATACGTTTCCAAAATGTGTGTCAGAGTGTTCAGTCAGGTTTGATACGGCTGAAGTACTGTGCCAGTCACATTAACTTGGCCGATGAATTTACCAAACCTTTAAGCTTCCAGCGTCATGGGGAGTTTTGTGGTGGTTTGGAGTTGGGGGTAAGTTCTGTACATACTTTCCCCACAGTAGCGCAGGGCGAGAGGGGGTGTGAGGACAACCTGAGCTTACAGGGTTAAACAGCTCAGAGTGTACGCCCTGCCTACTATTGGGAGGGGGGAGATTTGTCATTTCCGAGAGTCTCCAGCCTTTGTTTTCTCTCTCTACTTTTGCTTTTGAGGAGAGTGGACGTGTTTTCACGATGCTGTTCGACAATGGATAGTCTGCTGATATAAAACTGCTTCTAGCTGCTAATATCCTGAGTGGACTTTATTTAAGCACACTGAAGGAAAGCATTTGAGTTTGCAGCTTTCTCTGGCCGCTGCTTATCTCTGTGTGTTGCTCAGAGCCTTTGGAATGTGGCCTGTGAAGTCCGGAGACCTGGCCGGTAGCTGCGCAGCCGAAGCGGGCTGGACGCCAGGCTTTATCTGAGCAATAAATCTCCTTCAGAAAGACCTCCTTGGAAGTGTTACTATTGTTACTAGTGAGGGAACAAGCACTTCAAGAAGCAAGTCCGGACTGAGGAGGGATGGGGAAATCTGCCCATTTCAACTTCTCCCCATTTCTCCTTTCTCCATATCGGTTTGCTATTTATTTATTATTCTGAAAATGAATCAAATGCTAGGGTGGCTACCTTCTCGTATAAATATGTTGATACGTACTTTACCCTCATAAATACATTTTTTTGTGAACAATTCCTGGCTGGGTCAACCCTGAAAAAGTCAGAGGTGTGAATTTCAAAAGATTGCTGTTTTGGTCTCCATATTTTTCCAAGAATTGCGAATTAGGTAAGTTCACCTTTGAATGCAGCTAAATGGAGTTTATTTCCCATTGTTGTTTATTATGTGAAAAGCAGTCAAGGAGAAGCCTGAGGACTTGTGAGCTGAGAGGGTGGAAGCAGTTCAATTCAAATCCTAATTCTCTGATGTTTTGATGTTTTGAAGGCTGACCATCTTCCTCACTCCGACCTCCTCAGAACCGGAGTGGCTGAAGACTGTGGAGAAGTTGAGACAACTGCACCAGTTCCTGGAAGAAGAAGAAGAAAAGTGCCTGCTGAATCATGTGGAAGAGGTGGAGAAGGAGATTGCAGGGAGAAGGGATGAGCAGCTGGCCAGACTCTGCAGGAAACTCTCCTCTCTTGAGAGGATCATCCAGGTGATGGAGGAAAAGGGTCAGCAGCCAGCGAGTGAACTGCTGCAGGTAAGACGGCTCCAGGAAAAGGCTGCCTCCCATCCTTTCTGTGCCCCTTTCATGTACGCAAGGAGTGTAGGGGCTCAGTTGACGGAGCCTCGAGTCAGCTTGGTAATGGACAGGAACACCCCAGAGACCTGGGATGCTGAACTCACCTGAAGGCCGACTAGAGATTCTTCAGTCTTCTTGAGGGAAGGGGAGGGGATTTTCTGCTCCTTGCTGATGATTTGCCTCCGAATGCCTTCCCGCTGGGCAATGCTGCCTTCCTGCCCTGCCCTGGGCTTCGCCAAGGATGCAGTCAGGCCTTCTTCTGACATGAGCCAGTCTCTTGACCAAGCTTCTCTTCCCGTTCCCTCCACAACTTCTTCTTTTTTTTAATAAGATATTTATTAGCATTTTCACAAGTTTTATAAAACATAAAAATCACACAAAAAAGACACCAAAAAGAAAATCAAAAATACATACAAAAAATCAGAAAACAAACAAAAAACCACATGTATAACTTCATTTCCTTATATTCGTGAAAATTACTTTCCCGACCTTCTCATACCTCTCCTTACTGCATTCCATTCTCTAATCAATTATCTTCAACAAATCCTTCCCTTAATTTTGGTTAATTTTTTAAGCTTTCTTTTCATATTACATAATAATTGCAGCTAGCAACCCCATAATTTCAGAATCAACATCGTCTTAACATTCAACAATTTTACAATATTTCTTAAGATAGTCTTTAAATTTCTTCCAATCTTCTTCCGCAGTCTCTTTCCCCTGGTCTCGGATTTTGCCAGTCATCTCTGCCAGTCCCATATAGTCTATAACTTTCATCTGCCATTCTTCCACGGTGGGTAGCTCTTCTGTCTTCCAATACTTTGCAATAAGTATTCTTGCTGCTGTTGTAGCATACATGAAAAAAGTCCTGTCCTTCTTTGACACCAATTGGCCGACCATACCCAGGAGAAAGGCCTCTGGTTTTTTTAAGAAGGTATATTTAAATACCTTTTTCATTTCATTACAAATCTTCTCCCAGAAAGCCTTAATCCTTGGGCACGTCCACCAGAGGTGAAAGAATGTACCTTCAGTCTCTTTACATTTCCAACATTTATTGTCAGACAAGTGGTATATTTTTGCAAGCTTGACTGGGGTCATGTACCACCTATAAATCATAGAATCATAGAATCATAGAATCATAGAATCATAGAGTTGGAAGAGACCACAAGGGCCATCGAGTCCAACCCCCTGCCAAGCAGGAAACACCATCAGAGCACTCCTGACATATGGTTGTCAAGCCTCTGCTTAAAGACCTCCAAAGAAGGAGACTCCACCACACTCCTTGGCAGCAAATTCCACTGTCGAACAGCTCTTACTGTCAGGAAGTTCTTCCTAATGTTTAGGTGGAATCTTCTTTCTTGTAGTTTGGATCCATTGCTCCGTGTCCGCTTCTCTGGAGCAGCAGAAAACAGCCTTTCTCCCTCCTCTATGTGACATCCTTTTATATATTTGTACATGGCTATCATATCACCCCTTAACCTCCTCTTCTCCAGGCTAAACATGCCCAGCTCCCTTAGCCGTTCCTCATAAGGCATCGTTTCCAGGCCTTTGACCATTTTGGTTGCCCTCCTCTGGACACGTTCCAGTTTGTCAGTGTCCTTCTTGAACTGTGGTGCCCAGAACTGGACACAGTACTCTAGGTGAGGTCTGACCAGAGCAGAATACAGTGGCACTATTACTTCCCTTGATCTAGATGCTATACTCCTATTGATGAGGCCCAGAATTGCATTGGCTTTTTTAGCTGCCGCGTCACATTGTTGGCTCATGTCAAGTTTGTGGTCAACCAAGACTCCTAGATCCTTTTCACATGTACTGCTCTCAAGCCAGGTGTCCCCCATCTTGTATTTGTGCCTCTCATTTTTTTTGCCCAAGTGCAATACTTTACATTTCTCCCTGTTAAAATTCATCTTGTTTGTTTTGGCCCAGTTCTCTAATCTGTCAAGGTCGTTTTGAAGTGTGATCCTGTCCTCTGGGGTGTTAGTCACCCCTCCCAGTTTGGTGTCATCTGCAAATTTGATCAGGATGCCCTTGAGTCCATCATCCAAGTCGTTGATAAAGATGTTGAATAAGACCGGGCCCAAGACAGAACCCTGTGGCACCCCACTAGTCACTCTTCTCCAGGATGAAGAGGAACCATTGATGAGCACCCTTTGGGTTCGGTCAGTCAGCCAGTTACAAATCCACTGAGTGGTAGCATAGTCAAGACCGCATTTTACCAGCTTCTTTACAAGAATATCATGGGGCACCTTGTCAAATGCCTTGCTGAAATCAAGGTAGACTACATCCACTGCGTTCCCTTCATCTACCAGGCTTGTAATTCTGTCAAAAAACGAGATCAGGTTAGTCTGACATGACTTATTTTTCAGAAATCCATGCTGACTATTGGTGATCACAGCATTCCTTTCTAGGTGCTCACAGACTGTTTGCTTAATGATCTGCTCCAGAATCTTCCCTGGTATTGATGTCAGACTGACTGGGCGGTAATTATTTGGGTCCTCTCTTTTCCCCTTTTTGAAAATAGGGACAACATTTGCCCTCCTCCAGTCTGCGGGGACTTCGCCTGTTCTCCAGGAATTCTCAAAGATGACTGCCAGTGGTTCTGAAATCACATCTGCCAGTTCTTTTAATACTCTTGGATGCAGTTCATCTGGCCCTGGAGACTTGAATACATCTAGACTAGCCAAGTATTCTTGTACTAAGCCAAGTATTCTTGTACTAGATCATTTTCATAATATTTTCTTTTAAGGCATTACATGCCGTAAATCATTTTCATAATATTTTCTTTTAAGGCATTACATGCCGTAAATTTTTTACCGGTGGTCCATAACCGTTCCCAGTCTTCAAACATAATGTTATGACCAATATCTTGTGCCCACTTGATCATAGCTGATTTAACTGTTTCATCCTGTGTATTCCATTCCAACAGCAAGTTGTACATTTTTGACAAGTTCTTAGTTTTGGGTTCTAACAGTTCTGTCTCCAATTTCGATTTCTCCACCTGAAAACCATTTTTCCTATCGGACTTAAACACCTCCATTATTTGATAATAATGAAGCCAATCTCGCACTTTATCTTTCAATTTCTCATAACTCTGCAATTTCAATTTATCCCCCTCCTGTTCCACAATTTCCCAATATTTCGGCCATTTTGACTCCATATTTAGTTTTTTCACAGCCTTTGCCTCCATTGGGGATAACCACCTGGGAGTTTTGTTTTCCAGCAAGTCTTTGTACCTGATCCAGACATTGTACAGTGCTTTCCTGACAATATGATTTTTAAAAGCTTTATGAGCTTTAACCTTGTCTGTCAGGGAACTGCCATCAGAGGCACGGGAGAAGGAGGGGGTCTCTGATTCTGCAGGGGAAGGTCCAAGCGCTAGAGGGAGACTCAGCCGGGAAGAAGGGGAAGAGAATGAGTGTAACACCAGGGATCAGGGAGAGCAACGGGACAGGGAGGTGCAGGGGCTCCAGGACTCTTCATTGGAAGTTAGCGAGGAGAGCCCCAGCACCCCACTGCCCACGCCCACCCTGCGCAGGAGACTCCCGCGCAGTGAGAGGAGGAAACGATTGGGCGTCAAACAGCTCTTATGTTGGCAACGCTTTAAGAAACGCCCACAGACAGATTCTACGAGTGACTAAGAGCAGCCACGCTAAGATGGGCTGCGTAGTCCGGAGGGTTTAACCAGGCAATCCGAGGCTCAAACGGAGCAGGATTACGCACGAGTAACTCCCAATCCCTACAGCAATCTGTCTGTCCCTGAAGGTTGCTCGTGCGCAACAAACAGAAGGGGGCATCATGAGTACGACCGGAGGAGCTGGAGCCACGGGAGGGGCCACTGGAGTCCAATCGCTGGAGGAGAGAAACCGCGATTTGGAAGAGCACATAGCCATCCTGACGGCGAGGCTGGACGAACGACGGTCGTTGGATGCTCAGGGGAAACCCACCCCCATAGCGAGGAAGGTACCGGGACTGGTGCACAAGTTTGGGGGAAAGCCTCAAGAGTATGGGGCATTTAGAACAGAAATAGAATATGCCTGAAGTTGCAGAAAAATGATTTTGAAAATGACGCAGCCAAAGTTGCTTATATTGTGGGGCACTTGGAGGACGGGGCGAGGGAATGGATTCGGTCGATTATGGCGACGCAGAATGACGCCATGGAGGATCTATCGAAATTCTTTCAGGCGATGGACGCTATGTTCAGTAGTGATGTGCAGCAGAGTGTGACCAAACGGGAACTGCTAAGCTGTAAGCAGGGAGAAGGGTCAGTTAGAGACTATTGGTCACGTTTTGCCATGATTGTTCATCGTCTGGGGTGGCAGCTGGACGCGGAACCCATTCAGATGCTATTTGAGGAGGGGCTTTCCCCAACGGTCAAGGATGAACTTTCGCGCGCACCCCGCCTACAGTCTATGGACCAGCTGACCAAGGCAGCCCTTGCGATTGGAGTAAGACAGGAAGCGCGGGCTCAAGAGAGGCGGGAAGGGAGAGAGCAGCGTTGCCATGACTACCGGATTCCTAGAATACCTAGGCAGCCTTCCCCACCGGCGGAGCCAATGGAAATAGGCGGTGCGCGCGCCCAGGAAGTTTCAAACGCCAGCGAGCGTCGCAAAAAGGAGGGAAAGGATCTAAAAACGACCAAGAAATGTTTCCTTTGCCAAAAGCCAGGACATTTTGCCAGAGTCTGCCCACAAAGAAAGGCCTGGCAAGCAATGGTGGGGGCCGTGGGGGGAGAGGAGGAGGAACCCCAGACTCCGGAGCAGGGAAACGCAAACGCTTGGCTGCCAATCAGCGGGCACAGCAGCCGAGCCAACAACCAATGAATGTGCCCAAACCAGATTCTCCAAGAGCAGCGATTGCCATTGAGGTGGTGCTTGAGCTCCCAAATGGGCACCCAGTGAAGGTTCAAGGTATGCTGGACTCAGGAAGCTCATGCAATTTTTTTAGCAGGGACTTTGCCTTAGAGCATCAGCTTCACCTGCTGCCTTTGGATGCACCTCTGCAAGTCACCACCATTGATGGGAGGGAGCTGATTGGGGGGGAAGTTACCCACCAGACCCCACCGATGAGAATGAGAGTGTCTAGGCACTCAGAGACAATCGCTTTCCATGTTGCCTCATTAGCGGGTCCACCAATAATATTGGGGATGAGTTGGCTAGCGCAACGTGATCCGGTGGTGGCGTGGCATCAGAGGACCGTCAGCTTTGGGTCTGACTACTGCCTGCAGCACTGCCTAGGAGGGAAAACGCCAAGAATGAGCGTAGCCAGAGTGGCAAGCACTGCAGTGGAGGGTAAAGGGGAGGTGCCACCGCAATATGCTGATTTGAAGGAGGTTTTCAGTGAAAAGGAGGCAGATAGACTGCCACCCCACAGGCCGTTCGATTGCCAGATCAATTTGCTCCCTGGGGCGCAGCTGCCGGTGGGTAAGCTGTATGCCATGACTGACAGGGAGATGAAGGAGCTACGGGACTTTATCGACAAGAACCTAAAGAGAGGGTTTATAAGAGAGTCAAAGGCAGCGGGGGGCAGTCCAGTATTTTTTGTGGACAAAAAGGACACTGATAAACCGAGGCTTGTAGTGGATTATAGGGGGGTAAATTTGGTGTCAGAACCTGTGACTTTCCCGATGCCCAGAATTGATGAAATTCTGACGAGAGTGAGGAAGGGAAAGATCTTCACCAAGCTAGATCTGAGAGGGGCTTACAACTTAATCAGGATGAGAGAGGGGGATGAATGGAAGACCACCATGTTCACACCCCTGGGGGCTTTCGAATATCTCGTTATGCCTTTCGGATTACAGTCAGGCTCCGCCTGTTTTCAAGCTTTCATGCACCACGTGTTCGGGTCTCTGCTTTACAAGAACTGTGTAGCATTCCTGGACGACGTCTTGATTTATTCAGAAAATGAGGAACAACATGCGAGAGATGACAGGGAAGTGCTACAACGTTTGCAGAAACACCAGTTGTGGGTCAAGCTAGAGAAATGTCAGTTTCATGCCTGAGAGGTGGAGTTCCTGGGGTACAGGTTATCTGACAAAGGCTTAGCGATGGACCCAAGCAAGGTGCAAGCAGTATTGGAGTGGAAGACCCCAAAGACACGAAAGGATGTGCAGAGGTTCCTGGGTTTTGGAAATTTCTACCGGAGGTTCATCAAGAACTTTGCACACATGACGGCCCCAATCACGGACTGTCTCAGTAGCAAAAAGAAGTTCGTGTGGACAGAGGCAGCCCAGCAATCCTTTGAAAGATTGAAGAAGGCATTCGCGTTGGAGGAACAATTACTACATGTGGATTTGGAGAAACCAATGAGGGTGGAGACAGACGCGTCAGACAGAGCCATAGGGGCGGTTCTGTTGCAGCCAGGACTGAACAAGCAAGAATGGAAAACGTGCGCCTTTTTCTCGAGGAAGCTGAGCAAGTCGGAACAAAACTACACCGTGTACGACTGAGAACTGCTAGCCATTTACGCCGCCTTTCGTCGGTGGCGCCATTTGCTGATAGGGGCGCAGCATAAGATCCAGGTCTGCACAGATCACAAGAACTTGGAATATTGGCGGACAGCACGGGTGCTCAATCAGAGACAGATTCGCTGGGCGCAGGAGTTTTCCAAGTTTTCCTTCGAAATCCAGTATGTGCCCGGTGAGCAAAACGTGAGAGCAGACGCTCTCTCACGGAAACCAGAGTACTTCAAAGGAGAGGGGCCGCCGGAGACCCGCCACGTCATACCTGAGGACCGATGGGTGTGTGGGGGTACTCTAGTGGGCACGAGAGAACTGGCAGGACTCACCAGGGACGATGAATTCGCCCGGACAAAAATCAGGGAACTCCAAGAGGGGAGGGGAGGACCAGAGGGGTTTGAAGAGAAGGACGGGGTGTTGTACTACAGGGGGGCGATGTACGTACTGGGGGAGGCTCTAAGAAGAAGGGTACTTAAACAGCTACATGACACCCCCACAGCGGGGCACTTTGGGCAACACAAAACCATGATGCTGGTGACCCGACAATTTTGGTGGCCACGGGTGAGGGAAGATGTACGTGAATATGTAAGAGGGTGTGATCGCTGCCAGAGGGCCAAAGGAGAACGCACGAGGCCAGCAGGTTTGCTGGAACCCCTACCCACGCCAAACAAACACTGGGAGGTGGTGTCAATTGATTTCATGACGGATTTGCCCAAATCGAGGGGTAAAACAGCAGCTATGGTAGTTGTCGACTTGCTAACCAAAATGTGCCATTTTATCGCCTGTTCCCATGCCGTGACGGCGGAAGAAACGGCAAGGTTGTTTGTAGAACACATTTTCAGGCTGCATGGCGCCCCCTTGAGGGTTTTATCTGACCGCGGAAGGCAATTTACTTCACGGTTCTGGAGGAAGCTCATGAGCCTACTGCAAGTCGAGGTCAGCTTCTCGACAGCGAGACACCCAGAAACCAATGGGCAGGCGGAAAGGGCAAACAGTGTACTCCAGCAATACTTACGCTGCTACATTAGCGAAAGGCAGAATGATTGGGTAGAAAAACTAGCGCTAGCAGAATTTGCGTACAATAATGCTGAACATGTGTCCACTGGTATGAGCCCCTTCTTAGCCAATTATGGGTGTCATCCCAGGGCATTCCCGGGTAATGAGGAACAGAGCTGGAGTGTGCCTGCGGCTGAACAGTTTGTGGAAGAAATGGAAGCGTTACATCAGCAGCTCAAGACCAACCTAGAAAGGGCCAAAGCCAGTTACAAGAAGCAAGCAGATAAACACCGGAGGGAAGGGGAAACCATTAGGGTGGGGGATCGCGTGTGGTTGTCCACTCAAGGGTTACCCTTTAAGGGAGGGTGCAAGAAGTTGCAGCCCAGAAGACTGGGCCCTTTTGAAGTCATACAACAGATAAACCCAGTGGCGTTCAAGCTCAGGTTGCCCAACAACATGAAAATACATCCTGTGTTCCATAGGTCCTTGCTCTCACCACACAGAGGGGGGCGGGAATTCGAGGGACGGGAGGTAGAAGTCTTGCCACAACCACAGGTAGAAGAGAGGGAACACCAGAGCACGGCCGCAGAGATAGTGGACTCAAGGTGGCGAGGGCGGCAGGTGCAGTACTTGGTGGCGTGGGAAGGAGAGCCCTGGTCGGAAAACACGTGGGTGCCAGCAGAGGCAGTTGGCGACGAGCATATGGTGGAAGTGTTCCATCGACGGTTCCCAGATAAACCCAAGCCCTTAGAACGTTTCTGGGAAGAACAGTTCGGCACCACAGAGGAGGAAGAGAGTTTCGAAGGGTTTTCAGAATCCGAAGAGGAATCGGATTGGGAGAGTCAGTCCTTGGGTGGGAACCTTGGCAGGTGGAAAGAGGTGTTCACACCCACAGATGAGGAGGACAGCTCTTTCAGGGGTTTCCTTGGCTCGCCGACCAGAGAAGAGGCTGCAATAGAGCCCCCGGGTTGGAGGGGGAGTGAAGGGGGCCCTGGGAGGGAGGTGGATGTCAGGGAACTGCCATCAGAGGCACGGGAGAAGGAGGGGGGTCTCTGATTCTGCAGGGGAAGGTCCAAGCGCTAGAGGGAGACTCAGCCGGGAAGAAGGGGAAGAGAATGAGTGTAACACCAGGGATCAGGGAGAGCAACGGGACAGGGAGGTGCAGGGGCTCCAGGACTCTTCATTGGAAGTTAGCGAGGAGAGCCCCAGCACCCCACTGCCCACGCCCACCCTGCGCAGGAGACTCCCGCGCAGTGAGAGGAGGAAACGATTGGGCGTCAAACAGCTCTTATGTTGGCAACGCTTTAAGAAACGCCCACAGACAGATTCTACGAGTGACTAAGAGCAGCCACGCTAAGATGGGCTGCGTAGTCCGGAGGGTTTAACCAGGCAATCCGAGGCTCAAACGGAGCAGGATTACGCACGAGTAACTCCCAATCCCTACATTGTCGTACCATAAATATGCATGCCACCCAAAGGTATTGTTAAACCCTTCTAAATCCAAAATGTCTGTATTCTCAAGAAGTAGCCAATCTTTCAACCAGCAGAAGGCTGCTGATTCATAATAAAGTTTAAAGTCTGGCAGGGCAAACCCCCCTCTTTCTTTAGCATCAGTTAATATCTTAAATTTTATTCTGGGCTTTTTGCCCTGCCAGACAAATTTAGAAATGTCTTTTTGCCACTTCTTGAAACAGTCCATTTTGTCCATAATTTGCAATGTTTGGAACAAAAACAATATTCTAGGCAATACATTCATCTTTATAGCTGCAATTTGACCCAACAAGGAAAGCTTCAACTTCGACCAAATTTCTAAGTCTTTTTTCACTTCTGTCCAACATTTTTCATAGTTATCTTTAAATAGATTCAGATTTTTAGCTGTCATATTAATCCCCAAATATTTCACTTTTTTAACCACAGTTAAACCTGTCACATTCTGAAACCTCTCCCTTTCAATAGGTTTTAAATTTTTCTCTAAAACCTTAGTTTTAGTTTTGTTCAATTTAAATCCTGCCACTTGACCAAAATCTTGAATTAATTCTAAAACCCTTTTTGTACTAGATTCTGGCTCTTGTAAAGTAAGTACCAGATCATCTGCAAATGCTCTCAATTTGTATTGTTTAGCTCCGACCTGAACCCCTTTAACCAACTGATCCCTTCTGGTCATATTTAGCAGAACCTCCAGGACTGATATAAAAAGTAATGGAGAGATTGGGCACCCCTGACGTGTTCCTTTTTCTATCTTGAACTCTTCTGTAATCACATTATTCACAATTAGTTTTGCTTTCTGTTCTGAGTATATTGCACCAATACCGTTTTCAAACCCTTGGCCTACCCCCATCCCCTGAAGATTCTTCTTCATAAAGCTCCAAGAAATATTATCAAATGCTTTCTCCGCGTCCACAAATATCAAAACTGCTCTAGTATTTATATTAGCTTCTAACATTTCCAAAATGTCAATTATATTCCTTACATTGTCTGACATGTGTCTTCTCGGGAGAAAGCCCGCTTGGTCCCCATGGATCTCGTCCATCAAAACTTTCTTCAGTCTCTTAGCCAAAATGTCAGGAAATATTTTGTAATCCACATTCAATAACGAGATGGGACGGTAGTTCTTAAGTTGAGTCTTTTCTGTCTCTGTCTTCGGTATTAGTGTGATGTAGGCCTCTTTCCACGAATCCGGTGCCCTTTTCCCTTCCAAAATTTCATTGCAAACTTCCTTCATTGGTTGTATAATCCATTCCTTCAACATCTTATAATATTTGGAAGTGAGCCCATCTGGTCCTGGGGATTTGCCCAATTGCATGTTTTGAATGGCACCTACTATTTCCTGTTCAGTTATTTTCTGGTTTAGCCCAATTTTACTTTCCTGGGAATTTTTTTGTAATCCAAATGTTTTAAGGAATTGATCTATATCTTCTTCCTTCTGCGGTCCTTGTGAATATAATTGTTTAAAATAACTCTGAAAACAATCTCTAATTTCATTTGGCTTGTAAATAGTCTTCCCTTCCACCTCTTTTTCCACCTTTTTTGGGCCTTTTTATAAACTTCTTCATCTCTAAACAAGGTGTCATTCATCCTCCATCTGAAGGTACCAGTAGTTGCTAGTTTCATCTCCATTTTTACTGGGTTGTGGTCGGAGCAAGTTTTTGGGCAGATTTCCACTTTTTTTATCTTGGTTGCCATTCCTCTAGTGACCCAAATTTGGTCGATTCTGGTCCATGTCATTTTAGATTCAGAAAAGAAGGTTCCCTCTCTTTCAAGGGGATTCTTTGTTCTCCATATGTCAATTATGTCCATATTGTCAGTCATTTCAAAGAAAGTTTTTGGTAGTCTTCCATCCTTTGTAAGTATTTGTCTTTGTGCTTTATCCATGTTCGTTGCGACAACTCCATTCATATCTCCCATCAATATCAGATTATAATCCAAATAGTCTAACAAGATCTCATGCAACTTCTTAAAAAAATCCGATTTCCCCTCATTGGGTGCATAAACTCCCACAATCACAAATTTCTCTCCTTGGACTTGAATTTCGATTGCCAGAAATCTTCCTTGTTCATCTTTAAACAAAAATTTCGGTAGCAGTTTTTCTTTTGCATAAATAACAACTCCTCTTTTTTTAACTCTGTCAGATGATATAAATTCTTGTCCCAGTCTTTTATTCACTAATAATTTCCTGTGAAGCCTTGTCACATGTGTTTCTTGTAAACAAATCAAGTCCAATTGTTCTTTCTTTAATATATGAAAAACTGCTTTCCTCTTTCGGGGCATGTTCAAACCATTGCAGTTCCAACTTAGAAGTTGCAGAGCCATGATGAGACTATTTACTTCCTCCAACTGCTCCCAGTCGTTGTTCTTCCTCTGTCGGTAGTGACAAACCAAATGATAAGTTGGATATGTCCAATGAACCTTTTCCTGGTAGTGCTAATTCCCCTCCGGATTCCACCTCCTTTTGAAGATCTTCTTCGTGATCTCTCAAGAATTTGTCTTTGTCACTCAGTGATCTTATTCTTATCTTCCTTCCTTTGAACTTGAAAGATAGGCCTTGTGGATATTCCCACCTGTAGTATATCTTATTTTTCTTCAGCAAAATGGTCAAATCTTTGTAGTCAGCTCTTACATCCAAAATATGCTTAGGGATATCTTTATAGATCTCCACAAAAGAATCTTCAATCTCAAGAATTCTTTTGTAATGCAAGTTCAAAATTTTATCTCTTTCTTCCTTAGTTCTTAATGTTATCAAACAGTCTCTTGCTTTATTTTTCCTTTGTCTTGTACCTAATCTAAATGCACTCAATATCTTAAATTCTTCCTCCTCCAGGTCCTGTTGCCAAAAGTCCGTAAATTCTTTTGTTAAAAAGTCCACCAGGTTATCTTTCTCACTTTCTGGAATTGACCTCAGTCTTAAATTTCTCTCTTTCCTTTGCAATTCGATCATAGATAGGGTCAGATCATGGTCCTCCAATCTCTTGATGACCGGTGGTATCCTCTCCTGAGTGGCAACAGCAATTTCTTTTGCTTCTTCAGCAATCTTTCGAGTTGTTGCCGAGTCCTCCAAAAGCCTTACAATGGTCTCTGTGTTAGAATTTACCTTCTTCCCAAGGTCATTGATGCTCTTCGTGTTCAAATCAATTTTTTTTGGAGACTTCAGCCACTTGTTTGTTAGTTTCCACAACTTGTTTACTTGTCTCTGTGCCCTGCTTTGTTAAATTTTCCAGAGATGCATTAATTTTACTAAGAGCCTGTGCAAGAGTATCCTCCGTAGACATTGCTCTTGTTTTTGTTTGAGGGGCAACAGCTGTTCCTATGCCTCCAGACGTTGAAGCTCTACGCTGGTGGGAACTGTCAGTTTTGTATTGTCTACCGGATCTTAAACTTGTTTTTTCTTCAAATTTCCCCTTCTCTTTATCCATAACACTCTCATTCAGAGCCAAGGTCACATCCCACACTTGCACTTTTGTTTCTCAAAGGAAATTTCCACTAGATCTTGTTACAGTGGCTTAGTTTTTAATGTTACCACTAAGTCCCCACTAGGGGGTAACACTCCAGCTTCCCTTTATAATTTTATAGTCAATGTCTCTGTAAAAACCCCCCTTTCAGTTAGCCACAGTTTCAAATTCTTTGTAATACTTTAAAAGTTCGTCTGAAGACAATGTAACTTATACAGAGTTAATGCAACAATTGTTTCCACTGTGCTGAGAATCCACTATTAAGTTCCCTTGTCAAGGCAGACCGACTCCAGAGAAAAGAGTAGCAGATATCTTTTTTCCCCCCTTTAAAGTCCTGCGTTTCTTGCAGGCATGCAAAAGTTCAATTTCCACCCCCCTCCGCTCCTGCACAACGGGGGGAGATATTTTCCAGATGATAGATTCTTAACTTTAAGAGTTCTTGTCTTTGGTTGCTGCTTTACAAAATCTTTGCTTTAAACGTCTGCAGCACGGAAAAGGCAGACTTCCTTTTATACCTTTCCCGTGGTAGTTCTCTAATTCTTAAATTTATGGCCCAAATTCAATTCGTTAAATCCTACTCACGAGTAGTTGCTTTAAAGTCCAGATTCTTTAGAAGAAATCAGCGCTCTCCGATCATGGCGGTGCAGCTTCACTCCACGGCTGTAGACGACCCTCAGCTCCGCGCCGCTCACCCGCTACCGCTCCGAAGCCTTGAAAAAGGCTTCTTTGCAGTTTAGGGGGGGGCGCAAAAGGTGTCTCCTTGTTCACAGGATTCCGCTCCTGTGCTTTCTAAGGGTCACCGCTTCGCCGTAGCGGCAGGACCCGAACCCGTGGAGCAGACTTCCCCCGGAGCTCGGAGGTAAGTCCGCCATTAATCGCTGGCGCTGACCGGAAGACCCCGTTCCCTCCACAACTTCTGGGTGGATCCCCTTCCCCATAGATCCTGATCGGCCCAAAATGGTGCTCGGTCACAGTGACCAAAGAGCAAGACAGAGGGACTCATCCAGACTGCGCCACCTTCTCCACTCACAATCCCATATGGCCAGACGTACAAGTGCTTCTGAACGCCCTCTTTAAGGAGGCTGAGAAGGCTGACATACTGGCAAAGGCAGGAGAAGCCCTATTATGGAATGATTACCAGATGTCCCCGTCTCCCAGGGACAGTCCCCGGATTTACAAATCTGTCCCCAACAAAATCCATCCCTGGAATGTCCCCGGATTTCATATAAGGCCCCCAGATTTATATTTTAAGTGTTGTAGATTTATTAGTAGGGAAGGAATGTTGCGTGATTGGTTCAACGGCCCAAGACACATCATATGGGGACTTCCAGCGAGGCAAAATGGCGGGTGCCAGGGCAATGAGCAGCTCCTGAAGCCAGCCAGAGCCAAGTGCACTACCAGGCTGGCTCCAGGCTGGCTCCGGGCTGCTGAGACTGCCGCCTGCGCTGCCACTGCCGAGGGGGAACCAGGGATGCCCGGCGCGTCAACTGGGGGAACCGCTGACACCCCCCTCAGGACCCAAATCGAGGCGGGAGCGAGAGAGCCCGGACACGTGGCCGACTGCCCAGCGGTGCTCCAGGGCCAGTAAAAACCCCGGAGCCAACCCAGGGAGAAGGAGGAAAGGAGAAGGAGAAGGAAGAGAGAGAAAGAGGAAGGAGAAAAAAGAGGGAAGCCCCGACCTTGCGGCCACTGAGGAAGAGAGGTAGGAGAGCACCAGGAGGGCAAGGACACGGGGCTGAGCCCAGGCCCGACCCGAGCCTATTCCACGGCAGATAGCACTCCAAGAGATCAGGCTGGGGCCCAGAGGAAGGCCACGCGACAGAGGAGACCCAGAAGAGAAGGTATTACTTCTTATTTTTTTAAAAAATGATTTTTAAAAAATAACATTTTTTTTTCTCTTTTGGAAAAAAAAAGTGTCCCCAGATTCTTTGAAAAAAAATCTGGTAACCTTACCTTAAATCCTAACCTTCTAATTCCAAGTCTCTTCTTTCTCAATATCCCCATTCCGTTAACCGCACCAAGCAACAAGCTGTCAAATGCAACTTTAAAAGGCAAGCTTTCCTTTGCATCTCACAGAACTTTAAATGTAATTCGTGGTTTTTTTCACCTGTCCGCCAAACTTGGGTCGTTTTGCCATCCTTTAAATGGGAAATCAGTAGTCAAGCCATACTTTTTGGTAAAACGTTCGTCTGGATCCCGGAAGTCCTACCTGAGAAGAACAATGGGAGTGTCCGCTAGCACCAGCCGCTTCTCCTTTTGCAAGCAGCGCCACCCGAATTCCCACCTGGGATGAGCCGCTTGGCGCACTAAACTGAGCCGCCGGAGAAAGACTGGGGCGGGCGGCAAGTGGGAGGGGGAAGTCGTGCGCTTCTGTCCCGTCAGAAAAGTGCTGGGCTCTGTCTCTCCAGTTGCGCTTCCTCGGTTCAGAGGTGGACTATAGCAGCTGGGCTGGGCTGCCACAAAGCCCATCAAGGCCACAAGCTGCTAGCATGAATCATCCCGGCTTTCTCATCTGAGGGGAAAGGGTGCGCGGTCTTAAACGCTGGCCTTGGCAACTTGGCTGAGCTACCTTGGGCCAGTTCTTGGGCCAGCTTAGCCTCCCTCACAGAGGGTTGTTCTGAAGATACACTGAGGAAAACACCCGAGGCATGAAGAAGAATAATGAGGAGAGTCAGGTCTGGAAAGGGGGGTGGGGAGCGCTCCCACCCCAGCCGCTCCAGGATGGGAAGTGCGTCCCGGGGGAAGCGGGATTCAGGCGGAGGAGGACGTCGGGTTGGGTGGGGGTTGCCAGGAGCAGCACGATGTCCCTCCAACCCCTGGCTTCCACTCTCCAGGCAGGCGCCCAACGTGGCCAGCTGGCACTTCAGCCTTGGCGTGCAGATCCCGGGTTCAGCCCCAGATCTCTGGAGCAGAAAGGCTCTTGGGCGTTGGGTGTGAATATGAAAGGCAGCATCTGTCAGAATAGGTCATACAGAGCCAGTACAGATGAACGTGACTATTGGTTCGCTTCCTCGGCATCCCAGAACTGTGAAGGTTGCCTCAACTGTTGAGCAGCACAGCTAAGGAAGAAGGAGTGGCGTGTCTCCGGGGGGGAGCATAGCTCCCATTCCCTTCCAAACACACAGACAGGACAGTGTGGTGGCACCCAGGGAATAGTTGCAGCAGCCGGATGGCTGGCTGAAACACACACCGTTGCACTCTTTTTGAATGGGATTCAATCTGAATCAGCCAGTTAGTGAACTTGGTGCTCCTGTGCAACAAACCCGCTACAAAATTGCTCTTTCCCTCACACTTCCAGGTCCCTCGAGCTGGGCTTTTTGAGTGTGATGGGTTTTTCTCACTCCAGAGCAGTTTGTGTTTAAGCTGAAAGTCACCAGGAAAGCAAGGGAGGCAAGGGAGGCATTGTTGATATAATAAGGTTTTAATAACTCTAATAATGACTATGTGGAAATGACTGGGAAAAGGGGAAAAAAGGAAAATCAAGGCTTTCGACTCTTGGTTTCCTGGAAGAAGATCAAAAGACTCCCCTGGACTAGAAGAGACATCTCATTAACAACTGGAGAAATGCCAAAGAACTTTGGATATCTGCTTGGGAGGTTTCTGATGCAGTATTAATTTAACAAGGAGCCAGGAGTGAAACTGAAAGTAGACTGACCAGCTAGCTGAATCCAATTATATTGCTATGGGGTGGGGGGAAACCTCTGATATTTGTGGATGCGGAGAAAGCTTTTGACAATATCTCTTGGAGTTTTATGAAGAAGAACCTACAGGGGATGGGGGTAGGCCAAGGTTTTGAAAATGGTATAGGTGCAATATACTTTGAACAAAAGGCTAAACTAATTGTAAATAATGTGGTGACGGAAGAATTTAAGATAGAAAAAGGGACACGACAGGGATGCCCAATCTCCCCACTGCTTTTTATATCGGTCCTGGAGGTTTTGCTGAATATGATTAGAAGGGACTGGTTGGTTAAAGGTATACAGGTCAGAGCCAAACAGTACAAACTGAGAGCATTTGCAGATGACTTAGTATTGACGTTACAGGAGCCAGAATCTAGTACTAAAAGGGTTTTAGAATTAATTCAAGAATTTGGTCAAGTGGCAGGATTTAAACTGAACAAGCTAAAAACCAAGGTTTTAGAGAAAAATTTAACACCGATTGAAAGAGAGAGGTTTCAGAATGAGACAGGCTTGACTGTGGTTAAGAAAGTGAAATACTTGGGGATTAATATGACAGCTAAAAATGGGAACTTATTTAAAGATAATTATGAAAAATGTTGGACGGAAGTGAAAAAAGATTTAGAAATTTGGTCAAATTTGAAGCTTTCACTGTTGGGTCGTATTGCTGTGATAAAAATGAATGTATTGCCTAGAATGTTGTTTTTGTTTCAGACATTGCAAATTGTGGATAAGATGGATTGTTTCAAGAAGTGGCAGAGAGATATTTCTAGATTTGTCTGGCAGGGCAAGAAGCCCAGAATAAAATTTAAGATATTAACTGATGCAAAGGAAAGAGGTGGATTTCCTCTGCCAGACTTTAAACTTTACTATGAATCAGCAGCTTTTTGTTGGTTGAAAGACTGGCTGCTTCTTGAGAACACAGACATTTTGGATTTAGAAGGTTTTAACAACGTATTTGGATGGCATGCATATTTATGGTATGACAAGGTCAAAGCACACAAAGCATTCAAAAACCATATTGTCAGGAAAGCATTGTTTAATGTTTGGATAAGATACAAGGACTTACTGGAAAATAAAACTCCAAGGTGGTTGTCACCGATGGAGGCAAAGGCCCAGAAAAAGCTCAATATGGAGGACAAATGGCCGAAATATTGGGAAATTTTGGAACAAGAAGGAGACAAATTGAAATTGCAGAGTTTTGAGAAATTAAAAAACAAAGTGCGAGATTGGCTTCATTATTATCAGATAATGGAGGCATATAATTTGGACAAGAAAATTGGCTTCCAGGTGGAAAAATCAAAATTAGAAACAGAACTGTTAGAACCCAAAACTAAGAATTTGTCAAGGATGTATAACTTGCTGTTGAAATGGAATACTCAGGATGAAACGGTGAAATCTGCTATGATTAAATGGGCACAAGATGTTGGACATAATATCATGTTTGCTGACTGGGAAAAGTTATGGACCACAGGTATGAAGTTTACGGCATGTAATGCCTTAAGAGAGAATATTATGAAAATGATATACAGGTGGTACATGACCCCAGTCAAGCTTGCAAAAATCTACCATTTGCCCAATAATAAATGTTGGAAATGTAAAGAAAGTGAAGGTACGTTCTTTCACCTTTGGTGGACGTGCCCAAGGATTAAGGCTTTCTGGGAAATGATATATAATGAACTGAAAAAAGGTATTTAAATACAGTTGTGCCTCGCAAGACGAACGCCTCGCAAAACGAAAAACTCGCAAGACGAAAGAGTTTTCCGTTTTTGAGTCGTTCCGCAAGACGAATTTCCCTATGGGCTTGCTTCGCAAGAAGCAAGCCCATAGGGAATCTCCGGGGACCTCTTTTAAATGCTGGCGGTGGGGAGCAAAGCCTTTCGCCCCCCTCCGGCCTTCAGAAGAGGTCCAGGAAGGCCGGCGGGGACCGAAAAGCTTTGCTCCCCACCGCCAGCATTTTAAAAGCGGTCCGGGATAGCAGGGAATTGCGCTGCGCTTTCCCGCTATCCCGGACCGCTTTTAAAATGCTGGCAGTCGGGAGCAAAGACTTTCGCCCACCGCCGGCCTTCAGAAGAGGTCCTGTCTTTGCTCCCCCCCCCCCCCCGCCTGCCTTCCTGGGACTTCTCCGCTGTCCCGGGGCAATCTTAAAATGCTGGCGGTCGGCAGCAAAGCCCTCCTGTCCCCGAGGGATGAGATACCACCTATAAATCATTTTCCAAAGGTTCTCCCTCAATGCCTTACACGCCGTGAACTTCATATTAACATTCCACAATTCATGCCACATTACAAAATCAATATTGTGACCAATTTCCATGGCCCATTTGGTCATAGCCTCCTTCACTTCTTCGTCTTTTGTGTACCAATCCAATAAGAGATCATACATAATAATAATAATAATAATAATAAATTTTATTTATATCCCGCCCTCCCCAGCCGAAGCCGGGCTCAGGGCGGCTAACAACACCAAAATAGTGCGACATTAAAAGCATTATAAAAATTAATTAAAATCAAGATTGATGGCAGCCATAAAGTTTTGTAAAGGTTGCCAAAGGAGGGAGTCAGGCTGCGCCCTAACCGAAGGCCTGGCGGAACAGCTCTGTCTTGCAGGCCCTACGGAAAGATGTCAAGTCCTGCAGGGCCCTTGTCTCTTGTGACAGAGCATTCCACCAGGTTGGAGCCGCAGCCGAAAAGGCCCTGGCTCTAGTTGAGGCCAGCCTAACCTCTCTGTGGCCTGGGACCTTCAAGGTGTTTTTGTTTGAAGACCGTAAGTTCCTCTGTGGGGCATACCAGGAGAGGCGGTCCCGTAGGTACGAGGGCCCTAGGCCGTATAGGGCTTTGAAGGTTAAAACCAGCACCTTAAACCTGATCCTGTACTCCACCGGGAGCCAGTGCAACTGGTATAGCACCGGATGAATGTGATCTCTAAGCGAAGACCTCGTAAGGAGTCTCGCTGCGGCATTCTGCACCCGCTGGAGTTTTTGGGTCAGTCTCAAGGGCAGCCCCACGTAGAGCGAGTTACAATAATCCAGTCTGGAGGTGACCGTCGCGTGGATCACAGTAGCTAGGTCAGGGCGAGAGAGGTAAGGAGCCAACTGCTTAGCTTGGCGGAGATGAAAAAATGCCGCCTTTGTAATAGCTGCAATCTGCGCCTCCATGGAGAGGGAGGTATCGAAGATTACACCCAAACTCTTAACGGACGGTGCTGGCACTAATTGCACCCCCGCAAGAGATGGGAGTTGCCCCCTCATTCCCATATCATCCCATCCCAGCCAGAGGACCTCTGTCTTCGAAGGATTTAACTTCAACCGGCTCCCACGTAACCATCCAGCCACAGCTTCCAAGCATCTGATCAGTGTGTCTGGGGCCGAGTCAGGATGGCCATCCATCAACAGATAGAGTTGGGTGTCATCAGCATACTGATGGCAGCCCAGCCCAAAACTCCGGACAAGCTGGGCGAGGGGGCGCATAAAGATGTTAAAAAGCATCGGGGAGAGAATCGCACCCTGAGGCACTCCACACACCAAGGAGTGGCGCGATGACAATTCCCCCCCAAGCGCCACCCTCTGTCCCCGACCAGAGAGAAACGAGCGCAGCCATTGAAGGACTGTGCCCTGGATCCCCACGTCGGCAAGGCGGTGGTCCAGAAGTTCGTGATCGACCATGTCAAAAGCTGCTGACAAATCTAGAAGAATCAGCAGCCCCGACCCGCCTCGATCCAGCTGTCTACGAAGATCATCTGTTAGGGCAACCAGAGCCGTCTCGGTCCCATGACCAGCGCGGAAGCTGGACTGGAATGGATCCAGAGCCGATGTTTCATCTAGAAACCCACCAAGCTGTTCAGCAACCGCTCTCTCAATCACCTTACCCAGGAACGGAAGATTCGAAACCGGGCGGTAATTGGATAGATCTAAAGGATCTAATGATGTTTTCTTTAAGAGCGGGCGCACCACTGCCTCCTTCAGTTCCCCTGGGAATGTCCCCGTGCCAAGGGACAAATTGATGATATCCCCCAGGAGAGCCCGCACCTCGTCTGGACACGCTCTAATCAGCCAAGACGGGCACGGGTCAAGAGGACAGGTGGTGGGCTTTCCAGCTCGGAGGAGTCTGTCCACATCGGCTGGGGATATCCAGTTGAAGTGGTCCAATACTGGACCCGAGGACAGTCGAGGGGCCTCCAGTTCCTTTATTGTATCCAAATTGGCAGGGAGGTCATGGCGGAGCAACAAGACCTTCTCCGCAAAAAAGCTCGCAAATGCCTCACAGCTGTGTGTCAAATTGTTATTTAAATTTGGCTGTCCTTCGAGGGACGTTAAAGACCGAATTATACTAAATAATTGTGCCGGGCGAGAGCTAGCGGATGCAATGGAGGCCGAGAAGTAGGACTTCTTAGCGGCCTTCACAGCCATCTCGTAGGTTTTCATAAAAACCCTATAAGATGTTCTTGAAGCTCCGTCACGGGCACGCCGCCATACTCGCTCTAGCCGTCTGAGGTCCCGCTTCATTTTCCGGAGCTCCTCGGTAAACCAGGGAGCCCGGTTTCTGAGGGGTCGCAGAGGGCGCTTAGGTGCGATCTCATCGATGGCTGCCAGGAGCTGGGTATTCCAGCCCTCAACAAGCTCAGTCAATGAGTCGCCAGGGGGAGAAAGGTCCCGCAAGGCTTGACGGAATCTATCAGGGTCCATCAGCCTCTGCGGGCGAGCCCAAATCGGCTCGCCACCTAAGCAGGGTGGGGGTGGAACGTCAATCCTGGCTTTCAGAGCGTAGTGATCAGACCATGGCACCTTCATCGAAGGACGCATGATCACATCTATACCAGCGCCAAAGATCAAATCCAGCGTGTGGCCTGCTTGATGTGTGGGGCCCGAAACAAACTGGGAGAGCCCTAGTGTCGCCATGGAAGACACCAGGTCCAGAGCCTGTGAGGAGGGAGTGGCATCAGCGTGGATGTTGAAGTCCCCCAATACCAATAGGTTAGGGAACTCCAAGGCCCAGCCGGCCACCGCCTCCAGCAGGCCTGACAGGGTGGCTGCTGGTGCGCTAGGTGGCCGGTACACCAGCCAGACAGCCAAGCTCACCTCGGAGCCCCACACTAGGCCAACACATTCAATGCCGGGGATCGATGGCGATGGTAGAGCCCTGAAAGAACAATCTTCCCGGATTAATAATGCCACCCCTCCCCCCCGGCCCACAGTCCGGGACTGGTGGAGGACGGAGAAACCCGGGGGCGCCATCTCTCGTAAAGTAACAGTATCCCCTTCGCGCACCCAGGTCTCCGTCACACAAGCCAGGTCGACCCCCTGCGAGATGAAGAAATCTCGCAGGGTGGCGGTTTTGTTGCCTATAGACCTGGCATTGCACAACACCAGTGACGGAGGTGAGTAATCCTTGCTCACCCTACCCTCGTCTCTCGGGATGGGGCGCAGATTGGAAGGGGTACGAGCATATCCATATCTCGATCCCCTTCGTCTATGACATCTGCCCCCACCGCCATACCTCCCTCGCCCCTCCACAGTAGGAATCCCAAGCCTCATGTTCGCCTCCATTTACAGAATATAAAAGCAAACAAACAAAAAAAAATTACACGGAAACAAACCAATCCCCACCCCACTCCACAATCACCCCGCCCCAACCCAAAATAAACCAAAACAAAAAATACATAGATAAAAACCACCGCTTATGGTGGTACAACAAATCAAAAAATAAAAACAGTTTAAAACATATAAAAACACTTCAAACATCCTAGACAAAGTTTTATTTTTACCTTCTATAACTTCCACATTAAATTTAGATTTTTTATCTTCAAATCCTAATTTCTTTTTGTCTTCTTTTAGCAAGTCGTTTACCTGGTGGTATTGCAACCACCCTGTAAATAAGTTCTTTACCTCTTCATAGGGTTTAAGTTTTATGCCCTGATTGGTTTTCCTGGTAAGTTCTTCATAAGTGGCTCCCCCCCCCCCTCCATATTAGTTTTTTTTGACAGTCAGCACTTCTATTGGTGAAATCCACCAGGGTGTTTTCTTTTCCAGCAAATCTTTATTTCTTTCCCAAACTTGGAATATTGGTCCTCTAATTATATGATTTAGAAAGCCTCTATGAACTTTCACCTTCTCGTACCACAGGTACGAGTGCCACCCGTACCTGTCATCGAAGCCCTCTAAATCCAAAATATCAGTATTTTCCAGTTTTATCCAATCTTTCACCCACATTAAACACGCCGCTTCATAGTATAAACTCAAATCTGGGTTTGCGCCATCGCCGAATGGCGGACTCCCTCCGAGCTCCGGAGGGAGCCTGCTCGGCAGGGGCTGGGTCCTACCGCACCGGCGATGCGGGGACCCTTAAAAACCACGGCCACAGAGGCCGTGGACATGGAGACTCGGCTGGCACCGCTAGCGCCCTCCCGACTCGTGAAGGAGCCTTTTTAAAGGCTACGGATCGGGTGCCGGGGAGAAGCGTGGTGCTTTGAGTCCTCTGCTATCCCTGCCGAGCGAAGCCGCATGCCATCCGGCGGAGAGCGCTGACTTCTTCCATTGAGAATTCAGACTTCTTAACAACAACCCGTGAGTAATCTGGAAACCGGGTTCAAAAGGAGAAAAAAAGAAATTTTTTTTCGGATTGGACACGAGCGGGGGGGGATCCAAAAAGGAAGTCAGTCCCCCTCCCTACTGTAAACCTGCCAAAACAAGGATTGGGAAACCAAGGTCCAAAAAGATTTGTATTGCTGATAAAAACTAAGAATTCCACGATGGGAAACTACAAGAACTGTGCTGGAGGAAGAATTGAGGGAGAAGGAAAACGTAAACCCCCCCCCCCCCTGGGAACCGGGGTGATTGAAGAGAGAGCCTGGTGAAAAGAGTCGGAGATTTTGACAGCTGTCAAAGTAGCTGTCAAAGTCGGAAATTCAGAGAGGATTTTATTATGAGAACTTGGCTGGTTAAATTTGTTACAATTTGCTACAACCCGTTAAAACTTGGATACAAAATGGCGAAAACATGGATAACAATCGGACTTTTGGACTAGAGAAAACAAAGTTACAACAATCCCCCTAGAGGAGTTTCGGGACATTACAAAGATGGTCGTAAGTGGAAAAATACCATTGGAATTTTACAGGACTGGTTATCTTCTGGGAAAGCTGCAAAACGGAAATAATATTTTGTCTACAGGGTGTTCAGCTAAAGAAGACAATAGAATTTTCTATTGAAGAAAGGAAGGGACTGAACGCAAGTTTTTGTTCCTGAATAACAATAATCCCTGCAGAGTTACTAAATTTCTGAATTAGAACGTTTTAGCAGCGGAACAAGAGGAAACTGGACTACAACTTGGAAAGAACAACGGGGGGAGTTTTATTAAAGATTTGAAGTTAAATGTCTTAAGAATAATTTTAAAAATAACTATAAAAAGAAAAAGCCAGCAAGGAGTTGGGGGAAATATGTGATTTATGGACTTTAAGAATTCCAGGCAGATAACATGGTTTGGTGGTCAGGGGGAAATTAAACCGGGGACGGGGGGGGGGGGGAGAACTAAAATCCAAAGGCTTGTCAACTTTTTTCTGAATTGGTTCTTTTTCATCTATTATACTTTTTATTTCTTATTTCTTATATTTCTATTGTGTGGGGTGTCCTTATCATTAAAAAAAGGGAAATTGTGGAATGAAAATGGGGGGGCCCTGGGGAGAGAACTTTTGTCTTTTATTAAGGGTATTGATGAGGAGTGTATGAATTTTAAATTCGAATAATGGTGTAAACAAACTAAGTTTTAATTAGAACTGAGAGCTTGTGGAGCCAACAATATGAAAGGGGAATATGGTAGGGGTGGGGGAAGGGGGGAGTCCCGGAAAGTGGATGTATGAAAATAAGGCTTTGAATGTACTTTAATCTTTACTTTCTGTATTTCTGAAAATCTTAATAAATATCATTTTAAAAAAAAAATAAACTCAAATCTGGTAATGAGAAACCTCCTCTCTCTTTTTTATCTACCAATATTTTCATTTTTATTTGTGGTCTTCTACCCTGCCAAATATATCTCGCCAAAGCCCTTTGCCTCTCTTTGCACTGTTTCAGCCCCTTAATTACTGGAATAGCTTGAAACAAAAATAGCATTCTGGGCAAGACATTGATTTTGATAACTGATATCCTCCCCAAAAAAGAAAGTTTCAGTCTCTCCCAGATTTCTAGATCTTTCTTAATACTCTTCCAAGTAGCTTCATAGTTATCTTTATATAAGTTTATGTTTTTAGCTGTAATCCACACTCCGAGATATTTCACCTTCTTTGCTGCCATAATTCCGTCCCCCCCCCCCAAATTCTACTATATCTTCTTTGCTTATATTTTTTGTCAACATTTTAGTCTCGTTCTTGTTGAGTTTAAGACCTGCCACTTTGCCGAACTCTTCTAATTTCTGTAATGCTTCTTGCAGGCTATTCTTTGGGTCTTCCAATGTTAATACTATGTCATCCATGAAAGCTTTCATTTTATATTCTTTACTTCCTACCTTCACTCCTTTGACCTCCGTTGTTTCCCTTAACTTCTTATTAAATACTTCCAGCACTGTTATAAATAGCAGGGGAGACAGAGGACATCCTTGCCTCGTCCCTTTAGCAATATCAAAAGATTCTGATATATTATTGTTTATTATAAGTTTGGCTTTTTGCTCTTGATAAATAGCTTCAATACCTTTTCTAAATCCTTCTCCAATCCCCGTCATTTTCAAATTTTCCTTCATAAAGCGCCAAGAGAAATTATCGAATGCCTTTTCGGCATCTATAAATATCAACGCTGCCTGCTTATCTATTCTACTTTCCAAGTATTCAATAATATCTATCACGGTTCTTACGTTGTCTTTTAGTTGTCTCCCCGGTAGGAAACCCGCTTGGTCTTTATGGATTCTTTTATTTAACACTTTTTTTAGTCTTTCCGCCAGCACATCGGCAAATAGTTTATAATCGTTATTTAGTAATGAAATCGGCCTGTAGTTTTTCACCTCGAGGCCATCCGCATCTTTTTTAGGGATTAAGGTAATGTAGGCTTCTTTCCAAGTATTTGGAATTTTCCCTTCTTTTAAGATGTTATTCATAACTCCACATAGTATTGGTGATAGTTGGTCACTTAATATTTTGTAATACTTGGCCGATATGCCATCTGGCCCTGGTGCTTTTCCTATTTTCATTTTCTTTATTGCTTTCCTGATCTCTTCTTCTGTAATTATCTGATTTAATTGTTCTCTTTCTTCAGTTGTCATTTGTGGCAAATGATGTTTTTCCAAATAACCTTCTATTTCATTATCTATCTCATTTTCTCTTTTATATAATTCCTTATAGTATTTCTGAAATATCTTTTTTATCTCTATTGGATCTTCCGCTGTCCTTTCTCCATCCCTTATCTTACATATCATATTTTGTTTTTTCCTTTCTCTTAATTGCCACGCTAAGTATTTCCCTATCTTATTCGCTGATTCAAAGGTTTTTTGTTTCATCATTTTAATCCTCCATTCAATCTTCTGGTTCACTATCATAGAAAATTGAGCTTGTAGCATCTTTATATTTTGTTTTATTATTTCATCTCCTGGTTTAATAGTTAGCTGTCTTTCATTCTCCATAAGATGTAATAAAATTTCTTCTTTCTTTTTCTCTTTTTCTTTTTTTAGGTGGATATTTTTCTGGATTAGGAAGCCTCTCATAACAGCCTTTCCTGCATCCCATACCGTTTCTATAGATATTCCTTTGTTTAGATTCCAATTGAAATATTCTTTGATTGTCTCTTTCGCCTTGTTTATTATCTTTTGGTCATTAAATAAATTTTCATTCATTCTCCATCTGAATGTTCTAGAATCCTTTCCCTTTATCTCCATATATACTCGATTATGGTCTGATATGGTTTGTGGGAGAATTTCTGATTTAAGTAAACTTTGTGTCAGTTCCTTCGAGATCCAGATATAATCTGTTCTCCCCCAACTCTGGTTTGGGTTTGAGAAGAAGGTAAACTGTTTTATAGTAGGGTTTTTAAATCTCCAGGCATCAATTAATCCCATATTATCCACCAAATCAAAGAAGGTTCTAGGTAATTTACCTTCCTTCGTTTCTTGCTTTTTTGTTGATCTATCTAAGTTCGGTAGAACCACTCCATTGAGATCCCCCATCAATATCAATTTTTGTTCCATCCAGTCTATTAACTTATTACCCAATTCCAAAAAAACCCCGGACTTTTTATCGTTAGGCGCATATATTCCGGTGACAATTATCTTTTCTCCTTGAAAAGTGATTTGTACTACTATCATTCTTCCCTCTTCGTCTTTATAAATTAATTTTGGGTCGAGCTTTTCTTTTATATATAGTACCACTCCTCTTTTCTTAACATTATCTGATGCCACAAAATCCAACCCTAATCTCTTATTGCTTAAGATTCTTTCATGCTTCTGTGTTACATGGGTCTCTTGTAGACAAATTAAATCTAGGTTCCTCTTTAATAATATGTGGGCAATCTGGTTCCTTTTATTTTTATTATTAAGCCCGTTCACATTCCACGACAGTATTTTTAAAGCCATGGTTGATATACAGTAAATAGGTTATTGAATCTAAGTTAGATCTACTGTTCCTTATCTTCTGTCTCTTCCTCTTCTTTTTCTTCTCCTGAATTTTCCTCCTCTTTTCCCTCTCCACTCCCTCCATCTCCACTCCTCTCTCCCCCCATCCGCTCCCCCCCTTCCTCCCATCCCCCCATCCTTCCCAGTTCCTTTTCGTACCTTCTTGCAAATTTTTCCAGCTCCAGAGGACTGGATAGTTTAAATCTTTTTTTCCTTAAAATAGAATGAAATCCCTTCCGGGAATTCCCATCTATATTGGATCCCATTTTTCTTCAACTGGTTGGTTAATTTTTTATAACCATCTCTCCTTCTAAGAAATCTTGAAGGAATCTCTTTAAATATAATAATTGGTTTTCCCTGAATACACAACTTTTTGTTATAGTTCTGTTTCAGTACTTCATTCCTCATGTCCAAAGAATTGAACATAACTAATACGTCTCCTGGCAGTTTCTTCTTTCTAGCTTTAGCGGATTTTACTTTTATCCGAAAGATGTTTGCTATTGAATATCCCATATCCTCTTCTTTCATAGCTAACCAAGCTGCCAGTTCTTTAACCAGTTTAGATCTTATATTTTCATTTGGGTCCTCTGGGATCCCCCTGAATTTCAGATTTGATTGTTTCTGTCTCATCTGAGTCATTGCCATACTGTCCAACAGTTCTTCCTGTATTTTATTTATCTCCTTGACCTCTATTTTAAGCCTATCCATATCCTTCCTACTTTCTTTCATATCTTTTTGCACCCTCTTCATTGAGTCCTCAAGAACTTTGGATCTTACCGTCAAATCTTTTACTTTTTCTGTCAGCTCTCCCACCACCCCCTCCAATCTCTTATCCAATGTATCCTGTACTTCTAATAACCTTTTCTCGATATATTGTTCATTATGTTTAAATTCTTTCCTTATTTCCACCATTAAGCTGTCATAGTCCTTGATTTCTTTCCCTTCTTTCCCATTTTCTTGTCTGGATGGTCTCCTTTCTACTGGCATTCCCACCCCTTTTTTCATTTTGTATTTCAGCTTATATTAATTAACTAGTAAATTTTTTTCACCCCTAGAGGTCGCAAAGCTGAGATATTGACTTTCTCTAGTCTTCCGATGTAGTTCTTCCCATGTAGTTCCCCTCGACCCCCACACGGTGGCGCCTTAATTGCTTTCCAAGACTTAACTCTTAAAATACGAAAAATACAAAGAAGAAGAGGGAAGGAGAGGGGAGAACAACAACAAGAAACCGAGAAAAAAAGGGGGGAGGGGGAAGACACACAACCAAAAAGTTCTCAGGAACAGGAACAGGATACGAGGTGAGTCTCAATGCAAGAGCAGAAACGGGGAAGAGAGGCAGAGTCAAGTGGAAGGAGCTCCACGAGGAGAGGAGCTTCCCGGGGTAACGGAAGGTCTTGCCGAAAAGTCCTACTTAAGCCTTCCTTTCTTTTCCCCTTATCCGTTTGCCCCCAGTCTCTTCCGACTAAAGCGGTAATTCAATCGCTTAAAGTGCAGCGTCCATCTTCTCCTAATTGGTTGTTGTTGTGTACCACTTTAAAGAAGGAGGAGGAAACAAGTGTGAAATGGCGGCGGAGAGTCCCACTGTATTCTCAAACTCTCCTCATACAATTCATGTTCTCCTCCCAAACCTCCTTAAAGAGACGCTGCCTCTCAGCGTTTCAGTTCCTCTTATTTCCAGTTCAATTTTTAGTCCTTCAGACTCCTCAAGCATAAAACAATCACTGTTTAAACGTGGGAGGCAGAAATCACAGTTTAAGCACTATTTAAAACAGGCACTGTTTAAACAGGCAAGCAAGAGGGTTGATTGCAGGGTCTCACTTATGTGTCCCAAACAAGTCGCTGGCATAACGCACTCCGACCTGGACAAACAAAGAATTTCCATTCACTTCTCTCTAGTCCATTAAGATATTTTCAGTCATTTTGTTGCCTCAGATTTCTTAGACTTTGTATATGAGGTCTCTCCGCTACACCCACTTAGCGGTTACTTTCTTACTTTCTCTCCTCTCCCAGCCTTCCGCTATACTCCATTTTACTCTTACCGCTGCAGTGGACTCCTTCTCCTTTCTCCCCACATCTTCTTATTCCGCTGGTTCTCTTGGCCAAATTTCTGTTTGTTGTTGCTTTCGTTGCCTTATTTACATCCAGCTTCTTAACTGCTATTGGAGGCTCACCGCTTTCACTCGGAGCCTGAGGCTTCACAGCACGGGGTTTGTTGCTTCCCCTCGTGTTGCAGCTCAAAACCTGTTAAAAACTAAAAAATCAGAAGAGCACACGCAGCACCGCCGGGTACTCTGTCCCCCAGGATAATCCTCCTGAGGTTTCGAGGTTCACGGAGCCTTCGTAATGCCTCTGGACCCCCGTGTTGTTCGAGACCCCCCGGAGGGTAGCCTCGCGCTCCTTTTTCGTGGCTGCGGCTCACCGGAAGTCTCAGGCCTTTTCTCTCTCAGCGGCCATCTTCTAATAACTGTATTTTCTTGAGCTTTCTCTAGAGAAGGGGCTGTTTTGTATATTGGAGCAGAATAGTGTATTAGCTCTCATGTTTTGTGTAAAGCAAGCCCTTGTTAAGTACCGTCAGCTGAATTGGGCTTGTGCCCAGATCTTAGCACACTAACCGATGAAACAGGTGAGGGTAACCTCTGGCCCTCCAGACGTTACTGAACTACAATTCTCATCATCCTGCCCATTGTCAATGCTGGCTGGGGCTGGGGAATTTCAAGGAAGCTTTCGACTTGCCCCTACCTACACCTACCTACCAACTGAACGAAGGAGCAAGAAAGCAAAAGGCAAGTTCAGAATTCCAGAGTTTTCCAAATTGTGGGATGTTGTAGGAATGAAAATCACAGCAGACGAGCAGCAGGTGTGATGAGAGGCGTCTGGCAGGGCAAGCCCTGGGAGCTCTCCTTTATTGAATATTACAAACATTGCCACAGGTGTGCTTGTGGCTGATTGGTTGATACAAACACAAAGAAACTTGTTGCTGATTGGTTAACATAAGCATAAGGCGGGAATTACATGTGAGAGGTGGGAATTACATGTGAACATTTATCATCGATAGGCTGGGAATGAAGCTGGAACTAGACAGGCATGAAACCTCCTAATTAAATTATAACTAAAGATTGATATAGCATAAAACAATTACTAATGATTGATCATAACATGAAAGAATACAATAATCAAGTTCTGTAGATGTGGTCAGCTAGGCATAAAGAACAGGTCATCATGAACTTAAGGTGAACTGAGCAAGGAGGAAATGTCTTGGTGTTTGGAACAGGTCTGTACAGTGTGTGCAAAAGCAGGGAAAAGATTATAAGCGAGACTTCCCAGAATGCAAGAGAAAGGAGGCAATGCTTCCCCATAATGCAACAGTTATGTGCAGAGAGAGATCTTATGTGCAGAAAGAGAACTTATGTGCAGAAAGAGAACTTATGTGCAGAAAGAGAACTTCCCTTCATCTCCCCCTTTCTTTTCTTGTTTGTGAGGTGTCCTGGGTAAATAAAGGCAAAAATACTTCGGGATTAGTGGTGTGCCAGCGAATGCCCAAAATAAGTTCGCCAGGGTCGATGGGACAAAAATATTTCGGGATACGTGGTCTGCCAGCGCATGCCCAAAATAAGTCTACCCACATCTCCCCAAAAGTTTACTGTTGGTGTTGCCATTTAGCAAAGTAGGCAGCGAGTAGTTTATTGGGTGGCTGAGGGGGAGAGAGAAGCCGAGAGAAAAGACTTATGAGGCCAGGAATGCATTGGAGGAAGCAACAGAACAAAATCAATATACATACAATGACAATGGCATATTGAAAAAGACTACGAAGCCAAGTAAAGTTTGGCAACCAAGCGGTAATCCACTGGGTGAAATAATCCCAGAGGCCAGAAAAGCCAACATCTTGTGTAATGTGGTGTGTAAGATTTTGCAAATGAGAAATCTGGCTTTGAATGGCTTTAGAATTATCTGTGATATTAAAACAACACATGTCGGCCACTTGTTCACAGCCATAATGATGAAGCATCAATAGATAATCGACAGAAGCGCGGTTCTGCAGGAGACCATGCTGGAGTTCACTCTGCTCTTTATTCAGAAGATGAAGCGCTTGAGAAGTAAAATTCAGGGCTTTTGCTGCAGAACAAGCTAAAGAGTTAATGTTCCTACTATTGCGTACAGCCAATCCAGGAACTCCTAGGAGAGAAACAGCTAAAGAGATATATTCAGACCTACTAGGAAGAGAAATTGAATCGTCACAATCGTTAGTTAGTTCAACAGAGCGGCAATATCTAGAGCGGGACAAATGATGTTTTTTGGGTAATATGATAGACAAGCGGCTTAGACAGCAAGGTGTGCCATGGCTAATGTTTGCAGGAATGTAATTAAATGTATAGCCTGGACACGACCAGAACCAGCCTTCAGGCAGCTCTGTGTATTTATATACATAAGAAATATTTACATAATCAGAGCAATTAAAATTATCCTTGCCCATTGTCACACAGTTGGTTTTTGTGCAATTCACCATACGGGCACAAGTGACATTAAAAGAAGCCACGTACGGGGTTGATAAATCAATGGCCAAAGGTGGACATCGGCGCACTTGGTTACCCCAATTGTGGTAGCCGGTATAACCAAGGGTGCGGAGAGAATCATTTTGGGGTAGGGATGAATAAAACCAGGTATCATTTTGCAAATCAAGAGGGTCATGACAAACAGGGATAAGGCAGGAGCCAAGGATTTCACCTATGGATACCTGCTGGGTGAGGCAGAAGGAAGAAACATTAAGGGTCCTTGCGAAAGATTCCCACACATTTGTTGGTGTGAGGGTAATAGGAGTGGAGGCAGAAAGAGGTAGAAACAAAATGCTGAGAATGAGTACTATCATTGAATTAATGTTAAGGCAAGAAATAACGCACAAAAGCAAATTCTCAGGGGTTGCTTCAAGCTGCTTTTCCAGCCTAAGCTGTTCAGCCTGAGAAGAAAGTGATTTTATTTGGCCCCACGTCACTGGTCCATTACGATTTCCCCGCTTGCGAATCCTGGGGGGGCTGGACGTCGCATCCTGGGCGATCTGTAGTTTGCGGTCGAACTGCGGTATTGGATCCGGAAGAGTCTGTCGCCACGCCATGGTATAGGCGGATGCAGCGTGCGGGGACCCAGCAAGCACCCTGTGGAGTAGAAACTGCAGCGTAACCCTTCCCCCAGGTAATCAATTTTACTGGTTCACTCCATTCGTTGGAGGGTAATATCTTATAGCGGACCAGTGGGGCTGAGAGTATCTCTGTTTGTTGAAAATGTTTCTGCACGCGAGTATAGGATTGATGATCCTGTATGGAAACATTCAAATGGTTGAGAGTAAAGAGAACACTGGCCAACCAGCCTTCCTTTTCGGAGAGCGAGGCTGGGACTCCGGCCTTCTTTTCCTGTCGAAGTAAAGCAGTTTTTAAGGTGCGATTGGCACGTTCAACAATCGCCTGGCCTTGAGAATTGTAGGGGATGCCAAATAAATGGCGGATATTCCAAGTTTCACAGAACTGAGCAAAGGTTTTTGCACAGTACGCTGGGGCATTGTCAGTCTTTAAAGAATGGGGCTTGCCCATGACTGACATGGTACGAACTAGATGGTTGCAAACATGCTTAACCTGCTCACCCCTTTGAGGGGTGGCCCAAATAAAGCCCGAGAATGTATCAATGCAAACATGTATGAATTTCCAAGGTGAAAAGGGGGCAAAGTGAGTTACATCCATTTGCCACAATTGGTTGGCTTCCAGCCTGCGGGGATTTACACCAGGGCTGGGATGGCCAATCTGATTAGAGCATTGAGGGCATTGCTGGATAATTGCACGTGCCGCTTCCAACGGAATTTGGAACTGGCGGCTAAGGGCTTTCGCATTTTGATGATGGAAAGCATGACTTTCAATAGGAGAAACAGGCAAAGCTCTAAGCAAGGAATCCGCTTTAGCATTGCCATCAGTGAGAAAGCCTGGGAAGGGTTGGTGAGAACAAATGTGCACCACAAACAAAGGGTGGGAGCGATTAGAAAGGAGCAATTGTAAGGAAAGGAAAAGGCTCAATAAGTTGTCATCCAATAAAGGACTTACATAACTGCCTTGTAGGCGAGTTATGACATTTGCAACATAAAGACTGTCCACTACCAAGTTAAAAGGCTGTTTGTGCAGAGCTTTGACAGCAGCTGCTAACTCAGAACGCTGGGCAGACTTTTGTGGAAGAGTGTAAAGGCTGTGCCATTCCTCATTTTGTTGCCAGGCAACCACCCCCCTGGAGGGGGCACCGTCAGTAAAGACAGTAAGGGCATCCAAAGGGACAGGAGATAATATGGAAGAAAAAGACCGGGAAATTTGTTTGCTCATTTGCAGGCGAGGGTCAGCTGGGATATGGCAATCCACTTGGCCAACAAAATCTGCTAAAGCGCACTGCAAATCCATACTAGCGGAGAGAGCAGTTTCCCATTGTTCTAAGGGCATGGGCACAATAATTTGGCGGCAATCAACGCCAAAAAGGCTTTTGCAGCGACGGCGTCCCTTGCTGATGAGCTGAGCAAGGAGATCGACTAAAGGAGTCACCGTGTTCTTCGGCGTATGATGTAAATACAGCCATTCAATTATATGAACTTTCGATGGGCCTAACTGAATGATGGCCGCAAAGGGTTGGGCAGAGTCTGTCATTATGACCACATCGGGCAAAACATTAAGGATTGCTCGATCAACCCAGTGGAGACGCATGATTTCCTTTAACTGGGCAACAGTCTGCTGTTGAGAAGAGGACAGGGTGATCTTTGTACCAGGAGAGTGATGGCCTTTTAAAGCTGAAAAAAGCGGCCGTAAAACTTCAAGAGGGATTTTAAAATAGGGTCTTATTCAGTTGATATTGCCCAGCAATTGCTGCAACTGGACATATTTCATCGTTTTTGGAACATGAAGTTCAGGGACAATAGGAATAGAATAACTAGCTATCATTTTGTGTCCCAAATAATGAAAGGGAGAAGACTCCTGGACCTTTTCTGGAGCAATTTTCAAACCATAAAGTGACAAACAATTTATCAAATCATGTTTCCATTGGGGAGGGAGGTGTGGCCCACTCAAAAGCACGTCATCCATATAATGATAAATTGAGAGGTGTGGATACTGCAAACGGAAGGGCTGAAGGGCTTGATTCACATAATATTGGCACATGGTAGCGGAATTCAGCATTCCTTGAGGTAAAACCCTCCATTGGAATCTCTCTGTTGGCTGACTATTATTTAGTACAGGAACAGTAAAAGCAAAAAATTTACGATCCTTCTCCTGTAAGGGAATGGAGAAGAAGCAATCTTGCAAATCTATTATAGCCAATTGATAAGAATGTGGAATCACATTTGGATTAGGCAGACCACACTGCAAAGGCCCCATGGGTTCAAGGATTTGGTTTATTTTCCGCAAGTCTTGGAGAAATCTCCATTTTCCACTTTTCTTTTTAATGACGAAGACAGGGGTATTATAGGGGCTTACTGAAGGCTCTATATGGTCTGCCAATAATTGCTCATTCACCAATTGTTTTAAAGCAAGCAGCTTTTCTCCCGTAACGGGCCATTGTTCAACCCATACAGGAGTAGTAGATTTCCAGTTGAGGGGAAGCGCAAGCTTACTCATTAAATTGAATGGTAGCTTGTAATTGTTGCAGTAAATCTCTTCCCCACAGATTGAGATGGATTTTCAGCACACAGGGCTGGATGTATGCAATGGTTTCAGAGCTATCAGGCAGAGAAACAGGCAGCCACTGCACGCTTTTGGAAGAATTTTGGGGGCCACCCACACCCCAGACTGCAGAGGCAGACTCGAGGGGCCACGTGGGGTCCCAGCAACAACTAGAAATTACAGAAATGTCTGCGCCCATGTCAATCAAGCCTTCCAGAACTTTTCCATTGATTTTATACTTACGAAAAAGTTTCTGATGACCAATCTGCTGGATAACAGCTAACAGCTGTGGGGGAAAAGAAGAGAGCTCTTGCAAATTACTATCCATAATAGAAGCAGTAGGATGAGTAGGGAGCACCACCAAATGCGCCCAAGACTCACCCTTTTTTAACTGCATGGGCATATGGCTCCAAAATTGAACCATTATTGTGCCCACATAGTCAGGATCCAGAACTCCTGGAATAACCTGGATTCCTTCCTTTGCCGCAGAAAATTTGGGTAAAATTAAACCTGCGACTTTAGGAGGTAGTGGGCCTGCCAATTGGGAAGGCATAAGCACAATTTCACCAGGTAAAACAGTGTCTTTGGTCTCTTGATTGATCAAATCAATGGCAAATTCAGAAGGTGTATTTTTAGAAAGTTTGTCAGCAGCGGAAACTAAAAGCGGAAATCTCTCCATTTGCCCTGGCCCGAGGCTCTCTAATTGCCCTGGCCCGAGAGCGGGGCCGCAATGGAGTTTCCCGGACTCCTGCATTGATTTGCCCAATGATAGCCTTTTCCGCATTTTGGGCATTTTTTGGAAGGTTTAGCCTTGTTGGCAGCCCCATCCTTGTTGGCCCCCCCGCCGGGGGCCCTGCATTGCTTAGCAAAATGGCCAGGGCGCTTGCAGTTAAAGCAATTGCCTGTAGGCCTATTGGAAGCTTGGATCGCGCCAGCAAGCAAGGACATCGCATGACTCTGGCTTCCAACATCTGCACAGGCTTTAATCATATCAGCCAGGTCATATTTAACGCGATGGATGACGGACTATAAAGCCTTTTTGCAATCTGTGTTAGCATTCTCAAAAGCCAATTTTTTCATCAACTCATTCTGAGCCGTGGTGTTATCAATCTGCCTAGTAACTGATTCTTTCAATCTATCTATAAATTGATGGTAAGGCTCCGAATGCTGTTGCTTAATATTGACAAAGGAGCTCAGCGGCTGGCCTGAGACAGGGACTTTCCGAAAGGCGCGCTGTACACAGGTCGCTGTGCGACTAAAATGTACAGGTGACAGCGTTGCCTGGGCAGCTATATTATCAAATGGACCAGCACCATAAAGTTCATTGGCTGTATGCTGTGGATCAGACAGGGCTGAAGTGTTATGTTTAAATTCACTTTCAAAAACTACATACTGAGCTGGGGACAATAACATGCGCATCAGATCCTTCCAGTCTTGAGGTAGCATAGTATAACCATTTGCTATTCCCTCCAGCATTCCTATTACATAGGAGGATTTTAAACCGGAATCAGCAATGGCTCTTCTCAATTCTCTCATTACAGAATAAGGAAGGGTCTCGTACAACACCTGTTGTTGCGCAGTGCCTGGGTTTGTGTAGGAAATAGGGAAAGCTGATGGGGTTGTGCAGGAGATAGGGAAAGCTGATGGCATTTCACCAGGCCACTCAGATTCCTCCTCTAAGGAAAGGAGACCTTTCTGCCTTGCCTGAGAAAGTGCAGCGCGGACAGGCAGGAGCTGGAGCAAGCGAAGGAGGGGTGGGAAGAGGGAGGGAGGAAAGAGGGGGGGAAGGAGTGGGCTGCTGAGACGTAGGGAGGGTTTGGCAGGGCTGCAAAGGAGGCAGAAGTTTAGGGTAAGGTGGGGGATTGTCTGCAACGGCTAGAAGAGCAGGGGCCGAAGGAGACGCCTGGGGGACCTGGGGTCCTAGGGGGACCTGGGGTCCTAATTTTGCAACGGCATCTGCACATTTCTGCCAAGTGAGCAGACAATGAATCGGAGCCCTTGGTTCTGCAAAAAGGGTTTTTCCGATCTTTTGCCAAGTCTCTACTTCCAAAGAACCAATTTCAGGATATGAAGGACATTGAAATGCGATCTCACAAAGCAATTGTTCAATCTCTTTTAAAGAAATATGCACACCCACCGCCCTTTGCCTAACCAACTGCAATAATTCCCTAGCATGTATCTTTTGCAGCTTAGTCAATTCCCCTCCCATACTCACGAAATAGCGCGCTAAGACTTTTCCAGTCGAAGTGAAGTATGAGGGCTGGCTGGCTGCTTGGCTGCGCAAGGGATCTGGCACGTCGTGGGGTCACCAGATGTAGGAATGAAAATCACAGCAGACGAGCAGCAGGTGTGATGAGAGGCGTCTGGCAGGGCAAGCCCTGGGAGCTCTCCTTTATTGAATATTACAAACATTGCCACAGGTGTGCTTGTGGCTGTTTGGTTGATACATACACAAAGAAACTTGTTGCTGATTGGTTAACATAAGCATAAGGCGGGAATTACATGTGAGAGGTGGGAATTACATGTGAACATTTATCATCGATAGATTAAAGGCTGGGAATGAAGCTGGAACTAGACAGGCATGAAACCTCCTAATTAAATTATAACTAAAGATTGATATAGCATAAAACAATTACTAATGATTGATCATAACATGAAAGAATACAATAATCAAGTTCTGTAGATGTGGTCAGCTAGGCATAAAGAACAGGTCATCATGACCTTAAGGTGAACTGAGCAAGGAGGGAATGTCTTGGTGTTTGGAACAGGTCTGTACAGTGTGTGCAAAAGCAGGGGAAAGATTATAAGCGAGACTTCCCAGAATGCAAGAGAAAGGAGGCAATGCTTCCCCATAATGCAACAGTTATGTGCAGAGAGAGATCTTATGTGCAGAAAGAGAACTTATGTGCAGAAAGAGAACTTATGTGCAGAAAGAGAACTTATGTGCAGAAAGAGAACTTCCCTTCAGGATGTAAACACAGGAGCAGTCAATGAGAACATTCCTAGAGTGTACATGTTAGAACATGGGGAGGGATGTCTGTCCAGCACGCAGGTAAACTTCCTGGGGACGGACTTCCTCCGCATGTGACCAGAGGTGGGTGTGGCCTCACCTGTGCAGGTAAATGATAAAAGCACAGGGCAGGCAGCCATCTCTCTCTCTCTCTGCCATTTTTCTTTCGAAGAAGAAGCATCTAAAGATGCTCTCTTGGCTCAGAGAGGAGGAAAGGACTATCTTGCTATAAGATAGATTCTGAATGTATGCAACCTTTTTAAGCCTGTCTGCCTTCTGGGATCATATTGTGAACAGAACGTGAGTAAACTCTTTTATGCTTTTATAAAGACTGTGTCGTGTCTTGTATTTTAAGAGGGAACAAAAGGGGAAATTACCAGAGTAATTATTATAGAGGTTCTAGCGAACCTGTGCACACGTTACCGTTGCGTACTTAAAGGGGGAATGTTTATAAACTCTGCTGATATTTTGGAAACTTGTTAGCACAAGTTGGATTAGGATATAATCTCACAATATATCCTCTCCTGCACCCCTGAACATTCCCACACAAATGCCATGGCATCTCAATGGGGCTCCCTTGCCAATTGATGGTAAAGCAAGCCTCATGCATGAGGACGGTTTTTCGAATGGATTTGAATCACACTTGGACTTTTTCCTAATTCAAGATAGTGCCTCACGGAAGCAGGGAGCTTTGCAGAGTCCTTTGGAGACTGTGGAAAAGATTGCGCAAGAGAGAGGCTTGGCACCAGAAGAAATTCAGAACTTGCTGAACATCGCACTCAGTGCCAAGCTTGGTAAAGAAAACATGTTTTGGCTTCTTCTCTTTCCCCTTGGCAGCAAAGTATGTCAACGGAGCTGCATTGCCCTCCCTTCTCCCTTAACAAGAACCGGGGCTGCTTCGAGCTTGTGAGAAATTATCAAGAGTGAAGATGTTCAGAATGTTAAGCAGTGTCTTTCAAGGTCTTGCAGGCACAGTAATAAGCACTAGGCTACTGAAGACCCTGATTCCCATTTCCGTAATAACAGAGGGTTCTCTTCTTTCAGCTGTGTCTTGGCTCTGTGCTCGCAAGTGTTCTAGTGACTTTCAGGTAACTTGGAAAGCATGGGAATGATGTCTTGGTTCTGAAGAATGATATTTCCCCCAGTCTGACTTAGTTATCCTGGTGATGATTCAGCTAGATGTTGTACACGCTGACCATATTCCAGAAGGGGTTGGTTGTCTTGGCCTTGCTTTGGCTTACTGAGATCTGTCTTCTCCCTATAGGTGCTCATTCTAAAATGGATAATTGTAACGTTTGACTTCATTGATCAGAAGGAAAATATGAATGCTCTCTATGGTTTCTTCTTCCACTTCTTACAATATGAGAAATTGGTAAGATAAAAAGGAATGTGTTATTTTGAAGGAACTCGCTTTTATTCTGACATTAACCCAAATCAAACAATAAAGAGTACTTTCCGAACACACAACAGGACACCATGTGAAAAGTGGGGCCTTACAAATACCTCTCCCATTTCCTTCCTTTTCCTGTCTTGTTCCTTCCCAATGGGCGCCGGTCGCAGCGCCCCCCGGGGGCACGGCATGTTCAGGCACGCAGGCAGGCAGGCAGGCAGGCAGGCAGCTATCTGATGTCGATCCCACCCGTTCCTCCCTCCACCCCCCTCAAAGACAGCCGCGCAGGCAGCTATCCGATGGAGGGGGGGGGGGGAATCCTGTTCTGCATAGCTATCAATTCGGGTGTGATAGTCTTATGTTTGCATACTTATGGGAAAATAAAACTAATTTATTTTAGAGCTTGTATTTGTGTGTATTCATGGTATTATTTGTAGACCCAGTAGATGGCAGTGTGGTGTGGAGAGTGTTTTTGGCAGCTCGTGAAAGGATAGAGGGTGGAACGTTGACCGTTCAAAGGCACTATAAGCAATATATATATATCTCCACATTTTCCTAGCTACGTTTTCCCATAAAGGTATACACTCGAATACATTTGTATCAAATACATTTGGAACAAGTGATTGTTACATTTAAGGAACATTCTCTAGGCGATGAGATTGGGGGGAAATACAAAAACCCATTTGGATACATTTAGAAAAGTACAGCATTTTGAGGAAAAATACATTTCAGTCGAAAACTACATTCAGATCCATTCTTAAAGTCAATGAGAAAGATACAGCAAAAAGGATACAATTTGATACAGCGAAAAAGGATCCATTCCCCAAGGCACCGTTGACCTTCTTGTAGGGTGTGAAGGCAGAATATGATCTATTTGATATTGGTAGGGTCCTTCTCCTTCATTCCCCTCTCTGACCCTGACTCTCTTACGACACAGGGACCATCCCAGAGTGTGGGCACAACTTCTGTCGGTCCGGCCTGATCCAGTGGAGCGGGGCAAAAAGGAGGCTGGCTTCCTGTCCTCAAGGCCAAGTTGGAGTCCAGAGAAGGCGCCTCGTCCGCAATTGGCAATTGGCTACCTTTGTCGAAGTAGCCAAGACTCTCAGTCTTCCAGAGGGAAAGGAGGAGTCTGTGAGAAGCACCAGGAGCCCCTGAAACTCTTTTGCAAGGAGGATGAAGCCCCCATCTGTGTGGTTTGGGGCAGATCCAAGAAGCACCAACACCACGAGGTGATTCCTCTGGAAGAGGCTGTCGAGGAATACAAGGTACCTTGAGGGGGAGAAATAGCTGTGTATTCTTCTTGGCAGGTGATCTTCTTAATTCTCAGATCCAAAGTAGGCATGGTATTAATTGGTGGTTGTTTATTACCTTAGAAGCAGCCAAGGGGAAGCCTGAGGGCTGCTGGGATGGCTGGGAGGAGGGAGTCGAAGTCTTTCTCTCTGCCAGGGGGGCCAAGGGATCTTCCCTTGAAATACAGCAGCTTCAAAGATTTGGGTTGGGACCATGGCAGGGAGAGAAAGGGTTAACCTCATCCACATCCCCCAGGAAGGTTGCTTTGTACATATTTAGAACACTACAAATGTGAATTGCACATGTCTCCTTTGGCTAGCAGGATGCCTCCTCAATACCCTGCCAAGCAGAGAGCAGCAAGGGGTCAGCTGCAAGGGGGTGGGGACTGGGGGCTCCTTTTCCCTTCTGGGGTACCTCAGAGCCCATATAGAGTCCTTTGGTAGCTTCTCTATCCGTAGGAGAAAATAACACAGGCCAACCAGAGAATATTGAGAAGCAAAGCAGCTAGTAAGCCAGATCTTTATTACCTGTTGCAACAGGGTGCTCACCCCCCCCCCCACACACAGGAGGGAGGAGGAGACCTCAAACCAAGTCCTTATATAGACATTTGAAATTGCCCACCTGGAGCCCAAGACCACCCCTCCATACATCATACATACATCACAGAAGGGGCGGCCTACAACAGACTCCTGTCTGGCAGGAAACCTGTTGATGGGTTTACCTGGCTGTTCATGGATTTAACTGGATATTCTTTTGTGATGATAACTATTTACGGTATTTATGTATGTGTTCTGTCCTCCCCCCCCCCCCCCCTCCAGCCAATTACTTTGCTATTATAGCAAGACCACTGGACCCAAGAAGCCAGTATAATATTCATCTCCTCTCTTTGTGTCTCAATCAAAGCTGAGTTTTCCCTTTTCTTGTCAGGGAGAGATCTGTCGCCGCCTGGAGATTCGGAGGAAAGAGAGAGGGGAAATTCTGGCCTATCAAGCAGACCTAGACAAAGAAAGCAAAGACTGTGAAGAGAACCTGAGCTTACAGGGTTAAACAGCTCAGAGTGTAAACTCTGCCTACTGTTGGGAGGGGGGAGATTTGTCATTTCCGAGAGTCTCCAGCCTTTGTTCTCTCTCTACTTTCGCTTTTGAGGAGAGTGGACGTGTTTTCACGATGCTGTTCGACAATGGATAGTCTGCTGTAAATAAAAACTGCTTCTAGCTGCTAATATCCTGAGTGGACTTTATTTAAGCACACTGAAGGAAAGCATTTGAGTTTGCAGCTTTCTCTGGCCGCTGCTTATCTCTGTGTGTTGCTCAGAGCCTTTGGAATGTGGCCTGTGAAGTCCGGAGACCTGGCCGGTAGCTGCGCAGCCGAAGCGGGCTGGACGCCAGGCTTTATCTGAGCAATAAATCTCCTTCAGAAAGACCTCCTTGGAAGTGTTACTATTGTTACTAGTGAGGGAACAAGCACTTCAAGAAGCAAGTCCGGATTGAGGAGGGATGGGGAAAACTGCCCATTTCAACTTCTCCCCATTTCTCCTTTCTCCATATCGGTTTGCTATTTATTTATTATTCTGAAAATGAATCAAATGCTAGGGTGGCTACCTTCTCATATAAATATGTTGATACGTACTTTACCCTCTGTCAGAGCTGCCTCAGGTCCCAGCTCACAGAGGACCAACGCCAGTCCATTGTTATATTAAATAGTCTTTATTGAAGTTCAGTTTCTCATTTACAGCCACGGCGCGCAGCTCTACGTCTTAAACCCTAGACCGCCGAAGCTCCGTCTGAGTCTCCTCCCCCCAGACACCAGTTTAAGACCCTAGCCTTGCTCCACCTCCTCCTTTGTTCTTTCCTCCTCTGGGTCCGCCTGTCCGCCGGGGTTTTCCCCTTTCTAGACTCTTCTGACGCTGAGTCCCCCGAGTCTTCCCCCTCCCTCCGGCGGGCTTTAGGACCTGGTTCCCAATCCGGGCTTCCTGCTGTCCCGCGCGCCTGTACATTTGAACTTGGCGCGCGCGCCCAGCCTGCCACCTTCCTTCTGACCGTTTTACTGCTCCTGTCGCTGCTCCCCTCTTCGGGGACGCTAGCTGGGCCTGACTCCTCCTCCCTGCTTGCCGGAGGAGACGCTGACTCTGACCTATGGGACTCTTCCCCCCCCACTACGCTCTGGTGGGGAAGCTGGCCCTGATTTCCAGCTACTGCTCTGGGAGTCTCCGCTGGCCCCCTGCTTCTGGTGTGTCCCCCCTGGGACCCCCCTTGCCCTGGCCATCGGCGCCCCCTTCTGGGAATCTTCTGATTCACTGGAGAGGCTCATGGAATCTCTCGGGTCACTGTCATTCTGCCCTCCGCTGCCCTCAGATTCCTCCCCCTCGCTCTCCATTTCCTCTCTCCCCTGTGCCTCTGCTCCTGAGCCCCTGACACCCTCATAAATACATTTTTTGTGAACAATACCTGGCTGGGTCAACCCTGAAAAAGTCAGAGGTGTGAATTTCAAAAGATTGCTGTTTTTGTCTCCATATTTTTCCAAGAATTGCGAATTAGGTAAGTTCACCTTTGAATGCAGCTAAATGGAGTTTATTTCCCATTGTTGTTTATTATGTGAAAAGCAGTCAAGGAGAAGCCTGAGGACTTGTGAGCTGAGAGGGCGGAAGCAGTTCAATTCAAATCCTAATTCTCTTGTTGATATTTTGAAGGCTGACCATCTTCCTCCTCCGACCTCCTCACAACCGGAGAGGCTGAAGACTGTGGAGAAGTTGAGACAACTGCGCCAGTTCCTGGAAGAAGAAGAAGAAGAAAAGCGTCTGCTGAATCATGTGGAAGAGGTGGAGAAGGAGATTGCAGGGAGAAGGGATGAGCAGCTGGCCAGACTCTGCAGGAAACTCTCCTCTCTTGAGAGGATCATCCAGGTGATGGAGGAAAAGGGTCAGCAGCCAGCGACTGAACTGCTGCAGGTAAGACGGCTCCAGGAAAAGGCTGCCTCCCATCCTTTCTGTGCCCCTTTCATGTACGCAAGGAGTGTAGGGGCTCAGTTGACGGAGCCTCGAGTCAGCTTTGTAATGGACAGGAACACCCCAGAGACCTGGGATGCTGAACTCACCTGAAGGCCGACTAGAGATTCTTCAGTCTTCTTGAGGGAAGGGGAGGGGATTTTCTGCTCCTTGCTGATGATTTGCCTCCGAATGCCTTCCCGCTGGGCAATGCTGCCTTCCTGCCCTGCCCTGGGCTTCGCCAAGGATGCAGTCAGGCCTCCTTCTGACATGAGCCAGTCTCTTGACCAAGCTTCTCTTCCCATTCCCTCCACAACTTCTGGGTGGATCCCCTTCCCCATAGATCCTGATCGGCCCAAAATGGTGCTCGGTAACAGTGAGTGACCAAAGAGCAAGACAGAGGGACTCATCCAGACTGCGCCACCTTCTCCACTCACAATCCCATATGGCCAGACGTACAAGTGCTTCTGAACGCCCTCTTTAAGGAGGCTGAGAAGACTGACATACTGGCAAAGGCAGGAGAAGCCCTATGACGGAATGATTACCAGATGTCCCCATCTCCCGGGGACAGTCCCCGGATTTACAAATCTATCCCCAACAGATTGTAGATTTGTAGATTTATTAGTAGGGAAGGAATGTTGTGTGAGTGGTTCAACGGCCCAAGACACATCATATGGGGACTTCCGGCGAGGCAAAATGGCGGGTGCCAGGGCAATGAGCAGCTCCTGAAGCCAGCCAGAGCCAAGTGCACTACCAGGCTGGCTCCGGGCTGTTGAGACTGCCGCTACTGCTGCCACTGCCGAGGGGGAACCAGGGATGCCCGGCGTGTCAACTGGGGCTCTTTCTTACTCCAGCCTTGGCGTGCAGATCCCGGGTTCAGCCCCAGATCTCTGGAGCAGAAAGGCTCTTGGGCGTGAATATGAAAGGCAGCATCTGTCAGAATAGGTCATACAGAGCCAGTACAGATGAACGTGACTATTGGTTCGCTTCCTCGGCATCCCAGAACTGTGAAGGTTGCCTCAACTGTTGAGCAGCACAGCTAAGGAAGAAGGAGTGGCGTGTCTCCGGGGGGAGCATAGCTCCCATTCCCTTCCAAACACACAGACAGGACAGTGTGGTGGCACCCAGGGAATAGTTGCAGCAGCCGGATGGCTGGCTGAAACACACACCATTGCACTCTTTTTGAATGGGATTCAATCTGAATCAGCCAGTTAGTGAACTTGGTGCTCCTGTGCAACAAACCCACTACAAAATTGCTCTTTCCCTCACACTTCCAGGTCCCTCCAGCTGGGCTTTTTGAGTGTGATGGGTTTTTCTCACTCCAGAGCAGTTTGTGTTTAAGCTGAAGGTCAGCAGGAAAGCAAGGGAGACTAAAAAAATTGCATTTGTTAATAAAATAAGGTTTTAATAACTCTAATAATGACTAACTCTGTGGAAATGACTGCAAAAAGAAAAAAAGGAAAATCAAGGCTTTCGACTCTTGCTTTCCTGGAAGAAGATCAAAAGACTCCCCTGGACTAGAAGAGACATCTCATTAATGCCAAAGAACTTTGGATATCTGCTTTGGAGGTTTCTGATGCAGTATTAATTTAACAAGGAGCCAGGAGTGAAACCGAAAGTAGACTGACCAGCTAGCTGAATCCAATTATATTGCTATGGGGGTGGGGGAGGGGAAACCTCTAACATTTTACTTTTCGATACTTGTACTTCCAGGGTGAATTGAATGGGTTGGGGGGGTGGAGGAGAGGCAGAAAGAAGAGCTAACTTGTCCGTGGCTGGGGGGCGCAATCTGGACGGTTCTGCCGGGGCGCAAGATCACCTAACTACTGCTCTGCGCCTCTGGACCAGGGGTGGATGCTGCTCATTGGGACTGGGAGGGTGGAAGGCAAGGAGGCCAACAGTAGGTGGCGCCAGAGCCAAGGAATGGCAGAGCCAATGCGTTCTGTATCTGAGATGGAGTGGGAAGGGGCTGGCGGCCACCCCAGCCATCCCCTGTCTGCCCTCATGGACCGGCCAGAATCCACTGGGCAAATGCTCATCTTGCCAGAGTCTGGGTCTTCTGCTGTTGCTCTCTCAGAAACCGTGCCCAGGTGAGATGTTTCATTTTTCGTAGCTGCTTCATCCCTGAGGAAGTTGGAGGTGACGCAACTCCTGCATCTCTGATGTGGGAAGGTTTGGAGGTATTTCAAATTCCCCCCCTTCTCCCTTGGCTCCCTGGAAAGAAGGCATCTTTACAATTTGAGTGCATTTCACAGGCCAGGAGCCAAGCACCCCTTCCTGAGGGGGAGAAGAGGCCCAGAGAAGATGAGCCCTTCCCAGCCCAAAGACGTTCCCCTGAGATTCAGCTTCTGGGCTATGGCTAACCAGGTTAGGAGCAGGAATATTGGGAGCGGGAAGGAACTGATGTCATCTGCCAGAGCAGCTGGCTAATTGAAGGGAATGAGGTGATAACAAGGCTTTCAAATCTGAACTCTTGTTTGCGGCTGATTAGCATAGAGGGAGGTGGAGAACAAGGGCAATCGGAAGCAGACTCTGGGTTCCTTCTCTTTGTTCAGGTTCCTACGTCACACCAGCAGTTTAAATGGCAACACTCCTTTGCAAGATTGTCCGCCTTTTTAATTGCTGTTATGGAAAATCAATAAAATGATAAGTTGCCCCTGCCCAAGGGTTGCATGACATCTGGCTGAAGACTTTTTGTGCTAAAACTTGAAGCTATGCTGGGGTGTGTGTGTGTGTGTGTGTGTGTGTGTGTGTGTGTGTGTTTGTGTGTCCGTCCATCCATGTGGCCGCTGTGTATTCAACATTCCACCCCCTCCAAAGCATCCTAAGAACCTTACTTTTCCTTTCACAGTGCTACGATTCCCAGCACCCTTAACAAACCATTGTTCCCAGGACTTTTTGGGTGTGGGTGGGAGGAGATGTGCTTTACATGTGCGGTGTGCAGGCATCTCCCAGCACATGTGTGGGGGGATTCAAGACTAACTCTTATGCTTTTCTTCCTTAGACCAGCTTGACGTTGAAAAAGAGGTTCTCTGGGTTGAGGAACACACGCCATTTCACAGCGAAGCAGAACACGGGCCGAATGGTCACTCTGCCATTGCATTTGGTGAAGTCAGACTGGCTTTGCAAAGGAGCTTGCCCCTGAAGCCAGTTGGTTGCCTGCCTCTGGCTGGCTGGCGGCTTGGCACCAGCAAAACACAAAGAGACAGCCCCATGCAACCTCACACCCAAAGATTTCTGCCCATGCTTCAGACATGCAGCCCTAAGAGCAGCTCTGACTCCCACTCTAGGCCCCTCTGCCCCAGTCTTCCTCCTGATGTAGGCTACAGGATCTGGGAAGTCTGATCCAGCTTTGAGGTGTGGTTCCATATGGCCGTTAGTACTGTTCTGTTTTTGCCAGAGAGCCACGTGGTAAGGAAGATCTCCAAGCACGCTTCCTAGGAGGTCCTCTTTAATCCTCAGATGTGCCCACAAAGGCATGATCCAGCACCCTCATGCCACAGCTGCCTCTGGAGTGACCCTCCCTCCGGTAAGAGGTGTGCCGCACAGCTGAGTGCCTGGTTGTTTGTGTAGGGCGGAGGCTGGGAATCTTGTGGGCTCCCAGATATTGCCAGATCCAATGGCCTTCTGCCTCAGCCAGCATGGCCGACGGTCAGGGGTGATTGAATTCAACAACATCTAGAGGGCCACACAATTCCCCATCCCTGGTCTAGTGAATTTGAGGTTCTTGGTTTCTCTCCCTCTGCCCCCTTTTGCCTGGAAAAGCACTTTGGCAGATTCCTTTGGAGGATTTGGGTGTGACAAGCTGTAGCAGCGCACTGAATAAAACAACTCTGAGAAGCTGAAACACCGGGCTGTTTTCTTTTCTAATCAAAATATTCACTGTGCAGTTCACAGGCACAAAACACAATGTTGATATTGTCCAGGAAATGGGTTTTCAGTTGGAGGGCATGGGTTGCGTGAGAGCATGTTGTGCGGGATAACCAGTCTCATATAACCAACATGCTTCCGTCTAATTAGTGCATGAAGGGGTTAACACCATAGAGTAAGCTGTCCTGCCATCTTAGCCATGTCTCTTCCCCTTACCTTGGGAGTGAGTTCTGATCTATTCTGGTATTCACTTCTTCAGCGTTTAATGTACTGTAGGTTTTTCCTGATTTTATGGTTTTATCTTTCTGTAAACGGCTTTGATGTTTCTTACCATCTGGTAGTGTATAATTTTTATGAAATAAATCAATAATTTTGAATAAATAAATAAATAAATAGGAAGATGTAAAACCACAACCTTCGAAATGAAAGCTACTGTGCCTCCAGGCGGATGTTGTTGCCTGGAGGGGGGCCGTATTCTGCAATGTGCTATCGATGCAATAATAGTGCAGCTTTCTAATGGACTGTCCACGCAAACATCATTCTGCTTTCTCAGTTGCTCTGCAATGCTTCGCCAGGGTTACCACATCATGGCCCCCTGGGGGTGCGCTCCTGTGTTGTAGCTCAGCAAAAGCAGGACAAAATTCCTCTAGTATGGCTCACAGTGAGGGCTGCTGAGACTTGGGAGAGATCTTGGAGGCCAAAGAGTTTGCTTTTCTGCTCAGTACAGGGGATCTTGCCAGCTCTTCACCCCTGACTGGCCGAAGATGCCCATCTCTCATCCATGCAGCTCCACAGCGTGCCTGGATGATGACTCAGATGGAGCTGGACACACCATTCCTGAAGGATGCAATAATCTTGCAATTGTGGTGGACCAACTACATGTCATTTTGTTCTGTGATGCGTCCCCTGTGCTACTATATTATTATCAGCCAGAGGGGCCCTCTTGAGCTATAAAGTGCAACTTAAGTGGGACAAATCCCCCACCCCCATTACATTTAGATGGATTTAGGGGAGTGCAACTGGTTTGGTCACACTGGCGTGAAGCCTTGTGGGCCCCACAGGGGACACCGCAACTATGATGTTGAATAGACGTTGAGAGGCGTGGGGCACTGAATTTTGGCATGGTACAGGGCTCCCCTGGAATTTGAGATGCCATGGTTCACCACTGAAGAACATTTGTGGTATGAAAAAGGTACCTGGTTTCAGCTGGAAGTTAGGGGGCACTGGTTGGAAGGGTCGGAGTATGTCTGTCCCGAAAGCTTTGCAGGCACGAACAGTACTGAATACAGTCTTGCATATAACTGCCCTCCTACTGTCATGAATAGAAAAATCTGTTTTACAGAGGCTGTTTAGCTTGCTCTTTTTACCCCTTTACTAGACAGGCTGTATTTCTGTGCTGTTTTCAGAGTGGGGAATGCCCATTCCTTCATGGCCAGCATGGAAACACAGAAGGCTAGCCATTTAGGAGGTTTGCAAAGAGGACAAGGGTGTTACGGGGTAATCTTCTAGCAAACAAGCTTGGCACAGCAGATCTGACAGGTGGTTTTCTGCTCCCGGAAAGCCAGCCTGGAAACCAGGTTGCCAGGTGAAGGAAGAATGCAGAGATCAATCAACTCACTTGCCTTCAAAGAATTTCTGGTTGCCTGTGGCTACTGGGATAGTGCTTAGATATCAGGCTGGCTGACACATCTTAAAAAATACAAGGAAAAAGCTTTTTTTCTTTCATTAGCAAAGCTCCTTTGGGGCCCCGAATAGCTAAGCTGAGGAAGAAGTGGCTGGTATTACTTGTTTGTTCTTGGTTTTGATCTTGCCTGCCCTTGCACACTCCTGTTGTCTTTGCATATTTAACCAGCACGTCTGTTCCGATTGGAGTCCTATTCCTGCAGTTCCACATCCTTCTCTTTGGCACTTTGGCATTCGGATCCAGGAGCTGGACCTGAGCGCAGAGGCTTTCTTCTACTTGGACTCGACAAAGGAGCAAGAGTGGCTGACAGCTGTGGAAAAGGCTTTGCGTTCCAAATCCAAGTACAAGAAAGTAAGTCCAGCCCCACCCATTTCTTCAGCAGCCAGACAGCTGTCAGGAGCTGGAGTGAGGAGGAGGAGGAGGAGGAGGTCAGCAAGAAAAAACACCTGGTGTCAGTGGTGTTTTATTCAAAAGAAGCCAACATTCTTTATTCAAAGAAACCCAAACCGTGCAGGCCTCGTGATCACAGAAACCTTTCCCAACAGGTCTTGCCCCAGTGAGGTAGTTGTGAAGGCTGAAGGTTGCTACCCTCCCACCACTCTCTGAAGTCTCCTCCTCCCCCTGGTCCTTCCCAAGCAACCTGAGACTCTGACACCTTGCCTGTCTTTGCTCCCTCCTCTTAATTTCTCTGTGTTCTGGGAGACCAGCAGGGAGGGGAGCTGATCGCAGCAGGATGGGGAGACCCCCTGGCTTCTTCAGCAGCCTGCCTGAGCTCTGCCTCTTGACCCCCGCCTCCAGCCTCCACTTCTGCCTGGGATTCTGGGCTGCTGTTTGCCACAGAATCTTCCTGCCCTCCTGCCTCTTCAGTTTCCAACACCTCCTCTTGCTCACAGTCTGCTCCCTCTTCTCCCTCGGACGACCCCCCACCAGTTCCCTGGCTCTGAGCCTTCTTCCCTTGGGGGATCCCCAGTTGGTTCCCCCTGCCACTCCTATCTGCATCCAGCCGGCCCAGGACAGCAAGCAATGAACAGAGCTGGTAGACATCCCAGTACCTTGCATCTTCTAGGTGCAGCTGGTGCGTCTAGTCGGAATGATGTTGCTCATCTTTGTCAGGAAGGACCAGCTCAGCCGCATCAAGGAAGTGATGAGGGAGACAGTGGGCAGAGGCATCATGGGGAAGATGGGGAGTAGACCCTGACAGCGGAATTCCCTACATCGATCTTTCTGTCTGTCTATCTGTTTTTCTAATCTCTGCCAACCAGTTCCCCCCTCTTTCCTGCTTGCTCACTAACAGCCATCTTTGCTCCCCCCTTGCAGGGTAACAAGGGGTGTGTGGCCGTGAGGCTTGTCTGCAACAATACCAGCTTCTGCATGGTCAATTCCCACCTTGCTGCCCACGTGGAAGACTTTGAGCACCGAAACCAGGATTACAAGGATATCTGTGCCCAGATGAGCTTCCTGCCCACTGACCAGGGTCTGCCGCCGCTGACAATCATGAAACACGAGTGTGTTTTGAGGGCTTGGCGGGAGAGAGGGAGGGAGAGAGCCTTGGCTGATGTAACTTGCTGGTCTCCGCTATCTGGAGAAGCAAATTGAATCATGTTTCTGTAACTTTCCTGCCTGTGTGTAGCTCAGGGTAGGCAGCATTTGTTGTTGTTTAGTCGTTTAGTCGTGTCCGCCTCTTCGTGACCCCCTGGACCAGAGCACGCCAGGCCCTCCTGTCTTCCACTGCCTCCCGCAGTTTGGTCAAACTCATGCTGGTAGCTTCGAGAACACTGTCCCACCATCTCGTCCTCTGTCGTCCCCTTCTCCTTGTGCCCTCCATCTTTCCCAACATCAGAGTCTTTTCCAGGGAGTCTTCTCTTCTCATGAGGTGGTCAAAGTATTGGAGCCTCAGCTTCAGGATCTGTCCTTCCAGTGAGCACTCAGGGCTGATTTCCTTCAGAATGGATAGGTTTGATCTTCTTGCAGTCTATGGGACTCTCAAGAGTCTCCTCCGGCACCAGAATTCAAAAGCATCAATTCTTCGGTGATCAGCCTTCTTTATGGCAGGCAGCATAGTGCTCTCCAAATGTTGATAGACCAAAATTCCCATAATCGCTAAGAATTGGCCTTCTACAATAATCAACCAAGAGATTGAATGGAAAATTAAAACGATGAAACAGAAGAACTTTGAATCAGCAAATAGGGTAGGGAAATATTTGGCGTGGCAAATAAGAGAAAGAAGGAAACAAAATGTGATTTGTAAGATAAGGGAAGGAGAAAGGATGGTAGAGGAACCAAAAGAGATAAAAAAGATATTTCAAAAGTATTATAAGGATTTATATAAAAGAGGAAAGGAAACAGATTATGAAATAGATTGCTTCTTACAAGAACACCATCTGCAACAGATCTCAAAAAAAGAAAAAGAGCTATTAGATCAAAACATTACACAAGAAGAGATAAAGGAGGCTATAAAAAAGATGAAATCTGGGAAAGCGCCGGGGCCGGATGGCCTTCCGGCTAAATACTACAAAATATTAAGTGACCAAGTATCACCAATGTTATGTGAAGTGATGAACAATATAATAAAAGAGGGAAGGATCCCGAATACCTGGAAGGAAGCATATATTACATTGATTCCTAAAAAAGATGTGGATGCTCTGGAAGTAAAGAATTATAGGCCAATTTCGTTATTAAATAATGATTATAAACTGTTTGCTGACGTAATGGCAGAAAGATTAAAAAAGGTTTTAAACAACAGAATTCATAAAGATCAAACGGGATTCCTTCCAGGGAGACAACTAAGGGACAATGTAAGAAATGTGATAGACATTATTGAATATTTGGACACCAAAATAGATAAACAGGCAGCCCTGGTATTCATAGATGCCGAAAAGGCATTTGATAATATTTCGTGGGGCTTCCTGATGAAAAGTTTGAAATTTATGGGAATGGGAGAAAAATTTAGAAGAGGCATAGAAGCAATTTATCATGAACAAAAGGCAAAACTGGTAATAAATAATACTACAACGGAATTTTTTAATATACATAAAGGGACTAGACAAGGTTGCCCCCAGTCCCCTCTATTGTTTATAACAGTATTAGAAATACTCAATAAGAGACTGAGAGAAGCAACAGAGGTTAAAGGAATTAAGGTTGGAAAGAGGGAATACAAAATCAAAGCTTTTGCGGATGACATTGTACTAACACTAGAGGACCCAAAGAATAGCGTAAAAGAAGCCCTACAAATATTTGAAGAGTTTGGTGCTGTGGCAGGACTCAAGGTAAACAAAAATAAAACTAAAATGCTGGTTAAAAACTTAACTAAGGAAGAAACGACAGATCTAGAACAAAGGGCGGGAATTATGACAACTAAAAAAGTGAAATATCTCAGAGTGTGGATTACGACAAAAAACATAAATTTATATAAGGATAATTACGAGGCCACATGGAGGAATATAAAGAAAGACCTGGAAATTTGGGGGAGGATGAAACTATCCTTTTTGGGGAGGATAGCGGTTGTCAAAATGAATGTTCTGCCCAGAATGTTGTTCTTATTTCAAACTATCCCTGTACTTAAAGGTTTAAAGCAGTGTAAGGAATGGCAGAGAGCCCTGGCAAGATATATCTGGCAGGGAAAAAGACCGCGGATAAAAATGAAAATATTGGTAGACAAAAAGGAAAGAGGAGGCTTTTCCTTACCGGACCTGAGTCTATATTATGAAGCTGCGTCTTTATTGTGGCTAAAAGACTGGATAAGATTGGAAAATAGAGATATACTAGATTTGGAGGGCTTCAATAACAGGTACGGATGGCATTCGTACCTGTGGTACGAAAAGGTGAAGGTTCATAGGGGCTTCCTAAATCATATTTTTAGGGGACCAATATACCAGGTATGGGAGAGAAATAAAAATCTCCTGGAAAGGAAGACTACCTGGTGGATCTCACCATTAGAGGTGTTAACGATTAGGAAAACAAATATGGAAGACAAGAATGCCGCCTATGAAGAACTTATAAGTAAAACAGAACAAGGGAACAAACTTAGACCCTACGAAGAGATAAAAAACTTATTCACTGGCTGGTTGCAATACCACCAGGTGAATGATTTGTTAAAAGAAGATAAAAAGAAACTGGGTTTTGAAGATAAAAAATCTAAGTTCCACGTGGAGGTAGTCGAAAGTAAAAATAAAATACTGTCCAGGATATATGATATGCTACTGGAGTGGTACACAAAAGACTAGGAGGTGAAGGAGGCAATGATTAAATGGGCAATAGACATCGGCCATAATCTTGACTTTGAATGGTGGGAGGAACTGTGGAACAGTAGTATAAAGTTTACGGCGTGTATGGCACTGAGGGAAAATATCTGGAAAATGATATATAGGTGGTATCACACGCCGGTGAAATTGGCTAAAATGTATAGGTTAAAGAATAAAAGATGTTGGAAATGTGGTGAAGCAGAAGGCAACTTTTATCACATGTGGTGGTCATGTAATAAAGTGAAAGGCTTTTGGGAATTAATTTATAACGAGCTTAAAAAAATACTTAAATACACCTTTCCCAAAAGACCTGAAGCCTTTCTGCTAGGAATGATGGGTAAAGAAATTAGAAAAGAAGATAAGAACATATTTCTTTATGCCACCACAGCCGCAAGAATTATGTTGGCACAAAACTGGAAAACGGAAACCATACCCAGTATAAAGGATTGGCAGGTCAAAATGGTAAACTATGCCGAGCTTGCTAGACTAACAGGTAAAATACGAGACCAAGATGAACAGAAATTTCATGAAAATTGGAATAAATATTGGAATTATATCGGAACCAATTTGTAGAGGAAACTGGCGGGGTTGGAATAAATCTAACAGTGAGTGATTAACTTTTAAGAATAAAAACAAAATACGTGATTGTGGAATTTATTTGATACTTACCAAAAGGGTGGAGGGGAGTCCAGGGCTCGGCAGAGCCCGAAATATTATGATTTTCTTTTTCTTTTTATGATTTTTTGTATAATTTGGGGAAGGGAAATAATAAATTATGTAAATATGTACTTATATGTATACTGATATGCTTATTGGTATGTTTATTTGTATATTTTCTTTGTGTAATTTGAATAAAAATGTACTGGGGAAAAAAAAAAAGAATTGGCCTTGCTGACTGGGGCTCATGAGAGTTCCACTTCAGCAACACCAGGAGGGTGCAGTGTCGGCGATCCCTGCTGCTGCAGCTGCTCCACTAAGGTTTCTACTAGAGCAGCCAGTAGAGAGCAACATAAACCGAGTGGCAGAGATGTATTAGATTAGATTATAGCAAATGTGGGCAACTTCTCCAGTGATCGGGGTGGGAGTTGCAGTTTGTTAAGGGCAGTAACGCGAAAGCAGAGCGGCCATTTTGCACGGAGAAGGTTCCAGGCTCAGTCACCAGTGTGTGCAGATCGGGCTGGGCATGATCTCTGCCTGAAAGCTGCTGCCAGTCCATGTAGTCCATCCTGAGCTTGATGGGTCAATGGCCTGCCTCAGTATAAGGTAGCTTCCTATGTTCCTGTGTACTACAGCAGGGTTTGGAGGGCCACAAGCGCCCTGCCCATGAATTAAAGAACCAGGGGAAATTCTAAACGTCTTTGCTGAAAGGACATCAAAGCAGGGGCCAGGTGAACCTCTTTGGGAGATTATTCTGAAAGGTCGGGTGCCATGACTGAAAAGGCCCTGCCATACTTGAAAGAGCAGGAGTTCCCTGGGAAAGGGATTCCAGTCAGTGGAGAGGCAGTGCAAAAATAAGTGGGCCTTCTTCTGGTACCCTTTTCCCAAACCTTGAAACACTTGAAAGGCCAAATGGGATGCTCTGAATTGGGCCTGGAAGCAGTTCAAGAGCCAGTCTACTTCACAGAGCACTAGCCTAATATGATCATACTGCCCAATCCTAGTTATCAGTCTTACTACATATTGCAGGAAGTGGCAGCAGGCTGCCCCCCGACCTCCGACCCCGTGAGCTAGCCTGTAGCTGTGGTTTCTTTGCTTTTTTCCAGCATTGTCATCTGATCACTAAAAATGAGCTTCAGAGACTTCTGACCTACGACCAGGTGAGAGACATCTTTGTGTTATATGTGGTGGTTTAGGATATTGCCCTGTTTATTTCCTTTGTCTGGGATACCCCAGCCTAGGCTAGAGAAACCACTTTCAGACAGTTAGGAGCAAAGTGTAGCTATAACATAGGATGACTGTGACTTCTACAAATGCTTTTTAAGGTTGCAGGTTTGTGCAACCTGAATTAGAAGCAAGTCCTAATTAAGTTGGAGGGTTGCCTTGGAATAAGTAGGACTGCTCTGCAATTTCCCAGTTAGAGGGCTTTCCTAGCTCAGCACACGCTCCAGATGTTGTTGGACTCCCATCAGCCCCAGCATAGCTGCTGTCCAGCAATATCTAAAGGTCTAAGGTTTCCTGCTCTAGGTTTTGCATCTGTCTGGAAAATCTGCGTTGCTCACATGTTCTTAGCAGCAGAGACTTCCATTAAGTCCAATTAAATTGCTGGTGCTTTTTGTTTTACATTTTTCTCTCCAAGCTTTGTGTGTTCATCATGTTGACGACCTTTCTCCCACTTGGCATAAGGATCATCGGTATTTTGTGTTGAAACAGAGGCCTGATTGCTGCACCTTACGGTGGATTTAAACTCTGTGAGCGTAGTCATGCCTTAGCCCTTTGAGAAGGATGCTGCAAGGAAGGCAAGGGGGGCAGCCTCAGACTTCCAACATATGCAAAACCATCATAAAACATTAAAAACTTCCCTAAAGGCTGTATAGTTACTTATCTCCTTGACATCTGACGGGAGGGTGTCCCACAGGGCAGGTGCCACTACTCAGAAGGCCCTCTGCCTGGTTCCCTGTAACTTCGCTTCTCACAGTGAGGAAACCGCCAGAAGGCCCTCGGTGCTGGACCCTGATGCCTGGGCTGAACAATGGGGATGGAGACACTCTTTCAGGGCTGAGGCCATTTAGGGCTTTAAAGGTTGGCACCAACACTGAGAATTGTGCTCAGAAACGTCCTGGGAGCCAACGTAGGATGCAAAAGGATGGTTTTGCAGTTGCTCATAGTGTCGGGGGTGTATTCTGGTGGTTGTTAACAGTTTGTATGGATTATTGGTACATATAACATTGTCTATTGGAGGTATGGCTAACCTGTGGTCTGCCAGATGTTACTGAGCTGCAGTTCCTGTTGGCTCCAGCCATCATGGCCAGTAATCAGGGATGATGGGAATTGTAGTTCTGCAGCATTGTGAGGATTTCAGCAGGTATACCCCTTTTTTTGCACTTGGCTAACCTACTAGTAGGGACGCGGGTGGCGCTCTGGGTTAAACCACAGAGCCTAGGGCTTGCCGATCAGAAGGTCGGTGGTTCGAATCCCCGCAACGGGGTGAGCTCCCCTTGCTCAGTCCCTGCTCCTGCCAACCTAGCAGTTCGACAGCACGTCCAAGTGCAAGTAGATCAATAGGTACCGCTCCGGCGGGAAGGTAAACGCTGTTTCTGTGTGCTGTTCTGGTTCACCAGAAGCAGCTTAGTCATGCTGGCCACATGACCCGGAAGCTGTACGCCGGCTCCCTCGGCCAATAACGCGAGATGAGCGCCGCAACCCCAGAGTCGGTCACGACTGGACCTAATGGTCAGGGGTCCCTTTACCTTTAACTTTAGCCTACTAGTACTTCACCTTGGTCTTCCAGCACAACAGTGGCTGTTAATAGACTCCATTGTCAGGCAACAGGGGGTCTTTTGCTTCTCTGCTGATAAGCGGTTTATTTTTGGCTTTAGCTAAACATTCAGCGTACCCAAAAGACAGCTTTTGCTGATTTCACAGAGGGAGAGATCAAGTTCATCCCGACGTACAAATTCGACTCTAAAACAGATCCTGCTTGATAGTTGAGCCTTTGTAAGTAAGTCCTCTCAATCATTCTTCTGCAAGGCTCCCCTAGCATGGAAGACGAAGAACAGACTCCATTTGAGGATCTCTCCCTCATTACAGTCGATCAGGTATATGAAGACGAGCAGCAAAATCAGTCCTCAGGGAATGTGCAGGCGACCTTGGAACGGACAGCTCACGGAAGAACCCCGACCAAACCTAAGAGGAGGCGTGTAGTGGTGATATGGGATTCCCTACTGAGGGGAACAGAAGCAGTGATCTGTGGGCCTGACAAGATGTCTCGGGAGGTGTGCTGTCTCCCCGGGGCTAAGATCCAAGATGTAACTGAACGACTGCAAGGAATCATAAAACCCACTGACAAATACCCCTTCCTCTTGGTTCATGTGGGAACCAATGACACTGCAAGCAATAGCCTCCAGAAGATCAAAAGAGACTACGAGGCTCTGGGCAGGAAATTGAAGCAATTAAATGCACAAATTGTCATCTCATCTGTCCTCCCAGTTGAACGACGTGGCCCAGGGAGAGAGGGAAAAATAGTGGAAGTGAACAGCTGGCTTCGCAAATGGTGTAAACAGGAACGGTTTGGATTCTTAGATCACGGACTGCAGTTTCTTGAAGATGGACTTCTGGCAAGCAATGGGCTGCAGCTCACAACGGTTGGGGGGAATGTTTTTGCCAAAAATCTCAGAAACCTCATCAGGAGGGCTTTAAACTGACTAATGTGGGGGAGGGAGACAGTGCTCCTGAAGGTAGGAGTCTATCAATTGATGAAGATGATCATCCAAATGTCATAGACCAAATGGAGCAAACAGCACGCAGACCTAGTGGTGGGAGGAAAAAATCCTTAAATAAGAGACACGGGGGAATGATTAATGGACTTCAATGTCTGTACACTAATGCGCAAAGCATGGGAAATAAACAAGATGAGCTTGAGCTCTTGGTACAGCAACCTAAATATGACATAATAGGCATCACTGAAACCTGGTGGGATAAGTCCCACGATTGGAATGTAATAATGGAGGGATACAATCTATTTCAGAGAAACAGACCAGACAAGAAAGGAGGAGGAGTGGCGTTATATGTCAGGGATGTGTATACCTGTGAAGAGATCCAAGATTTAGAACCTCAAAGCCAAAGTGAGAGCATTTGGGTCAAAATTAAGGGAGAGAAGAATAACAGAGGCCTCATTGTGGGAGTTTACTATAGATCCCCAAGCCAAACGGAGGACATAGATGATGCCTTCCTGTAACAGATGGCCAAGCATGCAAAAGGAAGGGAGATAGTAGTAATGGGGGACTTCAATTACCCGGATATTTGTTGGATGTCAAACTCAGCCAAGAGCATAAGGTCAAACAGATTCCTCACTGGCCTTGCAGACAACTTCATTGTCCAGAAAGTGGGAGAAGCAACAAGAGGAACAGCCATTTTAGATCTGGTCCTAATCAATGTTGATGACCTGGTTAGTGGGGTAGAAGTGGAAGGATCATTAGGCGCGAGTGATCATGCTCTTCTGAAATTTACTATACAGCAGAAAGGAGCAGCCAAGCATACTAGGACTCAATTTCTCGACTTTAAGAAAGCCGACTTCATAAAACTTAGGGAAGTGCTGGGTGAGATCCCATGGACAGTAATACTAAAAGGAAAGGGAGTTCATGATGGCTGGGAGTTTGTTAAGAGGGAGATAGTAAAAGCACAACTTCAGGCAATACCAATGAGACGGAAACATGGAAGGTGCCTAAAGAAGCCAGGGTGGTTATCTAGGGACTTCCGGGTTGGCGCCATCACCGAATGGCGGATTCCCTCCGAGCTCCGGAGGGAATCTGCTCGACAGGGGTTGGGTTCTGCTGCGCTGGCGACGCGGGGACCCTCAAAAACCACGGGCGCGGATGCCCGTGGACCTAGTGACTCGGCGGGCACCGTTTGCGCCCTCCCGACCCGCAAAGGAGCCTTTTTAAAGGCTACGGAGCGGGTGACGGGGAGTGGCGCGGTGCTGTGAGTCTACTGCTTCCCCTGCCGAGCGAAGCCGCATGCCAACCCGTGAGTAATTTGGAAATTGGACTAAAAACTTTTCTTTTTTGGATTCGGTACGAGCGGGGGAGGTGCAAAGAGGAAGTCCGTCTCCCCCCCCATTGTAAACATTTTAAAGCAAGGATTGGACAACTAAGGTCGAGAGAAGAGTCTTTTTCTTTTTGGATAAAAGTTATTAATTCCACGGATTGAAAGTATAAGTAACTGTGCTGGAGGATAAGAGCTAACTTTCTGATTAAAGTGCCACCCCTCCCGGGACCGGGAGTGATCCGCGAGAGGAGCCTGCTGAGGAGACACAGAAGATTTTGACAGCTGTCAAATTGGCTGTCAAAGTCGGAAAAAATAGAAAACTTTATTTCTGATGTTCTTGCCGGTTATATTAGATACAATATAGCTACAAGTTGCTGAAAATAAAGAAGGACCGAAACAAATTAACTTGACTTTTGGATTGGAAGTGAAAGGAATACTAAATAACCAGAATCCCTCTAGAGGGGGTTCAGGGACATTACAAGAATGGAAATAGGTCGGAAAATACTGGCTGACCTGGATGAGGTTGCTTTTCTGATGGGAAAGTTGCGAAGGATGTATGAGCAAGGTCATGTTTTGTCTACAAGTGCCATAAATTTGAAGTCAACAGCAAATGTATCCACTGAGTTGGAAAAGGACTTGATGTACAAAACCCAGGCAGCTGAACAAGAAAAGAAACTAGAGGAAATTGAGGAAGAAGAGGAAGAGATATACGCTGAACAGGAGGAGCAGAAAGGAGGGGCTGCAATGCTGCAGAAGGCAAATGAGAGCCGGAGGCCTGTCAAGATGGATATAAAAGAAAATAAGGATTGGAAGAGGAAAACTTGGTTTGAACTTAGAAATGAAGAATGGAAAGATCTCCTTTTGTGGGGATCTGAAGATCTATGGACTATAAGTCTGATCAAGGCGGAAGCTGGAGCTCTTGGGACATTTGGACTTAAAAGGATTAAGAAACAAGATTTGAGCTCCACCTTTAAACATGGAGGTCTGGCTGGAAGGAACATGGACATTATAGAGAGAGTGCCCCTCCAAGACTTGGTGTTAATTATAAGGGACTTTCAAAGAAACCGGCAGAGAGGGATTGAGAGAGACTTAAGGGCCTCGGACGTGAGGTTACCAGGCTGATAGTAGATGGACTAATGGACAATGGTTCCGGGATCGAAACCGGGGAAGGGAGGGTGGGGTTTGGAAATCCAAAGGGTGTTTGATTTTTTCTACTCTGTTTTTAATTTTGTGTTGTTATTAATATAAGAATGGGGAATTCGTGGAAGGGAAACTGGGTCGACTTTAGAAAAAGCTTTCAAATGTAAATGATTGAGGTATATAAGTTAAAAGTTGATATATAAATTGAATTAAATATAATAACAAACTAAGGTTAAAAATATAATATAATAAATATAATAACAAAGTAAGGTTAAGAATTTAGGGATAAGAACTTGCTGGATAAATATTTGGACATGGAATACAAGAAGGGGAGGTGAGGGGAAGTTGCGGAAAGAAGCTATTGAAAATGGGATTGTAAAGGATGAATTCTTTTTTCTTCTTTTTTTTTCCTTGGTTTTTTTGTATTATTTGAAACGCTAATAAAATATTATTATTTTTTTTAAAAAAAGAAGCCAGGGTGGCTATCTAAAGAACTTTTAACTGAGTTAAGATTAAAAAAGGATGTGTACAAAAAATGGAAAAGGGGGGAAACCACCAAAGAGGAATTCAAACAAATAGCCAGCACATGTAGACACAAAGTCAGAAAAGCTAAAGCACAGAATGAACTCAGGCTTGCTAGAGAGGTTAAAAGCAACAAAAAAGGCTTTTATGGGTATGTCCGTAGCAAAAGGAAGAACAAAGAAACAGTGGGGTCACTCAGAGGAGAAGATGGTGAAATGCAAACAGGGGACACAGAAAGGGCTGAACTCCTCAATGCCTTCTTTGCCTCAGTCTTCTCCGATAAAGAAAACAATGCCCAACCTGAAGAATTTGGAGCAAATGATTCAGCAGAGGAAACACAGCCCAGAATAACTAAGGAGATAGTACAAGAATACTTGGCTAGTTTTGATGTGTTCAAGTCTCCAGGGCCAGATGAACTGCATCCAAGAGTATTAAAAGAACTGGCAGATGTGATCTCAGAACCACTGGCAGTCATCTTTGAGAATTGCTGGAGAACAGGCGAAGTCCCGGCAGACTGGAGGAGGGCAAATGTTGTCCCTATTTTCAAAAAGGGGGAAAGAGAGGACCCAAATAATTATCGCCCAGTCACTCTGACATCAATACCAGGGAAGATTCTGGAGCAGATCATTAAGCAAACAGTCTGTGAGCACCTAGAAAGGAATGCTGTGATCACCAATAGTCAGCATGGATTTCTGAAAAATAAGTCATGTCAGACTAACCTGATCTCGTTTTTTGACAGAAATACAAGCCTGGTAGATGAAGGGAACACAGTGGATGTAGCCTACCTTGATTTCAGCAAGGCATTTGACAAGGTGCCCCATGATATTCTTGTAAAGAAGCTGGTAAAATGCGGTCTTGACTATGCTACCACTCAGTGGATTTGTAACTGGCTGACTGACCGAACCCAAAGGGTGCTCATCAATGGTTCCTCTTCATCCTGGAGAAGAGTGACTAGTGGGGTGCCACAGGGTTCTGTCTTGGGCCCAGTCTTATTCAACATCTTTATCAACGACTTGGATGATGGACTCAAGGGCATCCTGATCAAATTTGCAGATGACACCAAACTGGGAGGGGTGGCTAACACCCCAGAGGACAGGATCACACTTCAAAACAACCTTGACAGATTAGAGAACTGGGCCAAAACAAACAAGATGAACTTTAACAGGGAGAAATGTAAAGTATTGCACTTGGGCAAAAAAAATGAGAGGCACAAATACAAGATGGGTGACACCTGGCTTGAGAGCAGTACATGTGAAAAGGATCTAGGAGTCTTGGTTGACCACAAACTTGACATGAGCCAACAGTGTGACGCGGCAGCTAAAAAAGCCAATGCAATTCTGGGCCTCATCAATAGGAGTATAGCATCTAGATCAAGGGAAGTAATAGTGCCACTGTATTCTGCTCTGGTCAGACCTCACCTGGAGTACTGTGTCCAGTTCTGAGCACCACAGTTCAAGAAGGACACTGACAAACTGGAACGTGTCCAGAGGAGGGCAACCAAAATGGTCAAAGGCCTGGAAACGATGCCTTATGAGGAACGGCTAAGGGAGCTGGGCATGTTTAGCCTGGAGAAGAGGAGGTTAAGGGGTGATATGATAGCCATGTTGAAATATATAAAAGGATGTCATATAGAGGAGGGAGAAAGGTTGTTTTCTGCTGCTCCAGAGAAGCGGACACGGAGCAATGGATCCAAACTACAAGGAAGAAGATTCCACCTAAACATTAGGAAGAACTTCCTGACAGTAAGAGCTGTTCGACAGTGGAATTTGCTGCCAAGGAGTGTGGTGGAGTCTCCTTCTTTGGAGGTCTTTAAGCAGAGGCTTGACAACCATATGTCAGGAGTGCTCTGGTGGTGTTTCCTGCTTGGCAGGGGGTTGGACTCGATGGCCCTTGTGGTCTATTCCAACTCTATGATTCTATGATTCTATGATTGTTTGTTTTTCCTAGTCTGCTGAGATGCTAGTAGTGTCCTGCCTTTCCATCCTCCTGAGCAGGCTAGTAAAACATATATTTTAAAAATGGCTTTCTGCTAAGTAAGCTGTTGGAGGAGGGCTAGAGTTGAGGGCTGGATGGACTTCCTTTCCTCTGCAGCCAGAATGGACACCAAGCCACGGAGGAAGAGAGAGATCCAGCTCTCCTTCACCTGCTCACTTTGCTTGCATGGAATTCCGGGTTGCCAAAGGCTGCTAGGCGAGTTGTGAAATGCAAGGCTGTGATATGTTGTCTTCCTCAAGCCATCCCTGCTCAAAGTCTCTGGAAATGTTTTGGCTCCTTTTCCACAAGCAGCCTTTCCCCCACATTTGTCCTGATAACCAGCATCCTCTGTTTCATGGTGTGTATAAGCAGAGAATCCTCTTTGTGTCAAGGAAGTCTGGGAATGAGACTTGGTGCTCTCTCAAGATGAGTCTGCCAGGGCATAAGAGCATGAGAGCAGCCCTGCTGGATCAGGCCATTGGTCCATCTGGCCCAGCATCCTGTTCTCACATTGGCCAATGAGATGCCTCTCGAGGAGCCCACAAACAGGACCTGAGTGCAACAGCACGCTCCCCTCCTCCAAGCCATACTGCTTCTCTTGGTGGAGTATGGTCTGTGGCCATTATGGCTAGTAGCCATTGAGCCTCACCATCCAGGATTTGGCATATTCTTGTGGCTCTTGACAACTGTCAGAAGCCACCTAGGCCTGCTAGTTTCATTGCTCTTGCTGTGGTAATGGGGAAATCAAAAGGACAGGCAGAACATGTAGTGACGAAGCCGGAAAACGGCAGGCTCCTTTGGGCAGCATTTCAGGTGCCAGAAAGGGTCTTTTGGATCACTGAAAAAATAGTGTCTGAACAAGAATAACGGGGCCCCTTGCTTTGGGGAAGGATCATCATTTGGTGGTGTGCCATATGCTTTGTATGCAGAGTCTCAAGTTGAAAGGCACCTCCACCTGAAAAAGGATTGGGCCACAGAGAGCTGCTGCCAGCCAGAGTAGACTTAATTAATGAATTGTGGGGTTGGAAGGGATCACGAGGGTCATCTAGTCCAACCCCCTGCAATGTAGGAATCCAAACTGGGGGAGGTCAGAAATTCATTCTGACCTGGTAGAAGGAAGCTTTTGATTTCCTGACAACTCTCTCCATGAGGCAAAATGCCTGCACACCTGCAAGGTCCGCCCCTTCAGAAGTTGGACTCCCAAACCCCCATCATCTCCAGCTCTTGACCGTGGTCAAGATCACAGGCCGTGTGTGGAGCCAAAGTTTGACTGTGTGAGCCTTGTGTGTTGCCTCAGCCAGTCCAACAGTCCTGGTGTCTCTCCTGTCTCCTTGCAGTGGGAAGTGCCGTGTGCCAGCATGGTGTGAGCCAATCCTCTGGAGAGGAGGCAGCGTGAATCAGCTCAGCTACCGAAGCCACATGGAATTGAAAAGGAGCGACCACAAGCCCGTCAGCTCCCTCTTCCTCACAGGGGTAACACCTGCCCTGGCCAGGGCTATCGTCTATTCAGGGTTTTTAGTTGCCTGCTATGGGGCACCTCCTCGAATCTGGGCAGGCCCTGACCAACAACCAGGCCCCTTTCCACAGAGCTCCTCCTTGGCCAATGACTTCCGGTGCAAGGAGTGGGCAGGTTTTGGCTCTGTTAAATCCCTAGGCTTCCATTCTCCACTCTTCTGAGTAAACGCTGCTCCTGCAGGCATGGCAGACCACATGGGCTGAACTGTATACCTTAACCGTTGGCTCCATTCATCCAATGGAGCTTCTGTGGTACTTGGCTTGGAGCATTTGGCATCAGCCCATTGGCTCTGGAAGTCACAGCCGCTGCCATCCTGGGGAAGCTCTCAGAGTTACAGTACTTGCCTCTTTCAGGGCTGGGAACAGGGGGGTGCATCAGGCCTTTCTGCTCTTAACTCATGCCCCCCCCTTTAGTCCTTAGCCCCAACAAATGTGCTCTCCCCCCCCCCCTCACATAGGTGAAGGTTGTGGAGGGTATTGTTCAGTTGATGGACAGGATGGAGAACAGTTACAGATGGGTAGCCGTGTTGGTCTGCCATAGTCAAAACAAAAAAAATTCCTTCCAGTAGCACCTTAAAGACCAACTAAGTTAGTTCTTGGTATGAGCTTTCGTGTGCATGCACACTTCTTCAGATACACTGAAACAGAAGTTGCCAGATCCTTCTATATAGTGAGAAGGTGGGGAGGGGTATTACTCAGAGGAGGGTGGGGATGGGTGATTGGCAGATAGCTGTGATGAGCCTGTTGACGACTATTAACGACTGCAGTAGGTCTTACAGGAAAAAGCAAGGGGTGAGAAGGTGAAAAATGGCTTTGTCATGTATAGTGAGATAAGAATCCAATGTCTTTATTCAGGCCAGGTGTCTCCATGGTTTTAAGTTTGGTAATGATTTGCAATTCAGCAGCTTCTCTTTCCAGTCTATTTCTGAAATTCCTTTGTAGTAAAACAGCTACTTTGAGATCTTGTATAGAATGTCCTGGGAGATTGAAGTGTTCTCCTACTGGTTTCTCTGTCTTGTGATTCTTGATGTCAGATTTATGTCCGTTTATTCTTTGGCGTAAGGTTTGGCCTGTTTGTCCAATATAGAGAGCTGAAGGACACTGTTGGCATTTGATGGCATACACAATGTTAGACGATGAGCAATTAAATAGTCCAGAGATGGTGTGTGTGATGTTGTTGGGGCCAGTAATGGTGTTGTCCAGGTGTATGTGGCAGCAAAGTTGGCATCTGGGTTTATTGCAGGCTCTGGTGCCAGTGTCCGTGTTAAGTCTGGTTGTAGTATTATTGTGGGTTAGGAGTTGTTTAAGATTGGGTGGCTGTCTGTAGGCAATGAAAGGTCTTCCTCCCAGAGCTTGAGAAAGAGAACTGTCATTGTCCAGGAGAGGTTGTAGATCTCTGATGATGCGTTGTACTGTTTTAACTTGGGAGCTGTATGTGATGACTAGAGGAGTTCTGTTATTTTCTTTTTTGGGTCTGTCTTGCAGCAAGTTCTCTCTGGGTATCAGTCTGGCTCTGTTGATCTGTTGTCTAACTTCATCTGCTGGGTATTTTAGTTCTAAAAAGGTTTGCTGTAGATCTCTTAGGTGAGAGTCTCTGTCTGTAGAATTGGAACAGATACGGCTGTAACGTAGTGCCTGGCTATAAACAATGGACTGTTTGGTATGTTTGGGATGGTGGCTAGAGGCATGTAGATATGTTTGTCGGTCAGTTGGTTTACGGTATAAGGTGGTGTCTATGCGCCCATCCTGTATTTTTATAGTAGTGTCCAAAAAATGTATTTCTTGCATAGATTGATTCATTGTTAGGTTGATTGTGGGGTGAAAATCATTGAATTTCTGGTGGAAGGTGTTCAGGGTCTGTTGACCATGTGTCCAGATGATAAAAATATCATCAATGTATCGCAGGTACAAGAGAGGTTTGAGTGGGTAGGATGGAGAACGAATTCCTTCCCTCCCTGGAGGGAGGTAAAGACGAATAGGATCCTCTCCAACCCCTTAAAGAGGGTTTGCTGCAAAAAGACCAGGGGAAAAGAAGCCCTTGGCCCATCTAGTGTTACGAAAAAGGAGCAATGCAGCAGCGAGCTGCAGCTGGCTGGAAAGCCAAACAGGATGTTGATATGTGGGACTGTACCGTGGGAACAAAGGGACAGTCTATTCACTGTACTGAGCACCGGATGTTAGCTCAGAGTGTCATCTGACCTGTACTGGAAGTACAGGGGCGGAGTCTCTCTCTCTGCTGTTGGTGTTAAGAGAGTGCAGACATGTTTCTCTGTACTGCTGCAAAAGACAGAAATAAAGGCATGTAAATACATTTCTGTCTGTCTCTTTCCCCTCCCTGGGGATGGCAGGGAGGAGGGGAAGAGTGGTGTGTTCTTCTCACGTTTGAGGAGGATCGCCGATAGAGGCCTCGCCTGTATCTTGCCAGGAGTCGCAGACGGGGAGGTCAACAAGGAACTCAAGCCGGGTGCCTGGAGAGTGGCCAATTCCTCTGACAAGGCTTGAAGATTCCAACATCTAGCTCAGTCTTGATTTCCGGGGGATCTCTCCCAGCCCTACCTGGAGATGCTGGGGATAGAACCTGGGACCTTTGCATGCAAGGCAGATGCCCTTCCACTGAGCGGCAGCCTCTTCCTCTTCCTCGCAGGCAAAGACTCCAGGGGTAGCCAGCGTGGTGCCCTCCAGATGCTGGACTACAACTCCCATCATCCCCAGCCAACATGGCCAGTGGCAAGTGCAGCAAGATCTGGAGAGCCCCACGTGGACCTGTTGCATGTGCAGTCCCCTAAATGAGAGCCCGGGGCCAAGGACAAACTTCCCCCTGGAGCACGTTTCCTTGCCTCTGCTGAAGGCAAGCACTCTCTTTCCTCCCCCCCCCCCTTTTGCTCTGCAGTTTCCGTTTGAGAACGTGAAGTTCCGGCAGCTGCAGAAGGAGAAGTTCCAGATCACAAACAACGGGCAGGTCACCCTCCACTTCTCCTTTATCCCCAAGCTCAGTGACAGCCAGTATTGGAAGCCATGGCTTCGTGCTGAGCCCTGCGAGGGATACTTGGAGCCCAGCGCATCTCTCTCTGGAATCAGAGAACTGTAGAGTTGGAAAGGTACCCCAAGGCTCATCTAGGGAAGGCCTTCCTTTTCTCCTCCTCTTCCCAACCCTCCTCCCTAAAACCTTGGGAGTTTGGTAGAGCAGGGGAGGCTTAACATTTGTGGGCTGCATTGCCCCATGCTCAAGCCTCCAAGGGCCACACGTCAAAGCAGCTGAGCCCAAAGTGTAAAAGTGTGTGTGACCAGCTTTAAACACACACACACACACACACACACACACACACACACACACACACACACACAAATGAATTGAAGCCAAAAAATGCTGGAGGGTCCCAAAACACCTTTTGGCATCGCAGGGAACCAGTGAGAGCAGTCCGTCCAAAAATTACTTTTTTAAAACAATGCGTATTTTTATGTTGTGGAGGCACAAAAATATCTTGGGGAACATATAGAACTAGCCAAACTTTGAAAAACTCAATGAAATGTAAACTCAAAAAGAAAGTAACATTGGGGGCGCAAAAATCCTTTAGGAGACAAATAAATGCTTTCCCTTTTTATATTCTTTTGTTAGGATCACTTTCTCTCACCCCCCAGTATCCTGTCACCATCTTCTGTGCAGCTGCTGCTTTGGAGGACTAGAGAGGAAAGTGGGGTGGGGGTGGGAACTGAGTCGCTTCTTCTCCTAATTCTTGAAGTTAAGGTTTCCCCCATACACCTGTGAGAACAGGATGCTGTACTAGATGGGCCATTGGCCTGATCCAGCAGGCTCGCATTGTGTCCTTCTGTTCAATTCTTCACCGTCTTCACTTTTAATTTACAGACAAGCCAACTTGGCTGTGCCATAGAGTGTATCTACCTGACCTCCTCCCGTTTTAGGTGAGACGGTGGACATTTCCCTGGATGTGTACGTCAGCAAGGAAGAGAAGATTGAGGCTATCTTTGTCCTTCACCTTGACCGTGGCAAGGACTATTTCCTCACCATCAGTGGGAGCTATCTATCAAGCTGCTTCGGGACCTCCTTGGAAGCCTTGTGCTGGATGTCTACCCTTCCCACTCGGCTTGCCTGCTTGAAAAACAGCTGCTCTTCCACTCAGAAATGTGGGGGCTGGGGGTCCTCCGCTGCATTCAGCTTCAGCTTCTGTAGCTGTGCATCCGCTTCCTGTGTGCTGTTCATGCCCTTTGTTTGCCTTGACTGAGTCATCCCAGGTTCTGGTCCCCCCACCTGCCCTTTCGCAGGGCCACTGAACCGTGTGCATTTCCCTGCCATCTGCCCAGATACTGTTCAGCCAACGGGCTGTTTCTTTCTCTTCTCAGGGCCTGGGCCATTAACACCCTTGGTTGTCTTTTGCTCTTGCCTTCCTCCTCTGATCTCAGGGAGAAGGTAACAGCTGGTTTGATATCCTCTAGATGTTCTTGTAGGTACAGACAACGCCCCGTTGACACGGGGGTTGCGTTCCGAGGTACCGTGCGTTTAAATGAAATTGCGTATATTGGGGACAGCATTGGAAAAGCCTGCAAACACCCTCTAAACTTCCGGAAACCCTTTTGAAAGGCCTTTTGAAAACCAGCAGCCTCCCTGCAAAACTCCTTGCTCCAACTCTCCACAGGCCTGAAAGGTCGGTGCCAAAGCTCCTGGGAGGGAGTCGAGATGCTGTTTCCATGCCGCTTTGCCGCTTTTGTGCTCTGGGGGGGACATTTTGGCCCCTTCAAGTGCCCCTTCCAGCTTTGCGGCAGTGTGCATGTGCCTCGAAGGCACGTAAATGGAGTTGCCCTTGTCAACGATCAGCAGCTGCTCCATGCAGTGGCAGCTGGTCCCTTAGGGCAAACCAGGCACTACCCCAACAACCTGACTTTCCTCTCAGGCAACCCGCACCTGCCTGCCTTCTGACTCAAATCCAGTCCAGGTGGTGGCTCTAGCTCTCTGCTTTGGTCTCTTCCCTAGTCTCAACGTGGCCCTTGTAGAACTCGGCAGAGGAGAACGGAGACGAAACCAGAATTTGCCATCACTGCTTGTAACTGATTTTGCGCTGCTCGGCTCTGGGTCCGCTTGCGATTGGCAGCACGGGAGGCAGAAAGCCCAGTCTCATGATGCAGGCGCCAGCCCCCTCTGGCCCCAAGAGCCAGTTTTCTCCTTGTCTCTGTGCTCAGCAACTGCTGCACAGGCTATGCCACTCTGGCTTACTCTTACCACCTGAGCACTGGCATTTGGGAAGCGGTAGTGGCTGCTTTGGGGTGGCTCAGGGAAATGTCACTCCTCTCGAAATCAGATATACTTGGGTGTATTATCCTAGCCACAAGGAGACAGTGGTGACTGTCAATTTGGACAGCTGTAGACATTTAGAGTCATGGAGGATATGTTTATCAGTGGCTACCGGTCAGGGCTATTTCTTGCCACTATTATCACAAACCACATGCTTTTGATTGCCAGTTTCTGGGGAACATGATGGACAGAGTGCTCTTGTCCCCGTGTCCCTATGGACTCCCAAGGGCATGTGGTTGGCCATTGTGGGAACAAAATGCTGATCTAACCCAGCAAGGCTCCTGTGTTCTTTAGCATGCACCAGCTACTCTTGCACTAAGACTCTGATACAGTATGTGTCATTCCCCACACCAATGCGCTCTCTCTCTCTCTCCAGGGGTGGGGAGTATTGGCGGGGGGGGGGGGAGGAGGGGGGATGAACTGGTTCCTAATCAACAGCTGCCCTGGGGATGAGGGGATCAAATTCTCTCTCTCTCTCAAGACAGGGGCGGGGAGTATTGGCGGGGGGGGGGGGGGATGAAGTGGGTCCTAATCAACAGCTGCCCTGGGGATGAGGGGATCAAATTCTCCATCCTTGCCAACTCCTTTTAGTGATGGGCTGCTTGCCACTGCTGTGCTCCTAAAGCTCTCTTGCTCCCCCCTCCTCTCTTTCTCTTTCTCTTGAATGTGGTAGCTTGAGATAGAACTAACCACCCTGAACATTTCTGGAGAGGAAGATGGGAAGGAGGCCGGAGGCATGGTTCACCAGCTGCTGTGTGCTGCATTGCCCAGACAAAGTCGTGGGCTGGGGCTCCAGCTGTTGCTCAGTTTCTACCACTGCCTCTGCAACGTGCTCTAGACAAGGGGTGGTGAACATGTGACCCCATCATCTCATCATGCTGGCTGGGGCTGCAGCCCATCAACCTATGAAGGCCCATGCATGTTCTGTTGCTGTTTTTCTTACTTATTTCCTGCCCTTCACCCTAAGGTCCCAGGGCAGGTTCCAACAATTTAAATAAAATGTTAGCCAAACCTCATGTCCACAGCTGCATATTCAGTAAGCTTTTGGGTGAACTGCACATCCGGAGTGGGAGGATTACGAGCTGCATATTAATAGGGGGAGGGGGAGCTTGGATTTGGGGTGCGAGCAATTTGTTTTTTCTTTTCCCCCTTGAGATGCTTGCTGTGGCTAGGACCGGGCGATACGTCAATATAGATATATTTTCAACTCAGCTTGAAGTCTAGATAGTGAGACTGGTTTCATAATTTCTGACCTGGCAATATATTGCGAATCATGATGTGTGTGTCTACTATGCAAAAAACACCATGTGGGGGAAAACTGTGAAGCCAGACAATGCTTCTCTAGATTCCTGCAGCCCCTGTGGACTCTGCCGGTTCAGCTTTCCCCTGCCCTCCTGCAGGGGGCAGCAAAAATCACAATGCGGGGGAAACCGTGAAGCCAGCCAATGCCTCTACATAGCTCCATCTTATTTCAGACATCGTGATATATTGGTGTATTGCAATGTTTAGCTAGTGATATATCACCGTGCTGAAAGCCAGCTATCGCCCAGCCCTAGTTGTGGCCTCAGAGGGCAAGACTTGTCCACCCAGCTGGAGCAAGGAAAGAGTGCATACAGGCACACATTCTGTCAGGCTCTCATGCCAGTCCCGCTTGTCATTGGACCTCCAGGAGAAGCAGTTTCTGGATATCGTACCCCAGGATGGTGATGACTCCACTGAGCGGCCAAGGAGATCTGGCTTTTGGTGGACCACCTCTTCAAGAATGCCTGCCACCAGGTGAGCTGAGGGGGACGGTACCATTGAAAGGATGGGTGTGGGCTGGAATCCAGTACCAGTTTTGGGGGGTGCAGGTTCCAAACGTCCCAATTGATTTATATCTTAGCTACCGACTCGCTCTTACAAACTCCTGCTGTGAGTATAGTGGCACCTTGGTGGAGCGGCAGCGGGTGGGACACCCAGCATACGGTCTTCCTTAGAGCGGCTCAGAAGAACCCAAGTGTTCCCAACCATTGTCTGTCTCTCCCTAGCAAAGCGGCTCTCTGAGACTCGCCACTAGAAGAAGCGGGGAATGATTTCACTCTCCCATTGCCCCAAATCAGGAGAAGGGTAGTAGGAATGCTACTGTGGAAAGCAGGCGGGATACAATTCTCAGCCCTTGTGCCAGCTCTCTTGGTGATGGGCTTCTCTCCATTGTGGCATTCCTCGACCTCACATTATGCACCCCAGGGCTGGATTGTTCTTCATGCTATCCAGGATGTACCTCATCCCTTCCGAACGCATGGGTGATACTCGGCTTCAGGAGGACCTCTTCCAGACCCCGGGCACGCAGGACGAGCTGCAGGAGAGAATTGAGTGCCTGGACACCAGCATTCCCGAGACGATCCGTATCCTCTTTGGGGGACATTGTTGGAGAGCAGGGTGGTTTTGGCTCCTTTTCCACAAGCAGCCTTTTCTTTCGCTCTTGGCTGGAGTGGACCTCACTCCCCCCCCCCCCCAATAGATATTTATTGAAATTTTCAAAATATTACAAAATACAAAAAATAATAAAAAAGAAAAATACAAAAAAAAATAAATAGTTAAAAACAATTCCATCTTCCTTTACTTAACTTTCATTTGCTTATTTCCCGGACTTCCTCACCCCTCCCTTTCCTGTATTCCAATTCAATTTGTTAATTCAGCAAATCCTTCCCCACTTTATTTATGCTAATCTTTCATTGCATTACCTTAATCTATTTTCCTCATTATTTTATAAAAAACCTTATAATCCAAAACCTAAATCTTATTTTTACTAACTTCTCATAACCATTATATTCTTTCCTAATCCTTTAAGCATTTATACTAAAGCCAGGCAATTTCATTTCAAACATCCTTCTAACATTCATCAGTTATGTAAGACAGTCCTAGTAACAAAATAAAGAAGAAAAAATAAAACAATCCCATCTTCATCCAGCGTCCCTTCCTCCTGGTCCCGGGTTTGTCAGTCCATTTTATCCCATTAAACTAGCACATTAACCTGGTAATCTTATATCCGAGGCCCTTAAGTCTCTTCCATGTCCCTTCCACGATTTTTCTTCATATTCTCCTTTCACTCGTGTGAACTCCAACTTAATAATGCTTTTGCCCCTTTTCAACCAATCAGTCCCTTTTCCACAGTCCAGACTGAGCTCCATGTAGTACTTAAAAGCATGTTTCAAAATCCCTCCAAAATTTAGAGCCCCCATATCTCCAAACCTCTCACGGCCCATTGCCAGACTCGGAAAGTCCATACATCCCTGCTCAGGGGGGTCAATCCAACCCCCCATTTCCAAACCAGTCCAAACTTTATCTTTCCAAGTCTGATTTTTTCAAAGATCAGTTGCCAGATCCAAAGGCTCATGTTCCTGCAGGGCCGCAACTTCCTCCATCTCTGGCTCCATTTCTGACTCCCAAAATTCAGCAGCATCCTCTTCTTTCATCTGTTCTGTCAGGGCACACTCCTGGTTTGATTCCTGGGTAGGCTCCATACCTTTTCCTACTGCTTGTCCAAAATTTCCCGCTGTCTGCTTAAGATTTCCAACCAAGTCAGTCATCAAATTAATTCTATCATGTAATTCTTCCAATAGAGCATTTGTTTTGTAAAAAACACACAACAACACTTCTGAATGCATTGTCCTTCAAGGTCACCAGTCAATTCCCACGGGTTATACTGTAGCGGCTGGAAACTCCCTAGAATTAGTTACAATTTCACAGTCTCCCTCTAGGGGGAAAACTTCTATTGCAAATCCAACCCCAAAGTTACTTTCTTTCTTTCTTTCTTTTTTAGATACTTTGTCAATAGTTGCTATTTTAAAATGCGAAAGGAAACAGTGGAATCGCAATGTTCCTCTTCTTTTAGCTATCTGTCAAAAGACTTCTGTCTCTGGTCAATGAGCTTCAAACGTCAGTCCTGACACCCCACTCCAGGGTCAGGACGGTGGAAAATTACTTTACTTTAAACTTACTTCTGCAGGTTTAAACAGTCCAAAGAAAGCTCCCCCTTCTCCTCCTGCTGCCGAAGGGGGGGTTCAACTATTTTAGATGATGAAATCCACTCCTTTAATGGTGATTTTCAAAGCTCTAGTTTACTTTGTCTTTGCTTTGTTCAGTCTACAGGGAAACGGAAGGCTGACTTCCTGTTTAGACCTTCCCGTTTCAGTACCAAATTGTAATAAATTTTAAAGTCCGATTCCTTTCTGTTCCCAAATCCTTATTTAAAGTCCAATTTTTCAAGGTTTAGGTACTCACGGTGATTATTTTTAGAAGCCAAATTGTCCCAAAAAGAAGGCAGCGCTCTCCGGCAACGGCTATGCGGCTTCGCTCCACGGAAAGAGCAGTTGACTCACAGCACCGCGCCGCTTCCCCCTCTTCGCATCAGAGCCCGTTAGTGGGTTCCTTTGCGGATGGGGGGGGGCGCTAAGGGTGCCCGCCGAGTCCCATGGTCACAGGCTTCATCCGCCTGTGATTTTTTAAGGGGTCCCCACTTCGCCGTAGCAGAAAGGACCCGTTTCACGCGGAGCTTGTCCCTCCAGTTCAGAGGGATTCCGCCATTGCTGATGGCACCATCCCGGAAGTCCCTGGACCTCACTTTTATATACCTGGTGGCTTAGGTTCCTAGGCCACCCCATCCTTAAGGCTCTGGGACACAGCACAATGAAATGCCCACAGTCAAGTCCAGTCATGCATCCAAACAGCTTCACAGCTTTAACCCCCATTTGAAAACATCAGCCTGGCTAGATAGAGCAGAGGTGGGGAATCTTGACAGGCCCACAGGCCCCACATCTAGCATCATACGTGGTGTCAAGGTAAAGACATGGCTGCAAAGGAGCTTCAAGGGTGCGTTCAATTGTTCTTTGGCAAGCAGGGTTTGTTGACTGCACTTTTGGAGTTGACCACTAGTATTTGCTGTTTGGATTGAAACCATGCCTGCAGAAGGACATTTCCTCGGCAGATCAGCTTTGCAGGCAGCTTCGTCAAGAGGGGAGGTGTGGGATAATTACAGTGGGGTGGCTCAGTTGGTAGAGCGTGACACTCTTAATCTCAGGGCTGCGGGTTCAAAATGTGGGGTAATAAGCAAAGGATTTTAGGTATACTAAAAACAACAAGACCGCCCATAAAATGTATGCTATTGCCACGCAAAAATGAGAGAAAATTAGTTGGAGGGAGGCAAGGGATGGGGCCACGGACCCCTGATTGGGAATAACGGAACTAGATGGTCCTCGGTGTCCCTTCCAACTCCACAATTCTATGATCCTGTGTCTTAAACACAAATCTTGAGGAATAGTGTGTGTGTGTTTCTGTTTGAACTTTCCCAGCCTTTGCTTTATTCTGATTTGCGCTTGCGTCCCTACTCCCCACGTGTAGAATTGCTATACCTTTGGATTTTCCTGGACATTCAAGCGTTTCCCGCATGGACACTTGATTCCAACGGCCAAATCCCGGCGGATGGCAACCCTACCCACTTCTGCCAGATTGCCTGGCATACATTACAAGCATCTAGTCACATAGATTCTCCAGAATCCCGGGGCTAGCCCACCTGACGGGAAGAGTCCGCGACCAGAAGGAGGAGGAGTACCAGGAAGAATGGACAAAATTCAAAGATTATTTAGCTGAATATGTCAAGATAACCTAACTGGAAAAGCTTGCAAATATGAGATAGGCTTAGGATTTAAATATGTAAGGATTGGAATTAAGATGTTTCAAGCTAGATTAGAAAGAATGAAAGATGTGAAGTGATCAAGTTAAATTTTTTTTAAAGAAGATTGATTTTGGAAAACTGTTAAAATGAAATACAATGAAATTCAACCAGGGGGATTTGAGGAAGTCACTTAACAATGTTATCAAGATTGGTTTAATTACAATTAGGATGTATGTTTGTTTGTTTGTCTTAATTTTTTGGGGGGAAATTAATAAAAAAAATGGAAAAAAAACACACCATAGATTATCCAGAATCCCAAGCAGCGACATTGTGAAACTTTCATAGGAATAAAAGGTAGGGGGAAAGGAGGCACAATGTCAAGCAGGCAACAGAATAAACCCGAGCACTGTGGGTCTAAAACCGGCCCCTGAATCTCTTGCTCCCCACTCTGCCCTTCTAACAAGACCATTTTTTTGCTTGCTGGATGGCTGTGTGCAATGAGAGCTCAGTCACTGAGGAAGGGTGCTGGCCCAGTGGGAGAAGTATGTGCTTGGCATGCAGGCGATCCAAAAATCCATTCAAGAGCAAAATTCCAGTTCTCATGTTTTCTGTCGAAATGGCTAATTTAAAGGGGAATAGCAGGGTGCCTTCCACAGAGTCAGACCATTGAGCCGCCTAACTCCTTAAGGGAGGACCAGAGCTCGCTGGTGATGCAGGTCCCAGAACAGTCTCCAGCCTCTCCAGGTGAAACTGAAAACATCACCTGCCTGGAACCTTGTAGAGCCACTGCCAATCAGTACAGACAGTGCTGAGTTAGGTAGCTATGATCCATCCACCACCACCCTTTGCCTGAAGCAAAGGCACATCGCTGTCCAAATCTTTGAAAGACTTTCCCTGCTCACCAAACCACCTGCCCTCCTTTATGCATTGCCGACGGCTTATCAAAGGGATCCTCACTGCAAGTCTCATCAAGGCAGACAGCTTGGTGAAATCTTGGTGCCCTTTCTTAGGAAATGCTAAGAGGGACAATGGCACCAGTTGCCCTCTGGACTCACAGGGTGCAGCTTACTTTGGAGCCATCAATTGTACACATTTGGAATGGCCCTTGAGAAATGATGGTCTGCCTATAGTCAGCAGCTTACCACCTTGCTGTTTGTTAAAAACTTGAATAAAAAGCATGCTTAAAAGAAAACAGGAAAAATGAAATTTTGCTGGCTTCTGGAGAAAAGAATAATGCCTCATTATTTGTATCTGCTTTTAAATGTTGTTTCTCTTCTCTTTGTAATGAGTTTTACTGGGTCTGTGGTCATTTTAAGTTGCTTACCTTCACTAAAATTCAGTAAAAAACCTTCACTACTCGACTGGAAAGTTTTATTATCCAAATTCAAACCCACTTTTCTTTCTTGGAATGTCCTCCATGGAAATGAGATGAGCAACTGGATAGCAAAATTCCTGGAGTGGGGAGGAGGGTTCAATGTTCTAATAGATTAGATATGGACAGTCCTTCAGTACAGCAAAACTTGACACTTTGAAACCTTTGAGTCCGTTCCAAAAGGACTTCACCCACTATTTAGGGGGGAAGTATGTCAGAACTGACCTTCTGCAGTACTGATTCCACATTCTTGGACTCCTAATCTTACACGTAAATTAGAGCTGGAACCATCTCAGGCCCTATGCCTCTTGAAATGACCATGACCTATTGAGCAAAACCACAGAATCCACCTCTCTGGTGACTAAACCCCACTTGCTTTTACAAAATAAATTAACAACAGAGGAAAATCATGGAAGAAATAAAATGGCTTTTCAAATTAAGGAAGGCGATTCCTTTTATCCACATGTATTACAGGACATGTTCAAAGCGCCCCTAAGGGGAAATTCTGTAAGCAGGTAGCAGATACACAAGGACACATTGCTAAAAGAAACAAAGGGATTTGGAGTGAACAGGTAGTACCAGAATGTACAGAATTGTACCTAGAAAAAGGTTACCACTGGATTACCTTTTTGTAAACAAAAACAACAACAACCCCCAAAATAAAACTCGGAAGCAGCAGGACTCCTTAGGAACTCTTCAAAAAACAAAACACAAAACTGCATATCCCTACCTAGTCACCAAATGTGAGGGGAAACGTAAACCAGCATCTTACACTGCTTTAAATGATAGCCAGATTCTGCCATTTTTTTACCACACCAGAAGTAAAAGCACGGGGCATTAATAAGTTTTTGAAAAATCATGCACTTCATTTGTAGGCAAGGGAAAGCTTTCTGAAATGTACAAAATCTTACTAAGACACACCATCTGTTGAAATGACCAAGCAGCGGACGAGATTCGGGGACAGTGGTGTGCCGCCTGGGGAAATGTTCCTTTCCATTCACCTTAAGCAAAGATGTGGTGACCTTGTGCATCCATAAATAACTTTCAGAAATGTATTTCATTACTTCCCAAAGCTTCTCAATGGGCTACCAAATGGCATTTCTTTCTATTTTGGATGAAACTGGGGAAGCAGCTTTAGAAGAAGGGGTTGCTGACATTCACTGGCCTGGAAAACACCTGATGCCAATATGATGGCAAATTGTGGGTGGTGCATTGATGGAGAAACTAAGGCAACAAATGGGGACATGACGCCACCGGTGTTCTAAAGATACATTTCATGTAAAGATTATGATGGGCTTCTTCAAATGCCCATAGCCTCTTACAAGCAGAGGTTTTAGATCAATTTTCTGTAAACCTCTGTCATAAATAGTTGTCACTGGAAATACGACCCAACAATGCAATGCTGGACTCATCCCTCCCGTCAGCGTGCCTGGAAAGCACGGGTCCCAGTAGTTTCCGCCTTACTCTGCTCCTTTCTCTGTGAAGGCCTGCTCTTTAGCTTTCACATCGGAGCAAACCTCAACCCACCCCCTCCCAAAGAAACCTTTTTTATGAGCCCCCCTACTCTGCGTGTGCTTGAAGCTAACTGCTTTCTTTGGCTCCTGTCTCAATGTGCAGAAATTGAGCACATGAATTTTCCAGCATCGGGAGTTTCCCCCAAGACAGTGTCGAGATCAGGCGTGTTTGTGTGGCTCCACGCTTGCAGTTATTGGGGCTTTGGCTAAGAGGAGTGCATGCACTTTCAGCAAGACATAGCTAGCTAGCTAGCTAGCTAGACAGTTTACCTCCCTTTGCTACAGTTTAAATTTCTGCATGCCATCTGCTGTTGTGGAACAAGTCATCCCCATGATCCCTCTAGCCCAGTGTTCTCTAGGGCGGCCCACAGAAGCTCTCAAGGGTTTCAGACAAAACATTTGTTCACTTCAGCATATAGCAGTCCAAAGAAATGTATGCTCTAGAAGGTCACAGGCTCCCCCGTCTTTGGGGTAGAGGTTTGACGTCTGAGACTAGATCTGCAGGACTCATAAACATTTCACTCTGTAGAGATGAGTAGTCGGCACCGTCCGAGTATAGGAGGAGGGGGGTGGGGGTGGAATACAGGGCTGAGAAATAGAAGGATGCGTTCGATCTCCTACACGAAGCCAGAGCCAATTATGAAGATTGACCAGTTGCTTATAGATCAAATGCATGGATCATGCAGCTGCAAAGAGGTCTACCCAGCCGCTCCCACAGGCAACATGGAATTCTTCTGTGCAATTTACTGTGTTGTTGCTGTTGTTGTTAAAGATGTAAGACAAGCCTATATTGCACTTCATTAAAAATGCCAGGTCACTTCACAACAATATACTGATGGACTCAGTAGAATCAGCAATCAGTACTGGGGCAGGGGCCTTGGCTGGCACCCTGAAATGCACGGCCCCTGCGCCAGTCCTGAGGAGGCTCAAGGCCAGGGGTCAGCAACCTTTTTCAGCCGTGGGCTGGTCCACCGTCCCTCACAGCATGTGGGGGGCCGGACTATATTTTGGAGAGAGAGAATGAACAAATTCCTATGCCCCACCAAGAACCCAGAGATGCATTTTAAATGAAAGGACACATTCTGCTCATGGAAAAACACATTGATTCCCGGACTGTCCGTGGGCCGGATTGAGAAGACGATTGGGCCGCATCCGGCCCCCGGGCCTTCGGTTGCCTACCCCTGCTCAAGGCAATCACTTCCTGCACTTCACGTTAACGCAGAAGACGGCCCAGTTGTGCTCAGATGCTCAAAATTCCCTTTTCACCTTTGAATCTTTGGAGGGTCTGTTTCAGTTGGCATCGGGACAGCTCACCTAGCAGTGCAGCTGCCTTTATTGCAGAGGCAGGAAGTTTCCTTCCTTTCATATTCAGGATTTCTGTACTCACATAGAAATAATAAAAGGGTTTCTGCTGTTTGTTAAAAGTCATGAATGAACTCTCACAACTCGTTGATAAGGTAGCTTGCTTGTGTTTCGAGAAATCGTATAAGAGGAGCATTCATAGGAAGTTGCACTTGACAGAGTCAATCTAGCCTAGCACTGCCTACACTGACTGGCAGCAGCGCTGCAGGGTTTTCAAACAGGGGACAGTCCCAGCCCTGTCTGGTGGAGATCCTGGACTGAACCTGGGATCTCCTGCATGCAAAGCAAGGCCTCCCTCAACTCGGGAGGCGTCAGTTCTCTACTGTATTTCAGCAAATGCTTTCACTTTATCATTTCATTTTCATTTGTATATTTTGTGCACATATTTTCCTGTATATTTTAGACAGAGAGGAGTAGCAATAGGGTTAGAGGCAAGGTTCAGAGTTAGTGTTGTGTGAGCATTTTAAAGCAGTTGAGTTTAAACAGGAGGGGATTTCAGATGAAGAGATGGCCAGCATCGTGAATCTGTAAGTAGGATTCCGTCTGCTTCTTTTTTGTAATCTTCTGGGGCGAGGGCTTGGGGTCCCCCACACGGCCAGCATCCCCATGGAATTCAACCCTTTCCTGAACAGCTTAACTTCTCTTCCCACCCGCCTTCCCATTCTCCCTCAAATCTCATTGCAGCTCAGCTGGTTAGAGGGAGCTGCAGATAGCACCAAGGTTGCAGGTCCGATTCCCATAAGGTACAGCTGCATATTCCTGCATTGCAGGGGGCTGGACTAGATGATCCCCAGGGTACCTTCCAGGATCATTATTTGGGGATGCTTTTTATTACATTCATAGCCCACTTTTCATCCAAGCAGTTCAAGGTGGCATTGATGGCTTGCCTTTCCCCCCGTTTCCCCCCTCACAACAAACCTGTTAGGCAGGCTAGGATGAGAGAGACTGGACCCAACATCAAACAGTGCACTTCATGACTGAGTGGGGATTTGCACTCGGATCTCCCAGGTCCTCCTAGTCCAGAATTCTAGCCACTATACACCCCCCCTCTCTCTACCCCTTCTCCCTTTCTCAACTCTTCAGCCATCAACTGCAACAGACAGGGCTTCTGTCAGTCTTCCTGTCAGTCACTCTGGCTCTAAGAGAGTTTTCATTGCATTCTTTGGCTCATCTATGCCTTGATGCTTTGACGACCTTCCTAGCAGCCCCCTTCCCTCTCCAGGCAGGGCTGCTGTCCTAAAAGCATTATGCTGAGGGCTCTTTTAAATGCTGGAAATGCTTCCCTTATCTTTGCTTTGCTGGGGGTGGGGGTGGGGGGAGTGTTGGAATCCCCCCCCCACACACACATACATGAGATGCACCACTGTGTTCCTGTGGAGAGCCGTTTGGGGTCTGTGGGTGCATAAAAACACAAAAAGAGCCCTGTTGTGTGGCGAGTTCCCGCCCCCCCCCCAAGTGGAAATAAAGACACATGACACAATTATTTCAGGTTAATGGGCTAAATATGGCCACAACTTTATTGGTTACAGGTGATGAGCGGTATTGGCTTAGGCATTGGTCCTAACCGACTATCCGGCTTCAGCCCGTCCGCTTGAGGTCCGGGAAGGGTTAACCACCAGTAGGGGGAGTCCTGCTGATGCACATCAACTCGCTACCCCCCCCCCCCCCAGGCGAGAAACCAAGTCCGGCAAAAGAGGGAGATCCCCAGCCACGTCAGCGATAAATAGGGCTGGTCACGCCCCCTGAGCCAGCTGATTGGCTGTCCAGGGGCTGACGCGGCCGGGGATTCCCTCAGTCGCCCGCAACTCCACCTCCTTTGTAGGCGGAAGTGGCTTTGCTGGATCAGAGGAAAAGCCCGTCTAGTCCAAACTCACAAGCCCACTCCTGCTGCTTCTCCTCTAGCTGTGGGCTTCAGAGGTAGAGTGCCTCTGTTCCTGGAAGCTCTATATTGCTATGCTGAGTAATAGTAAGAGATGCTGTTGTTCTCCTCCAACAATTGGTGTAATCTGCTTCCCAGTCCTGCAGGCTACTTGTCCTTGTAGCATCGGCTGCCTGCAAATTTCAGCAACGGAGTAAACATGATGTGAAGAAGTTCCTACCAGCATTCTCAAATGAGTTGATTCAAAGCTCTCCCTCCATCTGCTTTCTCTCCTAGGCCACGATCATCTTGGATAACTCCTTCCTGCTCCTTTCCTTGTTGGTGTTTTAAATAATTAATAAACAAACAAACAAACAAATGATTAAAGATTACAAAAAAACCGTGCCTTGTCTCTTTTGTCAAGTTGTGTTTTCTACAGATCAGTTTCATCTGTTGTGAGACATTAGTGTTGCATGCAGTGTTGGGTTAGGAAGATCAGAGGGGGAAAGAGGGGGAGGGTGGGGTCGGGTGGCAATGCTTCTCTTCTACTTAGTGTACAGGGGAAACTCGGGAAATTAGAATATCGTGGAAAAGTTCATTTATTCAAGTAATTCAACTTAAAAGGTGAAACTAATATATGAGATAGACTCATGACATGCAAAGCGAGATATGTCAAGCCTTTATTTGTTATGATTGTGATATTATGGCATACAGCTGATGAAAACCCCAAATTAACAATCTCAGAAAATTAGAATATGAAATGAAATCAGCAAAACAAGGATTGCAAATAGAGCAATATTTGACCTCTGAGAAGTAGAAGCATGCATATGTACTCACTACTTGGTCTGGGCCCTTTTTGCATCAATTACTGCCTCAGTGCGGCGTGGCATGGATGCTATCAGCCTGTGGCACTGCTGAGGTGTTATGGAAGACCAGGATGCTTCAACAGCAGCCTTCAGCTCTTCTGCATTGCTTGGTCTCATGTGTCTCATCTTTCTCTTGGCAATGCCCCATAGATTCTCTATGGGGTTCAAGACAGGTGAGTCTTCTGGCCAATCAAGCACAGTATTCCCATGGGCATTGAACGAGGTTTTGGTACTTTTGGCAGTGTGGGCAGGTGCCAAGTCCTGCTGGAAAATGAAATCAGCATCCCCATAAAGCTTGTCTGCAGAAGGAAGCATGAAGTGCTCCAAAATCTCCTGGTAGACTGCTGCGTTGACCCTGGACTTAATGAAGCACAGTGGACCAACAGCAGCTGATGGCATGGCTCCCCAAATCAACACTTCACACTGAACTTCCAGCATCTGGCATTGTGTGCCTCCCCATTCTTCCTCCAGACTCTGGGTCCTTGGTTTCCAAATGAGATGCAAAAGTTGCTCTCATCAGAAAAGAGGACTTGGGACCACTGAGCAACAGACCAGTTCTTTTTTTCTTTTTCTTTTTTCTTTAGCCCAGGCAAGATGCTTCTGACGTTGTTTCTTGTTCAGGAGCGGCTTGACAAGAGGAATATGACATTTGAAGCCCAGCTCCAGGATCCTTCTGTGTGTGGTGGCTCTTGATGCACTAACTCCAGCCTCAGTCCACTTCTTGTGAAAGTCCCCAACACGTTTGAATGGTCTTTTCCTGACAATCCTGTCCAGGCTGTGGTCATCCCTGCTGCTTGTGCACCTTTTTCTTCCACACTTTCCCCTTCCGCATAACTTTCCATTAATGTGCTTTGATACAGCACTTTGGGAACATCCAACTTCTTCTGCAATTACCCTTTGAGGCTTTCCCTCCTTATGGAGGGTCTCAATGATGGCTTTCTGCACAACTGTCAGGTCAGCAGCCTTCCCCAGGATTGTGCTTCCTACTGAACCCATTGCAGGTGTTATGGATTGAATAGCTACTGCACCTTTTCACAATATTCTAATTTTCTGGGATTGTTAATTTGGATTTTTTATCAGCTGTACCCCATATTCATCACCATTATAACAAATAAAGGCTTGACATATCTCGCTTTGCATGTCATGAGTCTATCTCATATATTCGTTTCACCTTTTTAAAGTTGAATTACTGAAATAAATGAACTTTTCCACGATATTCTAATTTCCCGAGTTTCCCCTGTATGTGTGGGGTTTTGTGTCAGCATCACTTGTGTGGGTTCACTTACTCTTCCCTTGTTGCATTTCCTTGGTGGTGAGAGAGGTTGGGGGGTGACCTAGGGTGTGGTTGGTGGTCTTTGGTTGGCTGCAGGGAGATTTGTTGTTGTGTGTGAGTGGGCACCTAGGGTACAAATAACCAGAAACCTCCTCAAACTATACCTCCACAACTACAACCCCTCGTGGCGACAAATCAACAAATACCCGAGGAGATGCAACAACACCAAATGCTCCTTTCCTTGTTGATACGATGTCCCGCAGCCGAAGTAGTGTGTGAAATGACACGGCTCTGCCTGCAACTGTTAGGCCACCCGTATTTGTGTTATGGCTATGCTGCAAAGACTCCCTGCCTTCTCTTACACACACACACCCCATTTTGGTTGTAGGCTTCTGTCTCAGGTTTTGAAATGTGTTGGGGAGGGGGCTTTACTGTGTTGTTTTTCACCTTTGTTATGCATTTTGTGTTTCTATATTGCGATTTTTATGTTGGAACCAGTGCTTTTTTCTATTAAAAAATGTTTGGGGTACTCTCATTTTGACTCAAGAAAATCACCATTTTATAGTTCAAATCGGGGAAAATAAATGCAGTACAGTAAATGGAGAAAAGTGCAAAGATTCACAAAATGTTTCGGGGTGTGCGTAGCCCTGCATCCCCCCAGAAAAAAGCACTGGTTGTAACTGAGACCTGTGGGTATAGGGTGGTATAACAACAACAACAACAAGGTCTGCCCCTCTCCTTCTCTTCTAGGTTCAGGCGACTGAGGGACATGGCAGCCCGCAAGAAGAAGGGGACCCGCAAAGTCCCCAAGAAGTCCAGGGTTGCTGTGGGCCCACGTGAGCAAATGCTTCCTTTTCATTTTGGAGCGTAAGGAGGGGTGGCCTTAATGCTCTAATACTCAACTGTGGAAAATAAGTAGAAATGAACTAACCTGCCCCCATGTCCTTTCCTTCTTCTCTTGTTGCAGATGGTTCAGAGACTGGCAGGGTCTGGGCATCGCCTGTGGTTAGTATTTGAGAAAACAGCACAGTATGTTGGGAAACTGCCAGGGAGATATAGTCCATCATGGCCCCAAGCCGGCTGCCGGACTTCCATCGATCTCCCGTAGCCAGGCAGATCCAGCAGTTAGCGACACGAAGCCTCAGAAATAGATTGCCACATTCCAGGCTTGTGCACACTGTTCTTTATCAGCAGAACCACAGCCAGAAAGCTTGCACCGTAGAAGAGAGCATAATTTACAGACTTTATTTAGCGTTGAACAGAACAAAGGAAAACATGACCGTTCTGTGTCAGTGTCTCCGACCGACTGAAATCGAAAGGAAACAGCAAGCATAAACATCCTGTGACTAGGACATGCGCAGACTCTGTGACTCTCAAAGCCTGCTCTCTCTTAAGGTGGAACGGAAATATCCTAACATCCTCCCCCTTTCCGTGTAACCTGTAGTACCTGTGGTTCACCCAATTGCAACCTTTGTACATAAACCTTAAGTTGTTCTTTGTTAACAACCTTAGACAACAGATCAGCAGGAATTTCATTTCCTGCCATGTAGGACACCCGAATCAGTCCTTTCTGAATACACTCTCTTGCACGATGTAGCTTAATCTGCAAGTACTTGGTTCTTTGCTTGCAACTCTCAGAGTTCAGCAAAGCCAAACACGATCTATTGTCTTGATACACTTGTATAGGACATTTCACAGAAACCCCGATGTCCTTAAACAGTTGCATCAACCATTCACAATCCATGAGTGAAAATGACAGAGCATTGAGTTCTGCTTCACAGGAACTTAGGCTCACTGTTGTTTGCTTCTTGCACAACCAGTCAAACAGGCAGTGGTTGTACATGTAGCATACTCCAGAAGTGCTCGTACCATCCGTGGTGTCACTTCCAAAACTTGCATCTGCAAAGATTTCAAGACCTCCAGTCTTCTGACTGGTGAACCTCAGCCTGTAGTGCATAGTCCCTTTCAAATAGCGGGCTATGCGCTTCAGAGCTTTCCAATCCTGAACCGTAGGATTGTTGGCATGTCTGCTAAGCAGATTACAGCTTACCGCAATGTCAGGTCTTGAACATCTGGCAATGAAATTCAGCTTGCCTAGAACGCATCTGTATAGCGTTGTGTCAGAAAACGCTTCAGCAGTACTGTCTACCTGGTAACCTGTCACCATCGGTGTGTCTGCTGGGTTTGCATCAACCAAATTCAACCTGGTTAATACATCAGCAATTTTCTGTGTTTGGTGTACCAGAAAATTACCTGCTTGGTCCTTCTCCACCTGCAGAGAAAGATAGTTGGATACCTCACCAAGATCCTTCATGTCAAAGTGCTCCTTCAACTGAGCTAGGGTGCTTTGGTAAAAAGCCTGATTCTTCCAAAACATCAGAAGATCATCAACAAAACATAAACAATACAGTTTGTTTTGCCCCTCCTCCTTGACAAACACACATGGATCAGCTTTGCCCTGGTGAAAACCTAGAGAAAGCAACGTTTCAGTGAGTTTTGTGTTCCAACACCTAGCACTCTGCTTGAGACCATATAAGGATTTCCGCAGTTTACAGACCATTCCCTTCTGTATCTGCATCCCGTCAGGTGGAAGCATAAACAGCTCTTCGTTCAAAATCCCGTACAAAAAAGCTGTATTAATGTCGTGGTGGTAAACATGCAGTTTCTCCTCCGCAGCGATCTTGAGCATCAGCCGAATGCTCTCATATTTGACAGTGGGAGAGTAGGTCTCGTGGTAATCCTGTCCTGGTACCTGTGAAAAACCTCTGGCAACCAATCTGGCTTTGTGTCTGACAACCTTGCCATTCTGGTCTGTCTTGGCCTTGAAGACCCATTTGCTGCCAACCAGTCTCATACCTGGGACTACCGGTACCAGTTCCCAAGTTTGGTTCCTGTTCAAGGAATCAACTTCAGCCTTCATGGCATTAAGCCAAGGCTCAGCATCTTTAGAGGTTAACTCCTGAACCTCTTTGAAGCTTGAAGGTTCCCACACCTTTTCTGAGCTACTAAGAACAGCAGTTGCTGTCTTAGCAAACTCATCAGCATACCTCTTTGGAGGTCTGCCTTTGGTCGCCCTTTCAGACCTACGTACTAGACGCAAGTCTTCTGGACTCATCTCCTCTTTCTTAGGAGAAAAATGACCAATGGTGAACAGTGGTTCTTCCAGTTCATTGTCAGACGCATCAGATGGTCTGACTGAGGCCTTTGCACTCTTGTAGTCTGCTGTGTCATCACTCTCACTGACATCAGCAGCAGCGCCGCCCAATGAACTGGAATCCGAACTCTGATCATCATCATCCTCATTATCACCATCCTCATCATCATCCTCAGCAGCTTCCTCAGCTTTAGCTGCTTGCTTGACATCACCTTCATCCTCCTCTGGGTAACTCTGGAAAATTCCCACATTTTCCCCCCACTTAGGATTGTATTCAACACTCCTTGTGAACTTAATGGATTTGGAGTTAGTCATCCATACCCTGTATGCACCTTTTTCGTACCCCATGAACAAACCATGTGCCCCACGCTTCCCAAGTTTGTTGGTTTGTGGTGTGCGTACCCACATGTCAGAACCAAAAATTCTCATGTGTTTGGTGTTGGGTTTCTTGCCAAACATCTTCTCATAGGGGGTACAACCAATGGGTGATGACAATCTGCGATTAACGGAGTAAACCAGATTCCCTAAAGCCTCCCCCCAAAACTTATCAGGGAGATTGGCATTATGCAACAAGGTTTTCATTCCTTGCAGCAATGTTTGATTTGCTCTCTCCGCAAGCCCATTCATCCATGGCGATCTGGGGGTTGACATGTCATGCTGGATTCCCTTCTCAGTCAGGAAAGCTTCAAACTGCTGAGAAGTGAATTCCCCGCCCCGATCGGTAAAAAGACAGGAAATACGTTTACCGTGAGCATTCTCCAACCAAGCACAGAATGCCTTAAACTTCGGAAACGCTTGCGATTTCTGTTCGAGCATAAACACATGAATGTACCTAGAAAAAGAATCAATTAGAACCATGAAGAACCTTGCTCCTCCTAAAGAGGGCGTAAGTGGCCCAACCAGGTCTGCGTGCACTAGTTGGTAGGGCTTGGAAGCCTGCCTGCTAGACTCTTTGCCTTTTGGAGCAACCTTCACCTTGTTCTCTGCACAAGATACACATTTCATGTGAAATTTACAGGGTTTGATGTTCAAACCCTCAACCACCTCTGGCATCTTGGCCAGTGCCTTCCAAGAGAGGTGACCAAACCTTCGATGCGCTTCATGAATGCAACCTGCATGAAGAACTTTGTTAGTTTGTGCAACACAACAAGAATCAGCATTAGATACAACAGCAGTGTCCTCATAAGTTATATGGAACAAACCATCCATAAACTTTGCATGCAAATAGTCCTCTTTGCCTTTACTGATGACACAGACGCTCCTCTTGAAGGAAATCTGAAAACCACGTCCAGTAAGCTGCGGGACGCTCAACAAATTGCTTGCAGCGCCTGGAACATATAGTACCCCGCTGATGGTTGTGTGCAAACTTGCAAGTTTCACAGTCCCTTCTCCTGCAATTTGCAACGTCCTTCCATCAGCCAGGTGGATCTCACCTTCCTGAGGCTTGAAGGAGATAAAGAGGTGCCGATCCTTTGAGATGTGGCGGGTACAGCCCGAATCAACAACAAAACTGCCTTTGGCTGTTGGAGCAGCCTTCACAGCAAGCAAACCATTGTTTTCCACTTGCTTGGGCTTTTGCAGCTTGCCCCCCTGCTGCTCCTGGCCAGCAGACGTGCCTTTAGCCTTTGGTGAAGCTGTGCCAGCAGACATAGCCTTGTCTTCCACTGGCGTGGGCTTTTGCAGCTTGCCCCCCTGCTTCTGGTCAGCAGACGTGCCTTTAGCCTTTGGTGAAGCAGTGCCAGCTAACAAAGCCTTGTTTTCCACTGGCGTGGGCTTTTGCAGCTTGCCCCCCTGCTCCTGGCCATGAGACTTGCCTTTAGCCTTTGGTGAAGCCATGCCAGCTAACAAAGCCTTGTTTTTCCCTGGCGCGGGCTCTTCACCCCCCTTCTGCTTCGGGCCATCTGCAGACGCCTGTTTACCTTTGCCTTTCCGGCCTCTGCAAAGGCGATGACCTTGGTTCTCACGAGAAACAGAGCTCTCAGCTGCCGACTCCTTGGCTCCCCCTGGAGGCTGGAATGCTGCCTGGGATGACATCACAGTCTGCTCCCCCTGCAGCTTGCAACCGGTGCCCTCAGCATCCCTGCATTCACTCGCATTCTGGGAAACAGCTTGGACCTCCGATGCAGTCAAACTCTGGGCTGGGACAACTGAGTTGTGAGCTTTCATCAAAGCATACCACATTCCACGTGCAGTGGTGTTGCCAGCCAGCGTCTTAATTTCCTCAAGAGATACGGATAAGACTATTACGTCTATCGCCCTCGAATCATCGGCTTTCCATCTCTCTGTCAGAGGAACTGGGGGGGCCTCACTCACGGTATGCCACACCCTAAACTGACGCAGTAAACTCTCACACCATTTTGCCCAGGTCTGATAGTTGTGGCCATTTAGCTTCGGTGGACACGGAGCTACTTCTGAGGATTGTAAAAGATCCATCTCAGGTCTTTACGTGAGCCCAAGTCTTTATGCCTTCAAAGACTTATTATCTCGGCAGCCCATTAATCACGAACTCCCTGGCTTGGCTCCCAGGCCAATTAAGCCTTGCCGGAGTTCAAAGGCTCCTTGCTGAGGTAAACAGAAAAGCCTCCGCTCTCGCTGCTTTCGCTTTTCACATACCTCTCAAACGCAGTCTGTTGCAGCTTTACTCTCCTGTAGGTGCTGTGAATCTGGGCCCATAACCTTGTTGTTGGGAAACTGCCAGGGAGATATAGTCCATCATGGCCCCAAGCCGGCTGCCGGACTTCCATCGATCTCCCGTAGCCAGGCAGATCCAGCAGTTAGCGACACGAAGCCTCAGAAATAGATTGCCACATTCCAGGCTTGTGCACACTGTTCTTTATCAGCAGAACCACAGCCAGAAAGCTTGCACCGTAGAAGAGAGCATAATTTACAGACTTTATTTAGCGTTGAACAGAACAAAGGAAAACATGACCGTTCTGTGTCAGTGTCTCCGACCGACTGAAATCGAAAGGAAACAGCAAGCATAAACATCCTGTGACTAGGACATGCGCAGACTCTGTGACTCTCAAAGCCTGCTCTCTCTTAAGGTGGAACGGAAATATCCTAACACAGTACATACGAAATCCCTCACCCCCCATTTTGGCGGTCTCAGATGCAGAGAAGCCCTCCTGCCATGAACTGACAGCCTGACTCTTGCCATTTCAGCAACTGGAGAAGGATGAGATGTTCCTCTGTTGCGTGCTGGCCACTTGCTCGGAGGCCCGCCAGAGAGAAAAGGACAGGTTGAGGTACTCCAAGAAGATGGCCGTCAAGGCAATTGCGGTGAGGGAGAGGTTGCATGAGGTATCCAGGGGTGAGGGGGGCAGGAGAGCTGGGGATGGGATTGGGGGGATGCTGGGCAGAAGGAAGGCCTGGCGGGGTCTGGCCAAGAGAAGGGTTGTGCAGGCATTTGGCATTACATTGCCAATTCCTGCACTGAGTTTGGGGTTGGAGGAATCCACCTGATGTGATGTTTTCTCCCTCCGCCCTCTGTTCTCTATCAGGATCTCATGGGACGGATTGTGTGCTTTACACAGCCTGAATTGGTCCTTGCTACGGCACTGGAAGCCCTTTACCAACTGAGATATACCGGGTTTTTTGAGCTTGACGAGGAGCTGGCGGGGGGGGGGGGAGGGGAGCAGAATGTGGAAAGGTGTTACCAGACCTTGCCACTTCAGTGAATTCGATTGGAAGAATTGCTTACAATTTCTTGGGTTTCTTGCGTTCAAAAAGCTTTATTCATGCAGCAACTATTTACAGGATGAGTGGAGATGTGAGAGAGAAAATAGAAGCTATATTGTCTAGAGATGACTGCGAAATGGCTCAGCTTTTAGGGGTGGGATTAACTAAGACCTAGAGGCTTGCAACCAAGTGCCAGGTAGACTGCCACATAAACAGTGCCCTCGTGTGTTTATTTTAATTTTAGTTTTATTCATTTTTACCCTGTAAAATAGATACGCTGCTTGATTGTCAAAAGTGGTTTAAGCTAACACATGCATTCACTAGAACTTCAAGAGAATGACATGTATTTGATGCTCCCCCCCCCCCCAATATGAGTAAGACTCCAAGGAGACAGAGTCTAAAAAGGTTTCCCTCCTTCTCTCCAGCCTCATGAAGCCCAAATTACCACTGAAGCTCCACAGCCTGATTGTGCATGCCGCCTTTGCGGCGGTCATGGAGGTCAAAACTGAGCCCGACAAGCAGGTAAGTTGTTAGCCTTGAAATTTGACTTCTGTAGTTGTTGTTTCTTCTTCACACGCTTTAAGCATTGCTCCCATTGCTCAACATCTGATCTCTCTTTCCCCTGCTTGGCGCATCCTCTCCCTCATTGCCATTGCCTGCAGGAGTTAGAGGAACGCTATACTCTGATGCTGGGAGGCCTCCTCTGGGAGGCCCCAAGCACTAAGACCCTGAACTTGCTGATGAATGTAAGTATCTTGATGGCCTCAGTGGCTGTTTGACCTAGAAAGCTTTCATGGAGAAGCCGCCACCTAGCAGTGCACCTCTTGGGCCCTTCCCCTCTTGTAAGGCAAGCTGGCCACATGGACCAGCCAGCAAAGGCCCACTTGCCCAGACAGCCAAAGGAGGGCCTTGGATGCAGAGCTACAATTTGGGGCTGGAGGACATTGCCATTTTAGAACAGAAACGGATCTCTCTCTGAGAGTGTAAAGGGCTTCACAGTGGTCTGCCTCTTTCCCCCAGACCAGCCTCCTGATTCTGAGGTCCCCTTTCCTCCCACAGGAACTGAGAGGTTACACAACAAGTGCGATTGCAGCGGAGAGGCAACTGGCAGCCAGTGGCATTAGCTGGCTGATGTCCTGTGCAAGAAGGCTCAGTTGCCTGAAGGGAAGTCTCTCACCTTTGGCACCTTCACAGCCCCAAGAGGCTCCCAGAGTGGCTTGTGAAAGGATTCCCACAGGAGGAATCACAGTCTGGTATCAGGCGCACAACACAATGTGTGTCCCTGGGATGCCGGACAAGGCTGGAGACATTTCCTGCCCTCTTCCTTGATCTTACACTTCCACCTTGGGGCCAGGCAATAGAACTCACTCATCCCATGATGGAAGCAAGTCTTCCCTGGCTTGGGTCTGCTTCCATGTTCTCTTGCACCCATTATTTCTTTTGGGGTGGGGGAGGGTTGAGGATCAGGTCAGTCATCTGATCCAGTACGGTCTTTTCTTTTCTCTACAGCATGCTCTCGTCCCTCTGGAGCTGGCTCCCTTCTGCCCCAAAGAAGGTAACACCCACAGCCTGGGGACATGGGACGCACTTTCCAGACTAAGGAGAGCCCACTCAGTAGCTGCAGCAGCCTTGCTTGATGCAGACCTCCTGGGTCATGTGGCTGTGAAATCCTGCCACAGCACAAAGATGGCCAAACTGCAGGCTTGGAAGGAGTCGTTGCCACCAAAGACAGGATCCATAAAGCCTCCTTGTAAATAGGGTGGAATGGGGGCCAGGTCAATTTGGTGAATCAGTAAATGTGGCAGAAATTCATCTCTCTTCTCCTTCATTCTCTTCCAGATGACATAAGACTTGATGTCAGTTTCGATTATGGGGAGAAGACACAAGTTTCAAGGCTCAGCGATGATGGAGTGGCAAGTTTTGCTTGCTGTTTCATTGTGTCTTGTTGCTAATTGTGATCATTGCTGTTGTTTTAGAATTCTTTCCTATGCAATATTACTTTTTTATTGCTTTTAAATTGTTGCTTTTTAAGTTGTCCTTGTAAAGGAAAGTGTTCTGCTAATGTTGATTGTATTCTGAATTGCTTCAAGAAGCCTCATAGCAATGAATAATATTAAGAGTAATAATTATTTTAACTGCCTTAATTATAATAAAGCATTGACATGCATATTTTAAATTAGCGGTTAAGGTCTTAAACTACACATTTTAATAGTTTCACATCTGTCAGAGACTGCCTCCAGGTCCCAGCTCACAGAGGACCAACGCTAGCCAGCGGTAATATACAAAAGTCTTTATTAAAGTACATTATCCATTTTCAAACCCTAGCGTGCGTCTCTACGTCTAGACCCTAGACCGGCGAAGCTCCGTCTGAGTCTCCGCCCCCTGTACACCAGCTTAAGACTCTAGCCTTACTCCACCTTTTCCGTCTCTCCTTCCGCCTCTGGGTCCTACCACCCCCCGGGGTCCCTTCCTTCCTGGACGCTTCGGAGGCGGACCCCTCAGACTCTTCCCCCTCCCTTCGGCGGGCTTTAGGACCTGGCTCCCTATCCGGGCTGCTCATTGCGCCACCCTCTTGTACATTTGAACTTGGCGCGCGCGCGCTGCCTCCGACCTTCCTTTTGACCGTTTCCTCGCTCTCTGATGCAGGCGTGGCTAACCCTGACTCATGTCCTTCCTCTGACGGAAGGCTGCCTGATGCCGATGCCTGGGACTCCTCCCCCCTACTGCTCTCCGGTGGGGAAGCTGGTCCCGATTTCCAGCTGCTGCTCTCTGAGTCCCCTCTGGCCCCTTCTTCCTGAGGTGTTCCCTCTGGCAACCCCCTAGTTCTGACCACGGGAGCCCCTTTCTGTGAATCCTCCGATTCGCTGGAGAGACTTAGAGACCTCGGGCGGCTCTCATCGCTCACTTCCCCCTCGGATTCCTCCCCCTCGGTCTCTAATTCCTCCCTTTCCTGTCCCTCTGCTCCTGAGCCCCTGACATCCATCCCCCCCTCAAAGCCCCCCCTTCCCCCCTCCCCTCCTTCCGGTGTGGGTACTGGGTGCTCCGTCGTAGCGGGGGTGAGTGCCGGATACAGTTCGTCCCCCGTGTCGTACATCAAACCGGCTAGGTCCGGCTCGTTCTCCGTGCACTCGTTGACGTCGATCTCCTCTGCTTCCATGTCTCTGCCTTCGTGTTCGAACCCCACGTCCTCCCCCCACACGTCCGTGTCCGTCTCGCCCCCGTTCCCCTCTGAGGGTGATGTCTGCCAAGGACCCCCCAGCCACTTCTTGCGCCACTGCTCCTCTGGTCGATCGTCCCACCAATAAGAGCGGTCTGAGGCAGACCCCGAGGGTGAGCCCTCCGGGGAGCGTGTGTCTGGTGCCGGTTCCTCATCCGAGGCGAACCCCTGGAACGTGCTGGCTGAAAGTGTGGGTGTGAAGAGCCAGTCGTCGAAATACTCGGCTGGCATGGGCCTGTGTGGGAAGAGGGCATGAAATTCTTCCTTGAGCAGAGGCTCCTCCAAGGCATAGTCCGGCACCCAACTGTTGGCACTGGCCGGGGTACCCTCTCTGGCTAGGAGATATTCTACTCCCTCTTCCCCCCATCTCGAGTCTAAAATCTCTGTGACCTCGTTGATGTGTCCCCCTCTTGGCGACCCTCCCTTTCTGGGCCCTTCTCTTAGCGGGTCTGGCGCTGTGCCTGGCTCCTGAAATCTATGAGGTGCTTTGTAGGGCGTGAGCACCGATCTATGGAACACCGGATGCATTCTGGAACCCTCCGGAAGTGCCAACCGGAAGGCCACTGGATTGACCTGTGCCTGGACTTGGTAAGGCCCTAGCTGCTTATGCCCTAGCTTCTTCTTCGCTAACGATCTGGTCGGCACTGCTTGCGCTGCTAACCAGACCCAGTCTCCCACCTGTATGTCTTCCCCAACTCTTCTGTGTCTGTCAGCCTGCAGTTTGTATGCGTGCTTTGCTAGTTCTAACTGCCTCCTGAGCTGTTCGTGGACTTCCTGCAACTCCGACGCTAAATCTTCCGCTGCCTGTGGCTCCCCCTCCCCCACTCTCTCTAAACCCGGGAAGGTTCTGGGATGCCTCCCGTTGTTGGCGAAGAACGGCGTCACCCCTGTCGACACGTGCTTCGTATTGTTGTACGCGAACTCTGCGAGGGGCAGGTAGTCTACCCATGTCGTAGGCTGCTGATTGGCGTAACATCTCAGGTACTGCTGCATGATGGCGTTGACCCTCTCCGCTTGCCCGTTGGTCTGTGGGTGTCTCGCCGACGCTAGGTTGATCTTGACGTTCAGGATGCCCATCAGCTTCTGCCAGAAGTTCGAGATGAACTGTCGCCCCCGGTCGGAGAGAATAGACCGTGGCAGACCGTGGACTTTAAACACGTGGTCTATGAACAGTCTGGCGGTCTGTTCCGCCGTGGCCACCTTCGCACACGGAATGAAGTGTGCCATTTTGGTGAACATGTCCACCACCACTAGCACTGCTGTCTTTCCCCTCGAACTGGGCAGGTCCGTGACAAAGTCCAGGGCCACCCTCTCCCACGGTTCCGATGGTGTCTGCAGCGGTTCCAGCAGTCCTGCCGGCGGTCTGTGAACTGACTTGGCCCTCTGGCAGGTGTCGCATCTCGAGACGTAATCGGCTACTTCCCCCCGCATCTTGGGCCACCAAAAGTCTCTGGCCACTAATTCCACCGTCTTTTCTTTGCCAAAGTGCCCGGCGGTGGGAGCGTCGTGTAGCTGCTGCAGTATCCTTGCGCGGAGGTCGTCTCCCGGCACGTAGAGCGCTCCCTTGCGGATGAGTAACCCGTCTCTTATCTGGAACTCGTCGTCCTTCGCCGTGCCCTTGTGCACCTCCTCCATCTTGGTTCGTGCGAAGGGGTCCTCCTGCAGCGCTTGACGTACGGCGTCCAGGTCCACGGTTGCCGAAGCGCATGCCCACGCTTCCGGTGCGAAAATGTGCTTGGCCGCCGACGGTGCCGCCTCCTCGAGGTATTGCGGCTTTCTGGACAATGCATCCGCCATTACGTTGTTGTCGCCCGGGATGTACTCTATCTTGAAGTCGAAGTCCGCGAAGAACTCCGCCCATCTAATGTGCCTCTGGTTCAGGAACCTCGCCGTGCGCCAGTACTCTAGATTCTTGTGGTCCGTGCGGACCTGCACTGTGTGTCTGGCTCCGATAAGGAAGTGCCGCCATGCCTTGAACGCTGCATGGATGGCTAGCAACTCCCTGTCCCAGATGGTGTAATTCTGCTCCGACTTGCTGAGCTTCCTCGAGTAGAAGGCGCACGGCCTCCAGTCCCCCTGCTGGTCTTGTTGCAACAGGACGGCTCCCACGGCTCTGTCTGAGGCGTCTGTCTCCACCCTCATCGGTCTGCTGGGATTCACATGCAGCAGCTGCTCTTCGGACGCGAAGAGGCGCTTGAGTTTCTGAAAGGACTGCTCCGCTTGCTCCGTCCAGATGAATTTCTTCTTCTTGGAGCTGAGCGTGTCGGTGATGTCTGCCGTCTGCATAGCGAACCCCTTGATGAACTTGCGGTAAAAGTTGGCAAAGCCGACAAACCGCTGGACTTCCTTCCGATTGCGCGGGCTTTTCCAGTCCAATACTGAGCGAACCTTGGCGCTGTCCATGGCGAGCCCCTTGTCCGACAGTTTGTAGCCTAGGAAATCCACCTCCGTCATGTCGAACTGGCACTTCTCCAGCTTGGCGTACAGCCTGTGCTCCTTCAGTCTCTGCAGAACTTCCCTGACATCCCTCTCGTGCGCTTCTCGCGACTCAGAAAATATCAGGATGTCGTCCAGGAAGCATACGCACTTCTTGTAAAGGAGTCCCGCCAACACGTGATGCATGAAGGCTTGAAAACAGTGAGAGCCATTTTGTAATCCGAAGGGCATAACTCTGTATTCGTAGGTGCCCAGTGGCGTGAACATGGCCGTCTTCCACTCGTCGCCCTCCCGCATGCGAATCAGGTTGTACGCCCCTCGCAGATCCAACTTGGTAAAAACGCGTCCTTTTCTCACCGTCGCGAGCAGGTCGTCTATCTTGGGCATGGGGAAGGCCGAGGGCTTGGTTTTCGAGTTCAAAATTCTATAGTCCACCACCAGTCTTTTTTGGGGCGTATCCCGCTTCTTCACAAAGAATACTGGGCTGCCTCCCACCGCTTTCGACTCCCGGATGAACCCGCGCTTCAAATTGTGATCTATGAACTCCCTGAGTTCCTGCAGTTCATCCTCAGACATGGAATACAGTTTCCCGGTTGGCAGCGTCGCCCCCGGCAGGAGGTCAATCTTGCAGTCATAGGGTCTGTGCGGAGGTAGCTTGTCCGCCTCCTTCTCACAGAATACCTCCAAAAATTCCGCATACTTGAGAGGCACTGCTTGCAGCGTGCCCAAATGTAGCTGCGGGTCATCCTCTTCCCCTTCTGGGCTGGGTAGGATGCAATGCTCCGCACAGTAGGAGGAGCCAAAAGTCAGTTGGCGTTGGTACCAAGCCAATGCTGGGCTGTGCCTGTGCAGCCAACTCATGCCCAAAACTACGGGCGTGTCCGACAATTGGGTGACATTGAAGCTGATGACTTCCCGGTGATTCCCAATTTGCATCACCATCGGTGGTGTTTGCTGTACCACCTGCCCCCCCAGCAGTTCCCTGCCATCTACTGTGACCACCTTCAGGGGCAGCGTGGCTGGCAGTAGCGCTATGTTGTGTTGCTGAATAAACTCCAGTCCTATAAAGTCCGCATTACTGCCAGAGTCAATCGTAATAGGCACTTCTAAGGTGAGTCCATTGGGCAGCTGGAGCGATGCGGTGAGCTGCACCACTGGTTTGGGCGGGAGGGGGTCTGTGGGCTGCAAAATCTCTGGGGACTTCTTCACTGACTCGTCTGGCTGGGCCCCAGTGCCTCCGTTTCCAGCCAGACTCCGTCGTTTCCCTGCTGTGGTCCTCTCTGCTGATTTGCTTCCATTACTGTCAATGAAGCTGCAGTGTGCTTGTGGAGCCTCTGGGGACACTCTTTCGCCATGTGCTGTCCACTGTCGCAGATATAGCACTTCCTGTTCCCTCTAGGCGGCTTCGTTTTGACTGCTCCCGGTGTTAAGGCTCTGGTTGCTGAGTGAGCCCTAGCACCGCCAATCTCCATCGGCTCTTCGCCCCCTCCCTGTGGAGGCGTGGACTGCGCACGCGCGACATCCCTGGGCAGGAGGGGGGGGCCCTCTCGCTGGTGTGCGTCCCCAACGCCCTTCTTCTTTGCTCCATGGGCGTTCTTCCAGCCGCACACCCACCGTTAGCGCTCTTTCAACCACTTGCTGAGTGCTTTTGGGTCTCTCCCCCCTTGCGATCTCATCCTTGACCTGCGGGTTCAATCCCTCCCAAAAGAGGTCTCTAACAGGCGGAGAATCCTTATCCCACCCCAGGACGTTGACCAATGCAAAAAAGCGGGAATGAAACTGCCTTACGCTGGCTTTCCCTTGTCTTAGCCCAAATATGTCCTTCCGGGCAATGTCAATGTCAATGTTTGATAAAAAGCAGGAATCCATTGCTTTAATGAATGCATCTGCGCTTCGGAGCACTGGATCCTTATCTCTCCACAGATTGCGCAGCCTTGCTTTCGCGTCCCCTTGCAAATGGGACAAGATAAACCCCACCTTCTCTTGCTCATCTCTAAAGTCTTTTTCCAGCAGTTTCAGCGCAAACTGCACGTCTGCTCGGAAATTGGGGTAGTGCTGTAAATTCCCATCGAACTGAGATACAAGGCTGCCTCCTCTCTTCCCCAACCCAATCCCCTCGGATCTGGGTCCCGGTTGCCCCTGCTTCGCAAGCACTTCCAACCTGGCTTGGAGATCTCTGCAGGCAGCAGCCGCTTCGTCTTCTCTCTTCCTGGATGCGATTACCTCCGCGTTGAGTTGTGTCACCGCATTTGCAAGGCAGCTATTTGCTGTTCGGTAGTCATTTCGCCTGACTCTTGTGAGCTCGCGAGGCACCAGTCTTCTTCCCGCACTGCGTATACTCACGCAGCGACTCCTTCGGTGAAGAAAACTGATGAAATTTGAGACGGAGCTTACTGTCAGAGACTGCCTCCAGGTCCCAGCTCACAGAGGACCAACGCTAGCCAGCGGTAATATACAAAAGTCTTTATTAAAGTACATTATCCATTTTCAAACCCTAGCGTGCGTCTCTACGTCTGGACACTAGACCGGCGAAGCTCCGTCTGAGTCTCCGCCCCCTATACACCAGCTTAAGACTCTAGCCTTACTCCACCTTTTCCGTCTCTCCTTCCGCCTCTGGGTCCTACCACCCCCCGGGGTCCCTTCCTTCCTGGACGCTTCGGAGGCGGACCCCTCGGACTCTTCCCCCTCCCTTCGGCGGGCTTTAGGACCTGGCTCCCTATCCGGGCTGCTCATTGCGCCACCCTCTTGTACATTTGAACTTGGCGCGCGCGCGCTGCCTCCGACCTTCCTTTTGACCGTTTCCTCGCTCTCTGATGCAGGCGTGGCTAATCCTGACTCATGTCCTTCCTCTGACGGAAGGCTGCCTGATGCCGATGCCTGGGACTCCTCCCCCCTACTGCTCTCCGGTGGGGAAGCTGGTCCCGATTTCCAGCTGCTGCTCTCTGAGTCCCCTCTGGCCCCTTCTTCCTGAGGTGTTCCCTCTGGCAACCCCCTAGCTCTGACCACGGGAGCCCCTTTCTGTGAATCCTCCGATTTGCTGGAGAGACTTAGAGACCTCGGGCGGCTCTCATCGTTCACTTCCTCCTCGGATTCCTCCCCCTCGGTCTCTAATTCCTCCCTTTCCTGTCCCTCTGCTCCTGAGCCCCTGACAACATCTGAATTCTTTACTGTGTTCTAGCTTATAGATTTTGATTTTAACCTACATATATATGAGAGCCAGTGTGGTGTAGTGGTTAAGAGCGGTAGTCTCGTAATCTGGGGAACCGGGTTCGCGTCTCCGCTCCTCCACCTGCAGCTGCTGGGTGACCTTGGGCCAGTCACACTTCTCTGAAGTCTCTCAGCCCCACTCACCTCACAGAGTGTTTGTTTTTTGGGGGGGGAGGGAAAGGAGAATGTTAGCCGCTTTGAGACTCCTTAGGGTAGTGATAAAGCGGGATATCAAATCCAAACTCTTCTTCTTCTTCTTCTTCTTCTTCTACATGTTCTTTATCTCTATATAAGTCCATATTCTGGTTTGTGACTGTAATAAATTGATTCGTTCATTCAATAAAGCTTCGGTGGTTTTGAAATTCAGTAAATTGTCTCTGCCTCCATTTTTGGGTATTGAGGGAAACGCTCTATAAAATAATCAGAAAACATCAGGGTTGTAGTCAACATCAGTCCTTTCCACAGCAGACCTATTTAAATTGATGGGCACAAATTACGTGGCTGTGTTCATTTTGACGCATCTCTTCTGAGTAAAACTCAGTTGACTACTCCTCACAGGATATCATGGAATTGTAGAGTTGGAAGGGACCACAAGAGTCATCTAGTCCACCCCCTGCAATGCAGGAATATTTCCCCCAACGTGGGGCTCAAACCCACGACCCTGAGATGCAGAGTCTCACACTCTACTGACTGAGCTATGGGCAGATATCTTGTTTGATAAATGTGTCCCTTGGAAACATGTTGGTTTTATCCTCTCTGCAGGAGTTGCTATGCCTGATCATTCCACCTAGTTCTGTCGAAAGAGAGGTGGGGGTTGTTTTCTGATTTCTTAATTGTGAATATTTGGGGGGGAGGGGAGGCATAGGTGGAAAGGAGATACTCAGATGGACCAGAGTGAAATGGGGCCGAGTGAAATGGGGGCTTCGGGATGGCTTGGGGAAGTCTAAAAGTGTCACATCCAAACCAAAACTCTTGGTTGTTGGATGCCCCTGCCTTCTGTCATCATTTGAGCTTTCCTCTGCTTCCCTTTCAAGCTGCTGTCTGGAAGGAGGCCAAAGCCCACTTAAACATAAGAATGATTATAAGAAAGCATTCATTCAGCAGCCAGAGTTGTATGAAGACAATGTGCTAGGAGGAGAATGAGCTAATTAAACCATTCTGCAACACACACACACACACACACACACACACACACACACTGCAATCCGAACCCCAGTGCTGTTATGAGGACAATGGTCACAACCACACATTTCAAGAAGCATTGCACTAAGAGTCACAGATTCACCCAACACATCCTGGGAACCTCTGTTTGCTACAGATCTAACATCTCTCAGCACCCTTGGCAAACTACAGTTCCCAGGATTCTTGAGGGAAAGCCTGGACTCTTTCAAGTGGTGTAAGAGCTTTAAATGTGTGGTGTGGAATTCCTCCAAAAGAATCGGGGAACTGTGCAACCCTCTCTCTCTCAGGCTACGGTCCTGCCCCAGGCTCAGGAGGAGGAGGAGGGCTCTTTATTAGATTAGGTTTGTATCCTGCCTTTCTATTTTCATGCTCAAGGCAGCTAAACCGTCAGAACTACATAAATCAATTATAACAATCAATACAATAAGAATAGCAATAAGAATTATTTACCAAATCTAAATAATCTGATAGAAAATTGAGGGAGGGGTGATCTCTCCATCGGCTGCAGTCTTTAGACACAACATTTCAATGAACATTGTTGTTGTTGTTGTTGTTGTTATTTATTTCATTTCTATACCACTTTATATTTTCAAGAAAAATCTCAAAGCAGTTTACAACATATTAAAACATAAATAAAACAATCTGAAGAATGTCAAATATAGAGTATACAGTTAAAGCAACATAGTTAACCAAAACCTGAAATATTAAAGATTTCAGAATAAAACATTACAAAGGAAGTCAACTACAGAATACATATTTAACACAAAGTTAACAGAAACAAAACAAAAAACTTAAGCATCCCCCCCCCAAAAAAAACCAACATTGCTAAGTAAATTCAAATATAAAATGCACATTTAAAACAGCAGAATTCCCAAGAGAATAAAATATGATCATAAGCATGACACGGCTGTTTAGCAGGCACAAAAAGATGGGGCAAAAGAATCCAATAGTTTGGGTTTCTTGTCAGGCCGAGCGATGTCCCTCTGGTCTCACCAGGAGCCTCTTTAGTAGAGCTGGTGTCTGGGCCCTGCCCCCCAGGCCAGGTGGAAAGGGCCTTGCAGGAAGCGGCCTTCACAACTCACAACCGGCCAAGGCCATCATGATGACACACAGTTCAATAGGGCAAGGTTTCTGGCAGGTGGGCATCTAAAGCCTACCAGATTGTCCACGCAGACCTTGTTGGTCCACTTGCAACCTCTCTAGGTGGAGCAAAGTACTTCATGGTATTGATTGATGCTTTTTCCAGGTACATTCATGTGTTCATGCTCAAGCAGAAATCAGAAGCATTTCCGAGGTTCAAGGAATTCTGTGCTTGGTTGCAAAATGTCCATGGAAAGCAACTGCAAAACCATTGGTTGGCTTTGTGGGAATGTTCAGGGATGCAGGAGAGGATATATTGTGAGATTATATCCTAGTCCAACTTGTGCTAACAAGTTCCCAAAATATCAGCAGAGTTTATAACATTCCCCCTTTTAAGTTCGCAACGGTAACGTTTGCACAGGTTCGCTAGAACCTCTATAATAATTACTCTGGTAATTTCCCCCTTTTGATCCCTCTTAAATACAAGACACGACACAGTCTTTATAAAAGTATAAAAGAGTTTACTCACGTTCTGTTCACAATATGATCCCAGAAGGCAGACAGGCTTAAAAAGGTAAAATACATTTAGAATCTATCTTATAGGAAGATAGTCCTATCCTCCTCTCTTGGCTGAGAGCCAAGAGGGCATCCTGCTTCTTCGAAAGATGAAGATGAGAGAGGCAAGAGGTAAGAGAGAGAGATGGCTGCCTGCCGTGTGCTTTTATCATTTACCTGCACAGGTGAGGCCACACCCACCTCTGGTCACATGCGGAGGAAGTCCGTCCCCAGGAAGTTTACCTGCTTGCTGGACAGACATCCCTCCCCATGTTCTAACATGTACACTCTAGGAATGTTGTCATTGACTGCTCCTGTGTTTACATCCCACAGGCTTTCATTGAGTTCTGTGGACACAGTAAAAAAAAAGCTGCCATCTGGTTTCTCTCGGGATGTTCGGATTATGGAACACAGATTTGCTCTCCACCGTAACCATGTCTCTCAGCATACCACTTTATTTCCCCCCAGATAGGTGGCTACTATTCACTTGTAGGAAGATGTGCTTATTTAGATTACAACATTGCAGTGGGAACAAAAGCCACCTTTCTTCTCTCAAGAGGGTTAGTCGAGTTTCTGTTGTTACGGAAAAATCCAGGTGGGAGGCTGCTCAGAGCCCGTGGGTCCCTGCGGAACAAAGAAGGAGTCCAGCCACCAACCGGAGCAAATAGGGGAGACCAAGGTTTATCGCGCAACAGGTTCAGAGAGGAATTGAACCCCGAGAATGGGGTGACAAGGACTTTTAAAAGTTCCTATCTTATCCCAGCAGACAGTTCGCTAAACATCACCACTCCATCAGAAAAGAGGAGGGTTATACATGATTAACATAGGAGGAATGTGTTGGGGTAACATGCAAATACAGGATATGTCTTGGGAAATCCGCTCCACTTCCCGGTGGGGAGGAGTTGCGGTGGACCACGTGGCCACCCACTCCCCACCAGGGGCGGGGGACTTTGTCCCCCGTTGCCTATGGGATCCCGGCCACGTCAGAGCCCGGCCAGCCAACCCCCAGAGTGTCGGAATTCAAGCCTATATCAGTAGTAACTGGCAACTCTCCAGGCACCCGGCTTGATCTCCTGTTGACCTCCCTGTCTGCATTCCCCAGCAAGATCCAGGTTAAGGTCGCGATAGGCTGAGAAGAACACCCCCCCTCTTTCTTGCCCCCCCCCCCCGGCAGGGGAAAGAGATAGACAGAAACATATTTACATGCCTTTATGTCTGTCTTTGCAGCGTTACAAAAAACATGACTGCTCTCTTCAAGCTCCAGCAGTCGAGAGACCAACACTTCCTGTACTTCCTGTACAGGAACAATAGGAAGAGCTCATATTACACTCTGAGCTAATTCCGGTGCTTCGCACTGTGAATTGACTGTCCCTCTGTTTCCCACGGACAGTCCCAATATTCCCATCATGTTTTGTTTTCAAGCTAGCAGTTGGCAGCTGCATTGCATCCATATCGTAATGTACTCCCCCATATGAATCAATGTGAGCTGCGAACAAAGCTTGATCCAGAGAAGAAAACAAACAGTTGTTATACATATAACCATCCCCTGTTGTTTCAGTTCCACCCTTGGAACTACCCGCCACTGGTTTCCCCAGTGTACCTCTCTGGTTGTCTGACTTCCAAGGAATGAGTGCATCTGCATTACCTTGGCTAGGGAATGTAGTGTTACGCTTAGCAACTCCCTGTTGTGTCTTTGTCTCTGACTTGGACACACCGTTAACCTGTCTTGAGTTCTCAACAATAGTAACACATGCAACAGCTGAGTTAGCAAACCCTTTTGAATATTTCTTGGGTGGTACACCCTTTGTAACTCTCTCAGACCTGCGTATGAGGTGCTGATCCTCTCTGCTCACTGGTTCAGTCTCAGGACTCTTTGGAGAACCAGTTCCAATAGTAAACAGTGGTTCATCCTCCACTTGTGAAGGTCTATCTATTATGTGAGATTTCCTCTCAATGACAGTGTCAACTGAGCTCTTTGAGCTATCACTGTCACTCTCAGTACCACTGTAATCAGTAAAATCATCATCATCATCTGAATTGTTCTCAGTGGGAAATGTGTGAACAATTACTTTCTCCTGTTCAGGAGCACGCTCTATAAATTTTGTGAGAATCACCTGACCAGATTCAGACAAAATTACTGTGTAGAGACCCTTTTCATAACCCACAAAAATGCCTTTTGCATTCTTTACTCCACCTGAAGCTTCAGTCAAGACATGAGACCCAAAAACCTTAAAATGGGCTACAGAAGGTTTTCTGTGGAATAGCTTTTCAAAAGGAGAACTTCCTAAACCTTTTGAAACCCTTCTTAACCAAGAGTAACAATAACACAATAAAGATTCAGCCCAATACTCATGTGGCAAATGTGAACTCAGCAATTGTGCCTTCATGCCCTTTTGTAATTCTTTGTTTACTTGCACACAGACACTTTTGTTCCATGCACCTGCTGAAACAGCAGTCTTGTGCCTTATCCCTTTCTTATCCAGGAAATCCTGAAAACCCTGCAAAAGAAAAACTGGCTTTTCATCTGTGAAAAGACAATCAATGTTAGCATCATGAACATTCTTAACCTTGTCACAAAACTCTTTAAACCTTTCTAAGGCTTCTTGTGGTTTGTGCAATATGTATATCCACACATAATGAGAGGAATAATCCACACACACAAGATAATATCTTGCATTGCCTCTAGATGGTGCTAGAGGACCAATCACATCAGCATACACTCGCTGAAAAGCTTTGGTTACTTTCGCCGTCTTCTGGACGTCCTTCGCCACACCTGCAAGAGAAATCATGTTAGACTCAGATGCATTACAATTTATGCAATCACTTTGATCAAAAGTCAACAAATACAGTCCATTTTTCTCTCTGGCAGAAAGATACAGCTCTCCATCTTTGAAGATTTTTGCAGCTTTCTCTATCATAGGACAATGTCAGTCCTTTCTTTGCGATCTGCGAAACACTCAGCAGATTGAACTTTAAATCAGGAACCAAATATACATTGTTAATAGTCAAGTTCAGACTCTCAAGATACACAGTTCCAAACCCGGTCGCTTCCAGCTCCTGGCCATTGGCCTGTTTCACAGCGAAGCTTTGCTTCTTAAACGTAGAAAACAGTTCTCGGCGCGACGTCATGTGTTGCGTGCAGCCCGTGTCCAAAACAAAAGCGTTTTCCACTTCTGGTGTGGCTTTTAGTGACATCAAAGCCATAGCTGGTTCCACCTGGGACTTAGTACGACTTTTGCCTGACGCCTCAGGCTTTGCTGAGCTCCCCTTAGCTCCTTTCTGTTGACATGGCGTCTTACAGTTCCGCTGAAGATGCCCAGTCTCTCCACAACTGCAACAACAAACAACGTTCAGAGCTTCAGCTTGCTCTTCTCTTGCAATAGCAGTGGGGGCGCTACAACTCCGAGCCTCACTCCCCCTGTCAGCAACATCCGTTGCAGCAAGAACAGGAACAGCAACAGTTCCTTCACTCCCCCTTTTGGGGTCAAAGCTCTTCTCAGCTTTCGATGAGCTTTCAAGAATCTGGCTATCGCTTTCTTGGCTCTCTCTCTCTGGTGGTGCAGTTAACTCTTGTCCCTTGCTTCCCATCCCAGCTCCACAAGCTTTTCGGATGGATTGCCAAGCGACCTGTGGCTCCACAGCATCCAACAGAATAGGCTCAAGATCAGCTTCCACATTCTCAGCCAGAATTCTGATCAAACGCTGCTTAAGCTCATTTTGAACTTCAGCCTTCCTCCCCTGTGCATGTCCAGCATCAGGCAGTGGGGATTGCACTAAGTGCCAAAGTTGCTCTCCCACCAGTAAATATTCCATTGCAAAACTCCACTGTTCCCAGTTTTGCCCACTCAGCTTCTGACTGAATAAGGCCATCTTGAATCCAAGCCTCAGCTCTCAGTCACGCGCTGGTAATATCCAATAGCTGGTTGTTTACTGCCTTGCACCTGGCAGCTAAATGCAGGCTGTCTTGAAAGTCCCTCCAAGAGCAGTGAGATAACAGACAAAACACCAGTGTTTTTCCAGCCTCTCACAGTCCCAGCCTCACTTCCGGTTTGTAATTTTCCACTTTCTTTTCAAGCTTACTAGCTCCGAAGTAGCTGAAAAGACTGATGTCTCGTTGCTTAGCAACTGGACTTGGCTGACCGGCTATAGCAAAGCTTATCAGTCCTAAGGAATTCGAAGAATGTGGCTCTCTCTCAGTGCTGTTTCTTTATCCAAAAAACAGCTTCTGTGAACCAGAGAAAAAATCAATCTGTGTTCACTCTTTTAGCCCATAAATCAGCATACCTTAGGGGTTCCGTTGCTCGCAGCTTATCAGCAAAAACGCCTCCTCCGGTGCTCAGCTGTCCTTTGTAGCTTCCATCCGCCCGCTACCACAACTTCCTTTATCTCCTTGCAGAGGATGAATTACGATCCATCAACCTCTTTTGCTGCTTTCATGGATCGATGCCATTGGCTCCGTGCTACCAGATGTCAGAATTCAAGCCTATATCAGTAGTAACTGGCAACTCTCCAGGCACCCGGCTTGATCTCCTGTTGACCTCCCTGTCTGCATTCCCCAGCAAGATCCAGGTTAAGGTCGCGATAGGCTGAGAAGAACACCCCCCTCTTTCTCCCCCCCCCCCGGCAGGGGAAAGAGATAGACAGAAACATATTTACATGCCTTTATTTCTGTCTTTGCAGCGTTACAAAAAACATGACTGCTCTCTTCAAGCTCCAGCAGTCGAGAGACCAACACTTCCTGTACAGGAACAATAGGAAGAGCTCATATTACACTCTGAGCTAATTCCGGTGCTTCGCACTGTGAATTGACTGTCCCTCTGTTTCCCACGGACAGTCCCAACATTCCCATCATGTTTTGTTTTCAAGCTAGCAGTTGGCAGCTGCATTGCATCCATATCGTAACACAGAGAACTTCCTCTTTGGCTCACTTCCTCAATCACCCGCCCTCCCTCCCTATTTTGCAGGTTAGGCAATGGCCTTGCTATGGACTTCGGTTGGTCGCCTTGGTTGTCCGAGGGGCCTGGTAGGAATTTTTCCACTTGGCAAATTGGCACTGGACACTTGGTTTTCGCCTACCTCGTAGCAATCGTCACAACTTTGTTCGGGTTGTGGTTGGGCATTGTTTCACCTTGTGTGGAGGAGGGGAGGTGTGGTCGCCACCTGCCCCCTCCATGCTTAAGGGTATTCCATTAAAGGAATCCGGGGTGTTGATCTAGTCTGAAGCCCGGCTGGGGGGCTAAGGCCTTGACAGGACCCCGACGGGAGCACCAGGGGGAGCTTGAGATGGTTCGCATCGACAGGGCTCCCCCTACCGGTGGCTTGCCCTTACTGAGACTTCCTGCACAATGGGCAGGAGTCAGATATAGTCAGGTCCAATCAATGCCTAAGCCAATACCACTCACATTCTTTAATTTCAATAAAGTTGTGGCCAAAATTTGCCCAGTAACATAAACCTAATATCCGTGTCCTTGTGTGAGTCATTTCCAACGAGGGGGTGGCTGCGGGGTCTCGACACCCAAGTACATTCTAAGCACCTACTGCAAGAGGACAATAGAACTTTGGTTTGCATAGTCTGCCGCCTGGGTAAGTCCGGAGGAGAGCTTTTGCCCAGCGATTGTCACCTACGGGTAAAGTACCTTCCTGTGAGTAGGTGACCTCCCGCTTGGGGAATTCTGGCGGGGACCGAGGGGTTCCCAAGTCCTTGGCCAACGACGCAGACTGGTGGTGGATTGAAGAAAATCGGTGAAACCAGTGGTTTTCTATGAATTTCCAAGTGTTTTTAGGCTTTTTTAATACAGACGGTTCTTTTCGGAAGTGGCCTGGCCTGACATTGCTACATTGTATCTAGCTGGACCATAAAGAAGGCTCATCGCCAAAGAATTGATGCTTTTGAATTCTGGTGCTGGAGGAGACTCTTGAGAGTCCCATGGACTGCAAGAAGATCAAACCTCTCCATGCAAAAGGAAATCAGCCCTGAGTGCTCACTGGAAGGACAGATCCTGAAGCTGAGACTCCAAGACTTTGGCCACCTCATGAGAAGAGAAGACTCCCTGGAAAAGACCCTGATGTTGGGAAAGATGGAGGGCGCAAGGAGAAGGGGACGACAGAGGATGAGATGGTGGGACAGTGTTCTCGAAGCTACCAGCATGAGTTTGGCCAAACTGCGGGAGGCAGCGGAAGACAGGAGGGCCTGGCGTGCTCTGGTCCAGGGGGTCACACAGAGTCGGACACGACTAAACGACTAAACAACATCTAGTTTTGATTGGATTAACAGGGTAACAAAGTTTCGATTGACTCAGTCCGTTGTTCTCGCAGCGGGAGCTGTCATCACCTTGTCAGCGCTCAGTGTAGCGTGCAAAACAGCTGGAGCTGAGCTGCCTCTGCAGAGCCATGGCATTGCTGCGATTGGCTGAAGGGCTACATTCAACGCCATCTGATTGGCTAGAGCGCATCCTCATGCAAATACATTGTTCATTCATAAAATACATCGATCGTGCATAGCATACGGGGTCAGAAATGTCGCTTTCTTCTCGGGGTTTTGGACTTTTGTGCGGTGCTTGGTGCAACGTTGTGACGGGGCGAGGGGCGTCCTAGTGTGGCAGGGTTCCCTTGAGGTCATCGCCTCGGGCTCTACGTCTCTTACTCGGGAGTAAGACTTCGTTCATATGCCCCCCCTCCATTCCGTAACACTCTTCATATGGACTTCATGGAGTGTGCACTCTCGCAGGGTCTGCTTCCAGAAGCTACTATTGCAGATGTAGATATTTTGGCAGAAATGGTTTACAAATATGCACGATGGCAAGCAGGCAGACAGGAACAGTTACAAAGCAACCTTGGTCCTGCCTAGCCTGGAAGCTGTTTCCAACTAGTGAAATGGAAACCTTTCAGCAAACTTTACAACCATCTACAAAGCCCGAAGTTTGTAGGATTCTCTTCTTTCAGCTGTGTCTTGGCTCTGTGCTCGCAAGTGTTGTAGTGACTTTCAGGTAACTTGGAAAGCATGGTAATGATGTCTTGGTTCTGAAGAATGATATTTCCCCCAGTCTGACTTAGTTATCCTGGTGATGATTCAGCTAGATGTTCTACACGCTGACCATATTCCAGAAGGGGTTGGTTGTCTTGGCCTTGCTTTGGCTTACTGAGATCTGTCTTCTCCCTATAGGTGCTCATTCTAAAATGGATAATTGTAACGTTTGACTTCATTGATCAGAAGGATAATATGAATGCTCTCTATGGTTTCTTCTTCCGCTTCTTACAATATGAGAAATTGGTAAGAAAAAAAGGAATGTGTTATTTTGAAGGAACTCGCTTTTATTCTGACATTAACCCAAATCAAACAATAAAGAGTACTTTCCGACCACACAACAGGACAACATGTGAAAAGTGGGGCCTTAAATACATTTGAAGTATTTAAGTGCCTTGAACTAATAATTTCTTGTTTGCATGTTCTACCCCAGCTGCTGCTCCCTGTTCAGTTCAGCTGGGGGATTAATTATGCCTTGTCAGTTGATTCGTCAGGGTCTGTTCCATACATGCCGGGTGGATAAAACGACTAATTCATGTCATGTCTAACTGGTTTGAGCAAAAGGCTTCTCAAAAGCTAGGGCATGTCATAAAATACGGCAATGTACAAAAGTGGGTGGAGGGTGGACATTAAAATCAGTCCAAAGAATTCAAATGTCTGGGTGCTCAAGAAATGTTTAAATGATAGCACAGAGCTGTTGGCATAAAAAAGGTCTTCAAGAGATACCTGAAAGTCAGCATTTCATTCCAGATCAGCCTTCTCACGGATTCAGTCACTTGTGCAGACAGCTCAACTTCTTCAACCAATGACCTCCTGCAGAGTGTAGCCACAAAAGAGAGTTTTGGGAGGACTGGAGGACAGGCTTGCAGTTCATTCAGGGCAGAAGCAATGGGAGAAGGGCCATAGCTTAGTGGTAAAGCAGCTGCTTACATGCAGAAGCTCTCCGGTTCAATCTGTTGTATCTCCAGCTAGAATGTCCTCTGTCTGAAACCCTGGAGAGTTTTTGCCATCCATTGTGGACAAGACTGAGCTAGATAGAGCCATAGTGGGACTCAGTATAAGGCAGCCTCCTATTGTCCCAGCAACAAGCCTTTGTGTTGGTGCTGACCTTTAAAGCCCTAAACGGCCTCCGTCCAGTATACCTGAAGGAGCATCTCCACCCCCATCGTTCAGCCCGGACACTGAGATCCAGCGCCGAGGGCCTTCTGGCGGTTCCCTCATTGCGAGAAGTAAGGTTACAGGGAACCAGGCAGAGGGCCTTCTCGGTAGTGGCGCCTGCCCTGTGGAACGCCCTCCCAGCAGATGTCAAAGCAATAAACAACTATTTTACTTTTAAAAGTCATCTGAAGGCAGCCCTCTTTAGGGAAGTTTTTAATGTTTGATGCTGTACTGTTTTTAATATTCAGTTGGAAGCCGCCCAGAGTGGCTGGGGAAACCCAGCCAGATAGGCGGGGTATAAATAATAAATTATTATTATTATTATTATTTGCCACACACAGAGGAGTCCTTTCAGACATGAAATAAATAAAGCTGCCCTGGAAAGGGATGCTGAAAATTAGAAAGCCCTGGGACAACAAAACACTCGGACACAGTGCCTTTAAAGCACGGACCTGGGCCTAGGAAGCATGGGGCACCAGGTACCTGTGGCTGAGCCTTGAGCGACTGCTGTCCAAGGTGCTGAACGGATTGAATACAAAGATGCAACTGTTAGCATGTCAAGAGGCATGATGGTGCTTTGAATGTATAAAGCAGATGCGGCCTAACTTGCACAGTTGCAGAATGAACTGAATTGAGCCAGAAGAGACTTCCGGGTTGGTGCCTCCGGCAGTGGCGGAGTTCCTCTGACCGGGGGTCTGTACCGCCGCGGCGAAGGCGGAGACCCGTAAAAATCACAGGCGGGAGAAGCCTGTGAACGTGGGATTCGGCAGGCACCTTTTGCGTCTCCCCTACTCGCGGGGGAACCCGGTTTCAGGGAGCGACATGGGGTGAGCGGCGCGGTGCTTCGAATCGTCTGCTTCTTCCACTGAGCGAAGCCGCATAGCTGTTGCCGGAGAGCGCTGACTTTTTCCTGTGGACAATTTGACTTCAAAGTATTTACCCGTGAGTAGAGCTGAAACGGGAGAATCGGACTTTAAACGTTAAATTTGGCATCGAAACGGGGAGGTTCAAAACAGGAAGTCCGCCTTCCCTATTTGTAAATAGACTGAGGCAAGGAGGCTGCAAGCTAAAGCCTTGGAAAGCCTTTCGTAAAAGATTAAACTTCCATCGGCAAAGAGCATAAAACCCCCCCTTGGAGGCAGGAGAAGGGGGGGGGGGTAGTTGTGGACTGAGTATGCCTGCAGGAGAGAGTGAAAAAAGTTAAAATACCGCCGCTCTCACCCTGGAAACAGGCTGCTAGTAGGACTGACGTTTTGGAATGTTCATTGACAGCATTTAGAACGTTCATTGACAGCTAGCGAAATGAGAGAATACATTGTTTCCACTGTCTCCGGTTGCTTTTAAAGAGGAGTTAAAGTAAGTGAAAACTCAAACTAACTTTGGATTATTGGAACATTGTCTAAAAGAGGACAGTACTGACTAATACAAATGGAAACTGTTTCCCCTAGTGGAAGCTTTTGAAATTGGTTGCTCCATAGGGGCAGGACTAGGGGAATTTCCAGCTGCAGATAAAGAAGTGTGAGACTCTGGGATTGACCTTGAGTCTCTTAAGTGTTATGGCAAAAGGAAAGGAAAAAATAGACGGAATGTCGACAGAAGAGGCATTAGTGGCCATATTGGTGAAAATAAATAATTTGCTGGAACAGCTTCACAAGAAAACAGATGTGATGAATGTGACAGTAAATGCTGAAAATATTAAAATAGACTTAATGGCAGAAAGTTTAAATAATCTGGGACAAAAGGTGAATACCAATACAGAAACCATCCAGAAATTGATACAGGAATCTACTTTGATACGGCAAACTGCGGATGAAGCCAAGGAGAAAACCCTTGCTGCTGAATTTGAAGCAACTCAATTGGAGAGAGAGAGAATCCCTTCCATTACAAGGACAACTTGAGGAACATAAGCTAACATTTGTTATGATTGAACTTAAAGAGAAACAGATGAATTTGAGGATCAGAGCCTTACCTGAGGAAAAGGAAAGCTTGACAGAGGTTCAGGAGGAGACAGGACTAATATCGGTTGAGAAAGAGAGGTTTTTTGGGGTTAGTATGACCGCCAGAAATGTGAATTTATTCAAGGACAATTGTGAAGGACGTTGGATTGAAGGGAAGGAGGATTTGGAAATATGGTTAAATCTGAAGTTGTCATTGTTGGGCCGAGTTGCTGTGGGGGGAATGAGGCTTGCTGTGTTGTCAGGGATGTTGCTTTTGTTTCAAACATTGCAAGTTTTGGATGGGATGGATTGTATCAGGAGGTGGCAGAGGGACGTCTCTAGATTTGCCTGGCAGGGCAGGAAGCCAAGAGTAAAATTTAAGATATTGACGGATGCTAAAGAAGGAGGTGGACTTGCCCTGCCAGACCCCTAAACTTTGTTGTGAATCATCTGTTTTTTGCTGGCTGAGAGAATGGTTGCTTCTTGAAAGCACTGAAGTGCTAGATAAATGGCAGATGAAGTTGATGGACTATATGGAATTGGCGGAAATGACTGGCAAGATCCGAGACCAGGGAGAAGAGTCGGGGGAAGAAGACTGGGAAAAGTTTAAAGACTATTTACAGAAATATGGTAAAATTAATGAATGTTAGAAGAATGTTGGAATGAAGTTATATGGCTTTAGCAGAAATGTTATAAGGAATTAAGTATAAATAGATTAATAGAAAATTAAAGGAAAAAATAAGGTAAGAATGTGTTAAGATAATTATAGGATAGAAAACAGAGGAAGATGGAAAGGAATTGCTGAAATAATAAATAGAAGTGGAATACAAAAAGGGAGGTGTGAGGAGGTCGATGGAAATAAGCGAATGAAAGATGGGATGTTGAAAATGTTTGAGGTGATTTTAAATTGTTTTTGTTTTGCTTTGTATGTGGTGTTTTTGTATTGTATTTGTATTGTTCTTTCCCCCCCTCTTTTTTCTTCTTTCTTTTTTTGTGTAATGTTGTGTTGAAATTGTTTGAAAAGTAATAAATATCATTTTAAAAAAATAAAAATGAATTGAGCTGGAAGAAGCAGGACTACATGGGATGTAGAACGCTATACAGGAAATGGCTGGGGGTGGCCCACTGGGAGAGGCACATGATGCAAAAAGCAGCAGTTCCAACCCATTCATGGGAAACTGAGCTCTGAAATCCTGGAGAGCAGCTGCTGGCTGTGGCAGACCATACAGAACTAGATGGCCCAGTGGGCTCACTGGGGTTTCAAGCCAGAACACAGCTTCAGCGCCCCCAGGACAAACCAATTTTTAATTCCCCAAACTCTTACTAATCAGAGTTTCCTTTTTAAAGCGACAGTAGTTCAAAGCATTGACTAGGGGCTTTTCAATGTTCAAAGGCACTTTGGATGCCTTGACTTGCAATCCTTACAACAACCCTGCAGAGCAGTTCAGTGTTATCTCGAGTTGCAGAATAGCGAGGCGCGATGCCGAGGCGGACGCAGGGTGGCCCACCGAAGGAGTTCATGGTAGGGGGACCGAATGAGGCCAAACTCCGTCTTTTGCTCTTATTGCAGCTGTGTCTTGGCTCTGTGCTCGCAAGTGTTCTAGTGACTTTCAGGTAACTTGGAAAGCATGGGAATGATGTCTTGGTTCTGAAGAATGATATTTCCCCCAGTCTGACTTAGTTATCCTGGTGATGATTCAGCTAGATGTTCTACACGCTGACCATATTCCAGAAGGGGTTGGTTGTCTTGGCCTTGCTTTGGCTTACTGAGATCTGTCTTCTCCCTATAGGTGCTCATTCTAAAATGGATAATTGTAACGTTTGACTTCATTGATCAGAAGGATAATATGAATGCTCTCTATGGTTTCTTCTTCCGCTTCTTACAATATGAGAAATTGGTAAGAAAAAAAGGAATGTGTTATTTTGAAGGAACTCGCTTTTATTCTGACATTGACCCAAATCAAACAATAAAGAGTACTTTCCGAACACACAACAGGACACCATGTGAAAAGTGGGGCCTTAAAAATACCTCTCCCATTTCCTTCCTTTTCCTGTCTTGTTCCTTCCCAATGGGCGCCGGTCGCAGCACCCCCCAGGTGCACGGCATGTTCCGGCAGGCAGGCAGGCAGGCAGGCAGGCAGGCAGGCAGCTATCCGATGTCGATCCCGCCCGTTCCTCCCTCCACCCCCCTCAAAGACAGCCGCTCAGGCAGCTATCCAATGGAGGGGGGGGGAATCCTGTATAGCTATCAATTTGAATTGCACATGTATCCTTTGGACGCGGGTGGCGCTGTGGGTTAAACCACAGAGCCTAGGACTTGCCGATCAGAAGGTCGGTGGTTCGAATCCCCACAACGGGGTGAGCTCCCGTTGCTCGGTCCCTGCTCCTGCCAACCTAGCAGTTCGAAAGCACGCCAAAGTGTAAGTAGATAAATAGGTACCGCTCCGGCGGGAAGGTAAACGGCGTTTCCGTGCGCTGCTCTGGTTTCACCAGAAGCGGCTTAGTCATGCTGGCCACATGACCCGGAAGCTGTACGTCGGCTCCCTCGGCCAATAAAGCGAGATGAGCGCTGCAACCCCAGAGTCGGCCACGACTGGACCTAATGGTCAGGGGTCCCTTTACCTTTACCTTTGGCTAGCAGGATGCTTCCTCAATACCCTGCCAAGCAGAGAGCAGCAAGGGGTCAGCTGCAAGGGGGTGGGGACTGGGGGCTCCTTTTCCCTTCTGGGGTACCTCAGAGCCCATATAGAGTCCTTTGGTAGCTTCTCTATCGGTAGGAGAAAATAACAGAGGCCAACCAGAGAATACTGAGAAGCAAAGCAGCTAGTAAGCCAGATCTTTATTACCTGTTGCAACAGGGTGCTCACCCCCCCCCCACGCAGGAGGGAGGAGGAGACCCCGAACCAAGTCCTTATATAGACATTTGAAATTGCCCACCCTGGAGCCCAAGACCACCCCTCCATACATCATACATGCATCACAGAAGGGGCGGCCTACAACAGACTCCTTTCTGGCAGGAAACCTGTTGATGGGTTTACCTGGCTGTTCATGGGTTTACCTGCATATTCTTTTGTGATGAGAACTACTTACAGTATTTATGTATGTGTTTATATCTTAGACCTTCTAATTCTCCTAACACCAGGAATTGACCAGATGGTGCAGGATGCCCCCCCCCAAGTATCTGTTGGAAGCAGATTTAGGAGTGGGGGGTGGAAGCACCTGCTGGTGGGGAGCACACTTCTTCTGGGGATGCTTCCTCCTCCTCTTCAAACTTCTCCCTGGGGCCTCAAGATGAGAAGTCAGGCTGGAAGTCTCCTCGGAGAAGACAAAGGAGCAAGCATGGCTGCCTTTCCTCTTCTCCAGACCAGTTAGTTGGACCTTTCCCATCCCAGTTCTGCAGTGGTTTTCAAGCAGTGTGCTGTGGCAGCTGGGGTGCCGCGGGAGACACTGGCCTCTGTCCCTCTTTCCTTCCCTCCCTCCTCGGATGCCATCTCTGCCTCCCCAAGGCTTGCCCAGCTGTTCTCCCCCAGAGAATGGTGCCTCTGGGGCTGGCCAGGGGGTGTGGGCTGCCAGGAGATGAGGTGGCCTCAGAGTAAGCAAGCCAACTGGCGAGGGGCCCTTGCTGTTGGGAATGGACAGGCAAGTCCCAGGCCCCTGGGGGACAGCGGGGGCAGCTCAGAGACCAAGAATGGGACTCCTAAGGAGAGGGGAGAGGAGAGGAGGCTGAGAGAGCACTCCACAAGGGAGGCTGTTCGAGAAAGGGGGAGGTGAGGCAAGCAAGGGGGGACCTAACTGGTCTCCTGAGCCCCACAGGGGTGCCGCAGAAAGAAGGGAGTTGGTCCAGGGAGCCGTGGACCCCAAAAGGTTGAAAACCTGTGTACTTTTCTTTCCTCCAGTCAATTACTTTCCTATTATAGCAAGGCCACTGGACCCAAGAAGCCAGTAGAATATTCATCTCCTCTCTTTCTGGCCTATCAAGCAGACCTGGACAAGGAAAGCCAAGACCTCCTTGGAAGTGTCACTCTTGTTACTAGTGAGGGAACAAGCACTTCAAGAAGCAAGTCCGGACTGAGGAGGGATGGGGAAATCTGCCCATTTCAACTTCTCCCCATTTCTCCTTTTTCCATATCGGTTTGTTATTTATTTATTATTCTGAAAATGAATCAAATGCTAGGGTGGCTACCTTCTCGTATAAATATGTTGATACGTGCTTTACCCTCATAAATACATTTTTTGTGAACATTACCTGGCTGGGTCAACCTTGAGAAATTCAGAGGTGTGAATTTCAAAAGATTGCTGTTTTGGTCTCCATATTTTTCCAATAATTGCGAATTAGGTAAGTTCGCCTTTGAATGCAGCTAAATGGAGTTTATTTCCCATTGTTGTTTATCATGTGAAAAGCAGTCAAGGAGAAGCCTGAGGACTTGTGAGCTGAGAGGGTGGAAGCAGATCAATTCAAATCCTAATTCTCTTGCTGATGTCTTGAAGGCTGACCCTCTTCCTCACTCAGACGTCCTCAGAACCGGAGAGGCTGAAGACTGTGGAGAAGTTGAGACAACTGCGCCAGTTCCTGGAAGAAGAAGAAGAAAAGTGTCTGCTGAATTACGTGGAAGAGGTGGAGAAGGAGATTGCAGGGAGAAGGGATGAGCAGCTGGCCAGACTCTGCAGGAAACTCTCCTCTCTTGAGAGGATCATCCAGGTGATGGAGGAAAAGGGTCAGCAGCCAGCGAGTGAACTGCTGCAGGTAAGACGGCTCCAGGAAAAGGCTGCCTCCCATCCTTTCTGTGCCCCTTTCATGTACGCAAGGAGTGTAGGGGCTCAGTTGACGGAGCCTCGAGTCAGCTTTGTAATGGACAGGAACACCCCAGAGACCTGGGATGCTGAACTCACCTGAAGGCCGACTAGAGATTCTTCAGTCTTCTTGAGGGAAGGGGAGGGGATTTTCTGCTCCTTGCTGATGATTTGCCTCCGAATGCCTTCCCGCTGGGCAATGCTGCCTTCCTGCCCTGCCCTGGGCTTCGCCAAGGATGCAGTCAGGCCTCCTTCTGACATGAGCCAGTCTCTTGACCAAGCTTCTCTTCCCGTTCCCTCCACAACTTCTGGGTGGATCCCCTTCCCCATAGATCCTGATCGGCCCAAAATGGTGCTCGGTCACAGTGACCAAAGAGCAAGACAGAGGGACTCATCCAGACTGCGCCACCTTCTCCACTCACAATCCCATATGGCCAGACGTACAAGTGCATCTGAAGGCTGAGAAGGCTGACATACTGGCAAAGGCAGGAGAAGCCCTATGACGGAATGATTACCAGATGTCCCCGTCTCCCGGGGACAGTCCCCGGATTTACAAATCTGTCCCCAACAAAATCCGTCCCCGGAATGTCCCCGGATTTCATATAAGGTCCCCAGATTTATATTTTAAGTGTTGTAGATTTATTAGTAGGGAAGGAATGTTGCGTGATTGGTTCAACGGCACAAGACACATCATATGGGGACTTCCAGCGAGGCAAAATGGTGGGTGCCAGGGCAATGAGCAGCTCCTGAAGCCAGCCAGAGCCAAGTGCACTACCAGGCTGGCTCCAGGCTGCTGAGACTGCCGAGGAAGAACCAGGGATGCCTGGCGCGTCAACTGGGGGAACCGCTGACACCCCACCTCCCCAGGACACAAATCGAGGCGGGAGCTAGAGTGCCCGGGCACGTGGCCGACTGCCCAGCGGTGCTCCAGGGCCAGTAAAAACCCCAGAGCCAACCCAAGGAGAAGGAGGAAAGGAGAAGGAGAAGGAAGAGAGAGAAAGAGGAAGGAGAAAAAAGAGGCGAGCCCCGACCTTGCGGCCGCTGAGGAAGAGAGGTAGGAGAGCACCAGGAGGGCAAGGACACGGGGCCGAGCCCAGGCCCGACCCGAGCCTACTCCACGGCATATAGCACTCCAAGAGATCAGGCTGTGGCCCAGAGGAAGGCCACGCGACAGAGGAGACCCAGAAGAGAAGATATTACTTCTTATTTTTTAAAAAATGATTTTTAAAAAAATAACATTTGTTTCTCTTTTGAAAAAGTGTCCCCGGATTCTTTGAAAAAAATCTGGTAACCTTACCTTAAATCCTAACCTTCTAATTCCAAGTCTCTTCTTTCTCAATATCCCCATTCCTTTAACCGCACCAAGTAACAAGCTGTAAAATACAAGTTTAAAACACAAGCTTTCCTTTGCACCTCACAGGACTTTAAATGTAATTCGTGGTTTTTTCCACCTGTCCTCCAATCTTAGGTCTTTTTTGCCAAACTTTAAATGGGAAATCAGTAGTCAAGCCATACTTTTTGGTAAAACGTTCGTCTGGATCCCGGAAGTCCTACCTGAGAAGAACAATGGGAGTTTCCGCTAGCGCCAGCCGCTTCTCCTTCTGCAAGCAGCGCCACCCGAATTCCCACCTGGGATGAGCCGCTGGAGAAAGACTGGGGCGGGCGGCAAGTGGGAGGGGGAAGTCGTGCGCTTCTGTCCCGTCAGAAAAGTGCTGGGCTCTGTCTCTCCAGTTGCGCTTCCTCGGTTCAGAGGTGGACTATAGCAGCTGGGCTGGGCTGCCTCAAAGCCCATCAAGGCCACAGGCTGCTAGCATGACTCATCCCGGCTTTCTCATCTGAGGGGAAAGGGTGCGCGGTCTTAAACGCTGGCCTTGGCAACTTGGCTGAGCTACCTTGGGCCAGTTCTTGGGCCAGCTTCGCCTCCCTCACAGAGGGTTGTTCTGCAGATACACTCAGGAAAACACCCGAGGCATGAAGAAGAAGAACGAGGAGAGTGGGGTCTGGAAAGGGGGGTGGGGAGCGCTCCCACCCCAGCCGCTCCAGGATGGGAAGTGCGTCCGGGGGAAGCGGGATTCAGGCGGAGGAGGACGTCGGGTTGGGTGGGGGTTGTCAGGAGCAGCACGGTGTCCCTCGAACCCCTGGCTTCCACTCTCCAGGCAGGCGCCCAACGTGGCCAGCTGGCACTCCTGCCTTGGCGTGCAGATCCCGGGTTCAGCCCCAGATCCAGGTTCTGATATTATGAGGGAGAAATCATCGCTCTGCACCTTTCCCACATCATGCCTACTTCTATGATGTCCCCAGTTTCCCCCTCTCCCAAAGCCCCAAAGCCTCCTACATTGTAAGCCTTCCTTACAGGGGAATTATCAGAACCACCTGTGCTGCAGAGCTTCTGGCTGAAAGGCGACTCATGGAGATTTGCAATGACTGCTGCAATGCACCTTCAGCCGCAGAGGCAGTCTACCTCTGCATACCAGTTGCGGGTGTCCCCAGTGGGGAGAGTGGGGCTGCATTTGGAGTCTGCTTGGGGCTTCCCTTGGACATCTGCTGGGCTGCTGAGAGCTGGACTAGATGGGCCTTGGTCTGATCCTGCAGGGCTGTGACAATAAGAGCCTGGAGTATGGCTGCTTCGCGAGCAATTCAGGGAACAGTAGTGCAGAGTTGCATCTCCCTGGGAAGGGGCACGTGCTCAGCAAAGCTGTCTCTTGCTTCTGGTCCTAAGAGATGGGGTGGGGACATGGAGGAAAGGGGTGCAGCCTTCTGTAGAGGCCGAAGTCTCTCCCCTGCCTCTCTCTGCCACCTCTGAGGTGCCCGAAAAGGCAGATAGCAGAGGAAGCGAACCAATAGTCACGTTCATCTGTACTGGCTCAGTATGACCTATTCTGACAGATGCTGCCTTTCATATTCACGCCCAAGAGCCTTTCTGCTCCAGAGATCTGGGGCTGAACCCGGGATCTGCACGCCAAGGCTGGAGTAAGAAAGAGCCCTTGCCAGCTGGCCACGTTGGACGCCTGCCTGGAGAGTGGAAGCCAGGGGTTGGAGGGACATCGTGCTGCTCCTGGCCACCCCCACCCAACCCGACCTCCTCCGCCTGAATCCCGCTTCCCCCGGGACGCACTTCCCATCCTGGAGCGGCTGGGGTGGGAGCGCTCCCCACCCCCCTTTCCAGACCCCACTCTCCTCGTTCTTCTTCTTCATGCCTCGGGTGTTTTCCTGAGTGTATCTTCAGAACAACCCTCTGTGAGGGAGGCTAAGCTGGCCCAAGGACTGGCCCAAGGTAGCTCAGCCAAGTTGCCAAGGCCAGCATTTAAGACCGCGCACCCTTTCCCCTCAGATGAGAAAGCCGGGATGAGTCATGCTAGCAGCCTGTGGCCTTGATGGGATTTGAGGCAGCCTAGCCCCCTTCTCTGCAAGCAGGCTGCCTCCGGGGAGGAGCAGCACTTTTCTCACGGGACAGAAGCACACGACTTCCCCCTCCCACTTGCCGCCCGCCCCAGTCTTTCTCCGCTGGCTCAGTTTAGCGGCTCATCCCAGGTGGGAATTCGGGTAGCGCTGCTTGCAGAAGGAGAAGTGGCTGGCGCTAGCGGACACTCCCATTGTTCTTCTCAGGTAGGACTTCCGGGATCCAGACGAACGTTTTACCAAAAAGTATGGCTTGACTACTGATTTCCCATTTAAAGGATGGCAAAACGACCTAAGTTTGGAGGACAGGTGAAAAAAAACACGAATTACATTTAAAGTTCTGCAAGATGCAAAGGAAAGCTTGTGTTTTAAACTTGCATTTTAAAGCTTGTTGCTTGGTGCGGTTAACGGAATGGGAATATTGAGAAAGAAGAGACTTGGAATTAGAAGGTTAGGATTTCAGGGTTAGATGGCTTGGATATTTGTGGTAGATCAAGTCAGAGTAAATGTGCACCTTGAGAACCAGTGTATTAGACGTGCGTGGCGTATTAAGAATCTGAAAATAGATATAAAGTTAGTTTATACGCAAAGACTCTGTTTCACCAGAAGACACTTTTTATAGACAAAAGGGTGACGGATAAAGAGAAATGGTTAATCTATTGAGAGTTCTTAAAGTGGAAACGGGGAGATTGTAAAATTTAAACAAGGGGTTTTTCTTTTACACTTAATAAAAGAGGGTTGGGGTGTTTATGGGTTCTTTTTCGGGGGGGGGGGTCCTGCACCACTGGGTTTTTCAGGTATTCAGAGAAATTGTGGCTTTTAGGACTTAAAAATGGGTCAGTAGCTTTATTTGGCAATGTCAGAAAAGACTGCCCCTTCAAATTCTGTTTCTAATGCGTATAATAATTTAATAATTATATTTTTTAATTATTTCTACCCAGCCCATCTGGCTGGGTTTCCCTAGCCACTCTGGGCGGCTTCCAGCAAAAGATTAAAAATACATTAAAACATCAGTCATTAAAGGCTTCCCTAAACAGGGCTGCCTTCAGATGTCTTCTAAATGTCATATAGTTGTTTATTTCTTTGGCATCTGGTGGGAGGGCGTTCCACAGGGCGGGCGCCACTACCGAGAAGCCCTCTGCCTGGTTCCCTGTAACTTCGCTTCTCGCAATGAGGGAATCACCAGAAGGCCCTCAGCGCTGGACATCAGCTGACTGATGGGCTGTATTGAAGCACAATAGGGGGTGGCGTAGGGACTTTGCACAGGTGATTGATGGTCAAGAAAAGGCAACCTTTGTGCTGTTTTATGTCAGGAGTTGGGAATTCTAGAAGTAGTACTCCTTTTTGCACGTTCTTACTTCCTGTACTGCTTGAATGGAAGAGGAAAACTTCACTTCCTAATTAATGATGTTAAGCGAGGCAAATGTTAGGTCAGGAAGCTCAGCGCAGTATACCTGAAGGAGCATCTCCACCCCCATCCTTCAGCCCGGAGGTCCTCCTCCGAGGGTCTTCTGGTGGTTCCCTCCCCGCGAGAAGCGAGGTTGCAGGGAACCAGGCAGAGGGAGGGCCTTCTCGGTGGTGGCAGCCTCTCTGTGGAACGCCCTCCCTACAGGTGACAAGGAGATGAGCAACTATCAAACCTCTGGAAGGCAGCCCTTTATAGGGAGGCGTTGAATGTTTGTTGTTGTAATATGTGTTGGAAGCCGCCCAGAGAGGCTGGGGAAACCCAGTGAGGTGGGTGGGGTACAAATAACACAATTACATTTATAGCCCCCATTTCCTGCAAGGAGGTCAAGTTGGTGTGCAGAGTTCTCCCCCCCCCCCATTTTATCCTCACAACAACCCTTTGAGGTAGGTTAGGCTGAGCGTGAGTGCCTGGCCCAGGGTCACCCAGTGAGCTTCAGGGCTGAGTTTGAATGCCTGCCCCCAGCATTCCTCCTCTGCAAGGCCTGCCTCCTCCCATGACAAAGTCTGCTCACACACTCTCAAGCCCCCATGGATGGCTGAGGCAGGTAAGGTTGCCTGTGTTGGAGGAGGGCAGGAGCAGGCAAGGTGAGCCATGCCCCAAAAGGAGGCAGCTGCAGCAGCCCCCTCCTCCAGGAACAGGGCGGGGAGGGACCAGCCCCCAGGAAGGACATGTTTGCCTCCCTCTGCAGTGCTCAGAACAAGAGGGGAATGAGGCCACCCAGGCCCTCTGGAGCACAGAAGGGCTCACCATCCTTGACTTTCCCCCTTCAACTGCCTTTTTACCCAATCCCTCATTTTGAGGAAGTCTCCTCTTTTGAAGTCAAATGTGACTGTTCTGGATTTCCTTAGCAATTGTCCACTTCCATACTGTGTATGTTGAGTCTGATAGCACTGTGGTCACTGTTCCCATTTGATTCAGCCACACCTACATCTTGTCAGTTGAGAGCATCAGGCAGAGCACCCAGCACCTACCGAATCCATTTTTTATTCCAGCAGGTCTTTTTAACGGAAGTCTGATGTCATCAATGTTAACTTTTTCTGCAATGTATTTCTCGTGTGTCACTTCAGAGATGATTATAGTCAAGTGGTGTATAAGCTGTTTAAATAGTAAATGGTTGAATGCAATTTTAAAAATAATAATTGTATAACAAGGGGGAAAGCATACTTGTATCTGACCATATTTTAATGGACACAGACTTTGATAAATAGCATCCTAGCCATAGGCTAATTTTGTGGAGTTTAAAGCTAAGCATACAAGTTCTGAAAGCATGCTTTGAAATCCATATGAACTCTAGTATGCTGTCGGGGGAAGAGGGAGGGGGAAGTGGAAGGATGTGGTTGGCTGAAATGAAGTCCGATCCTGTACAGATAAATCACTAGTGGAAGCGTCAACAGAAAGGTGTACAGATTCCACACGATCATGAGGAAGCCTGAATCTGGGCAGGACCTTGTCTCTTTGCCTGTCATTTGTGGCTGCTCCACCCAGGTCTGAGACACCTTCCGGAGTGAAACAGTGATGGGGGGGGGGGGGAGGCAAGAGGATGGAGCCGTCTAAACCCCTCCGCGGGTACTTTGAAAACAGACTCCTTTTGTCTGGATCTTACCTGCGCAAAGATGGGTCTGTATGCATTTTGAGCAGAGGAAGAGGGTCTGTGGAACTGCCCACCACTGCGGTGTACTATTCCCAGGATATTAAAAAAAATTAAAAAAATAAAAGTTATAACAAGACATATTATCCAAAAACATATCCTTATCCCCCCCCATTTTTCCTCCCTCCCCCCTCCCCACCAGAACCCCCACCCCACCCCATCTCCTGACTTCCCTCAGTTCCAGTCTTTGGTTTCTCTAATATTGCTATTTTCTGCATGTTACAAAGTTGTATAGATCCTCAAACTGTTTAGCTGATTATTATCAGTAAAAAAAAATTGTGGATGTTTATTCAAAACCTGCCATGGAGTCCAATTTGCTTTGTTGCATCTTCAGAGACTTTGCGAAAGGTTCCCATTCATCTTTAAAGTCACAGTTATCCTTCTTCCGTAGCTTATATGTCAATTTTGCCAGTTCTGCATAGTCCATCAACTTTTCTTGCCATGATTCTTTAGCTGGGGTTTCTTCAGTCTTCCATCCTTGTGCAACCAGAACTCTCGCGGCCGTTGTCGCATACATGAAGATGTTTTTCAACTTTTTTGGCAGATCTTTCCCTACAATCCCCAACAAAAATGCCTCAGGTTTTTTAACAAATGTTAAATGGGACATTTTCTTCAATTCATTGTATATCATTTCCCAAAATGTTTTAATTACCTTACACTCCCACCACATATGATAAAATGTTCCCTCCTTTTCCTTACACTTCCAACATATATTTGAACTAGTTTTGTACATTTTCCCTAACTGCACTGGTGTTGTATACCATCTGTACATCATCTTCATGTAGTTCTTCATGTACTGTTCCCAGGATAGGTAAAGATCATTCAACAGTTTTCAAATTGAAAAACGGTGTTTCATTTTGTGCAAAAGGATTGATTCCATCCCTGTATCAAAGAGCTGTGATTTGAGGAGCGTCTGTTTCATAGCAGCTCCTGTGCCCCTTCCCTCTGCTGCATTTGGCATGAAATTGCCAGTGATTTCCCCAGGAATAAAAAGGCCTACCTACTCTGGGCTTATTCTTGGGAATTACTTTGCAACAAAGAAGAAAGCTTTTCGTCTTCTGTTTCTTTTCATTTTTATGTTTTCAAAATGCTTGATATCTGACACTGATTTCTGTATATTGTGTTTTCTTTGTTTTTCAAGCTTTCATAAAAAATAGCCTTTGAAACCAGCTGGTACAGTGCTCAGAAGACTTGCCTTCGTGTCCACAGAATGGAGAAGAAAAGTTCGCCCGGCGAATCCCTGGGTGCGACCCCAGAGACCTCCGGCTCCCACCTGGCTGAGCCTTCTCATTTCCAGCTCACTTCGATGCCCTCTGTTCCCAGAGATACCACTGGAAGAGCTGCTTCCCTTAGCCAGGAAGAGTCGGGGTTCCAGCAGCCTTCCCAGCAGGCCTCCCACATTTCCTCCTCCTTGGGCAGTGCTCCATTGCAGGTCCCCGAGCAGCTTTCCGAAGAAAGGCCCCATGGCACTGGCCAAAGTGCTTCCCTCCCGTCTCTGGATGAGGTTTCTTCTTCCCAGTGCACCACCCAGGGAACGGGTCACCAGCTTGCAGCGACATTCTCTAGCCTGCAGTCTGGGAGTAGGAAAAGTGTGATCACCTTTGCGGGGACCCAGGCTGTTTCCTCTACCTCTAAGTCTCCAGAGGGGTCTGTCCCAGCTCCGAGCACAGCTGACCTGGCTAAAGGCGGCCAGGGGCAAGGCCAGGTAAGTCCAGATTGAGAGGTAGGGAAAGGGCTTTGAGGCTGTAATGCCCTCCTTGAGTCTCTCCAGCTGCTTTGGACAACTGCCCCCATCCCTGACCCCTGGCCATACCGCCTGGGCCTGGTGAGAGATGGAGCCCCAGAACACCTGGAGTGCACCAGGCTGGGGAAGGATGTCGTGAGGTGGAAGGCAAAAGGAAGGCAGACAGCCCATCCCGGGGTCGGTCCTTTTCCTCCTTCTAGCTTAATGGCTCACCTGAGCCGCCATCCTTTAAACTGGGGAAGCAGCAGCGGCTCATCAGAACTCACAAGTTAGGAAGTCCTATGTTATAGTGCCCATCTTCTTGTTATGTCCTGTTGGTGGGGAGAATCGTGCCGTTTTCCTGTGGGTGGGCAGCCAGCCAGCAGCAGGCTGGCAGGTGGGCCCAGGGAAATGGCTTTGTCGGGGGAGCCTCAGAACTCGTCCTCTGCATGTTTGTTCCCTGTTGCCCCAAAGTGGGAACTGTCTTGCAATTCAGGCTTGTGGCACACAGGTAGAGAAGGGGAGCCGTTTGTCTCTTCAGATGCCTGGGAGAAGAGAGCAGTGGGTGGGGGCAGCCTCTGCTCCCCCTTCTAGAAAGGAGGCCTTTGCCAACATGGGTGCAATTCTGCTCCATGTGGGGAAAGTGTTTATCCATCATGGACTTGGGGGGATGCTGCTGCCAGCCAATATGGGCTTTGAAGGATATTTTTTTACTGTAGGCCTGTTTATTCTGCTGCATTTCAATGTTTGCCTATTTTCGGACCTAGTTGTAAAGTACCTTGAGATTCCCACATAATAGGTTGCAGGTAAATACTCTAAAAATAAGAACTCCCCCCCCCCCATCATGTCACAAAGTCAATTGACACAGAGCCTAAAATAATGCCAACGAGCTCTTCTACCTGGAAGTGCAACATCAGCCCTTCAACACATCAGCATGATGTGCAGTTGTCACACGGCTATGACTCATAAGCCATGAATGCAGGTCTGAATAGTGCTCCTTTGGAAACCCCCACCCTCCATGCAGAAAAAGAGCATCTGCCCCTGAAATCCTTTCAGTATAAAGTGTATGAATGACAGGCAGCTAAAAAACTGTCTCCTCGGCTATTTGGCTCATGTGTCTCATAGAACAAACTCCGTGGACGAAAACAGCCTTGCCAGGAATGTGAGCCGACTTTAATCCAGCCTGCCCTGAAATATCTCAGAAGTGAAGCAGGAGAAAGAGGCCCAGTTTATGGCGGTGAGCTGATTTGGTTTTGCGTAGGAGGGTGTGCGCTGCAGGGGACTGGTCTGCTTATGTGAATAGGCTGGACTACAAAATCTCTGGCTGCTCTTATATTCTTTTCCTGCAAGGCTGCAGTTAGGTTAGTGAGTGGCAGGCTATTGCCTATCTTGTGTATCAGCAGCACTGTAGAGTCAGGCCAGATGGCAAATCCTGATAGTTGGGGTCGGGATGCATATGGTATGGGTTCGGGAAAGAGGGGTGGCCACTTCCAATCTACCAGGAAGCATTTGTCTGCTGGAGAAACAGCTTGCACCAGCAGAGGGAGGCAGCACTCCACAGAAAAGCTCTCTGTCATACAAGCAGTCCTCTTGGGCTGGAAGTGACCATATGCCAGATGAGGGGGAGCATGAAGCCAGGCTCTGGGCTTTCGTTTCGTGTTGGAATGGAGATGTAAAATCACTTCTTTTGTATTCAGGCCAGGACAAGAGATCCACACCTGGGAGCTTGACGGCAACTGAAGGGATCCATGGTGATCCAGGACAAGCTGCACTTGCTGCTCAGGTAAGGCCAGAAGGAGGCTTACCAGGCGTCCCCGGTTGCCAGGGAGAGTCCCCGGATTCAGCAATCTGTCCCCGGCAGAAATTTGTCCCCGGAATGTCCCCAGAATTACGCCTAGGGACTTCCTGCGCTGCAACATGGCTGACGCCATGGCAGCAAGCAGCATCGGCGGTCCCAACTACATCCGGGGACATTAATTAAATCCGGGGACATTCCAGCCAGTTCCAGCCAGCCAATCCGCTGGCTGGGGAGGGGGTGCTCCGACCTTGCTGCAGCCGCCGCCGCTGAGGAAAGGGAGAGCCCGACCCGAGAGAGCAGACCCAGAGGAAGGTATGTGTCAGGGGTTCAGGAGCAGAGGGACAGGAAAGGGAGGAATTAGAGACCGAGGGAGAGGGTTCGGAGGGAGAAGTCAGCGATGATAGCCATCCGAGGTCTCTAAGTCTCTCCAGTGAATCAGAGGATTCACAGAAAGGGGCTCCAGTGGTCAGAGCCGGGGGGTTGCCAGAGGGAACACCCCAGGAAGGAGGGGCCAGAGGGGACTCAGAGAGCAGCAGCTGGAAATCGGGACCAGCTTCTCCACCGGAGAGCAGTAAGGGGGAGGAGTCCCAGACATCGGCAGCAGGCAGCATTCCGTCAGCGGAAGGACAGGAGTCAGGGTTAGGCACGCCTGCATCAGAGAGCGAGGTAACGGTCAAAAGGAAGGTCAGGGGCAGCGCGCGCGCGCCAAGTTCAAATGTACAAGAGGGGGGCGCAATGGGCAGTCCGGAGAGAGAGCCGGGTCCCAAAGCCCGCCGGAGAGAAGGGGAGGAGTCCGAAGGGTCCGCTTCCGAGGCATCCAGGAAGGAAGGCACCCAGGGGGGTAGTAGGACCCAGAGGAGGAAGGAGAAACGTAGAAGGTGGAGTAAGGCTAGAGTCTTAAGCTGGTGTACAGGGGGCGGAGACTCAGACGAGGCTTCGCTGGTCTAGGGTCTAGACGTAGAGACGCACGCTAGTGCTTGAAAATGGAAACTAAATGTCAATAAAGACTTCTGTACAGTTCTACTGGCTAGCGTTGGTCTTCTGTGAGCTGAGACCTGGAGGCAGTCTCTGACAGTAAGCCTCGTCTCCCGTATCATCGGTTTTCTTCGCCTCAAGCATCGCTAAGGAAGCGAGGCAGGGAGGGTAGAAGACTGGTGCCTTGCGAGCTCACAAGAGTCAGGCAAGATGACTACAGAACAGAAAATAGCTTCCCTGCAAGAAGCGGTGACACTACTCAACGCTGAAATAATCGCATCCAGGAAGAGAGAGGAAGAAGCGGCAGCTGCCTGCAGAGATCTTCAAGTCAGGTTGGAAGGGCTTGTAAAGCAGGGGATCCCAGTACCCAGATCCGAGGGGATCGGTTTGGGGAAGAGAGGAGGCAGCATTGTATCTCATTTTGATGGGAATTTGCAGCAGTACCCCAATTTCCGAGCAGATGTGCTGTTTGCGCTGCAGCTGCTGGAAAGAGACTTTAGAGATGAGCGGGAGAAAGTGGGGTTTATTTTGTCTCATCTGCATGGGGACGCGAAAGGATGGCTGCGCAACCTGTGGAGGGATAAGGATCCAGCGCTCCAAAGCGCAGATGCGTTCATTAAGGCGATGGACTCCTGTTTCTTATCCAAAATAGACCTTGACATTGCCCGGAGGGACATATTTGGGCTAAGACAAGGGAAAGCCAGCGTAAGGCAGTATCATTCCCGGTTTTTTGCATTGGTCAACGCGCTGAATTGGGATAAGGATTCTCCGCCGGTTAGAGACCTTTTTTGGGAGGGTCTGAATGCACAGATCAAGGATGAGATGGCAAGGGGAGAGAGACCCACAACCACTCAACAAGTGGTTGAAAGAGCGTTGTCTATTGGGGTGAGGCAGGAAGAACGCCCGTGGAGCAAAGAAGAAGGGCGTTGGGGACGCTCACCAGCGAGAGTGTCCTCCCACTTGCCCAGAGAGGCAGCGCGTGCGCAGTCCACGCCTCCACAGGGAGGGGGCGAGGAGCAGATGGAGATTGGCGGTGCTAGGGCTCACTCAGCTACCAGAGCCTTAACACAGGGAGCAGTAAAATCGAAGCTGCCTAGAAGAAACAGGAAGTGTTATATATGTGAGAGTGCAGAGCACATGGCGAAAGAGTGTCCCCAGAGGATCTCCAAGCACACTGCAGCTTCAGTGACAGTATTGGAAACAACTCAGCAGAGAGCACCACAGCAGGGAAACGACCAAGTCTGGCTGGAAGAGGAGGCACTGGGGCCCAGCCAGACGAGTCAGTGAGGAAGTCCCCAGAGATTTTGCAGCCCACAGACCCCCTCCCGCCCAAGCCAGTGGTGCAGCTAACCGCATCGCTTCAGCTGCCCAATGGACTCACCTTAGAAGTGCCTATTACAATTGACTCTGGCAGTAACGCAGACTTTATAGGATTGGAGTTCATTCAACAACACAACGTAGCATTACTGCCAGCCACACTGCCCCTGAAGGTTGTCACGGTGGATGGCAGGGAACTGCTAGGGGGGCAGGTGGTGCAGCAGACGCCGCCTATGGTGATGCAAATTGGGAATCACCGGGAAGTCATCAGTTTCAATGTCACCCAACTGTCCGACACGCCTATAGTATTAGGCATGAGTTGGCTGCACAGACACAGCCCAGCATTGGCTTGGTACCAGCGCCAACTGACTTTTGGCTCCTCCTACTGTGCAGAACACTGCATTATACCCAGCCCAGAAGGGGAAGAGGAGGACCCGCAGTTACAGTTGGGCACGCTGCAAGCAGTACCCCACAAGTATGCGGAGTTTTTGGAGGTATTCTGCGAGAAGGAGGCGGACAAGCTACCCCCTCACAGACCCTATGATTGCAAGATTGACCTCCTGCCGGGGGCGACGCTGCCAACTGGGAAACTGTACTCCATGTCTGAGGGTGAACTGCAAGAACTCAGGGAGTTCATAGATCACAATTTGAAGCGTGGGTTCATCCGGGAGTCGAAAGCGGTGGGAGGCAGTCCCGTATTCTTTGTGAAGAAGCGGGACACGCCCCAAAGGAGGCTGGTGGTGGACTTCAGAATCTTAAATTCGAAAACCAAGCCCTCAGCTTTCCCCATGCCCAAGATAGACGACCTGCTCGCGACGGTGCGGAAAGGACGCGTTTTCACCAAGCTGGATCTACGTGGGGCGTACAACCTGATTCGCATGCGCGACGGCGACGAGTGGAAGACGGCCATGTTCACGCCACTGGGCACCTACGAATACAGAGTTATGCCCTTCGGATTACAAAATGGCTCTCACACTTTCCAAGCCTTTATGCATCACGTGCTGGCGGGGCTCCTTTACAAGAAGTGCGTATGCTTCCTGGACGACATCCTGATTTTTTCAGAATCGCGAGAGGCGCACGAGAGGGATGTCAGGGAAGTTCTGCAGAGACTGAAGGAGCACAGGCTGTACGCCAAGCTGGAGAAGTGCCAGTTCGACGTGACGGAGGTGGATTTCCTGGGCTACAAGTTGTCGGACAAGGGGCTCGCCATGGACAGCGCCAAGGTTCGCGCAGTTTTGGACTGGAAAAGCCCACGCAATCGGAAGGAAGTCCAGCGGTTTGTCGGCTTTGCCAACTTTTACCGCAAGTTCATCAAGGGATTTGCCATGCAGACAGCGGCCATCACCGACACGCTCAGCTCCAAGAAGAAGAAATTCATCTGGACGGAGCAAGCGGAGCAGTCCTTTCAGAAACTCAAGCGTCTCTTCGCGTCCGAAGAGCAGCTGCTGCATGTGAATCCCAGCAGACCCATGAGGGTGGAGACAGACGCCTCAGACAGAGCCGTGGGAGCTGTCCTGTTGCAACAAGACCAGCAGGGGGACTGGAGGCCGTGCGCATTCTACTCGAGGAAGCTCAGCAAGTCGGAGCAGAATTACACTATCTGGGACAGGGAGTTGCTAGCCATACATGCAGCATTCAAGGCATGGAGGCACTTCCTCATCGGAGCCAGACATACAGTGCAGGTCCACACGGACCACAAGAATCTGGAGTACTGGCGCACGGCTAGGTTCCTCAACCAGAGACACATTAGATGGGCAGAGTTCTTCGCGGACTTCGACTTCAAGATAGAGTACATCCCTGGCGACAACAACGTGATGGCGGATGCATTGTCCAGAAAGCCGCAATACCTGGAGGAGGCGGCACCGTCGGCGGCCAAGCACATTTTCGCACCGGAAGCGTGGGCATGCGCGTCGGCAACCGTGGACCTGGACGCCGTACGTCGCGCGCTGCGGGAAGACCCCTTCGCACGGGCCAAGATGGAGGAGGTGCACAGGGGCACTGCGAGGGCCGACGAGTTCCAGATACGCGATGGGTTGCTCCTCCACAAGGGAGCACTCTACGTGCCGGGAGACGACCTCCGCGCAAGGGTCCTGCAGCAGCTACACGACGCTCCCACCGCCGGGCACTTTGGCAAAGAAAAGACTGTCGAACTCGTAGCCAGAGACTTTTGGTGGCCCAAGATGCGGGGGGAAGTAGCGGATTACGTCTCGAGATGTGACACCTGCCAAAGGGCCAAGTCAGTTCACAGACCGCCGGCGGGACTGCTGGAACCGCTGCAGACACCGTCTGAACCGTGGGAGAGGGTGGCCCTGGACTTCGTCACGGATCTGCCCAGCTCGAGGGGAAAGACAGCAGTGCTAGTGGTGGTGGACATGTTTACTAAGATGGCACACTTCATTCCGTGTGCGAAGGTAGCCACGGCAGAGCAGACCGCCAAACTGTTCATAGACCACGTGTTCAAAGTCCACGGTCTGCCACGGTCTATTCTCTCCGACCGGGGGCGACAGTTCATCTCGAACTTCTGGCAGAAGCTGATGGGCATTCTGAACGTCAAAGTCAATTTGGCGTCGGCGAGACACCCACAGACCAACGGGCAAGCGGAGAGGGTCAACGCCATCATGCAGCAGTACCTGAGATGCTACGCCAATCAGCAGCCCACGACATGGGTGGACTACCTGCCGCTCGCCGAGTTCGCTTACAACAATACGAAGCACGTGTCGACGGGGGTGACGCCGTTCTTCGCCAACAACGGGAGGCATCCCAGAACCTTCCCGGGTTTAGAGAGAGTGGGGGAGGGGGAGCCACAGGCAGCGGAAGCCTTAGCGTCGGAGTTGCAGGAAGTCCACGAACAACTCAGGAGGCAGTTAGAACTAGCAAAGCAAGCATACAAGGTGCAGGCTGACAGACACAGAAGAGTTGGGGAAGACATACAGGTGGGAGACTGGGTCTGGTTAGCAGCGCAAGCAGTGCCGACCAGATCGTTAGCGAAGAAGAAGCTAGGGCACAAGCAGCTAGGACCTTACCAAGTCCAGGCACAGGTCAATCCAGTGGCCTTCCGGTTGGCTCTTCCGGAGGGTTCCAGAATGCATCCGGTGTTCCATAGATCGGTGCTCACGCCCTACAAAGCACCTCATAGGTTTCAGGAGCCAGACACAGCACCAGACCCGCTCAGAGAAGGGCCCAGAGAGGGGGGGTCGCCTAGGAGGGGGCACATCAACGAGGTCACAGAGATTTTAGACTCGAGATGGGGGGAAGAGGGAGTAGAATATCTCCTAGCCAGAGAGGGTACCCCGGCCAGTGCCAACAGCTGGGTACCGGACTATGCCTTGGAGGAGCCTCTGCTCAAAGAGGAGTTTCATGCCATCTTCCCGCACAGGCCCATGCCAGCAGAGTATTTCGACGACTGGCTCTTCACACCCACTCTTTCAGCCAGCACATTCCTGGGGTTCGACTCGGACGAGGAACAGGCACCAGTCCCCAGCTCCCAGGTGGGTTCGCCACCGGGGTCTGCCTCAGACCACTCGTATTGGTGGGACGATCAACCAGAGGAGCAGTGGCGCAGGAAGTGGCTGAGGGGTCCTTGGATGGGACCACCCGAAGAGGGGGAGAGGGGCGAGACGCATATGGACGTGTTGGGGGACAACGTGGGGTTCGAGCACGAAGACAGAGAGATGGAAGCAGAGGAGAGCGACGTTGACGAGTACATGGGGGACGAACTGTATCCTGCAAGCACCCCCGCTACGACGGAGCACCCAGTACCCGCACCGGAAGGAGGGGAGGGGGGAAGGGGGGGCTTCGAGGGGGGGATGGATGTCAGGGGTTCAGGAGCAGAGGGACAGGAAAGGGAGGAATTAGAGACCGAGGGAGAGGGTTCGGAGGGAGAAGTCAGCGATGATAGCCATCCGAGGTCTCTAAGTCTCTCCAGTGAATCAGAGGATTCACAGAAAGGGGCTCCAGTGGTCAGAGCCGGGGGGTTGCCAGAGGGAACACCCCAGGAAGGAGGGGCCAGAGGGGACTCAGAGAGCAGCAGCTGGAAATCGGGACCAGCTTCTCCACCGGAGAGCAGTAAGGGGGAGGAGTCCCAGACATCGGCAGCAGGCAGCATTCCGTCAGCGGAAGGACAGGAGTCAGGGTTAGGCACGCCTGCATCAGAGAGCGAGGTAACGGTCAAAAGGAAGGTCAGGGGCAGCGCGCGCGCGCCAAGTTCAAATGTACAAGAGGGGGGCGCAATGGGCAGTCCGGAGAGAGAGCCGGGTCCCAAAGCCCGCCGGAGAGAAGGGGAGGAGTCCGAAGGGTCCGCTTCCGAGGCATCCAGGAAGGAAGGCACCCAGGGGGGTAGTAGGACCCAGAGGAGGAAGGAGAAACGTAGAAGGTGGAGTAAGGCTAGAGTCTTAAGCTGGTGTACAGGGGGCGGAGACTCAGACGAGGCTTCGCTGGTCTAGGGTCTAGACGTAGAGACGCACGCTAGTGCTTGAAAATGGAAACTAAATGTCAATAAAGACTTCTGTACAGTTCTACTGGCTAGCGTTGGTCTTCTGTGAGCTGAGACCTGGAGGCAGTCTCTGACAGTATGTCTGCTTTAACGCCTCATTGCTGAGCAAAAAACAGCGTTCTTGGCCGTTCCTGTGGCATACACCCCTCCCCCCTTTTCTCCAGCTGGACGGCTTGTCTTTGGGGCGTTGAGGCAAAGCACAGCAGAGGGGATCCCCTGTCCCCCCCCCCCACTTTGTGGGAGAGCTTGCTTGCAGATAGGGATAGTGCATGGAAACACCGGTTTCTATAATAATTGAAATGTGCTTCATTTGCAACTAAGTAGAGCCTCTCTGCTAATGCAGAGCACAATCCACAGCTTCAGGCAAGGCCATTTATATACCCAGAATCCAGAGCAGCCTTTTCTCATACGCCTCTGAAGTACCACCACTGCAACACCAGCGCTTGGCCTTCTGGCACCTGCAGGCTAGGGAAAGAGCTCTTTAGCACCCTGGGGTGGAGCTCCTTCTCAGCAATAGCACTGTCTGCTCATTCCCAACTTCTTCAACCAGTGCCTCTGTGCCTTCTGTAAATGTCTGGAGTAAATGTATAGCAGGAAGTGTCTGTCCTCTCCAGGATGTTGAAATACTGAAGAAGGCGCCCAATAGCCCTAAGACGGGGGCGGAAACAGTATTTAAGGATGATCAAGCATTGGATATGAAGGTCCAGGAGCTTGTAGAAAACCTCCAGCCATTCCCTGCAATACTCCAGGAGCCGCAAGCAAGAGGTATTTTTGAGAATTGTGTCCCGCGGCGACCAGGAAGTAACGGAACAGGTTACTTCCAGGTTTCGCTGCTCGCGCATGTGCAGGCGCTCAGAATGACGTCCCGCGCATGCGCACAAGCGGCAAATCGCGACCCACACACGCGCAGAGGCGGGTTGCGTTCTGCTCATGATGCGAACGGGGCTCCGGAACGGATCCCGTTCGCAACCCGAGGTACCCCTGTAGTTGAAATGCCTGGCTTGTTCAATGGCTTGTCCATTTAGGAGCTATTTCTGCTTCCTGGGCTGTGCCCCCAATACTACGGCTTTTGTCTTGGAATAATTTGTATTCAAATCTTTGTTACGACACAGTCTCCCAAAGTTCTTTAGTAATCGCCTCATAGCCACTTGCGTTTGTGCTAACAACACCGTATCGTTGGCATGTAGCAAAATGGATACATTATGGGATAAAACTGAAACAGGGAAATATCTGGCCATTTGGGTTCCTTTATTACATCATTTACATAAAAGTTAAAAAGCAGAATTTTAGAAAGTTTTTCAAAGCGTTTAAAATGATTTAGGAATTACAAGGTTAACTTTTTTAAAAAGATACTAAATAAGTTTTAAAAGCCTGTATGTGTGACTGCTGATGATGTTGGGGGGTGGCGGCAGCTGTGCTTCTAAGACTCCCTTAAAACTGATTTACAGTGCTGGCTCTTGGGGATTGAAAGGGCACATAAAAAGGCCTTGTCCCAAATTAAAGAAAAACCAACAAACAACCCCAGTCAAACAATTAAAAAAACCAGCTTGTGGAGCTCAGATGAACAAGTCCCACTTTGGTGCAACTTGACCGGAATGACATGCACAGATGCTCCCTTCTTTTTCTCAGTGATAGCAGCTCTTTTGGCTGGGGTGTGGCAAGGAGCTGAAACAGTATTTAAGGAAACTCAAACATTCCTTGTGAAGCTCTGGGAGCTTGAAGAGAAACTCCAGGCGTTGCCAGCAACACTCCAGGAGCCGCAAGCCAGAGTTATTTTTGAGAATCCTGTCTTCACAAATTCCGGGGACATGGCCCTCCCAGTGTTAAGGTGGGGAGGTGGGGCTGCGAGTTTGCAGATAAGAGTCAAAAGTTTAAAAGGTAAAGGCTAATGGAATTCTATTTAAAAATCAGGTCAGGACAACAGATCCACACCTGGGAGCTTGATGGCAGCTGAAGGGATCCACGGTGATCCAGGACAAGCTGCACTTGCTGCTCAGGTAAGGCCAGAAGGAGGCTTACCAGGCGTCCCCGGTTGCCAGGGACAGTCCCCGGATTCAGCGATCTGTCCCCGGCAGAAATTTGTCCCCGGAATGTCCCCGGATTTACGCCTGGGGACTTCCTGCACTGCAACATGGCTGACACCATGACAGCAAGCAGCATCGGAGGTCCCGACTACATCTGGGGACATTAATTAAATCCGGGGACATTCCAGCCAGCCAATCCGCTGGCTGGGGGGGGGGGTGCCCCGACCTTGCTGCAGCCGCCGCTGAGGAGAGGGAGAGCCCGACCCGAGAGAGCAGACCCAGAGGAAGGTATGTCTGCTTTAACGCCTCATTGCTGAGCAAAAAACAGCGTTCTTGGCCGTTCCTGTGGCGTACACCCCTCCCCCCTTTTCTCCAGCTGGACGGCTTGTCTTTGGGGCGTTGAGGCAAAGCACAGCAGAGGGGATCCCCTGTCCCCCCCCCCCACTTTGTGGGAGAGCTTGCTTGCAGATAGGGATAGCGCACGGTTGGAGAGCCTTTTATTTGTAATTGCTCTGGTTGCTTAGAAGTGTAGTTGGCGGATGAAGTTAATCAAGTCAACGTTAATCGTTTAACCTGCCAGAAAAAGGGCCAGTTTAAAACAGCGGCTGTCTAGTTCACAGAGTTCCTGAACAAGCATGCATGGAAACACCGGTTTCTATAATAACTGAAATGTGCTTCATTTGCAACCAAGTAGAGCCTCTCTGCTAATGCAGAGCACAATCCAAAGCTTCAGGCAAGGCCATTTATATACCCAGAATCCAGAGCAGCCTTTTCTCATACGCCTCTGAAGTACCACCACTGCAACACCAGCGCTTGGCCTTCTGGCACCTGCAGGCTAGGGAAAGAGCTCTTTAGCACCCTGGGGTGGAGCTCCTTCTCAGCAATAGCACTGTCTGCTCATTCCCAACTTCTTCAACCAGTGCCTCTGTGCCTTCTGTAAATGTCTGGAGTAAATGTCTAGCAGGAAGTGTCTGTCCTCTCCAGGATGTTGAAATACTGAAGAAGGCGCCCAATAGCCCTAAGACGGGGGCGGAAACAGTATTTAAGGATGATCAAGCATTGCGTATGAAGGTCCAGGAGCTTGAAGAAAACCTCCAGCCATTCCCTGCAATACTCCAGGAGCCGCAAGGAAGAGGTATTTTTGAGAATTGTGTCCCGCGGCGACCAGGAAGTAACGGAACGGGGTACTTCCAGGTTTCGCTGCTCGCGCATGTGCAGGCGCTCAGAATGACGTCCCGCGCATGCGCAGAAGCGGCAAATCGCGACCCACACACGTGCAGACGCGGGTTGCGTTCTGCTCATGATGCGAACGGGGCTCTGGAACAGATCCCGTTCGCAACCAGAGGTACCCCTGTAGTTGAAATGCCTGGCTTGTTCAATGGCTTGTCCATTTAGGAGCCATTTCTGCTTCCTGGGCTGTGCCCCCAATACTACGGCTTTTGTCTTGGAATAATTTGTATTCAAATCTTTGTTACGACACAGTCTCCCAAAGTTCTTTAGTAATCACCTCATAGCCACTTGCGTTTGTGCTAACAACACCGTATCGTTGGCATGTAGCAAAATGGATACATTATGGGATAAAACTGAAACAGGGAAATATCTGGCCATTTGGGTTCCTTTATTACATCATTTACATAAAAGTTAAAAAGCAGAATTTTAGAAAGTTTTTCAAAGCGTTTAAAATGATTTAGGAATTACAAGGTTAACTTTTTTAAAAAGATACTAAATAAGTTTTAAAAGCCTGTATGTGTGACTGCTGATGATGTCGGGGGGTGGCGGCAGCTGTGCTTCTAAGACTCCCTTAAAACTGATTTACAGTGCTGGCTCTTGGGGATTGAAAGGGCACATAAAAAGGCCTTGTCCCAAATTAAAGAAAAACCAACAAACAACCCCAGTCAAACAATTAAAAAACCCAGCCTTTGGAGCTCAGATGAACAAGTCCCACTTTGGTGCAACTTGACCGGAATGACATGCACAGATGCTCCCTTCTTTTTCTCAGTGATAGCAGCTCTTTTGGCTGAGGTGTGGCATGCAGCTGAAACAGTATTTAAGGAAACTCAAACATTCCTTGTGAAGCTCTGGGAGCTTGAAGAGAAACTCCAGGCGTTGCCAGCAACACTCCAGGAGCCGCAAGCCAGAGGTATTTTTGAGAATCCTGTCTTCACAAATTCCGGGGACATGGCCCTCCCAGTGTTAAGGTGGGGAGGTGGGGCTGCGAGTTTGCAGATAAGAGTCAAAAGTTAAAAATGTAAAGGCTAATGGAATTCTATTTAAAAATCAGGTCAGGACAACAGATCCACACCTGGGAGCTTGATGGCAGCTGAAGGGATCCACGGTGATCCAGGGCAAGCTGCACTTGCTGCTCAGGTAAGGCCAGAAGGAGGCTTACCAGGCGTCCCGGGTTGCCAGGGAAGAGTCCCCGGATTCAGCAATCTGTCCCCGGCAGAAATTTGTCCCCGGAATGTCCCTGGATTTACGCCTGGGGACTTCCTGCACTGCAACATGGCTGACACCATGACAGCAAGCAGCATCGGAGGTCCCGACTACATCTGGGGACATTAATTAAATCCGGGGACATTCCAGCCAGCCAATCCGCTGGCTGGGGGGGGGGGTGCCCCGACCTTGCTGCAGCCGCCGCTGAGGAGAGGGAGAGCCCGACCCGAGAGAGCAGACCCAGAGGAAGGTATGTCTGCTTTAACGCCTCATTGCTGAGCAAAAAACAGCGTTCTTGGCCGTTCCTGTGGCGTACACCCCTCCCCCCTTTTCTCCAGCTGGACGGCTTGTCTTTGGGGCGTTGAGGCAAAGCACAGCAGCGGGGGTCCCCTGCCCCCCCCCCCACTTTGTGGGAGAGCTTGCTTGCAGATAGGGATAGCGCACGGTTGGAGAGCCTTTTATTTGTAATTGCTCTGGTTGCTTAGAAGGGTAGTTGGCGGATGAAGTTAATCAAGTCAACTTTAATCGTTTAACCTGCCAGAAAAAGGGCCAGTTTAAAACAGCGGCTGTCTAGTTCACAGAGTTCCTGAACAAGCATGCATGGAAACACCGGTTTCTATAATAACTGAAATGTGCTTCATTTGCAACTAAGTAGAGCCTCTCTGCTAATGCAGAGCACAATCCACAGCTTCAGGCAAGGCCATTTATATACCCAGAATCCAGAGCAGCCTATTCTCATACTCCTCTGAAGTACCACCACTGCAACACCAGCGCTTGGCCTTCTGGCACCTGCAGGCTAGGGAAAGAGCTCTTTAGCACCCTGGGGTGGAGCTCCTTCTCAGCAATAGCACTGTCTGCTCATTCCCAACTTCTTCAACCAGTGCCTCTGTGCCTTCTCTAAATGTCTGGAGTAAATGTCTAGCAGGAAGTGTCTGTCCTCTCCAGGATGTTGAAATACTGAAGAAGGCGCCCAATAGCCCTAAGACAGGGGCGGAAACAGTACTTAAGGATGATCAAGCATTGCCTATGAAGGTCCAGGAGCCTGTAGAAAAACTCCAGCCATTCCCTGCAATACTCCAGGATCCGCAAGGAAGAGGTATTTTTGAGAATCCCGTCTTCACAAATTCCGGGGACATGGCCCTCCCAGTGTTAAGGTGGGGAGGTGGGGTTGGGAATTTGCAGATAAGAGTCAAAAGCTAAAAATGTAAAGGCTAATGGAATTCTATTTAAAAATCAAAAGTCGCTGTGGTGGTTCAAGTTGTAGTGTGAGACAAAAGACAAGATGGAAAAGAAAAGATAAGGAAGAGAGAAAAGAGATAGAGAGAAAAAGAAGAAAGAAAGAAAAAGAAAACAGAAAAAATCCTACTGAAAATAGTTTGTTTGTTCAGAAAATAGAAGGAAAAGAAAAAAAAAACCATTGTAATAAGTAAATAGAAAAAGGGGGGAGTGGAGATGGAAAAGTAGATATATATATAGAATTCTTTAATGAAAAATTTAAAAAAACTTTTTTTAAAAAAAGAGAAAAATGAGTAATAATAATGAAAATGAGTAAATGAGTAAGAAGTGAATAGAAATGGATGAATAATGAGTAATAATGTATTCATAAAAAAGGGAGGGTTGTGTGTATAACTAAAGAAGAAGGAGGAGAGAGAGAGAGAGAGAGAGAGTGAGATAGATTAGGGAACAAGAAAAAGGGGCAGTTTGAATGCTCCTGTGGGACCCCCAGGGCTTGGTGTTGGGTCCCTAGATCAGGGCTGAGGTGGCGGTTCCAGGAAATGGGCTCCAATGGTTCAGGCCGCCTACCTGGGTTCATAGGGCTTTAAAATACGGATAAGAAATGGACTGAAAATAAACTCAATAACATAAAGCATGGTTTTTGCTGTGCCCCCCTGCAGTGGCAGGGGAGGGTCCACGCCGCGTTCTTCTAGCCCCCAGCCGGTCCCTGGTGCGCGGTTCCTCTGCTCTTTTGCTCCAGCCGCTGGTGATATTGGCTTGGGGTCGGAGCTGGGCTAGGTGGGGCGTTCCCTCCGGGCTTCCCTGTCTCTCCCGATCCCCCCCTATCATTCCCCCCCCCCATGTTACCTGTGGGGGCGCCTTACCAATACAGTCGTACCTTGGATCCCAAACACCTTGCGACTCGAATGATTTGGCTCCCGAACGCCACAAACCCGGAAGTGAGTGTTCCGGTTTGTGAATGTTCTTTGGAGCCCAAATGTCCGACGGGGCTTCCGCGGCTTCGGATTGAGTGCAGGAAGCTCCTGCAGCCAATCGGAAGCCGCGTCTTGGTTTCCGAATGTTTTGGAAGTCAAACGGACTTCTGGCATGGATTCCGTTTGACTTCCGAGGTACCTCTGTATATCTTCTCGGAGCAGGGGCAATCCCATTGCCGCCTTCAGTTCTGGTAAAGCTAAGAATTGCTTGTGCAGATCTTGATGCCTTCAAGGCCGAGGCTGTCATCTGATGAGACCCAGTACTCCTATCAGAGAAGCAAATCCTCAAATACAGTCATACCTCTTGTTCCGCTCGGTTCAGGTTACGTCTTTTCAGGTTGCGTCCCACGGCGACCCGGAAGTAACGGAGCGGGTTACTTCCAGGTTTCGCTGCTCGCGCATGTGCAGACGCTCAGAATGATGTCACGCGCATGCGCAGAAGCGGCAAATCGCAACCCACACACGCGCAGACGCGGGTTGCGTTCTGCTCATGATGCGAACGGGGCTCCGGAACGGATCCCGTTCGCAACCAGAGGTACCCCTGTAGTTGAAATGCCTGGCTTGTTCAATGGCTTGTCCATTTAGGAGCCATTTCTGCTTCCTGGGCTGTGCCCCCAATACTACGGCTTTTGTCTTGGAATAATTTGTATTCAAATCTTTGTTACGACACAGTCTCCCAAAGTTCTTTAGTAATCGCCTCATAGCCACTTGCGTTTGTGCTAACAACACCGTATCGTTGGCATGTAGCAAAATGGATACATTATGGGATAAAACTGAAACAGGGAAATATCTGGGTTCCTTTCTTACATCATTTTTAGGGACGCGGGTGGCGCTGTGGGTAAAAGCCTCAGCGCCTAGGGCTTGCCGATCGAAAGGTCGGCGGTTCGAATCCCCACGGCGGGGTGCGCTCCCGCTGCTCGGTCCCAGCGCCTGCCAACCTAGCAGTTCGAAAGCACCCCCGGGTGCAAGTAGATAAATAGGGACCGCTTACTGGCGGGAAGGTAAACGGCGTTTCTGTGTGCTGCGCTGGCTCGCCAGATGCAGCTTTGTCACGCTGGCCACGTGACCCGGAAGTGTCTCCGGACAGCGCTGGCCCCCGGCCTCTTGAGTGAGATGGGCGCACAACCCCAGAGTCTGTCAAGACTGGCCCATACGGGCAGGGGTACCTTTACCTTTACCTTTATTGCATCATTTACATAAAAGTTAAAAAGCAGAATTTTAGAAAGTATTTCAAAGTGTTTAAAATGATTTAGGAATTACAAGGTTAACTTTTTTAAAAAGATATTAAATAAGTTTTAAAAGCCTGTATGTGTAACTGCTGGTGATGTTGGGGGGTGGCGGCAGCTGTGGTTGTAAGACTCCCTTAAAACTGATTTACAGTGCTGGCTCTTGGGGATGGAAAGGGCACATAAAAAGTCCTTGCCCCAAATTAAAGAAAAACCAACAAACAACCCCAGTCAAACAATTAAAAAAACCAGCCTGTGGAGCTCAGATGAACAAGTCCCACTTTGGTGCAACTTGACCGGAATGACATGCACAGATGCTCCCTTCTTTTTCTGAGTTAAAGCAGTGATTTTGGCTGAGGTGTGGCATGCAGCTGAAACAGTATTTAAGGAAGCTCAAGTATTCCGTGTGAAGCTCCAGGAGCTTGAAGAGAAACTCCAGGCGTTGCCAGCAACACTCCAGGAGCCGCAAGCCAGAGGTATTTTTGAGAATCCTGTCTTCACATGGCCCTCCCTCCCAATGGGTTTCAAGTCCCATCATCCATGATGAGCCCCGGCCATGTTGGCTGGGGCTTAGGGGAGTCCCACCACAGTCTGGAGCCCAGTTCAGTGCGCCTTTGTGGGCAGCTGGTAGCCATGCCAGGGTCGCCTTCGCTGCGTGGAAGGGGTGGCCTCCCCCCCACCCCCACCCCATGCGCAGGAGACCAGAGGCCAGTAGCAGACTGTGCATGTGCCTCTGAAGGGCACAAAGGTTTGCTGCCTCCTTCTGTGCCCATTTTCTTGCCAAAAAGAATAAAAATACAGCATATGGTTGCACATACCAGGCACCAATGTTAATGGTGGTTCTTTGGCTTTTCCTTCAGGTGAGGAACACGAGGAGGAGGAGGAGGGGCAGCAGCAGGAGGAGGAGAAGGAAAAATAAAGAAAATGGGGGGGGGGTATATATTTCCCTATATATTTCTATTCTTAGTTCTATGTATTGCTTCTTTATTTAATAAAATTTATTTTAAAAAGCCTGCAAAGTGGTTTACCAAAACAAAAAACAAAAAAACCACCACAGCAGTAAAATCAAGAAAAATCAACAATCCTACTTTAAAACATACAAAAGCTAAAATATTAAAAGAGATGAAAATTACTTCAACTTCCTAAGCTTCTAGGTATGCTTGCCTAAACAAGCATGCTTTTAGCAGGTGCCTGAAAAGCGTCTAGCAAAGGCACGTGCTTTGTTGCAAGAGGCGGGGAGTTCCAAAGGGCAGGTGCTGCCACACTAAACCATGCAGTACAGATATTCTGCGGAACCTGTGGGAGCGCTTGAAACTGTGAGAATTCCAGCTCCATGATTGCAGTCATGGGATTGTTGTCTATGTTTTGACTCCACAGAGTGGGAAGTGACAGCGACAGGATGTTTGTGTCCCTGTGTTCCGTGAAGTGGGACTATTGTCCTTTGTTCTTTTTCTCTTTGCTGTCTGATGCTCGAGAGAGAGGGAGCCATGTTGCAGTGCTCCGTGTGTGTGTTTACATGTAAATAAAGTCGATTAGCCAAAATGCTGAGTTGCTGAGGTCTGTCACGCATGATCCACAAACTCTGCGGATCCCTAAGTGTGCCGGTGTCGCTTGGCATCGGTCGTTGTGATGTTCGGGCTGAAGCAAGCTTATGAAGCTCCCAAACGATCGACCAGGAGGGAGGGAACATGCCAGTCGGGCACGTGTCTCTGCCAGGGTGCTACTCGAGTGTAGGCTGAACTCCTGACAGAAACTACGGAAGGGGAGGTTTTAGTCATGGGGGTTTCACCATGCTCTGAAAAGGAAAACATTGATTTCAACAGCAGGCCTGCACAGCAGCAATCTACTCGCCTGCGAGTCTCATCATGATCAGTGGGACTTCTTCCCGAGCCGGCGGTGCATAAGATGGGCTGCACCCCTTGCACCCAACTTGTACCTAAAACTCTGCACAAGCCTGCACCAGAGAAGAGTGGAGTTGGAAGGGACCCCTGAGGGTCATCAAGCCAACCCCCCTGGGGCAATGCAGGAATCTCAAGTAGACTATCCCTGACCGATGGCCCCCCGTCTTCTGTTTTTCCTCTCAGCCAGGACACACAACAATGGAGACTGGAGGTGGGGGGAAAGATAAATTTTGACGAGGGAAAGGCAATGGGGCCGATTTGTCAGGCGCACACAGGCACAGCTTGAAGACTTTACGCAGAGAGGAACCCCACACGGGAGACACAGATACACAAGCACACAGAAGTCAATAACCCAAGAGTGGCTTCTAAGTGGGGGGTTGGCTGAGGACAGGGTGGGGCGGAAACATGTGGAGCTTTGCAGAGGGGAGGCAGAAAGCGTTTGTCAGAGGGAAACTCACTTTCCCTGTTTAGAAACCGGCCAAGATCCCTTCTGCATTTGCAGCGCTGCCCCCAAAGTGACCCTTTCAATCCACTTGATAGTCCAGCTGTAGGCGCTGGTCTTCCAGGCAGAATGAAAGGCGCACCCACCGATCCCGCTTCCTTCCTCTCCCCTTCCTGCCCCCCTCCGTTCTTTGCTCACCTGCCTCCTTCCCGTCCTCTCCCCTGCCTGCCTCCTCCAGCCGGGAACGCCCACCCACGACCCCCAGCTTCCCAAGCCTACAGTGAATGTGTCTCCCCCCCCAGGATGACCCCCACCTTGCTCCGCCACTGCTCTGGAAGAAGCTGCTCTGCTGAGAGCAGGACATCTCTGAAGACTCGGCTGGGGTTCTGTAATCTCTGGTGATACATCCCACTGGCTGAGGTGTGGTGAGCTGCAGACTGGCTCCCACAAGTCAGCAGCTGAGAGGTCCATGGTCCAGATGCCACTACACCCCTAGGTGCTGAAAAGTACCAACTTGAATGGCTCTGAAAGGAAATCAGACAAATTCAACCTTGAGATTTCTATGCTGTCCATCGGACTGGGTTGCCCCAGCCATTCTGGGCGCTCCCAGCAAATTGAAACATCCAAAACAGTAAAACACCCCCAAATCTTTCCTGTACCGAAGCCAATTGGATTGACTGTTGAATCTTCTTCCAAGTACTTTGGAAAGGACAGGAGCTTTCCCTGCACTTGAGAGCAGTCAGCTAACGTAGGGGTACAGGCCAGGCCACAGGCCACTCCCAGCTCAATCCCCTCACCTCAGCATCGGCCGCCTGAGGCAGCTGCCTCACTCTGGCTCATCAGAGGTCCGGCCCTGCTTGGGAATATGAGTGGGAGAGGGCCATTGCACTCAGGTCCTGCTTATGGGCTTGTTGTGAGCCTCTGCTGGGCAACTATGGGGAACAAGGTGCTGGACTAGATCATCCATTGGTCTAATCCAGAAGGACTGTTCTTACATCCGGGCTGGACTGGAGGCAACTCCAACTTGCAAAAAGCCCTGGAACACCAAGAATTGCAGACTCCCACACTCGCAAGCAAATGAGCTATTGCTTCACTTCTTAAACCAAAAGGGAAAAAAACAAACCCACGTCCAGTAGCAAACAGACCAATGAAAGTTGCATTTTTGCGTGGGTAGGAAGGGTGTCATTTTCCTTTGGCTGATTTAGGTCCTCGGCTTTTAGACTCCAGAACTGGCACAAAGAGGGATGGAAATCTGCTTCAGTTCAAAGGGAGGTATGATTGGCAGGCAAGGTGACACAGCCAGTTATGTGGAAGGGAGGAGGAGGAGGGTGGGGAGGTCCAGTGGCGTGGCGTGGGGGGTGCCAGGGGTGCCAGCCGCACCTGGCGCAACACCTGGGGGGGGGGGGGGCGCGAGTCCAGAGGGAAGGGACAAGCAATCGAGGCTTGGTTGGGGTGGGGGGTCGTCGTCTCCGCCACTGCTTCTGTTTTCCGCGCGCTGCGCTGAGGCGAGCTGGGCGCGGCCAGGCATGCAAGCGCGGCGCCTGGCCAAGCGCTGCAGCCTGGGGAGTGGCCGTTGCCCAAGCTCGACAACTCGACAACTCGACAACTCGTGGAGGGCGCCCCCCTCTCTCTCTCCCTCTCTGCCTGGAGGGGAGGGGCTTTCCCTGCTCTTTGTTCCGTTTGAGCAAACACAGCAACGAAAAGAGGCGGGTGGGCAGTAAGACCCTGAGGCAGAATGCAGGAAAGCAGCCACTTCCTCTTTTCAGGTTTCCCTTCTCCGGTACCTACCCACCCACGTTTATTGCGAGGGAAATCTAGCTGACTGCAGGGAAGGGGTTGGGTGCATGTAATGTGTGACAAAGGCATCAGGTGTACGTCTACCGTATTGGGTAGAAAGGGTATAAGGGTGGGGAGGTAGAGTGCATTAAAAAAAACCAAAACATTGTGGATTTAAACAAGGAAAATGTAGCATAATCTACTGTTTGTAAGGGCCCTTTGGGATTGGTTTTACCCATCTCAGACAGTTAGCTCATAGTGTAAATAAAGATGGCTGTTGTTTACATTTTTTTAATAAAAGCATCAACAACGATCCTTTTGCACGGTCTGTTGTGCTGTGTTGCAGAACTTTTTGCAGTTGCAGGATTAGGGATGGTGTTCTGTGCTACAGTGGCGTAGCGTGGGGGGTGCAGGCTGGGCCGGCCACACCGGGCGCAACATCTGGGGGGCCGCGCTCCACGGGTTAGAGGGCACAAAATCCACAGGTTAGGGGGCGCAAATTACTTGCCTTGCCCCGGGTGCTGACAACCCACGCTACGCCACTGGGGAGGTCACAAGGGAGGAAAGAGCTCTGCACCTCAGCTCGGAATTCTTTTGGAAGAGTGGAGGGGAACAGAGGAAACCTTTCTTCCCTTTCAGTCTTTTCTCTCCCCCCCCCCCTCCTTTTTCCTTTTCTCCCCCCCCCCCTTTTTTTAAGAATATGCTATACGGAATTCCGAGGGGGAAATTCGCTAGGGATCTCGCCTTCCCCAGAAACCCCTCCACATACCTAGGGCGTGAGACAATGAGCTCGAGAAAGCCCTTTCCTTCCCCTGTCGCACCAAGCACCACATCTTTTTTTATTAATGAAAGACCCTGCTTCCCTCTTTCTGGTATGAAACCGTATCAATATGAACGGGGACTTGGGCATGAGCTCTGTATTTACATACTGCTGCGTATAGCCCAATCAAAAGCATCGGATTTGGACAGCTAGCCAATAGCGGATAGCGGCCTCGAGCAGCGGAGCTTCGCCAGCTTGACTGAGCTCCTGAGTGGCCGCCTGCTGAGAGAACAATGGACTCAGTCCATCAAAAGCCCATTAACTGGTTTCTATTGCCAAAAGTGATCCTTTGTTGCAAGAATTCTGTCAAGCCACTTCCCTTATGGACTGCCGGCTTAGGAAAAGCCCCTCACTTCAGAAAATCCACCCCCTGCATCAATTTCCTCCATTCCAACGCCATTCTTGCCCTTAAGGAAAGGACTCTTTCCCCCTCTATCTCCCGCCATAATCCCTCAAGCGTGAGGACACGTGTACACCCCGCCCCCCCCCCACCCAGGGAAGTGCCCAAAGGTGACAATTACTGAGCAGTTAAGTTGGCCAAAGAAACCAAGAGCCCATCCCCAGACTTGCACCAGGCTATGGATGTGCAGGAGGGACGCGGGTGGCACTGCGGTCTAAACCACAGAGCCTAGGGCAGAAGGTCGGCAGTTCGAATCCCCGCGACGGGCTGAGCTCCCGTTGCTCGGTCCCTGCTCCTGCCAACCTAGCAGTTCGAAAGCACGTCCAAGTGCAAGTAGATGAGTAGGTGCCGCTCTGGCGGGAAGGTAAACGGCGTTTCCGTGCGCAGCTCTGGCTCTGGCCACATGACCCGGAAGCTTTATGTTTTATTAGCGTTTTACAAAAAACATAGGTTTACAGAATAAAAAGAATTAAAACAGTAATTAACATACTAAAAAGAAAACATAAAAGGGAAAAAAAGGAAAAAAAAGAAAAAATACAAAATTCAAAAAACAAATAGCTAAGAATATTTTTTTAAAAAAATCCATTTTTCAATATCTTTAAGTTCATTTGCTTTTTCCTTGACCTCCTCACACCTCCCCTTTTTGTATTCCCATTTACATAATCAATTCAGCAGATCCTTACCCTCTTTCATTTATCTTAACTCTAAATCTTAACCTATTATAACTATGCATTTTCATCCGTTATCAATCCATATTTGCATATTCTTATTAACCTTGTTACCAATACCACTTATTTTCAATCCAACATCATTTTAACATTCATTAATTTTACAGTATTTCTGCAAGTAGTCTTTAAATTTCTTCCAATCTTCTTCCACCAACTCTTCTCCCTGGTCTCGGATTCTGCCAGTCATTTCTGCCAATTCCATATAGTCCATCACCTTCATCTGCCACTCTTCCAGGGTGGGTAAATCTTGTGTCTTCCAGTACTTTGCAATAAGTATTCTTGCTGCTGTTGTTGCATACATAAAGAAAGTTCTGTCCTTCTTTGACACCAATTGGCCGACAATGCCCAGGAGAAAGGCCTCTGGTTTCTTCAGGAAGGTATATTTAAATACCTTTTTCATTTCATTATAGATCATCTCCCAGAAAGCCTTAATCTTTGGGCACGTCCACCAAAGGTGAAAGAATGTACCTTCAGTTTCTTTGCATTTCCAACATTTATTATCGGGCAAATGATAGATTTTTGCAAGCTTGACTGGTGTCATGTACCACCTGTAAATCATTTTCATAATATTCTCTCTTAGGGCATTACATGCCGTAAATTTAATACCTGTGGTCCACAACTGTTCCCAGTCAGCAAACATAATGTTATGTCCAACATCCTGTGCCCATTTAATCATAGCAGATTTAACCGTCTCATCCTGAGTGTTCCATTTTAACAGCAAGCTATACATTCTTGAAAGTATCTTAGTTTTGGGATCTAACAATTCTGTTTCCAACTTTGATTTTTCCACCTGGAAGCCAATTTTTTTATTCAAATTATAAGCCTCTCTTATTTGATAATAATGAAGCCAGTCTCGCACTTTGTCTTTTAATTTCTCAAAATTCTGCAATTTCAATTTGTCTCCTTCTTGCTCCAAGGGGGGGGGGGGATGTTGGGACCCGGAAGCTTTATGGAGGCTCCCTCAGCGGCCAATAAGGTGAGATGAGCGCTGCAACCCCGAGTCGGTCATGACTGGACCTAATGGTCAGGGCTCCCTTTACCTTTAGCTTTACTTAAGAGGTGCCTGGACATGTTTGCCTGTGTTATTGTCTGATTATATCCTTATCCAACTGGTCTTAACAAGTTCCACAATTTAGCAGAGTAACATTCCCCTCTTCTAAAATTGGCAGCGGATGCGTTTGCTCAGGCTCGCTAAAGCCTCTATAATAACTGTTCTGGTATTTCCCCCTTATTCCCTCATAAAAGATAAGACATGACACAGTCTTCTATAAAAGTATTAAAAGAGTTTGCTCACATTCTGTTCACAATCGGATCCCAGAAGGCAAACTTAGCTTAGAAAAGTAACATACACTTGAAAACTATTCCATAAGAAGACAGTCCCTTTGTCCTCTCTTGGCTGGAGGCCAAGAGGGCATCTTTGGCTAAGCAGATGTTGCTTGTTCGATGCATGTGGTGAAAGAGAGAGAGAGATGGCTGCCCTGCCCTGTGCTTTTGTCGTTACCTGCACAGGTGAGGCCACACCCACCTTTAGTCACATGTAGAGGAAGTTTGTCCCAGCCCAGAAGGAAACAGGAAGTTTACCTGCTGGCTGGACAAACATTCCTCCCCATGTGTAAACATGTGCACTCTAGGAATGTTGTACTTGACTGCTCTTGTGCTTCACATCCCACAAGAGCATGTGGTGGGCCGGACTATATTTTGAAAAAATATAGTAGCCTCACACCCCAGAATTTTCTTCATCAATGCCAACTCACCCATAGAGGCAGAATAGGAAGCCAGCCCTCCAGGACTTGCTCCTCTGCTGTAAACATAGTTGAAGTTCAGCTGCAGCTAGTAAGACCAAGCACTGGGCGCCTCTCACAGAATCAAAGGCTAAAATTGGGTCGAGTGCTTCTCTCCAGAATTTCTTTCCAGGATTATGGCTTCACATGCAGTGAGGAAAAGCAGCACATATTTGGATGTTTGGATTCCTGACGATCGAGGAGCATGGGTACCCCCAACAAAAAAAAATTTAATTTGGAAAACATTTGGACTTTATGATCTGTATTGATATATTTTGGACTAATTGGTATGATATGTTTAATCTGGCAAATGGAAACTTAATAAAATTATTGGGGGAAAAGAAAAAGAGTGTGCTGCTCCACAAACCTTAAAAAGCACCCTCTCCAATGGCATGGCACTTGGATGACCCTGTGGTTCTACCCCTGGGGCTGAGGGTGATGAAAAAATTCCTGAGACAGCTAAAGTGCTGGTGGTGAAAAACCCACTTCAAATGAGACCAAACACGGGTTAAAGCTCAACGTCGAGCCTACCAAGTGGCCATAGCGACGGTGAGGAGGACCATTGTAGCTGGATCTGTTGGTGAAAACAGTACCAGGAGACTCTTTCAGGTGGTTCATAGTCTAACAGAAGACACCTTTGCCATCAGGGTCTGATACAGAGTCCAAGATCTCCTGCAATGACTCCTGTCATGAGTTTTTTTGCAGATAAAAAGAGGTGGACTCCACCAAGGTAGGAGGGTGCCAGAGCTCTGCCTAGTCAGAGACATAGTATGGCTTGCCAGTTCCCACGTGGAGGAGGGGGTAGGAGGGAGGGAAACAGGCGGAGTATGCATGCGCATTCGACTGCCTAATGGCATCCACATCACCCAGGGGATCACAGCCACAGAGATAAGAAAAGAAGAGCCACCCCATTGTCTGGAGAGGTCACTTACCTGATCGCATGGACAAGCCGTTGTCATCGGACCCCAGCGATGGAAGCGTGCAGCTGTATTGAGGCAGCACCAGGTGCTGAAATTGTGCACCTCTAAAAATTTTGTGCCTGGGGGCAACTGCCCCTGTGCCCCCACAGCCCACTACGCCACTGGGTCTAGTCAAGTAAAGTGAAGTTGATCCTCCACTGTGGGTTACTTTTGTTCAAAGCAAGATTCCTCTGGAGGGAGAGGATGTTGCAAAGTAAGTCAGAGGCAAAGCAGCCCAAAGCCAGGTTCTGTGTTTGCACACATGATTTGCAGTGAGCCAAGGGCTGAATTGCTGCTGTTGTTTCATAGCCCAGAACAGCAGGTGTAGGCGAAAGGTCTAAAGTTAGACAACCAGGTCTTGGTCAAGGCATCCGCTGACCAGCAAGCCATAGAGAAGAGGAACGTCAGCATTTCAACTCTGAGCCAAAAGTTTGGCTTTTGCTATTTCTGGACACCCTTGGTCATGAGCCAAGTGTGATTCTCAAACTGTGAATGCTGACTTTGCCAAATCCATACAGGCCCTTTTCATCTCTCATGCTCAGGAAGTCGCAGCCACAGCTCAGGAGAGGATTTTTCATTTGCTCCTTTTCCATGGGGTGGGGAAAACTCAACACTTTTAATCTTGTCTTATTTTTATGCAAATTGGGTGGTCCAAAACAAGGAGAGTTATATCTGCACCCTCTCTTTAGCACAGATGGCCTGCAGGAGAATTTCCTGTCCTTAAAAGTAAAACTGCACTTTTTTGGCAGTGCAACTGCAGGGAAGGCCTTGTCTGTCACGTTTGCAGTTGAAGGCAGAGCTTGGGGGGGGGGGGCAGGAATGTTCAGCAGAGGGCAACCAAAATTATCAAGGGGCTGGAGCAACTCCCAGATGAGAAGCTAAAACATTTGGAGCTTTCTAGTTTAGGGGGGAAATGAGTAAGGGAGGACACGGTCAGGGGTACACGCATAGTGTAGAGAAAGTGGAATGCTCACAAGGCTGAGGGACTAGGCAAGACCAAGGCTATTTCAAAATCAGTTTTTAGGTGCATGTAGCTTTGTGTCCTATAGCTTTTAGCCCAATATTGATTGATGGGGAATGTGTGGGAATGTTCTGGGGTGCAGGAGAGGATATTTTGTGAAATTATATCCTAATCCAACTTGTGCTAACAAGTTCCCAAAATATCAGCAGAGTTTATGACATTTCCCCTTTTAAGTTCGCAACGCTAACCTCTGCACAGGTTCGCTAGAACCTCTATAATAATTACTCTGGTAATTTCCCCCTTTTGTTCCCTCTTAAAATACAAGACATGACACAGTCTTTATAAAAGTATAAAAGAGTTTACTCACGTTCTGTCCACAATAGGATCCCAGAAGGCAGACAGGCTTAAAAAGGTTACATACATTTAGAATCTATCTTATAGGAAGATAGTCCTTTCCTCCTCTCTTGGCTGAGAGCCAAGAGGGCATCCTGCTTCTTCGAAAGATGAAGATGAGAGAGGCAAGAGGCAAGAGATGGCTGCCTGCCCTGTGCTTTTATCATTTACCTGCACAGGTGAGGCCACACCCACCTCTGGTCACATACGGAGGAAGTCCGTCCCAGGAAGTTTACCTGCTTGCTGGACAGACATCCCTCCCCATGTTCTAACATGTACACTCTAGGAATGTTGTCATTGACTGCTCCTGTGTTTTACATCCCACAGAATGGAGGCTTATTTTGGGATGGTTTGTGGTGCACAGCCCTGTCTTGTCTTCTCCTCTTGTGTGTTTGTGTGTTTTTCCAAGGGCTTTTTGCTTGTTCACCGGGATCCTTCAGAAGGAAGAGACAAAAGAGGAGTAGTGACATTTTCCTGCAGGTACCATCTTATCGGGGGTCCCTTCTCTGCTATCTTTTCAATGCCTACTTCCTCTTCCTCTTTCAAGAGGCCTTCTAAGGAGAGATTTTTTCTTAGTCTGCTTCTGTGTAGGAACAGTTTTTGGATGTTTTGGTTGTTTAACTGTTGTCTGTTTGCTGCCCTGGACTCCTTTGGGAGGAAGGGTGGGATATAAGGATGCCGAGTAGTGCCTCCTGCCCATAAGTGAAGGTTTTGTGGAGGCGCCATAGCCTCAGTGTGTCAGCACCTGCATTGCATGCAGAAGGTCCCAGGTGCAGTCCCTAGCACCTGCAGTTAGAAGCTCAATGTAGGTAGGAGCCTCTCTCTGCCCAAGACCTTGGAGAGCTTCTGCCACTCAGGATGGAAGTGGGCAATACTGGGCTAAATGGATCAATCAGGTTTAGGATCAGGGACTTCCTTCTCTTAAATGAGCTACCTTCCCAGGTGGATGAGCCCCACTGCTCGTCACTTCCCTCTACAGCACGGGCAGAAACCACCTTCTTGACTGTTGGACCCCTTAGTGGTCTCATCTGCTCAATTGGCCGGAGCCTGGCTGTCAGGGCTGATTCAGCTGCAGTTCAGCATCAAAACTCAGAGATGAGCAGTAAGGTGGACTCTTTCTTCAGAGAGACAAAATCCGACAGAGAAACTCCACAGGCAGGACTAGCCCCAGTTGCCAGAATGGAGGATCTTAGCCTCCTCCTAAGGCAGGGCTATCAGACATCAACAGCTTCTGGGTCTTCCTTTAAGATGCTCAACAATTTGGGGGTCTTCCTAAAAATAGCTCCACAGCTTTCGGGGTGTCTTGGTTTCTACTTTTAGAAATATGGCAACCCTATCCTAAGGCTCCTCCCCAGTCGGCTGACTTCCCAACAGTCGTGGAGGGGCTCTCTGTGCCTTTTGTTCTGCTCCATGTAATGCCTCCCTTGTTCCTGGGGACAGAGGAGGAGGGGAGAAGGGAACAGTGGACATGGCAGGTGCCTGGGGATCTGTTGTAGCCTCAGCCGCCACCACCTCCTCCTCCTCCTCAGCTGCCTCAGTCTCCCTTAAACCTGTTGCTTGTTTAGCCTCCAAGCCATCTGCTCCCCCTTCTTCTTCTTCTTCTGACCTGTCTCCTGCATCCCACCAGCAGTCTCCTGGCTTGGGGCCTTCCCACTTTGATGCTTCCCTGGGGGGTTCCCTGGCTGTAGCCTCCTGCCATTCCTCCTCCTCTAGCCAGTACCCGACCCTAGCTTTGCATGCAGGGGAAGCCCCTAACTCACTGAGGGTTTGAGACCCATCAACTCCCCTCACCTGGTTAGCCCGCCAGTTGAAGCCATTCCTGGGGTGTGGCTGCTGCTTCAGGCTGACAGTTTCTAAGAGCCGCAGGTGAGAGCTGTAGTGACCAAAGGTGGACAAACTACCCCAGAAGGAGCACAATGTGCCCCCCACCAGAGGTACTACCCCTCCCCTCGCACCCTTGAGTCATGAAGGACAGAGAGTGGAGAGTTGAATGTGTGTAGAAACCAGCCTCCCTTAGGAAAACAAAGTTTACATTCATCACTCCACCCACTTTCACCTGTGGCCCCTCCCACCACAGGCACACGGCCCCTGGAAGGCTTCCCAGAGGAGAATATGGCCCTTAAGACTGAAAAAGAGTCCCCAACTCCAAACTAGTGACGAACTGCCATTGATGGCTCCAGCTGGATGTTGAAATCTCCCTCTAAGCTCCTTCTCAGATCCATGTTCCCTTTCTCCTTCTCAGATCCATGTTCCCGGTTCAATCTGTTGTATCTCCAGCTAGAATGTCCTCTGTCTGAAACCCTGGAGAGTTTTTGCTATCCATTGTGGACAAGACTGAGCTAGATAGAGCCATAGTGGGACTCAGTATAAGGCAGCCTCCTATTGTCCCAGCAACAAGCCTTTGCCACGCACAGAGGACTCCTTTCAGACATGAAATAAATAAAGCTGTCCTGGAAAGGGATGCTGAAAATGAGTCACAATTAGACAGCCCTGGGACAACAAAACACTCGGCCACAGTGCCTTCAAAGCACGGACCTGGGCCTAGGAAGCATGGGGCACCAGGTACCTGTGGCTGAGCCTTGAGCGACTGCTGTCCAAGGTGCTGAAGGGATTGAATACAAAGATGCAACTGTTAGCATGTCAAGGGGCATGATGGTGCTTTGAATGCATAAAGCAGATGCGGCCTAACTTGCACAGTTGCGGAATGAACTGAACTGAGCTGGAAGAAGCAGGACTACATGGGATGTAGAACGCTATACAGGAATTGGCTGGGGGTGGCCCACTGGGAGAGGCACATGATGCAAAAAGCAGCAGTTTCAACCCATTCATGGGAAACTGAGCTCTGAAATCCTGGAGAGCAGCTGCTGGCTGTGGCAGACCATACAGAACTAGATGGCCCAGTGGTCTCACTGGGGTTTCAAGCCAGAACACAGCTTCAGCGCCCCCAGGACAAACCAATTTTTAATTCCCCAAACTCTTACTAATCAGAGTTTCCTTTTTAAAGCGACAGTAGTTCAAAGCATTGACTAGGGGCTTTTCAATGTTCAAAGGCACTTTGGATGCCTTGACTTGCAATCCTTACAACAACCCTGCAGAGCAGTTCAGTGTTATCTCGAGTTGCAGAATAGCGAGGCGCGATGCCGAGGCGGACGCAGGGTGGCCCACCGAAGGAGTTCATGGTAGGGGGACCGAATGAGGCCAAACTCCGTCTTTTGCTCTTATTGCAGCTGTGTCTTGGCTCTGTGCTCGCAAGTGTTCTAGTGACTTTCAGGTAACTTGGAAAGCATGGTAATGATGTCTTGGTTCTGAAGAATGATATTTCCCCCAGTCTGACTTAGTTATCCTGGTGATGATTCAGCTAGATGTTCTACACGCTGACCATATTCCAGAAGGGGTTGGTTGTCTTGGCCTTGCTTTGGCTTACTGAGATCTGTCTTCTCCCTATAGGTGCTCATTCTAAAATGGATAATTGTAACATTTGACTTCATTGATCAGAAGGAATATATGAATGTTCTCTATGGTTTCTTCTTCCGCTTCTTACAATACGAGAAATTGGTAAGATAAAAAGGAATGTTGAAGGAACTCGCTTTTATTCTGACATTGACCCAAATCAAACAATAAAGAGTACTTTCCGAACACACAACAGGACACCAGGTGAAAAGTGGGGCCTTAAAAATACCTCTCCCATTTCCTTCCTTTTCCTGTCTTGTTCCTTCCCAATGGGTGCCGGTCGCAGCGCCCCCCGGGTGCACAGCATGTTCAGGCAGGCAGGCAGGCAGGCAGGCAGCTATCCGATGTCGATCCCGCCCGTTCCTCCCTCCACCCCCCTATCCGATGGAGGGAGGGGGGGGGATCCTGTTCTGCATAGCTATCAATTCGGGTGTGATAGTCTTATGTTTGCATACTTATGGGAAAATAAAACTAATTTATTTTAGAGCTTGTATTTGTGTGTATTCATGGTATTATTTGTAGACCCAGTAGATGGCAGTGTGGTGTGGAGAGTGTTTTTGGCAGCTCCTGAAAGGATAGAGGGTGGAACATTGACCGTTCAAAGGCACCATAAGCAATATATATATATATCTCCACATTTTCCTAGCTACGTTTCCCCATAAAAGTATACACTCGAATACATTTGAATCAAATACATTTGGAACAAGTGATTGTTACATTTAAGGAACATTCTCTAGGCGATGAGATTGGGGGGAAATACAAAAACCCATTCGGATACATTTGGATACATTTAGAAAAGTACAGCATTTTGAGGGAAAATACATTTGAGTCGAAAACTACATTCAGATCCATTCTTAAAGTCAATGAGAAAGATACAGCAAAAAGGATACAATTCGATACAGCGAAAAAGGATCCATTCCCCAAGGCACCGTTGACCTTCTTGTAGGGTGTGAAGGCAGAATATGATCTATTTGATATTGGTAGGGTCCTTCTCCTTCATTCCCCTCTCTGACCCTGACTCTCTTACAACACAGGGACCATCCCAGAGTGTGGGCACAACTTCGGTCGGTCCGGCCTGATCCAGTGGAGCAGGGCAAAAAGGAGGCTGGCTTCCTGTCCTCAAGGCCGAGTTGGAGTCCAGAGAAGGAGCCTCGTCCGCAATCGGCAATTGGCTACCTTTGTCGAAGTAGCCAAGACTCTCAGTCTTCCAGAGGGAAAGGAGGAGTCTGTGAGAAGCACCAGGAGCCCCTGAAACTCTTTTGCAAGGAGGATGAAGCCCCCATCTGTGTGGTTTGGGGCAGATCCAAGAAGCACCAACACCACAAGGTGATTCCTCTGGAAGAGGCTGTCGAGGAATACAAGGTACCTTGAGGGGGAGAAATAGCTGTGTATTCTTCTTGGCAGGTGATCTTCTTAATTCTCAGATCCAAAGTAGGCATGGTATTCATTGGTGGTTGTTTATTACCTTAGAAGCAGCCAAGGGGAAGCCTGAGGGCTGCTGGGATGGCTGGGAGGAGGGAGTCAAAGTCTTTCTCTCTGCCAGGGGGGCCAAGGGATCTTCCCTGGAAATACAGCAGCTTCATGGGACCATGGCAGGGAGAGAAAGGGTTAACCTCATCCACATCCCCCAGCAAGGTTGCTTTGTACATATTTAGAGCACTACAAATGTGAATTGCACATGTCTCCTTTGGACGCGGGTGGCGCTGTGGGTTAAACCACAGAGGCTAGGACTTGCCGATCAGAAGGTCGGTGGTTCGAATCCCCACAACGGGGTGAGCTCCCGTTGCTCAGTCCCAGCTCCTGCCAACCTAGCAGTTCGAAAGCACGTCAAAGTGCAAGTAGATAAATAGGTACCGCTCCGGCGGGAAGGTAAACGGCGTTTCCGTGTGCTGCTCTGGTTTCACCAGAAGCGGCTTAGTCATGCTGGCCACATGACCCGGAAGCTGTATGCCGGCTCCCTCGGCCAATAAAGCGAGATGAGCGCTGCAACCCCAGAGTCGGCCACGACTGGACCTAATGGTCAGGGGTCCCTTTACCTTTACCTTTGGCTAGCAGGATGCTTCCTCAATACCCTGCCAAGCAGAGAGCAGCAAGGGGTCAGCTGCAAGGGGGTGGGGTCTGGGGGCCAGTGTTATAAGGAAAAAACGGCTCCTTTTCCCTTCTGGGGTACCTCAGAGCCCATATAGAGTCCTTTGGTAGCTTCTCTATCGGTAGGAGAAAATAACAGAGGCCAACCAGAGAATATTGAGAAGCAAAGTAGCTAGTAAGCCAGATCTTTATTACCTGTTGCAACAGGGTGCTCACCCCCCCCCCACGCAGGAGGGAGGAGGAGACCCCGAACCAAGTCCTTATATAGACATTTGAAATTGCCCACCCTGGAGCCCAAGACCACCCCTCCATACATCATACATACACCACAGAAGGGGCGGCCTACAACAGACTCCTTTCTGGCAGGAAACCTGTTGATGGGTTTACCTGGCTGTTCATGGGTTTACCTGCATATTCTTTTGTGATGAGAACTACTTACAGTATTTATGTATGTGTTTATATCTTAGACCTTCTAATTCTCCTAACACCAGGAATTGACCAGATGGTGCAGGATGCCCCCCCCCAAGTATCTGTTGGAAGCAGATTTAGGAGTGGGGGGTGGAAGCACCTGCTGGTGGGGAGCACACTTCTTCTGGGGATGCTTCCTCCTCCTCCTCCTCCTCCTCCTCCTCCTCCTCTTCCCACTTCTCCCTGGGGCCTCAAGATGAGAAGTCAGGCTGGAAGTCTCCTCGGAGAAGACAAAGGAGCAAGCATGGCTGCCTTTCCTCTTCTCCAGACCAGTTAGTTGGACTAGAAACCTTTCCCTTCCCAGTTCTGCAGTGGTTTTCAAGCAGTGTGCTGTGGCAGCTGGGGTGCCTTGAATGATGGTCAGGGGTGCCGTGGGAGAGACTGGCCTCTGTCCCTCTTTCCTTCCCTCCCTCCTCGGATGCCATCTCTGCCTTCCCAAGGCTTGCCCAGCTGTCCTAAGGAGAGGGGAGAGGAGAGGAGGCTGAGAGAGCACTCCAGAAGGGAGGCTGTTGGAGAAAGGTGGAGGGGAGGTAAGCAAGGGGGGACCTAACTGGTCTCCTGAGCCCCACAGGGGTGTTGCAGAAAGAAGGGAGTTGGTCCAGGGAGCCGTGGACCCCAAAAGGTTGAAAACCTCTGTACTTTTCTTTCCTCCAGTCAATTACTTTCCTATTATAGCAAGGCCACTGGACCCAAGAAGCCAGTAGAATATTCATCTCCTCTCTTTCTGGCCTATCAAGCAGACCTGGATAAGGAAAGCAAAGACCTCCTTGGAAGTGTCACTCTTGTTACTAGTGAGGGAACAAGCACTTCAAGAAGCAAGTTCGGACTGAGGAGGGATGGGGAAATCTGCCCATTTCAACTTCTCCCCATTTCTCCTTTTTCCATATCGGTTTGTTATTTATTTATTATTCTGAAAATGAATCAAATGCTAGGGTGGCTACCTTCTCGTATAAATATGTTGATACGTGCTTTACCCTCATAAATACATTTTTTGTGAACATTACCTGGCTGGGTCAACCTTGAGAAATTCAGAGGTGTGAATTTCAAAAGACTGCTGTTTTGGTCTCCATATTTTTCCAAGAATTGCGAATTAGGTAAGTTCGCCTTTGAATGCAGCTAAATGGAGTTTATTTCCCATTGTTGTTTATCATGTGAAAAGCAGTCAAGGAGAAGCCTGAGGACTTGTGAGCTGAGAGGGTGGAAGCAGTTCAATTCAAATCCTAATTCTCTTGTTGATATTTTGAAGGCTGACCCTCTTCCTCACTCAGACGTCCTCAGAACCGGAGAGGCTGAAGACTGTGGAGAAGTTGAGACAACTGCGCCAGTTCCTGGAAGAAGAAGAAGAAAAGCATCTGCTGAATCATGTGGAAGAGGTGGAGAAGGAGATTGCAGGGAGAAGGGATGAGCAGCTGGCCAGACTCTGCAGGAAACTCTCCTCTCTTGAGAGGATCATCCAGGTGATGGAGGAAAAGGGTCAGCAGCCAGCGACTGAACTGCTGCAGGTAAGACGGCTCCAGGAAAAGGCTGCCTCCCATCCTTTCTGTGCCCCTTTCATGTACGCAAGGAGTGTAGGGGCTCAGTTGACGGAGCCTCGAGTCAGCTTGGTAATGGACAGGAACACCCCAGAGACCTGGGATGCTGAACTCACCTGAAGGCCGACTAGAGATTCTTCAGTCTTCTTGAGGGAAGGGGAGGGGATTTTCTGCTCCTTGCTGATGATTTGCCTCCGAATGCCTTCCCGCTGGGCAATGCTGCCTTCCTGCCCTGCCCTGGGCTTCGCCAAGGATGCAGTCAGGCCTCCTTCTGACATGAGCCAGTCTCTTGACCAAGCTTCGCTTCCCGTTCCCTCCACAACTTCTGGGTGGATCCCCTTCCCCATAGATCCTGATCGGCCCAAAATGGTGTTCGGTCACAGTGACCAAAGAGCAAGACAGAGGGACTCATCCAGACTGCGCCACCTTCTCCACTCACAATCCCATATGGCCAGACGTACAAGTGCTTCTGAAGGCTGAGAAGGCTGACATACTGGACTTCCGGTCGGCACCAGCGTTTAATGGCGGTCCTCTCTTCGAGCTCCGGAGGAGGACTGCTCCGCGAGTTCGGGTCTGACCCGCTACGGCGAGCGGGGGACCCCTAAAATCACAGACGCTGAAGCCTGTGAGCAAGGAGACTCGGTGGGCACCTTTTGCGCCCCCCCCGGTACTGTGAAAGAGCCTTTTTAAAGGCTCCGGAGCGAGCGGCACCGGGAGTGAGCGCGGTGCTGAGAGTCGCTACCCAGCCCGTGGAGTGAAGCCGCGTCGCCATGAACGGAGAGCGCCGATTCCTTCCTGAAACTGAAATTCGACTGTAATACCCGTGAGTAGGATTGAAAGATTGAACGGGACTCTTAAATTTAAATCTTGAAATTTGGCCGAAAACGGGAAAGGCATAAATCAAGGAAGTCTGCCTCCCCGGACTGCATGACAATTAAAGCAACGAAAGCGCAAAGCTGTACTTGAAAGAAAAATAAGTTTAAAACTGTCAAAGCCTGACATCTGATCTGAATTTCCCCAAAGTAGGCAGGAGAAGGGGGGAAGAAAAGCGGACACTGTTAATCTGCCTGAAATTAATTAGGAAAAAAAGTTTTTCTGCTGTCTCAATCTCCTGGGACGGACTGCCTGAACAAGGCACCGGGAAAGTGAACTGTCAGTTGAAATTGGATACAAAGTTGGAGTTTTATCTGAGACAAAGTTTCGGGACTTTATTGAAACTATCTTGCTGAATTTTTGATTATATTGAAAAAGTGCTATAGTAACTTTTACTGTGGACTTTTGGATTCTTTGTTTATTGCTCTATGCTTCTTTGTTTTCTTCACTTGGCTACTATTGATTGCTCCCTCTAGAGGGTTCAGAGGGAAACAGTTGCAGACTGAGAAAGGAAAACAGTGGGATTTTCCATTTGCAAGCCTTTCCTGTGAGAACGTCCTTGGGGATATGAGTGGTTCAGCAGAAGAGATAACAACCAGATCTAAAGCAAAACTAACACAAAAGAAAAGGGGCTCAATATCAGGTTCAACACCAGCTGCACAGGAAAAGGTGGCAACAGCATCTATGGAATCAATGACACAGGCACTGCTTAAAATAAACCAATCCTTAGAAGCTTTGACAAAGCAGTCTACAGAAAATTCCAAAAAATTGACAGAACTGACAACAAGATTGGACTTGAACACTGCAAGTGTAGCATCTAACACAGAATCTATTAACAAATTAATTCAAGAAAGTTCTGAAATGCGAAAGATTGCTGAAAGTGCGAAAAGCACTGCGGAGGAGACACAGGAGAAGCTTGTGCCAATCTCAAAAAAAGTGAATGAACATGATGCAGCCTTATCTTTGTTGGATCTACAGAGAAAGGAGAAAAATCTGAAACTGAGATTGGTCCCTGAGAGTGAAGGGGACAACCTTGTGGACTTCCTTACGTAGGAGTTTTCGGAATTTTGGCAAGAAGTCCTACAGGAAGAAGAATTTAAGATAACAACAGCTTTTCGATTGGGCAGGAGGCAAAGCAAAAAGCCAAGGGATTGCCTGATTACCCTAAGATCCAAAGAGGAAAGAGATAAAATATTGAACCTACATTATCAAAAGGCTTTGGAAATTGAAAATAATCAAGTACAAATCTTCAAGGACATCCCTAAATACATCCTGGAGGTGAGAGCCTTCTACAAAGATTTGGTCTACCTGCTGAAGAAGAATTTTATACCCTTTAGGTGGGAGTTTCCACAAGGATTATCCTTTAACTACAAAGGAAAGAAGGTTAAAATAAGAACAGTTCAAGACAAAGAACAGTTTCTGGAGAGAAACCAGGAGGACTTGCAGAAAGGAACGGTAGAACCAACATTTGAAGAAAAAGGATCGACAGATATCTCAAACTTATCATTCGGACTTAAATTACCGACTGAAGAGGAACAACAGCTTGGAGCAGCTGGAGGAATAGACACTCAATAATAAAATGTCTCTTAGTTGGAACTGCAATTGTTTGAACCTTCCCAGAAAAAGACGCCAAGTTTTTCATATTTTGAAAAGAGAACAACTGGACTTGATATGTCTACAAGAAACCCATGTGACCAGGATGTTGGGATATTTCCGTTCCACCTTAAAAGGGAGCAGGCTTTGAGAGTCACAGAGTCTGCGCATGTCCTAGTCACAGGATGTTTATGTTTGCTGTTTCCTTTCGATTTCAGTCGGTCAGAGGCACTGACACAGAACGGTCATGTTTTTCCTTTGTTCTGTTCAACGCTAAATAAAGTCTGTAAATTATGCTCTTCTGCGGTGCAAGCTTTCTGGCTGTGTTTTCTGCTGATAAAGAACAGTGTGCACAAGCCTAGAATGTGGCAATCCATTTCTAAGGCTTCGTGTCGCTAACTGCTGGATCTGCCTGGCTACGGGAGATCGATGGACGTCCGGCAGCCGGCTTGGGGCCATGATGGACAATATCTCCCTGGCAGTTTCCCAACAACAAGGTTTCGGGCCCAGATTCACAGCACCTACAGGAGAGTAAAGCTGCAACAGACTGCGTTTGAGAGGTACGTGGGAAAAGCGAAAGAAAGGGAGGCTTTTCTGTTTTACCTCGGACGGAGCCTTTGAACTCCGGAAGGCTTAGTTGGCCTGGGAGCCGAGCCAAAAGGCATCGTGATTAATGAGCTGCCACGATAAGGAGTCTTTGAAGGCATAAAGGCTCACGGCTCAAGTAAAAAGCTGGAATGGAGTTTTTCCACGCTTTTGAAGCTTCAGAGGCCAATGAGTGCCCAAAGTTAAATCGGCACAATTATCAGACCTGGGCAAAATGGTGTGAGAGTTTGCTGCGTCAGTATGGAGTCTGGCATACTGTGTCTCAAGCCCCCCCAGATCCTCTGACAGAGAAATGGGAGGCCCAGAATTCGAGGGCCATAGACATAATAGTCTTATCCGTCTCTCTGGAGGAAATTGCTGGCAACGTGACGGCACGTAAGATGTGGAATGCTTTGAAGATAGCCCACATGCCAGTCATCCCAGCTCAGAGTTTGAATGCCCAGAGTTTGACTGCATCGGAGGTCCTGGCTGTTTCCCAGACTGCGAGTGAATGCAGGGATGCTGAGGGCACCGGTTGCAAGCTGCAGGGGGAGCAGACTGTGATGTCATCCCAGGCAGCATTCCAGCCTCCAGGGGGAGCCAAGGAGACGGCAGCTGAGAGCTCTGTTTCTCATGGGAACCAAGGTCATCGTCTTTGCAGAGGCCGGAAGGCCAGAGGTAAACAAAGACAGATGCCTGCAGATGGCCCGAAGCAGAAGGGGGGTGAAGAGCCCACGCCAGTGGAAAACAAGGCTTTGTTAGCTGGCACTGCTTCACCAAAGGCTAAAGGCAAGTCTGCTGGCCAGGAGCAGGGGGGCAAGCTGCAAAAGCCCACGCCAGTGGAAAACAAGGTTTTGCTTGCTGCAAAGACTGCTCCAAAGGCTAAGGCCAGATTTATTGTGGACTCTGGTGCGAGCCGCCATCTTTCAAAGGATAAGCACCTGTTTATCTCCTTCTCGCCTCAAGAAGGAGAGATCCACCTGGCTGATGGAAGGACGTTGCAAATTGCAGGAGAAGGGACTGTGAAACTTGCAAGTTTGCATACAACCATCAGTAATGTACTGTATGTTCCTGGAGCTGCGGACAATTTGCTTAGCGTCCCACAGCTGACTGGGCGTGGCTTTGAGATATCCTTCAAGAGGAGCGTCTGTGTCATCAGAAAAGGCAAAGAGGACATTTTGCATGCAAAGTTTATAGATGGTTTATTCTGTATAACTTATGATGACAATGCTGTTGTGTCTAATGCTGATTCTTGTTGTGTTGCACAAACTAACAAGGTTCTTCATGCAGGATGCATTCATGATGCACATCGAAGATTTTGTCACATGTCTTGGCAGGCGCTGGCCAAGATGCCTGGATTGGTTGAAGGTTTGAACATCAAACCTTGTAAGTATCACGTGAAATGTGTATCTTGTGCAGAGAACAAGGTGAAGGTTGCTCCAAAAGGCAAAGAGTCTAGCAGGCAGGCTTCCAAACCCTACCAGCTAGTTCACGCAGACCTGGTTGGTCCTCTTGCGCCCTCTTTAGGAGGAGCAAGGTTCTTCATGGTTCTAATTGATTCTTTTTCTAGGTACATTCATGTGTTTATGCTCGAGCAGAAATCGCAAGCGTTTCCTAGGTTCAAAGCATTCTGTGCTTGGCTGGAGAATGCTCACGGTAAACGTATCGGCTGTCTGTTTACCGATCGCGGCGGGGAGTTCACTTCTCAGCAGTTTGAAGCTTTCCTGACTGAGAAGGGAATCCAGCATGACATGTCAACGCCTAGATCGCCATGGATGAATGGGCTTGCGGAGCGAGCAAATCAAACATTGCTGCAAGGAATGAAAACCTTGTTGCATGATGCCAATCTCCCTGAGAAATTTTGGGGGGAAGCTCTGTCAACGGTAGCTTATACCGTTAATCGCAGATTGTCATCACCCATTGGTTGTACCCCCTATGAGAAGATGTTTGGCAAGAAACCCAACACCAAACACATGAGAATTTTTGGTTCTGACATGTGGGTACGCACCCCACAAACCAACAAGCTTGGGAAGCGTGGGGCACATGGTTTGTTCATGGGGTACGAAAAAGGTGCATACAGGGTATGGATGACTGACTCTAAATCCATAAAGTTCACAAGGAGTGTTGAGTACAATCCTAAGTGGGGGGAAAATGTGGGAATTTTCCAGAGTTACCCAGAGGAGGATGAAGGTGATGTGAAGAAAGCAGATCATGCTGAGAAAGCTGAGGAAACTGAGGATGAGGATGATGATGATGATGATGATGATGATGATCAGAGTTCGGATTCCAGTTCAGTGGGCGGCGCTGCTGCTGGTGTCAGTGACAGTGATGACACAGCAGACTACAAGAGCGCAAAGGCCTCAGTCAGACCATCTGATGCGTCTGACAATGAACTGGAAGAACCACTGTTCACCATTGGTCACTTTTCTCCTAAGAAAGAGGAGATGAGTCCAGAAGACTTGCGTCTAGTACGTAGGTCTGAAAGGGCGACCAAAGGCAGACCTCCAAAGAGATTTGCTGATGAGTTTGCTAAGACGGCAACTGCTGTTCTTAGTAGCTCAGAGAAGGTGTGGGAACCTTCAAGCTTCAAAGAGGTTCAGGAGTTAACCTCTAAAGATGCTGAGCCTTGGCTTAATGCCATGAAGGCTGAAGTTGATTCCTTGAACAGGAACCAAACTTGGGAGCTGGTACCGGTAGTCCCAGGTATGAGACTGGTTGGCAGCAAATGGGTCTTCAAGGCCAAGACAGACCAGAATGGCAAGGTTGTCAGACACAAAGCCAGATTGGTTGCCAGAGGTTTTTCACAGGTACCAGGACAGGATTACCACGAGACCTACTCACCCACAGTCAAATATGAGAGCATTCGGCTGATGCTCAAGATCGCTGCGGAGGAGAAACTGCATGTTTCCCATCATGACATTAATACAGCTTTTTTGTACGGAATTTTGAACGAGGAGCTGTTTATGCTTCCACCTGATGGAATGCAGATACAGAAGGGAATGGTCTGTAAACTGCGGAAATCCTTATATGGTCTCAAGCAGAGTGCCAGGTGTTGGAACACAAAACTCACTGAGACGTTGCTTTCTCTAGGTTTTCACCAGGGCAAAGCTGATCCATGTGTGTTTGTTAAAGAGGAGGGTCAAAACAAACTGTATTGTTTATGTTTTGTTGATGATCTTCTGATGTTTTGGAAGAATCAGGCTTTTTACCAAAGCACCCTAGCTCAACTGAAGGAGCACTTTGACATGAAGGATCTTGGTGAGGTATCCAACTATCTTTCTCTGCAGGTGGAGAAGGACCAAGCAGGTAATTTTCTGGTACACCAAACACAGAAAATTGCTGATGTATTAACCAGGTTGAATTTGGTTGATGCAAACCCAGCAGACACACCGATGGTGACAGGTTACCAGGTAGATAGTAATGCTGAAGCGTTTTCTGACACAACGCTGTACAGATGCGTTCTAGGCAAGCTGAATTTCATTGCCAGATGTTCAAGACCTGACATAGCTGTAAGCTGTAATCTGCTTAGCAGACATGCCAACAATCCTACGGTTCAGGATTGGAAAGCTCTGAAGCGCATAGCCCGCTATTTGAAAGGGACTATGCACTACAGGCTGAGGTTCACCAGTCAGAAGACTGGAGGTCTTGAAATCTTTGCAGGTGCAAGTTTTGGAAGTGACACCACAGATGGTACAAGCACTTCTGGAGTATGCTACATGTACAACCACTGCCTGTTTGACTGGTTGTGCAAGAAGCAGACGACAGTGAGCCTAAGTTCCTGTGAAGCAGAACTCAATGCTCTGTCATTTTCACTCATGGATTGTGAATGGTTGATGCAACTGTTTAAGGACATCGGGGTTTCTGTGAAATGTCCTATACAAGTGTACCAAGACAATAGATCATGTTTGGCTTTGCTGAACTCAGAGAGTTGCAAGCAGAGAACCAAATACTTGCAGATTAAGCTACATCGTGCAAGAGAGTGTATTCAGAAAGGACTGATTCGGGTGTCCTACATGGCAGGAAATGAAATTCCTGCTGATCTGTTGTCTAAGGTTGTTAACAGAGAACAACTTAAGGTTTACGTACAGAGGTTGCAATTGGGTTGAACCACAGGTACTACAGGTTACACGGAAAGGGGGAGGATGTTGGGATATTTCCGTTCCACCTTAAAAGGGAGCTGGCTTTGAGAGTCACAGAGTCTGCGCATGTCCTAGTCACAGGATGTTTATGTTTGCTGTTTCCTTTCGATTTCAGTCGGTCAGAGGCACTGACACAGAACGGTCATGTTTTTCCTTTGTTCTGTTCAACGCTAAATAAAGTCTGTAAATTATGCTCTTCTGCGGTGCAAGCTTTCTGGCTGTGTTTTCTGCTGATAAAGAACAGTGTGCACAAGCCTAGAATGTGGCAATCCATTTCTAAGGCTTCGTGTCGCTAACTGCTGGATCTGCCTGGCTACGGGAGATCGATGGACGTCCGGCAGCCGGCTTGGGGCCATGATGGACAATATCTCCCTGGCAGTTTCCCAACACAGGATACATAGAAAATTACTTGTAAATAAAAGATTAGGACAGGAATTCATTTCATCAGATAAAGTCAAGAAAAGAGGTGTGGTGATTTATGCAAAAGAAAAACTGGCCCCAAAGATGATATTCAAAGATGAACAAGGAAGATATTTGGGAATTGAAATACAAGTTCAAGGAGAAAAAATTTTGATAGTTGGAATTTATGCACCAAATGAAGGGAAGGCGGAATTCTTCAAGAAGCTGCATGAGACTTTAATGGACTATCTTGATTACAAAGTAGTAATGATGGGAGACATGAATGGTGTGGTCTCCACAAATATGGATAAGGCACAGAGACAGGTAATTTCCAAGGAAGGGAGACTACCAAAGACCTTCTTTGAAATGACTGAAAATATGGACTTGATTGACATCTGGAGAACAAGGAACCCTCTTGAGAGAGAGGGAACTTTTTTCTCTGAAGCAAAAATGACATGGACAAGAATTGACCAAATTTGGGTAACTAGTAGTATGGCGCCAAGGATAAAAAAAGTAGAAATCTGCCCAAAGACTTGCTCCGACCATAATGCCGTAAAGATGGAAATGAAACTAACAACAACTGGATCCTTCAGCTGGAGAATGAATGACACCCTCTTTAGAGATGAAGAGATTTATATAAAGGCCCAAAAAACATTGAAAGATTACTTTGAGATAAATTTGAGAACAGAGGTGGAGAAAAGAATAATTTGGGACGCAAGTAAGGCCGTGATGCGGGGTTTCCTAATACAACAGAACTCTATAAAGAGGAAAAAACAAAATGAGAGGAAAGAAAAAATTTGGGAAAAAATGAAAGAAGGTGAAAAGAAATTGAGATCCAAACCAAAGTCTCAGGAGATTCTGAGAGAAATTAAGTACTACCAGATGCAGTATATGGAACTGATGAATAAAGAGATAGAATGGAAAATTAAGCAAATGAGACAAAGGACATTTGAATCAGCAGACAAATGTGGGAAACTTCTATCATGGCAATTGAAAAAGAGGCAAAAATTGAATACAGTGACAAGCTTAGAAATGGATGGAAAGAATATCTATAAACCAAATGAGATAAGTAATTGTTTTCAAAGTTTCTTCAGGAAACTATACGCACAAGGGCCAGTTAACGAACAGGAAATAGAAGAATTTCTTAAGAAATATGGATTACCAAAAATCTCAGAGCAAAGTAAAATGATTTTGAATGAGAAAATAACAGGACAAGAAATAGAGGGTGCCATTCAGAATATGCAATTGGGAAAATCTCCAGGACCAGATGGTTTGACTGCCAGATACTACAAAGCATTGAAGGAATGGCTAGTACAGCCATTGAAGGAAGTCTGTAATGAAATTTTGGAGGGGGAAAAGGCACCTGAATCGTGGAAAGAAGCTTTTATTTCACTTATACCGAAAACTGAGACTGAAAAGAACCAGGTTAAAAACTACCGCCCTATATCATTACTTAATGTGGATTATAAAATTTTTGCAGACATTTTGGCAAAAAGATTGAAGAGAGTGTTGGTAGGGGAGATTCATAAGGACCAAGCTGGCTTTCTTCCAGGGAGACATATGTCAGACAATGTAAGGAACATAATAGATATCTTGGAATTGTTAGAAGTGGACATTAATAGGAAGGCTGTTCTAATTTTTGTGGATGCGGAGAAAGCCTTTGATAATATTTGCTGGAGTTTTATGAAGAAGAATCTCCAAGGGATGGGGGTAGGCCAAGGTTTTGAAAACGGTATAGGTGCAATATATTCTGAACAAAAAGCAAAGTTAATTGTAAACAACGTGGTTACGGAAGAAATACCTATAGAAAAAGGTACACGACAGGGATGCCCAATATCCCCTTTACTTTTTATATCAGTCTTGGAGGTTTTGTTAAACATGATCAGAGGGGACCAGTTGGTTAAAGGAGTTCAGGTCGGAGCCAAACATTACAAATTAAGGGCATTCGCAGATGATTTGGTATTGACTTTGCAACAGCCAGATACTAGCACTAAAAGAGTTTTAGAACTAATTGAGATATTTGGTCAAGTAGCAGGATTTAAATTGAACAAACAGAAAACGAAAGTTTTGGAGAAAAATCTAACAATTGTTGAAAAAGAGAGGTTTCAGAGTGAAACAGGTTTAGTGATAGCAAAGAAAGTGAAGTACCTGGGGGTAAATTTAACATCTAAGAACGTGAACTTATTTAAAGACAATTATGACAAATGCTGGACAGAAGTAAAGAAGGATCTAGAAATATGGTCAAGGCTGAGACTTTCCTTGTTAGGCCGAATTGCTGTCATCAAGATGAATGTACTGCCTAGAATGTTGTTTTTATTCCAGACGTTGCAGATTGTGGACAAGATGGACTGTTTCAAGAAGTGGCAGAAAGACATATCTAAATTTGTCTGGCAGGGCAAAAAGCCCAGAATAAAATTTAAGATTCTAACTGACGCAAAAGATAGAGGGGGGTTTGCCCTGCCGGACTTAAGACTCTACTATGAATCGGCAGCTTTCTGCTGGTTGAAACACTGGCTGCTTCTTGAGAACACAGACATTTTGGATTTGGAAGGGTTTGATAATAGATTTGGCTGGCATGCATATATATGGTATGACAAGGTAAAATCGCATAAAGGTTTCAAAAACCATATTGTTAGGAAAGCATTATATAATGTTTGGATGCGGTATAAAGATTTATTGGAAAGTAAAACTCCCAGGTGGTTGTCACCAATGGAAGCTAAGGAGGTGAAAAAACTCAATATGGGGTCTAAATGGCCAAAATATTGTGAAATTTTAGAACAAGATGGTGAAAAAGTTAAACTACAGAGCTATGAGAAATTAAAGTCTAAAGTACGAGACTGGCTTCATTACCTTCAGATAAACGAGGTATTCAAACAGGACAGGAAAATAGGCTTCCAGAGGGAGAGGTCAAAACTAGAAACAGAGTTGTTAGAACCCAATACTAAGAATTTGTCGAGAATGTATAACTTGCTGTTGAAATGGAATACACAGGATGAAACGGTGAAATCAGCTATGATTAAATGGGCACAAGACATTGGTCATGAAATTATGTTCGCTGACTGGGAACAGTTATGGACCACCGGTGTTAAATTTACGGCATGCAATGCCTTAAGAGAAAATATTATGAAAATGATCTACAGGTGGTACATGACCCCAGTCAAGCTAGCAAAAATTTATCATTTGCCCAATAATAAATGTTGGAAATGTAATGAGACTGAAGGTACCTTCTACCACCTTTGGTGGACCTGCCCGAAGATAAAAGCCTTTTGGGAAATGATCTATAACGAAATTAAGAAAGTTCTCAAAAGGACTCTTCCTAAGAAGCCAGAGGCTTTTCTCTTGGGTATGGTGGGCCAATTGGTGTCAAGGAAGGATAGGACGTTTTTTATGTACGCCACTACAGCAGCAAGGATCCTTTTAGCAAAGTATTGGAAGACACAAGAACTACCCACGCTGGAAGAATGGCAGACGAAGGTGATAGACTATATGGGACTGGCGGAGATGACTGGCAGAATCCGTGACCAGGCGAAAGAGACAGTGGAAGAGGACTGGAAGAAATTCAAGATATATCTTAAAAATTGTTGTAAAATTGAGGAATGCTAAGATGTCAGGGAAATGGGAAACAGAGAATTGCAGCTGTAATTAACAAGTTAAGGCAGAAATTAAAAGAACTGATTTGAATAATTAGCTAATTGGAGGAGTTGCTGAAGAAATTTAAAACAAGGATGTGGAAAAGGGGAGGTATGGGGAAGTCCAGGAAGCAAGGTGTAAGAAAATAAGAGTATGGAATTATACATGTTTATATGTTTGTATGTTTGTGTATTGTCTATTGTTTGTTTTTATTTTGTGTGTTGAAAACCAATAAAAATTTATTTAAAAAAAAAAAAGAGAGAGAGAAGGCTGGCATACTGGCAAAGGCAGGAGAAGCCCTATTACGGAATGATTACCAGATGTTCCTGTCTCCTGGGGACAGTCCCCGGATTTACAAATCTGTCCCCAACAAAATCCGTCCCCGGAATGTCCCCGGATTTCATATAAGGCCCCCAGATTTATATTTTAAGTGTTGTAGATTTATTAGTAGGGAAGGAATGTTGCGTGATTGGTTCAATGGCACAAGACACATCATATGGGGACTTATGACTAGGCAAAATGGCGGGTGTCAGGGCAATGAGCAGCTCCTGAAGCCAACCAGAGCCAAGTGCACTACCAGGCTGGCTCCGGGCTGCTGAGACTGCCGCTACCGCTGCCACTGCCGAGGGGGAACCAGGGATGCCCGGCGCGTCAACTGGGGGAACTGCTGACACACCCCCCCCAGGACCCAAATCGAGACGGGAGCAAGAGCGCCCGGCCACGTGGCCGACTGCCCAGCTGCGCTCCAGGGCCAGTAAAAACCCCGGAGCCAACCCAGGGAGATGGAGGAAAGGAGAAGGAAGAGAGAGAAAGAGGAAGGAGAAAAAAGAGGGGAGCCCCAACCTTGCGGCCGCTGAGGAAGAGAGGTAGGAGAGCACCAGGAGGGCAAGGACAAAAATAAAATAAAATCTGGTAACCTTACCTTAAATCCTAACCTTCTAATTCCAAGTCTCTTCTTTCTCAATATCCCCCATTCCGTTAACCGCACCAAGCAACAAGCTGTAAAATGCAAGTTTAAAACGCAAGCTTTCCTTTGCATCTCACAGAACTTTAAATGTAATTCGTGGTTTTTTTGTTTTTTTTCACCTGTCTGCCAAACTTAGGTCATTTTGCCATACTTTAAATGGGAAATCAGTTGAATGGAAATTTAAACAAATGAGACTAAGGACTTTCGAATCGGCTAATAAATGTGGAAAATTGTTAGCTTGGCAAATGAAAAAAAGACAAAAGCTTAACACTATTACCAATCTGGAAGTGGAAGGGAAGAACATTCAGAATCCAGTAGAAATTAGAAAATGTTTCCAGAGGTACTTCAAACAGTTATATACACAAGGGCCACAGAAAGAGTTTGATATAGACCAATTCTTAAAAACAAATGGATTACAAAAAATCTCTCAAGAAAACAAGACAATGTTGAATTACAAAATTACAGAACAGGAGGTAGAAGGTGCCATCCAGAATATGCAGTTGGGCAAATCTCCAGGGCCGGATGGTTTAACCTCAAAATACTACAGAACTTTGAAGGACTGGATAATTAAACCACTAAAGGAGGTTTGTAATGAAATTTTGGAGGGGGGAAAAGCGCCAGAATCGTGGAAAGAAGCATATATTACACTTATACCGAAAATTGAGTCTGAAAAGACACAACTTAAGAACTACTGCCCCATATCCCTGCTTAATGTGGATTACAAAATATTTGCTGACATTTTGGCCAGAAGATTAAAAAAAGTATTAGTGGAAGAGATTCACAAGGACCAGGCTGGCTTTCTCCCAGGCAGACACTTGTCTGATAACACGAGGAATATAATTAACATTTTGGAGAAGTTGCAAGTGGACATTAACACTAAAGCAGTTTTAATTTTTGTGGATGCGGAGAAAGCCTTTGACAATATTTCTTGGAGCTTTATGAAGAAAAATCTTCAGGGGATGGGGGTTGGTCAAGGGTTTGAAAATGGTATAAGTGCAATTTACTCAGAACAAAAGGCCAAATTAATAGTTAACAATGTGGTGACAGAGGAATTTAAGATAGAGAAAGGGACACGACAAGGCTGCCCAATTTCCCCATTGCTCTTTATTTCGGTCCTGGAGGTTCTGTTAAATATGATCAGAAGGGACCGTCTGATCAAAGGTATAAAGGTCGGAGCCAAACAATATAAACTGAAAGCTTTTGCAGATGATTGAGTATTGACTTTACAGGAGCCAGAATCTAGTACAAAAAGAGTATTAGAACTGATTCAAGAATTTGGTCTTGAGTTCTTGAGAAAAATCTAACACTAATTGAGAAAGAGAGGTTTCGGAATGAGACAGGTTTAACAATGGTTAAGAAAGTGAAATACCTGGGGATTAACATGACAGCTAAAAATGGGAATTTATTTAAAGACAACTATGAAAAATGTTGGTCAGAAGTGAAAAAGGACCTAGAAATATGGTCAAATTTGAAGCTTTCCTTGTTGGGGCGAATTGCTGCTATAAAGATGAATGTATTGCCAAGAATGTTATTTTTGTTTCAATCACTACAAATTTTGGACAAAATGGACTGTTTCAAGAAGTGGCAGAGAGACATTTCTAAATTTGTCTGGCAGGGCAAGAAGCCCAGAATAAAATTTAAAATACTAACTGATGCAAAGGAAAGAGGTGGATTTGCCCTGCCAGACCTTAAACTTTATTATGAATCAGCAGCATTCTGCTGGTTGAAAGAATGGCTGCTTCTTGAGAACACAGACATTTTGGACTTAGAAGGTTTTAATAATGTTTTTGGGTGGCATGCATATTTGTGGTACGACAAGGTTAAAGCACATAAAGCATTTAAAAAACATATTGTCAGGAAAGCATTGTTTAATGTCTGGATTAGATATAAGGACTCACTTGAAAATAAAACCCTAAGGTGGTTGTCACCGATGGAGGCAAAGGCTCAGAAAAAGCTCAATATGGAGGCCAAGTGGCCGAAATATTGGGAAATCTTGGAGCAAGAAGGAGACAAATTGAAATTGCAGAGTTTTGAGAAATTAAAAGATAAAGTGCGAGATTGGCTTCATTATTATCAAATAAGAGAGGTTTATAACTTGGATAAAAAAATTGGCTTCCAGGTGGAAAAATCAAAGTTGGGAACAGAACTGTTAGATCCCAAAACTAAGATACTTTCAAGAATGCATAACGTGCTGTTAAAATGGAACACTCAGGACGAGACGGTTAAATCTGCTATGATTAAATGGGCACAGGATGTTGGACATAACATTATGTTTGCTGACTGGGAACAGTTGTGGACCACAGGTATTAAATTTACGGCATGTAATGCCCTAAGAGAGAATGTTATGAAAATGATTTACAGGTGGTACATGACCCCAGTCAAGCTTGCAAAAATCTACCATTTGCCTGATAACAAGTGTTGGAAATGTAAAGAAAATGAAGGTACATTCTTTCACCTTCATTAAGGCTTTCTGGGAAACGATATATAATGAATTGAAAAAGGTATTTAAATATAGCTTCCCGAAGAAACCAGAGGCCTTTCTCTTGGGTATTGTCGACCAGGGGGTGTTAAAGAAGGATAAAACTTTTTGTTATGTATGCGACAACAGCAGCAAGAATACTCATCGCAAAGTACTGGAAGACACAAAACCTACCCACCTTGGAAGAATGGCAGATGAAGGTGATTGACTACATGGGTCTGGCAGAGATGACGAGCAGAATCCGAGACCAGGGAAGAGAAACAGCGGAGGAAGATTGGAAAAAATTTAAGGACTATCTAAAGAAATATTGTAAAATTAATGAATGTTAAAATGATGTTGGATTAGAAAATAAGTGGTTACCAGCGGTAATGGATAAGTTAAAGAGAATAAGTAAGATCAAATTCAAGTTAAAATAAGGGAAGGATTTGCTGAATAATTGATTAGAAATTGGAATACAGAAAGGGGAGGTACGAGGAAGTCGGGGAAGTAAATTATAAGAAAATAAGATTTCGAAATTGTACTTGTTTTTTGTTTGTTGTGTCTATTGTATTGTTTTGTTTTGTTTTTGTTGTTATAAAATTATGGAAACTTTAATAAAAATCTTATTAAAAAGAAGAAGATTGGAAGAAATTTAAAGATTATTTGCAGAAATACTGTAAAATTAATGAATGTTAAAATGATGTTGGATTGAAAATAAGTGGTATTGGTAATAAGATTAATAAGAATATGCAAATACGGATAGATAATGGATGAAAATACATAGGTATAATAGGTTAAGATATTGAGTAAAGATAAATGGAAGAGGGTAAGGATTTGTTGAAATGATTTTCTTAAATGGGAATACAAAAAGGGGAGGTGTGAGGAGGTCAAGGAAACAAGGAAATGAGCCTAAGAATATCAAAAATTGGATTTATCTTTTAATTTTTTCTTCTTTTTAGTTATTAATATTTTCTTTCTATTTTGTATCTTTTTTATTTTTCTTTTCTATGTGTGTTTTTTCAGTTTGCTAATTTTTGTTTTAATTTTTTCTATTCTGTAAACTTATGTTTTCTGTAAACTTTATTCTGTAAACTTATGTTTTTTGTAAAACTTTAATAAATATTTCTTTAAAAAAAATAAATGGGAAATCAGTAGTCAAGCCATACTTTTTGGTAAAACGTTCGTCTGGATCCCGGAAGTCCTACCTGAGAAGAACAATGGGAGTGTCCACTAGCGCCAGCCACTTTTCCTTCTGCAAGCAGCGCTACCCGAATTCCCACCTGGGATGAGCCGCTAAACTGAGCCAGCGGAGAAAGACTAGGGCTGGCGGCAAGTGGGAGGGGGAAGTCGTGTGCTTCTGTCCCTCGAGAAAAGTGCTGATCCTCCCCGGAGGCACCCTGCTTGCAGAGAAGGGGGCTGGGCTGCCTCAAAGCTCATCAAGGCCAGAGGCTGCTAGCATGACTCATCCCGGCTTTATCATCTGAGGGGAAAGGGTGCGTGTTCTTAAATGCTGGCCTTGGCAACTCTGCTTAGCAACCTTGGGCCAGCTTAGCCTCCCTCACAGAGGGTTGTTTTGAAGATACACTCAGGAAAACACCCGAGGCATGAAGAAGAAGAACGAGGAGAGTGGGGTCTGGAAAGGGGGGTGGGGAGCGCTCCCACCCCAGCCGCTCCAGGATGGGAAGTGCGTCCCAGGGGAAGCGGGATTCAGGCGGAGGAGGACGTCGGGTTGGGTGGGGGTGGCCAGGAGCAGCACGATGTCCCTCGAACCCCCGGCTTCCACTCTCCAGGCAGGCGCCCAGCGTGGCCAGCTGGCAAGGGCTCTTTCTTACTCCAGCCTTGGCGTGCAGATCCCGGGTTCAGCCCCAGATCTCTGGAGCGGAAAGGCTTTTGGGCGTTGACTGTGAATATGAAAGGCAGCATCTGTCAGAATAGGTCATACTGATCCAGTACAGATGAATTGGTTCGCTTCCTCGGCATCCCAGAACTGTGAAGGTTACCTCAACTGTTGAGCAACACAGCTAAGGAAGAAGGAGTGGAGTGTCTCCGGGGGGAGCATAGCTCCCATTCCCTTCCAAACACACAGACAGGACAGTGTGGTGGCACCCAGGGAATAGTTGCAGCAGCCGGATGGCTGGCTGAAACACACACCATTGCACTCTTTTTGAATGGGATTCAATCTGAATCAGCCAGTTAGTGAACTTGGTGCTCCTGTGCAACAAACCCACTACAAAATTGCTCTTCCCCGCACACTTCCAGGTCCCTCCAGCTGGGCTTTTTGAGTGTGATGGGTTTTTCTCACTCCAGAGCAGTTTGTGTTTAAGCTGAAAGTCACCAGGAAAGCAAGGGAGGCTAAAATTTTTGCATTTGTTGATATAATAAGGTTTTAATAACTCTAATAATGCCTATGTGGAAATGACTGGGAAAAGGGAAAAAAGGAAAATCAAGGTTTTTGACTCTTGGTTTCCTGGAAGAAGATCAAAAGACTCCCCTGGACTAGAAGAGACATCTCATTAACAACTGGAGAAATGCCAAAGAACTTTGGATATCTGCTTGGGAGGTTTCTGATGCAGTATTAATTTAACAAGGAGCCAGGAGTGAAACCGAAAGTAGACTGACCAGCTAGCTGAATCCAATTATATTGCTATGGGGTGGGGGGGAACCTCTAACATTTTACTTTTCGATACTTGTACTTCCAGGGTGAATTGAATGGGTGGAGGGGGGTGGAGGAGAGGCAGAAAGAAGAGCTAACTTGTCCGTGCCTGGGGCCGCAATCTGGACGGTTCTGCCGGGGCGCAAGATCACCTAACTACTGCTCTGCGCCTCTGGACCAGGGGTGGATGGTACTCATTGGGACTGGGAGGGTGGAAGGCAAGGAGGCCAACAGTAGGTGGCGCCAGAGCCAAGGAGTGGCAGAGCAAATGCATTCTGTATCTGAGATGGAGTGGGAAGGGGCTGGCGGCCACCGCAGTCATCCCATCTGCCCTCATGGAGTGGCCAGAATCCACTGGGCAAATGCTCATCTTGCCAGAGTCTGGGTCTTCTGCTATTGCTCTCTCAGAAACCGTGCCCAGGTGGGATGTTTCGTTTTTCGTAGCTTGTTCCTTTTCTTTGTTCGGGTTCCTACGTCACACCAGCAGTTTAAATGCCAACACTCCTTTGCAAGATTGTCTGCCTTTTTAATTGTTTGTTATGGAAAATCAATAAAATGATAAGTTGCCCCTGCCAAAGGGTTGCATGACATCTGGCTGAAGACTTTTTGTGCTAAAAGTTGAAGCTATGCTGGTGTGTGTGTGTGTGTGTGTGTGTGTGTGTGTGTGTCCGTCCGTCCGTCCGTCCATCCATGTGGCCGCTGTGTATTCAACATTCCACCCCCTCCAAAGCATCCTAAGAACCTTAGTTTTCCTTTCACAGTGCTACGATTCCCAGCACCCTTAACAAACCATTGTTCCCAGGACTTTTTGGGTGTGGGTGGGAGGAGATGTGCTTTACATGTGCGGTGTGCAGGCATCTCCCAGCACATGTGTGGGGGGATTCAAGACTAACTCTTATGCTTTTCTTCCTTAGACCAGCTTGACGTTGAAAAAGAGGTTCTCTGGGTTGAGGAACACACGCCATTTCACAGCGAAGCAGAACACGGGCCGAATGGTCACTCTGCCATTGCATTTGGTGAAGTCAGACTGGCTTTGCAAAGGAGCTTGCCCCTGAAGCCAGTTGGTTGCCTGCCTCTGGCTGGCTGGCGGCTTGGCATCACCAAAACACAAAGAGACAGCCCCATGCAACCTCACACCCAAAGATTTCTGCCCATGCTTCAGACATGCAGCCCTAAGAGCAGCTCTGACTCCCACTCTAGGCCCCTCTGCCCCAGTCTTCCTCCTGATGTAGGCTACAGGATCTGGGAAGTCTGATCCAGCTTTGAGGTGTGGTTCCATATGGCCGTTAGTACTGTTGTGTTTTTGCCAGAGAGCCACGTGGTAAGGAAGATCTCCAAGCACGCTTCCTAGGAGGTCCTCTTTAATCCTCAGGTGTGCCCACAAAGGCATGATCCAGCACCCTCATGCCACAGCTGCCTCTGGAGTGACCCTCCCTCCGGTAAGAGGCGTGCCTCACAGCTGAGTGCCTGGTTGTTTGTGTAGGGCGGAGGCTGGGAATCTTGTGGGCTCCCAGATATTGCCAGATCCAATGGCCTTCTGCCTCAGCCAGCATGGCCGACGGTCAGGGGTGATGGAATCCAACAACATCTAGAGGGCCACACAATTCCCCATCCCTGGTCTAGTGAATTTGAGGTTCTTGGTTTCTCTCCCTCTGCCCCCTTTTGCCTGGAAAAGCACTTTGGCAGATTCCTTTGGAGGATTTGGGTGTGACAAGCTGTAGCAGCGCACTGAATAAAACAACTCTGAGAAGCTGAAACACCGGGCTGTTTTCTTTTCTAATCAAAATATTCACTGTGCAGTTCACAGGCACAAAACACAATGTTGATATTGTCCAGGAAATGGGTTTTCAGTTGGAGGGCATGGGTTGCGTGAGAGCATGTTGTGCGGGATAACCAGTCTCATATAACCAACATGCTTCCGTCTAATTAGTGCATGAAGGGGTTAACACCATAGAGTAAGCTGTCCTGCCATCTTAGCCATGTCTCTTCCCCTTACCTTGGGAGTGAGTTCTGATCTATTCTGGTATTCACTTCTTCAGCGTTTAATGTACTGTAGGTTTTTCCTGATTTTATGGTTTTATCTTTCTGTAAACGGCTTTGATGTTTCTTACCATCTGGTAGTGTATAAATTTTATGAAATAAATAAATAATTTCAAACAAACAGATAGATAGATAGATAGATAGATAGATAGATAGATAGATAGATAGATAGATAGGAAGCTGTAAAACCACAACCTCCGAAATGAAAGCTACTGTGCCTCCAGACGGATGTTGTTGCCTGGAGGGGGGCCGTATTCTGCAATGTGCTATCGATGCAATAATAGTGCAGCTTTCTAATGGACTGTCCACGCAAACATCATTCTGCTTTCTCAGTTGCTCTGCAATGCTTCGCCAGGGTTACCACATCATGGCCCCCTGGGGGTGCGCTCCTGTGTTGTAGCTCAGCAAAAGCAGGACAAAATTCCTCTAGTATGGCTCACAGTGAGGGCTGCTGAGACTTGGGAGAGATCTTGGAGGCCAAAGAGTTTGCTTTTCTGCTCAGTACAGGGGATCTTGCCAGCTCTTCACCCCTGACTGGCCGAAGATGCCCATCTCTCATCCATGCAGCTCCACAGCGTGCCTGGATGATGACTCAGATGGAGCTGGACACACCATTCCTGAAGGATGCAATAATCTTGCAATTGTGGTGGACCAACTACATGTCATTTTGTTCTGTGATGCGTCCCCTGTGCTACTATATTATTATCAGCCAGAGGGGCCCTCTTGAGCTATAAAGTGCAACTTAAGTGGGACAAATCCCCCCCCCCCCAAATTACATTTATAGAATCATAGAATCATAGAGTTGGAAGAGACCACAAGGGCCATCGAGTCCAACCCCCTGCCAAGCAGGAAACACCATCAGAGCACTCCTGACATATGGTTGTCAAGCCTCTGCTTAAAGACCTCCAAAGACGGAGACTCCACCACACTCCTTGGCAGCAAATTCCACTGTCGAACAGCTCTTACTGTCAGGAAGTTCTTCCTAATGTTTAGGTGGAATCTTCTTTCTTGTAGTTTGGATCCATTGCTCCGTGTCCGCTTCTCTGGAGCAGCAGAAAACAACCTTTCTCCCTCCTCTATGTGACATCCTTTTATATATTTGAACATGGCTATCATATCACCCCTTAACCTCCTCTTCTCCAGGCTAAACATGCCCAGCTCCCTTAGCCGTTCCTCATAAGGAATCGTTGCCAGGCCTTTGACCATTTTGGTTGCTCTCCTCTGGACACGTTCCACTTTGTCAGTGTCCTTCTTGAACTGTGGTGCCCAGAACTGGACACAGTACTCCAGGTGAGGTCTGACCAGAGCAGAATACAGTGGCACTATTACTTCCCTTGATCTAGATGCTATACTCCTATTGATGCAGCCCAGAATTGCATTGGCTTTTTTAGCTGCCGCGTCACACAGTTGGCTCATGTCAAGTTTGTGGTCAACCAAGACTCCAAGATCCTTTTCACATGTACTGCTCTCAAGCCAGGTGTCCCCCATCTTGTATTTGTGCCTCTCATTTTTTTTGCCCAAGTGCAATACTTTACATTTCTCCCTGTTAAAGTTCATCTTGTTTGTTTTGGCCCAGTTCTCTAATCTGTCAAGGTCGTTTTGGAGTGTGATCCTGTCCTCTGGGGTGTTAGCCACCCCTCCCAGTTTGGATTTAGATGGATTTAGGGGAGTGCAACTGGTTTGGTCACTCTGGCGTGAAGCCTTGCGGGCCCCACAGGGGACACCGCAACTATGATGTTGAATAGACGTTGAGAGGCGTGGGGGCACTGAATTTTGGCATCGTACAGGGCTCCCCTGGAATTTGAGATGCCATGGTTCACCACTGAAGAACATTTGTGGTATGAAAAAGGTACCTGGTTTCAGCTGGAAGTTAGGGGGCACTGGTTGGAAGGGTCAGAGTATGTCTGTCCCGAAAGCTTTGCAGGCACGAACAGTACTGAATACAGTCTTGCATATAACTGCCTTCCTACTGTCATGAATAGATACAATCATGAATCGACAAAAACGGGCATCTGGAACGAACCACTATGCCAACAGGATGTCGGACTGAATGGGCCTTGGCCTGACCCAGCAAGGCTCTTCAAATGCGCTTATGTTCCCCTGACTTTGGGGACGCCTTGCAGAAGTCTCACCCGTCTCATGGCTATTCTTCTAGTGTGGACCAGTTCTACAAGCTCTCCCCCCGAAAGCAGGTGCACCATCCAGAACATGCTGGCGCCAGTGGCGTAGCGTGGGTTGTCAGCACCCGGGGCAAGGCAAGTAATTTGCGCCCCCTAACCCGTGGATTTGCGCCCCCTAACCTGTGGATTTGCCCTAACCCCAGATGTTGTGCCTGGTGCGACCGGCCCCCCCTGCACCCCCACGCTACGCCACTGGCTGGCGCTGTACCTGAAGAAGAAAGCGAACACAGACCAGGAGGCAGGGACTTCTAGGGGAAGCGAGGCCTTCATGCGGGAAGCCTTGACTCCTCACGTGCTCCCCGGGATCAGCTTCAACCCCACCACCCAGTCTTCTGCTGGTGTCACTCTTCCCCCTGGCCCAGAACAGGAGGCTCCTTCCCAACACGCAGAATGCCTTGCACGTGATCGATGGGCCTTTGGTCACTGTGACATAGGCAGGGCCGGATTTATGTATAGGCTAAGTAGGCTGAAGCCTAGGGCCTCTAGATCTAGGGGGCCTCGCCAGCCTGCCCGCTCCCCAGCGCCGCAGACAGTCTTCCCTCTCCCCAAATACAAACCCAAGACTTCATGCAGGGCATTTCTCCCCCATTTCAAGGACATTTTGCTTCAAAAGGAAAGGTGGACTTGGAGAAGGCAAGCAAAATGCGAGGGAGATAGTGAAAGATACAGGAAATTGAATGCAGATTTCCAAAAGTTAGTGTGGTTGCTGACCTTCAGCCTGACATCCTGGAGAGCAAAGTCAAATGGGCCTTAGAAAGCACTGCTAATAACAAGGCCAAGTGGAAGTGATGATATTCCAGCTGAACTATTAAATTTTGTTAAAGATGATGCTGTTAAGGTGCTACACGCAATATGCCAGCAAGTTTGGAAAACTCAGCAGTGGCCAGAGGATTGGAGAAGATCAGTCTACCTCCTTTAGAGGAAAAGGCCTCGAGGGGAGGACCTGTTGCCTCCACAATCCTTCCTAAACATGCATAAGCTGAGAGGCAGTTGTCCGGCAAATGTGGTGCTGTGGGGAGGCAGGAACATTTTCCTGCAGTTAAGTATTTTCTAAGTTCCTTTCCCGAAACTTCCCCAAACGCTTCTGAAGCCTCTCTAACCTCAGAAGTCTTTTCCTCTCTCCGGAATTCTGGGATTCGAGGATAACTTCATGGAGAAGGAAAGAAACCTGCAGAATCAGCAAATGAGTGTCCGCCGGGAGCCTCCACCCCCACCGCTGCCACCAAGCAGGCTGTAAGTTGCCTTAGAGGTGTACTGTGCCCTCCCGCCTCCTTGCTTTTAAGGACTACTTGAGTTCTGTTCTCATCTCCCTGAGGCGTATCCGTGACAAGGAGAGCATGAGCAAGAAGCAACCCCAATGACCCACACTATGCGCAAGCTCTTTGTGCCTTCCACACATACGCAGTCCGGACAGAGAGAGGGACTCATCAAGCACGTCCTCACCAAGAGAGAGAAGGAATATGTCAACACCCAGAATTTCAGGTCAGATCATGCAAAAGTGCAAAGACCAGTGGAACCTGTATCAGAGTTGGGGCTGGAGAAAGCGACATCTACATGACAGCTTTATTGTTGGGTGCCAGGCAAAGTCTGTCCTGTTCACTCAGGCCACATGGGTGGGTAATGGAAAGTATTAGTTGTGGTGGGCAATTTCCCTTGGTGCCACATACTGAACCGTGGCTTCATATTATGAGCAGGACGGCAGCCTCTCCTCCAGGTTTGCACACCTCTCCCCCACCCCAAGCCTATTGGGAAGCTTCCACTTGGATTTTAAATTAACCACAGTTTGGTGTGTCCAGATCCTATGGTGGTTCATTTTACCAGCTTTGTAAACCCACGATTGGAAGTTGGCTTGTTTCAATGAGCCATGGTTTAAATGAAGCGATTTGTGCAGCTTCAGACATTGTGACAAGATGCAGTTAATCCAAAACTGAAGCAAAACCTTTGGAACTCCTCCTAAAAGCTGTGCTGGAGGACAGGGAGGTGTGACCCCCCCCCAACACTTGGTGTGGGTCATCCTTATAAGGCTAAGCTTACTACTTCAAACAAAGTTTTTGCTTTGGTTATTTCCTCGTACTGTTAGTAGTAAGGTAAAGGTAACGGGACCCCTGACCATTAGGTCCAGTCGTGACTGACTATGGGGTTGCGGTGCTCATCTCACTTTATTGGCCGAGGGAGCAGGCGTGCAGCTTCCGGGTCATGTGGCCAGCAGGACTAAGCCGCTTCTGGCGAGCCAGAACTGCGCACGGAAACGCCGTTTACCTTCCCGCCAGAGCGGCACCTACTCATCTACTTGCACTTGGACGTGCTTTCGAACTGCTAGGTTGGCAGGAGCAGGGACCGAGCAACGGGAGCTCACCCCATCGTGGGGATTCGAACCATTGACCTTCTGATCTGCAAGTCCTAGGCTCTGTGGTTTAACCCACAGCGCCACCCGTGTCCCACTGTTAGTAGTACCCAGTGGCCATTTGTTTTTCATGTCTGCTTTTATGATATGTTTATCAGTATGTGGTTAGCAGCTTCAGATGCTACTGCTTTACAGAGGCTGTTTAGCTTGCTCTTTTTACCCCTTTACTAGACAGGCTGTATTTCTGTGCTGTTTTCAGAGTGGGGAATGCCCATTCCTTCATGGCCAGCATGGAAACACAGAAGGCTAGCCATTTAGGAGGTTTGCAAAGAGGACAAGGGTGTTACGGGGTAATCTTCTAGCAAACAAGCTTGGCACAGCAGATCTGAGAGGTGGTTTTCTGCTCCCGGAAAGCCAGCCTGGAAACCAGGTTGCCAGGTGAAGGAAGAATGGAGAGATCAACCGACTCACTTGCCTTCAAAGAATTTCTGGTTGCCTGTGGCTACTGGGATAGTGCTTAGATATCAGGCTGGCTGACACATCTTAAAAAATACAAGTGTCAGGGGCTCAGGAGCAGAGGCGCAGGGGAGAGAGGAAATGGAGAGCGAAGGGGAAGAATCTGAGGGCAGCGGAGGGCAGAATGACAGTGACCCGAGAGATTCCATGAGCCTCTCCAGTGAATCAGAAGATTCCCAGAAGGGGGCGCCGATGGCCAGGGCAAGGGGGGTCCCAGGGGGGACACACCAGAAGCAGGGGGCCAGCGGAGACTCCCAGAGCAGTAGCTGGAAATCAGGGCCAGCTTCCCCACCAGAGCGTAGTGGGGGGGAAGAGTCCCATAGGTCAGAGTCAGCGTCTCCTCCGGCAAGGAGGGAGGAGGAGTCAGGCCCAGCTAGCGTCCCCGAAGAGGGGAGCAGCGACAGGAGCAGTATAACGGTCAGAAGGAAGGCGGCAGGCTGGGCGCGCGTGCCAAGTTCAAATGTACAGGCGCGCGGGACAGCAGGAAGCCCGGATTGGGAACCAGGTCCTAAAGCCCGCCGGAGGGAGGGGGAAGACTCGGGGGAGTCAGCGTCAGAAGAGTCTAGAAAGGGGAAAGCCCCGGCGGACAGGCGGACCCAGAGGAAGAGGGAGCAGAGAAAGAGGTGGAGCAAAGCTAGGGTCTTAAACTGGTGTCTGGGGGGAGGAGACTCAGACGGAGCTTCGGCGGTCTAGGGTTTAAGACGTAGAGCTGCGCGCCGTGGCTGTAAATGAGAAACTGAACTTCAATAAAGACTATTTAATATAGCAACGGACTGGCGTTGGTCCTCTGTGAGCTGGGACCTGGGGCAGCTCTGACAGTAAGCTCCGTCTCACAAATTTAACCCTCGCAGCGCGAGTTGGCGCAGCGAGGGGCAAAACTTGGTGTTTTGCGAGCTCACGAAGCGAGGGAAAAATGACTACGGAGGAGAAGGTGAAAGAGCTGGAACAAGCAGTTCATACACTTTACCCACAAGTGGAGCTTTCCAGGAAGAGAGAGGAAGAAGCAGCAGCGTTCTGCGAGGATCTGCGGACCAGGTGGGAAAAATTGGGCAAGGAGGGGCTGCCAGGACCCAAACCGGAGGGAGTTGGCCTCGGGAAGAGGGGGGGCAGCATCATAGCCCATTTTGACGGGAACCTGCAGCAGTATCCTAACTTCAGAGCAGACATAGTTTTCGCGCTCAAATTGCTTCGGAAAGACTTTAGAGATGAGCAGGAGAAAGTGGGCTTCATAATAACTCATCTGCATGGGGAAGCTAAATCGTGGCTGCGCACTTTATGGCGCGAAAATGACCCCGCCCTCAATGATTCAGACGCATTTCTCAAAGCTATGGACGCTTGTTTTAAATCGACGGTAGATGTGGAGGTCGCCAGGAGGGAAATGCATGGGTTGAAACAGGGCAGAAGCACTGTAAGACAATATCACTCCCACTTTTTTGGATTGGTAAATGTGCTCGGGTGGGAGAAGAATTCCGCTGCCGTGAGAGATCTGTTCTGGGAAGGACTGAATGGGGCTGTGAAAGACGAGCTGGCAAGGGGGGAGAGACCCACCGCCACCACGGAGGTCATACAGAGAGCCCTTGCGGTAGGCGTGCGCCTGGAAGAACGCCCTTGGAACAGGAATGAGGGAGGTTTAGGGCGCACACAAGCCAGGACAACTCCTTTCCTACCCAGAGAGACGGGACGCACGGAAACCACGCCTCCAGTGGGGAGGGGAGAAGAACCAATGGAGATAGGCGGTGCTAGGGCTCAGACAGCAACCAGAGCCCAAGCATCAGGAGCAGTCAAGGCGAAGACTCCTAGAGGGAACAGGAACTGCTACATCTGCGACAGTGCGCAGCACATGGCCAAAGAGTGTCCCCAGAGGATCCTGAAGCACACTGCAGCCTCAGCAACAGTAAGGGGGGCAGATCGACAGGAGGAACAGCTACAGGGAAACGACAAAGCCTGGTTGGAGGGAGAGGCGCTGGGGCCCAGCCAGGCAAGTCAGTGAAGCAGTCCCCAGAGATTTTACAGCCCACAGATCCCCTCCCACCCAAACCAGTGGTGCAACTCACCGCATCGCTCCAACTGCCAAATGGACTCACCCTGGAAGTTCCTATTACCATTGACTCTGGCAGTAATGCAGATTTTATAGGGGTGGACTTTATCACGCAACATCACATAGCGCTCCTGCCAGCCACAATGCCCCTGAACGTAGTCACGGTCGATGGCAGGGAGCTACTGGGAGGGCAGGTGGCACAACAAACGCCCCCTATGGTGATGCAAATTTGAAATCACCGCGAAGTCATAAGCTTCAACGTCACCCACCTGTCGGACACACCCATAGTGTTGGGCATGAGTTGGCTGCATAGGCACAGCCCGGCATTGGCATGGTACCAGCGTCAATTGACCTTCGGCTCCTCCTACTGCGTGGAACATTGCATCCAGCCCAGCCAGGAAGGGAAGGGGCAGGAGGATGAACCACAGCTACACCTAGGCATGGTGCAAGCAGTACCGAACAAGTACAAGGCGTTTTTGGAGGTCTTCTGTGAGAAGGAAGCGAATAAGCTGCCGCCCCACAGGCCCTACGACTGCAAGATTGACCTCCTGCCGGGGGCGACGCTGCCAACTGGGAAACTGTATTCCATGTCTGAAGACGAACTACAAGAACTCAGGGAGTTCATAGATCACAACCTGAAGCGGGGATTCATCCAAGAATCCAAAGCAGTGGGGGGCAGTCCCGTGTTTTTCGTCAAGAAAAAGGACACGCCCCAAAAAAGGCTGATAGTTGATTACAGAATCATAAATTCCAAGACAAAGCCCACAGCTTTCCCCATGCCCAAGATAGACGACCTGCTCGCTACGGTGAGGAAGGGACGGATCTTCACCAAGTTGGATTTACGAGGAGCGTACAACCTTATACGTATGAAGGAAGGCGATGAGTGGAAGACGGCCATGTTTACACCTTTGGGCACCTATGAATATCGAGTTATGCCATTTGGTCTCCAAAACGGCTCTCACTGCTTCCAAGCTTTTATGCACTACGTGTTAGCGGGACTCCTCTACAAGAAGTGCGTCTGCTTCCTGGACGACATCCTGATCTTCTCGGAATCGCAGGAAGCTCACGAGGGAGATGTCAAGGAGGTCCTGCAGAGACTACGGGAGCACAGACTTTACGCTAAGCTGGAGAAGTGCCAGTTTGACATGACGGAGGTGGATTTCCTGGGCTACAAGCTATCCGACAAGGGACTCGCCATGGACAGCGCCAAGGTCCGTTCGGTGTTGGACTGGAAGAGCCCGCGCAATAGGAAGGAGGTCCAGAAGTTCATCGGCTTCGCCAACTTCTATCGCAAGTTCATCAAAGGGTTCGCGATGGAAACGGCGGCCATCACAGACACCCTCAGCTCCAAGAAGAAGAAGTTCACCTGGACGGACCAGGCGGAGCAGTCCTTTCGGAAACTCAAGCAGCTCTTCGCGTCCGAAGAACAGCTGCTGCACGTAAACCCCAGCAAGCCAATGCGGGTTGAAACGGACGCCTCGGACAGAGCGGTGGGGGCGGTCCTGTTGCAGCAAGACCCGCAGGGGGATTGGAGGCCGTGCGCATTCTACTCCAGGAAACTCAGCAAGTCGGAACAGAACTACACCATCTGGGACAGGGAGTTGCTGGCCATTCAAGCAGCCTTCAAAGCGTGGCGGCACTTCCTCATCGGAGCCAGACACACAGTGCAGGTCCGCATGGACCATAAGAACCTGGAGTACTGGCGCACGGCGCGGTTCCTGAACCAGAGACACATATGCTGGGCGGAGTTCTTTGCGGATTTCGACTTTCGGATAGAATACATCCCGGGAGACAGCAACGTCATGGCGGATGCACTATCCAGGAAGCCGCAGTATCTCGAGGAAGCGGCACCGGTGGCGGCCAAGCACATTTTCGCACCGAAAGCGTGGGCGTGTGCTTCAGCCACAGTGGACCTGGACGCGGTGCGTCGCGCGCTGCAGACGGACTCGTTCGCACGATCCAAGATGGAGGAGGTGCAAAGAGGCACAGCGAAGGACGGAGAGTTCCAGATACGCGCCGGACTACTCCTCCGCAGAGGGGCGCTCTACGTGCCGGGGACGACCTCCGCGCGAAAGTCCTGCAGCAGTTACACGACGCGCCCAGCGCTGGGCACTTCGGCAAGGACAAGACAGCGGAATTAGTAGCCAGAGACTTTTGGTGGCCCAAGATGAGGGGTGAAGTCGAGGATTACGTCGCTCGGTGTGACACATGCCAAAGGGCCAAGCCAGTACACAGGGCGCCGGCGAGACTGCTGGAACCGCTTCAGACGCCGTTTGAACCGTGGGAGAGAGTGGCCCTGGACTTTGTCACAGATCTGCCCAGCTTGAGAGGCAAAACAGCGGTGCTCGTGGTCGTAGACCTGTTCACCAAGATGGCGCATTTCATTCCTTGCGCGAAGGTGGCCACGGCGGAACAAACCGCCAAGCTGTTCATAGACCACGTGTTCAGAGTTCACGGCTTGCCGAGGTCCATCCTATCCGACCGGGGGCACCAGTTCGTCTCGAGTTTCTGGCAGAAGCTGCTGGGCATCCTGAACGTCAAGATCAACTTAGCGTCGGCACGACACCCGCAGACCAACGGATAAGCGGAGAGGGTCATCGCCATCATGCAGCAGTACCTGCGATGCTACGCGAACCAACAACCCTCGACCTGGGTGGACTACCTACCGCTGGTCTTCTGGTCTATGACCGTAATAAATTTATTCATTCATTCATTCATTCATTCATTCATTCATACCTACCGCTGGCCGAGTTTGCCTACAACAACACGAAGCACGCGTCTACAGGGGTGACGCCGTTCTTCGCCAACAATGGGCGGCATCCCAGAACCTTCCCGGGGTTAGAGACGAAGGGGGAGGGGGAGCCACAGGGGGCAGAGCACTTGGCAGCAGAGTTGCAGGAGGTCCACGAGCAACTCCGAAGGAACTTAGAACTAGCAAAACACGCCTACAAAGTGCAGGCAGACAGGCACAGGAGAGTCGGGGAAGACATCCAGGTGGGGGACTGGGTATGGTTAGCAGCCCAGGCAGTGCCAGCCAGAACGTTAGCTAAGAAGAAGCTTAGACACAAGCAGCTAGGGCCTTACCAAGTCGAGGCGCAGATCAATCCAGTGGCTTTCTGGTTGACGCTCCCGGAGGGTTCCAGAATGCACCCGGTCTTTCACAGGTCGGTGCTCACACCCTACAAGGAGCCCCACAGGTTTCAGACCCCAAGGGCCGCACCAGACCCACTCAGCAAATCACCAACGGGGGAGGGGTCACCGAGGGCGGCACCACTCAACGAGGTCACAGAGATTTTGGACTCGAGATGGGGGGAAGAGGGAGTTGAATATCTCCTCGCCGAGGAAGGTACCCCGGCCAGCGCCAACAGGTGGGTACCGGACTATGCCTTGGAGGAGCGATACCTCAAAGACGAGTTCCATGCACTCTTCCCTCACAGACCTATGCCGGCAGATTTTTTCGACGACTGGCTTTTCACACCCACACTCTCCGCCAGCACGTTCCAGGGGTTCTCATCAGCGGAGGAACCGGCGCCAGACACAAGCTCCCCAGAGGGATCGCTCTTGGGGTTTGGCATGGACCGCTCTTATTGGTGGGACAATCAACCGGAAGTTGGGTGGAGCAGGGGACTCTTACACGCAACCTCGCCCGAGGTGCCAGGGGGAGAGACGGACATGGACGGGTTGGGGGAGGATCCTGCATTCGAGCACAGCTACAGAGAAATGGAAGCAGAGGAGATCGACACCGACGAGCCTATCACGGACTGGCCGGATCTAGCTGGCGAGCTGCACACCAGGGGGGAAGAACTGTACCCCGCAATCACCCCCACAGCACGGGAGCACCCGGAACCCGCACCAGAAGAAGGGGAGGGGGGAAGGGGGGGCTTCGAGGGGGGGATGGATGTCAGGGGCTCAGGAGCAGAGGCGCAGGGGAGAGAGGAAATGGAGAGCGAAGGGGAAGAATCTGAGGGCAGCGGAGGGCAGAATGACAGTGACCCGAGAGATTCCATGAGCCTCTCCAGTGAATCAGAAGATTCCCAGAAGGGGGCGCCGATGGCCAGGGCAAGGGGGGTCCCAGGGGGGACACACCAGAAGCAGGGGGCCAGCGGAGACTCCCAAAGCAGTAGCTGGAAATCAGGGCCAGCTTCCCCACCAGAGCATAGTGAGAGGGAAGAGCCCCATAGGTCAGAGTCAGCGTCTCCTCCGGCAAGCAGGGAGGCGGAGTCAAGCCCAGCTGGCATCCCCGAAGAGGGAAGCAGCGACAGGAGCAGGATAACGGTCAGAAGGAAGGTGGCAGGCTGGGCGCGCGCGCCAAGTTCAAATGTACAGGCGTGCGGGACAGCAGAAAGCACAGATTGGGAACCAGGTCCTAAAGCTCGCCGGAGGGAGGGGGAAGACTCGGGATTCAGCCTCAGAAGAGTCTAGGAAGGGCAAGACCTCGGCGGACAAGCGGACCCAGAGGAAGAGGGAGCAGAGGAAGAGGTGGAGCAAAGCTAGGGTCTTAAACTGGTGTCTGGGGGGAGGAGACTCAGACGGAGCTTCGACGGTCTAGGGTTTCAGACGTAGGGCTGCGCGCCACGGCTGTCAAACCAATAATGAACTTCAATAAAGACTTCTGTATATAAAGAGGAACTGGCGTTGGTCCTTTGTGAGCTGGGACCAGGGGCAGCTCTGACACTTGTGTTATCAGATAAATGTCTACCTGGGAGAAAGCCTGCCTGGTCTTTATGAATCACTTCATTTAACACTCTTTTTAGTCTATTTGCTAGTATATCTGCAAAAATTTTGTAATCCACATTTAAAAGGGAAATGGGACGGTAGTTCTTAAGTTGTGTCTTTTCAGTTTCAGATTTAGGTATAAGTGTGATGAAAGCTTCTTTCCACGACTCCGGTGCCTTCTTCCCCTCCATAATCTCGTTGCAGACCTCCTTCAGTGGTTGAATTAAATAGTCTTTCAAAGTCTTATAATACTTGGAGGTTAGCCCATCCGGCCCTGGAGATTTGCCCAATTGCATGTTCTGAATGGCACCTTCAATCTCTTGTTCTCTTATTTTATAGTTCAATATTGTCTTATTTTCTTGAGTTAGTTTTGGTAGTCCGTTATTTCTTAAAAATTGATCTATCTCAGTCTCTTTTTGCGGCCCTTGGGTATAACGTTGTTTAAAGTATCTCTGGAAGCATTTTCTAATCTCCACAGGGTTCTGAATGTTTCTCCCTTCAATCTCTAAATTAGTAACCGTGTTCAGCTTCTGTCTTTTTTTCAACTGCCATGCTAGCAGTTTTCCACATTTATTTGCCGATTCAAAAGTCCTTTGTCTCATTTGTTTAATTTTCCATTCAACTTCCTGATTTATCGGTTTCATATATTGTGCTTGATAAAGTTTAATTTCTCTCAAAATCTCCTGTGACTTTGGTTTCGATCTTAATTTTTTCTCTCCTTCTTTTATTTTCTCCAAGATCTTATCCTTTTTCTCATTCTGAGCTCTTTTCTTTACCGCATTCTGTTGTATCAGAAACCCCCTCATCACCTTTTTACTTGCGTCCCAGATTACTTTTTTCCACTGTAGTTTTCAAATTTATTTCAAAATAGTCACTCAAGTTCTTTTGGCCCTTCTTGACAATCTCCTGATCTCTTAATAAGGTGTCATTCATCTTCCATCTGAAGGAACCAGTTGGAGTTAGTTTCATTTCCATCTTTACTGCATTATGGTCGGAGCAGGTTTTCGGGCAGATTTCCACCTTTTTAATCTTGGGTGCCAGTCCTCTAGTTGTCCATATTTGGTCGATTCTTGTCCATGTCATTTTGGCTTCAGAGAAGAATGTCCCCTCTCTTCCTAAGGGGTTTCTTGTTCTCCAGATGTCAATTAGATCCATATTGTCAGTTAATTCAAAAAAGGTTTTTGGTAACCTGCCCTCTTTTGTCATACTTTGGCTTTGCGCTTTGTCCATGTTCGTAGATACCACCCCATTCATATCACCCATCATAATGATGTTATTATAGTCCATATAGTCCAACATTGTCTCATGCAGCTTCTTATAGAATTCCGATTTCCCCTCATTTGGTGCGTAAATCCCCAAAATTAAAAAATTTTCCCCTTGTATTTGAATTTCAATTGCCAAAATTCTTCCTTGCTCATCTTTAAAAAGAAGTTTTGGTGACAGGCTCTCTTTTGCATATATCACAACTCCTCTCTTCTTCACTCTGTCAGATGAAATAAATTCTTGGCCTAGTCTCTTGTTGATTAACACTTTCCTGTGGAGCCAAATCACGTGCGTTTCCTGTAGACAAATGATATCTAATTGTTCCTTTTTTAATAAATGAAAAATCTTCCTTCTTTTCTCTGGGGAATTAAAACCATGAATATTCCAGCTTAATAGTTGCAGAGACATGTTGAACGGTTCTATTCTCCCTTTGGTGGTGGTGGTATCACTCTCTCCGGCTCGTCAGGCCCCAAAGGTGTAGGTGTAGATCCTGATGGTCCAGATCCTGGGGCTCCTGATTCTTCTTCAATCCCTTTCTGAAGGTCTTCTCTGTGGTCGCTCAAAAACTTTTCCTTGTCTTCAGCTGTTTTGATTTTCACTTTCTTCCCTCTAAAGGTGAAAGATAGTCCCTGGGGGAATTCCCACCTGAAAACAATTCTGTTGCTTCTCAGTAATTTCACCAAGTCACCGTAGCTAGATCTAAGTTCCAGTAAGTGTTTCGGGATATCCTTGTAGATTTCCACTCTCAAATCCTGAATTTCAAGGGTCTTTTGAAAATGTGCACTCAGTATCTTGTCTCTTTCTGCCTTCGTTCTAAGAGAGATCAGGCAGTCTCTAAACTTGACCTTCCTCCCTCCTTTTCCAAGTCTGAATGCACTTACAATTTTAAAGTCTTTATCTTCTTCCAAAAGCCAAAATTCTGTAAATTCTTTTGTCAAATATTCAGTTAAATCCCCTTTTTCAAGTTCTGGAACTGACCTCAATCTCAAGTTATTTTCCTTACTTTTTAATTCTATCATAGACAGGTATGCCTGGTGTTCGCCAATCTGTTTGCGCATAGGTTTTATTTCCTCTTGCACAGCCTCTGCTTTCTGTTTGGCCTCCTCAGCTACTTTACGATTTTCTGTAGTGGCTTCCAATAATTTCCCAATTGATTGTGCATTTAAGGTGACTTGTTGAGTCAAGTTGTTAACACTAGCTGTATTTTGGTCAATTTTAGATTATTGTTCAGCCACTTGCTTACTCAGGCCTTCCAGTTTTTCAAAGATTTTATCTAATACCGAAGCAGAGTCCCCTCCTGTGGCCATTCCTTCTGGCCTTACTTGCTCTAATTCTTCCTCTTGTGTCACAGAGACAATAGGAACAGATGATCTGCGCAGCTGTGAGATTATAGTAGTTTGTTGTGATTTAGCTTTGGCTGATCTTGTTCTCCCAGTCCCACTCATCCCACTTCTGTCTACGCGTCAAGGTCAGTCAATTTACAATTCCCATGGGAATCCACAAGTCCACAGATAAAAGAAGAAAAACCCCCAGTAGTTGTAAGTTTCCAAAGTTCCTCTAGAGGGGGTTTAAATGTTTAAATGTATCTTAAGGGAAAAGAGATTGTTGTTCATGCAAAATTTTCCAAGTTGCACCAAAACCCTTAGAAGTTGGTAACAACATCAAACAGCCTCAAAGTCCCAGAAGTCCTCCAATTCCTTTAACCTTTGCAGTTAATCCTTAAATGCTTACAATGCCTCTAAAAAGTGCCAGTTTCCATGTAGCAGTTCAATTGCAGTTCAATGTATCAACCCAGTGCAACAAAGTCAAGCAGTCTAACAGTTCCAATAGTCTGGCAGTCCGACTGCCAGGGTTTCTTGGTAAATTGTAAATCCACAGAGGAATAGGTAAAAGAAAATCTCCACAAATAAGAAAATAAGATCCACAAATCTCAGAATCAGATCAATTCAATTGATGCTCGGATTAGTTCCTTTTAAAAGTCACGATGTTAAAAGCATTAGAAAGTTTAAGTCTTTGCTTTAGATCTTTAAACAGTGCCGGGAGACGGACTTCCTGGTTGCGTCTCCCGCTTCAGTGCCAAATCTTCAATAAATTTAGTCCCAAGTTCAATAAACTTCACCTACTCACGGGGAGTTGTTTTTAAGCCGAATGGTCCCAGGAAAAGGGTCAGCGCTCACCGACAGCAGCTTTGCGGCTTCACTCCACAGAAAGAGCGATCGACTCACAGCACCGCGCCAGCCCTTTCACGCTCTGGAGCCCCTTACGGGGTTCCTTTGACGTTTCAGGGGGCGCAAATGGTGCCCGCCGAGTCCCTGTGGTTTCTCAGCAAGGGTCTCCGCTTCGCCGTAGCGGACGACCCGTTTCTGCGGAGCTTCCCCTTTACAGAGCAAAGAGGACCGCCATTGCCGTTCGCGCCGCCCCCGGAAGTCTATTTATTTCATAAAATTTATACACTACCAGATGGTAAGAAACATCAAAGCCGTTTACAGAAAGATAAAACCATAAAATCAGGAAAAACCTACAGTACATTAAACGCTGAAAAAGTGAATACCAGAATAGATCAGAACTCACTCCCAAGGTAAGGGGAAGAGACATGGCTAAGATGGCAGGACAGCTTACTCTATGGTGTTAACCCCTTCATGCACTAATTAGATGGAAGCATGTTGGTTATATGAGACTGGTTATCCCGCACAACATGCTCTCACGCAACCCATGCCCTCCAACTGAAAACCCATTTCCTGGACAATATCAACATTGTGTTTTGTGCCTGTGAACTGCACAGTGAATATTTTGATTAGAAAAGAAAACAGCCCGGTGTTTCAGCTTCTCAGAGTTGTTTTATTCAGTGCGCTGCTACAGCTTGTCACACCCAAATCCTCCAAAGGAATCTGCCAAAGTGCTTTTCCAGGCAAAAGGGGGCAGAGGGAGAGAAACCAAGAACCTCAAATTCACTAGACCAGGGATGGGGAATTGTGTGGCCCTCTAGATGTTGTTGGATTCCATCACCCCTGACCGTCGGCCATGCTGGCTGAGGCAGAAGGCCATTGGATCTGGCAATATCTGGGAGCCCACAAGATTCCCAGCCTCCGCCCTACACAAACAACCAGGCACTCAGCTGTGAGGCACGCCTCTTACCGGAGGGAGGGTCACTCCAGAGGCAGCTGTGGCATGAGGGTGCTGGATCATGCCTTTGTGGGCACATCTGAGGATTAAAGAGGACCTCCTAGGAAGCGTGCTTGGAGATCTTCCTTACCAGGTGGCTCTCTGGCAAAAACACAACAGTACTAACGACCATATGGAACCACACCTCAAAGCTGGATCAGACTTCCCAGATCCTGTAGCCTACATCAGGAGGAAGACTGGGGCAGAGGAGCCTAGAGTGGGAGTCAGAGCTGCTCTTAGGGCTGCATGTCTGAAGCATGGGCAGAAATCTTTGGGTGTGAGGTTGCATGAGGCTGTCTCTTTGTGTTTTGGTGATGCCAAGCCGCCAGCCAGCCAGAGGCAGGCAACCAACTGGCTTCAGGGGCAAGCTCCTTTTCAAAGCCAGTCTGACTTCACCAAATGCAATGGCAGAGTGACCATTCGGCCCGTGTTCTGCTTCGCTGTGAAATGGCGTGTGTTCCTCAACCCAGAGAACCTCTTTTTCAACCTCAAGCTGGTCTAAGGAAGAAAAGCATAAGAGTTAGTCTTGAATCCCCACACACATGTGCTGGGAGATGCCTGCACACCGCACACGTAAAGCACATCTCCTCCCAACCACACCCAAAAAGTCCTGGGAACAATGGTTTGTTAAGGGTGCTGGGAATCGTAGCACTGTGAAAGGAAAAGTAAGGTTCTTAGGATTCTTTGGAGGGGGTGGAATGTTGAATACACAGCGGCCACATGGATGGACGGACACACACACACACACACACACACACACCCCAGCATAGCTTCAAGTTTTAGCACAAAAAGTCTTCAGCCAGATGTCATGCAACCCTTTGGCAGGGGCAACTTATCATTTTATTGATTTTCCATAACAAACAATTAAAAAGGCAGACAATCTTGCAAAGGAGTGTTGCCATTTAAACTGCTGGTGTGACGTAGGAACCCGAACAAAGAAAAGGAACCAACTACCCAGAGTCTGCTTCCGATTGCCCTTGTTCTCCACCTCCCTCTATCCTAAACAGCCGCAAACAAGAGTTCAGATTTGAAAGCCTTGTTATCACCTGTCAGGGCCGCCTCAGGTCCCAGCTCACAAGAGACCAACGCCAAGTCCACTTTATTTACAAAAGTCTTTATTGAAGTACATTGTTTGTTCCACAGCCGAGGCGCGCAGCCCCACGTCTGTTACGTTTAGACCGCTGAAGTCCCCTCTGAATCAGTCCCGCCTCCACACCAGTTTAAGAGGCTTCTGCTGGTCCACCTCTTCCTGTCCTTCCTTTTCCGCAGGGTCTTTCTGCCCCCCTGGGTTCCTTCCCTCCTGCTTTCCCCTGACGCTGAGTCCCCAGACGCCTGCTCCCCCCTCCTCCGTGCTTTGGGACCAGGCTCCTTCTCCGGGCTCTCCGCATTTCCGCGCGCCTCCACATTTGAACTTGGCGCGCGTTCGCTACCTCTGACCTTCCTTTTGACAGCTACACTACTCTCTGTACTACTCTCCGCCCCTTCCGGCAGGACGTCTTGCCCCGATCTCCTTCCCCTCTCTGCTTCCTGCTCTGCTTTGTCTGTCACACTGGGAACTCCACCCTCTTCACTCCGTTCCGGCGGGGAAGCCGGCCCCGATCTCCCACTCCCACTCAGGATTTCCCTGCTGCTCCCCTGCTCCTGACGAGTCCCCCCTGTGGCTCCCCTTGGCCTGACCAGGGGCGCCCCCTTTTGGGAATCCTCCGATTCACTTGAAAGACTCATGGAAACCCTCAAGTCATTGTCATCCTCCTCCTCCTCGTTCCGGGATTCTTCCCCCTCGCTCTCAGTCTCCTCCCTCATCTGTGCCTCTCTCCCTGAACCCCTGACATCACCTCATTCCCTTCAATTAGCCAGCTGCTCTGGCAGATGACATCAGTTCCTTCCCGCTCCCAATATTCCTGCTCCTAACCTGGTTAGCCATAGCCCGGAAGCTGAATCTCAGGGGAACGCCTTTGGGCTGGGAAGGGCTCATCTTTTCTGGGCCTCTTCTCCCCCTCAGGAAGGGGTGCTTGGCTCCTGGCCTGTGAAATGCGCTCAAATTGTAAAGATGCCTTCTTTCCAGGGAGCCAAGGAAGAAGGGGGGAATCTGAAATACCTCCAAACCTTCCCATGTCAGAGATGCAGGAGTTGCGGGGAGAGATAGCTCACTTGGTAGAGCATGAGACTGTTGGTCTCAGGGTTGTGAGTCCGAGCCCCACATTGGGTAAAAGATTCCTGCATTGCAGGGAGTTGGACTAGATGGCCCTTGTGGTCCCTTCCAACTCTACACTTCTATGATTCTATAACCTCCAACTTCCTCAGGGATGAAGCAGCTACGAAAAACGAAACATCCCACCTGGGCACGGTTTCTGAGAGAGCAACAGCAGAAGACCCAGACTCTGGCAAGATGAGCATTTGCCCAGTGGATTCTGGCCGCTCCATGAGGGCAGACAGAGGATGGCTGTGGTGGCCGCCAGCCCCTTTCCCACTCCATCTCAGATACAGAACACATTGGCTCTGCCACTCCTTGGCTCTGGCGCCAACTCCTGTTGGCCTCCTTGCCTTCCACCCTCCCAGTCTCAATGAGCACCATCCACCCCTGGTCCAGAGGCCCAGAGCAGTAGTTAGGTGATCTTGCGCCCCGGCAGAACCGTCCAAATTGCGCCCCCTAGCCACGGACAAGTTAGCTCTTCTTTCCTCCGCTCCTCCAACCCCCCTCCCCGCATTAGAGCAGTTTTGTAGTGGCTTTGTTGCACAGGAGCACCAAGTTCACTAACTGGCTGATTCAGAGTGCATCCCATTCAAAAAGAGTGCAATGGTGTGTGTTTCAGCCAGCCATCCGGCTGCTGCAACTATTCCCTGGGTGCCACCACACTGTCCTGTCTGTGTGTTTGGAAGGGAATGGGAGCTATGCTCCCCCCGGAGACACTCCACTCCTTCTTCCTTAGCTGTGTTGCTCAACATTTGAGGCAGCCTGCAAAGTTCTGGGATGCCGAGGAAGCGAACCAATTCATCTGTACTGGCTCAGTATGACCTATTCTGACAGATGCTGCCTTTCATATTCACGCCCAAGAGCCTTTCTGCTCCAGAGATCTGGGGCTGAACCCGGGATCTGCACGCCAAGACTGGAGTAAGAAAGAGCCCTTGCCAGCTGGCCACGTTGGGCGCCTGCCTGGAGAGTGGAAGCCGGGGGTTGGAGGGACATCGTGCTGCTCCTGGCAACCCCCACCCAACCCTACGTCCTCCTCCGCCTGAATCCCGCTTCCCCTGGGACGCACTTCCCATCCTGGAGCGGCTGGGGTGGGAGCGCTCCCCACCCCCCTTTCCAGACTCTCCTCATTCTTCTTCTTCATGCCTCAGGTGTTTTCCTGAGTGTATCTGCAGAACAACCCTCTGTGAGGGAGGCTAAGCTGGCCCAAGGACTGGCCCAAGAACTGGCCCAAGGTAGCTCAGCCAAGTTGCCAAGGCCAGCGTTTAAGACCGCGCACCCTTTCCCCTCAGATGAGAAAGCCGGGATGAGTCATGCTAGCAGCCTGTGGCCTTGATGGGCTTTGAGGCAGCCCAGCCCCCCTTTCTGCAAGCAGGCTGCCTCCTGGGAGGAGCAGCACTTTTCTCGAGGGACAGAAGCGCACGACTTCCCCCTCCCACTTGCCGCCCACCCCAGTCTTTCTCCAGCGGCTCAGTTTAGCGGCTCATCCCAGGTGGGAATTCGGGTGGCGCTGCTTGCAGAAGGAGAAGCGGCTGGCACTAGCGGAAACTCCCATTGTTCTTCTCAGGTAGGACTTCCGGGATCCAGAGGAACGTTTTACCAAAAAGTATGGCTTGACTACTGATTTCCCATTTAAAGGATGGCAAAAAGACCGAAGTTTGGAGGACAGGTGAAAAAAACCACGAATTACATTTAAAGTTCTGCGAGATGCAAAGGAAAGCTTGCGTTTTAAACTTGCATTTGACAGCTTGTTGCTTGGTGCGGTTAACGGAATGGGGATATTGAGAAAGAAGAGACTTGGAATTAGAAGGTTAGGATTTCAGGCTTAGATGGCTTGGATATTTGTGGTAAATAAAATCAGAGTAAATGCGCACCTTGAGAACCACTGTATTAGACGTGCGTGGCCCAATTTCCCCATTGCTTTTTATATCAGTCCTGGAGGTTTTGTTGAATATGATTAGAAGGGACCAGTTGTTTAAAGGTGTGGAAGTCGGAGCTAAACAGTATAAATTGAGAGCATTTGCAGACGATGTAGTACTGACATTACAGGAGCCAGAATCTAGTACTAAAAGAGTTTTGGAACTGATTCAAGATTTTGGCCAGGTTGCAGGATTTAAATTGAATAAACTAAAAACAAAGGTTTTAGAGAAAAACTTAACAGCGATTGAAAGAGAGAGGTTTCAGAATGTGACAGGTTTAACAGTGGTTAAGAAAGTGAAATACCTGGGGATTAATATGACAGCTAAAAATGGGAACTTATTTAAGGACAATTATGAAAAATGCTGGACGGAAGTGAAAAAAGATTTAGAAATTTGGTCAAATTTGAAGCTTTCATTGTTAGGCCGTATTGCTGCAATAAAGATGAATGTATTGCCAAGAATGCTATTTTTGTTTCAAACATTGCAAATTTTGGATAAAATGGATTGTTTCAAGAAGTGGCAGAGAGATATTTCTAGATTTGTCTGGCAGGGCAAGAAGCCAAGAATAAAATTTAAAATATTAACGGATGCAAAGGAAAGAGGTGGATTTGCCCTGCCAGACCTTAAACTTTATTATGAATCAGCAGCGTTCTGCTGGTTGAAAGAATGGCTACTCCTTGAAAACACAGACATTTTGGATTTGGAAGGTTTTAATAATGTATTTGGATGGCATGCATATCTGTGGTATGATAAGGTCAAAGCACATAAAGCATTTAAAAACCATATTGTCAGGAAAGCACTGTTTAAAGTCTGGATAAGATATAAGGACTTGCTTGAAAACAAAACCCCAAGGTGGTTGTCACCGATGGAAGCGAAGGCTCAGAAAAAACTCAATATGGAGGCCAAATGGTCGAAATATTGGGAAATTTTGGAACAAGAGGGAGATAAACTGAAATTGCAGAGTTTTGAGAAACTAAAGAACAAAGTGCGAGACTGGCTTCATTATTATCAGATAATGGAGGCATATAATTTGGACAAGAAAATTGGCTTCCAGGTGGAAAAATCAAAATTAGAAACAGAACTATTAGAACCCAAAACTAAGAATTTGTCAAGGATGTATAACTTGCTGTTGAAATGGAATAATCAGGATGAAACGGTGAAATCTGCTATGATTAAGTGGGCACAAGATGCTGGACACAATATTATGTTTGCTGACTGGGAACAGTTATGGACCACAGGTTTGAGATTCACGGCATGTAATGCCTTAAGAGAGAATATTATGAAAATGATATACAGGTGGTACATGACCCCAGTCAAGCTAGCAAAAAATCTACCATTTGCCCGATAATAAATGTTGGAAATGTAAAGAAACTGAAGGTACATTCTTTCACCTTTGGTGGACGTGCCCAAGGATTAAGGCTTTCTGGGAGATGATATATAATGAAATGAAAAAGGTATTTAAATATACCTTCCTGAAGAAACCAGAGGCCTTTCTCCTGGGCATTGTCGGCCAATTGGTGTCAAAGAAGGATAGAACTTTCTTTATGTATGCCACGACAGCAGCAAGAATACTTATTGCAAAGTATTGGAAGACACAAGATCTACCCACCCTGGAAGAATGGCAGATGAAGGTGATGGACTATATGGAATTGGCAGAAATGACTGGCAGGATCCGAGACCAGGGAGAAGAGTCAGTGGAAGAAGACTGGAAGAAATTTAAAGACTATCTACAGAGATATTGTAAAATTAATGAATGTTAGAATGATGTTGGATTGAAATTAAGTGGTTTCTAGCTGTAATGGTATAAAAGAATATGAAAAAATGGTTTTTTTTTATAAGTAAAAATGCAAGGTTATAATAATTTAAGATTAAAGATCAGGGTAAAATAAAGAGGGAAAGAAACTGCTGAACTAATAAACAGAACTGGAATACAAAAAAGGGAGGTATGAGGAGGTCCAAGAAATAAGTACATGAAAAATAAGTGATGAAAAGATTGACTGTTTTTAACTGTTTTTATTTGTATTTTTTCTTTTTTTCTTTTTCTATTTTGTAATATTGGAAAAACCCTAATAAAAATTTATATATATAAAAAGAGAGAATATTATGAAAATGATATACAGGTGGTACATGACACCAGTCAAGCTTGCAAAAATCTATCATCTGCCCGATAATAAGTGTTGGAAATGTAAAGAAACTGAAGGTACATTCTTTCACCTTTGGTGGACGTGCCCAAAGATTAAGGCTTTCTGGGAGATGATCTATAATGAAATGAAAAAGGTATTTAAATATACCTTCCTGAAGAAACCAGAGGCCTTTCTCCTGGGCATTGTCGGCCAATTGGTGTCAAAGAAGGATAGAACTTTCTTTATGTATGCCACGACAGCAGCAAGAATACTTATTGCAAAGTATTGGAAGACACAAGATCTACCCACCCTGGAAGAATGGCAGATGAAGGTGATGGACTATATGGAATTGGCAGAAATGACCGGCAGAATCCGAGACCAGGGAGAAGAGTCGGTGGAAGAAGATTGGAAGAAATTTAAAGACTATCTACAGAAATATTGTAAAATTAATGAATGTTAGATTGATGTTGGATAAAAAGTTAAGTGGTTCTTAGCTATAACGTTATAAGGAATATGAAAAAAATGGATTATTAACAGGTAAAAATTTAATGGTACAATATTTTAAGATTAAAGACTAGGATAAACAAAGAGGGAAAGGATTTGCTGAACTAACAAATTGAATTGGAATACAAAAAGGGAGGTGTGAGGAGGTCCAGGAAACAAGCAAATGAAAGATAAGTGATGGAAAGATGGAATTGCTTTTTAACTATTTTTATTTTGTATTTTTCTTTTTTCTTTTTTCATTTTGTAATATTTTGAAAATTTTAATAAATATCTTTTAAATAAAATAAAATAAAATAAACTTGCATTTGACAGCTTGTTGCTTGGTGTGGTTAACGTAATGGGGATATTGAGAAAGAAGAGACTTGGAATCAGAAGGTTAGGATTTAAGGTAAGGTTACCAGATTTTTTTCAAAGAATCTGGGGACACTTTTTTTTTCCAAAAGAGAAAAAAATGTTATTTTTTAAAAATCATTTTTTCAAAAAATAAGAAGTAATACCTTCTCTTCTGGGTCTCCTCTGTCGCGTGGCCTTCCTCTGGGCCCCAGCCTGATCTCTTGGAGTGCTATCTGCCGTGGAGTAGGCTCGGGTCGGGACTGGGCTCGGCCCCGTGTCCTTGCCCTCCTGGTGCTCTCCTACCTCTCTTCCTCAGTGGCCGCAAGGTCGGGGCTTCCCTCTTTTTTCTCCTTCCTCTTTCTCTCTCTTCCTTCTCCTTCTCCTTTCCTCCTTCTCCCTGGGTTGGCTCCGGGGTTTTTACTGGCCCTGGAGCACCGCTGGGCAGTCGGCCACGTGTCCGGGCTCTCTCGCTCCCGCCTCGATTTGGGTCCTGAGGGGGGTGTCAGCGGTTCCCCCAGTTGACGCGCCGGGCATCCCTGGTTCCCCCTCGGCAGTGGCAGCGCAGGCGGCAGTCTCAGCAGCCCGGAGCCAGCCTGGAGCCAGCCTGGTAGTGCACTTGGCTCTGGCTGGCTTCAGGAGCTGCTCATTGCCCTGGCACCCGCCATTTTGCCTCACTGGAAGTCCCCATATGATGTGTCTTGGGCCGTTGAACCAATCACACAACATTCCTTCCCTACTAATAAATCTACAACACTTAAAATATAAATCTGGGGGCCTTATATGAAATCCGGGGACATTCCGGGGACGGATTTTGTTGGGGACAGATTTGTAAATCCGGGGACTGTCCCTGGGAGACGGGGACATCTGGTAATCATTCCATAATAGGGCTTCTCCTGCCTTTGCCAGTATGTCAGCCTTCTCCGCCTCCTTAAAGAGGGCGTTCAGAAGCACTTGTACGTCTGGCCATATGGGATTGTGAGTGGAGAAGGTGGCGCAGTCTGGATGAGTCCTTCTGTCTTGCTCTTTGGTCACTGTGACCGAGCACCATTTTGGGCCGATCAGGATCTATGGGGAAGGGGATCCACCCAGAAGTTGTGGAGGGAACGGGAAGAGAAGCTTGGTCAAGAGACTGGCTCATGTCAGAAGGAGGCCTGACTACAACCTTGGCGAAGCCCAGGGCAGGGCAGGAAGGCAGCATTGCCCAGCGGGAAGGCATTCGGAGGCAAATCATCAGCAAGGAGCAGAAAATCCCCTCCCCTTCCCTCAAGAAGACTGAAGAATCTCTAGTCGGCCTTCAGGTGAGTTCAGCATCCCAGGTCTCTGGGGTGTTCCTGTCCATTACAAAGCTGACTTGAGGCTCCGTCAACTGATGGGATTACTATGAGGAATTATAAAAGACCCTGATGCTGGGAAAGATGGAGGGCACTAGGAGAAGGGGATGACAGAGGACGAGATGGTTGGACAGTGTTCTCGAAGCTACCAACATGAGTTTGACCAAACTGCGGGAGGCAGTGGAAGACAGGAGTGCCTGGCGTGCTCTGGTCCAGGGGGTACGAAGAGTCGGACACGACTAAACAACAACAACAAAGCTCTCCATTCCTTTTCTGCACCAAACCTGATTATCGGAGGACAGTGTTGTGGCTGATTGGTTGATAGATGTGATTGGTAGATGTGGTCAGCTAGGCATAAAGAGCAGGTCATGTTGTTTTCCATGGGCTTAGGATGATTGAACAAGGAGGGAATGTCTTGGTGTTTGGGACAGGTTTGTACAGTGTGTGCAGAAGCAGACTATAAGCAAGACTTCCCAGAATGCAAGAGAAGAGGAGCAAGGCTTCCCCAAAATGCAGCAGGTATGGGCAGAAGGAAAACTTCCCTTTAGGACAGGAAAATACTAGCAAAAGAAAAGGGGAAAAAAGCTGACCTTGTCTTGTGTTTCTTTCCTGGAATAAGAAAAAAATGAAGAGACATGAGAATTCTAAGGTGCCAGAACAAGCTTTGCTGGCTACTGGTAGTGAACAAACCAGAAGAGACAGAAGATGACCGACTTTCCATTGAAGAAGCCTTGACCCGTTTGAATAAAGGTAAGAACAAAGATAGGGCTCAGTGCTTATGCCCCAATCCAGCAGAGAAGAACAAGACATGTAAATCAGCTCCAGTACGTTTGTCTCTTGCTGGATCACGAACTGGGAATAAAGCTGGTGCATATCGGAGTGTTAGTACTGAACTGCATTGTTTCCAATATGATGTGCTTCTGAATGGGTATTCCTCTTCATCTTTTAGCTCATCAAGCCATACTTTAAAATGGTGTTTACATGTGACTAGGGTTGGGTAGGGTCCTTACTGTCAGGATGTTAATACTTGGATGCTCAGTTGAGGTTTATCCCCTTCTCTTCAGCTGTTTAAGGACTGCCCCTCTTTCTGATTTACTGCCGCTGAACTTTGTGCCATCTGCAGATTTCAACATGCTTCTACTTCACCTGACGCAAACCATTGGTTGGCTCTCATTGAGTTCTGTGGACACAGTAAAACAAAGCTGCCATCTGGTTTCTCTCGGGATGTTCGGATTGTGGAACACAGATTTGCTCTCCACCGTAACCATGTCTCTCAGCATACCACTTTATTTCCCCCCAGATAGGTGGCTACTATTCACTTGTAGGAAGATGTGCTTATTTAGATTACAACATTGCGGTGGGAGCAAAAGCCACCTTTCTTCTCTCAAGAGGGTTAGTCGAGTTTCTGTTGTTATGGAAAAATCCAGGTGGGAGGCTGCTCAGAGCCCGTGGGTCCCTGCGGAACAAAGAAGGAGTCCAGCCACCAACCGGAGCAAATAGCGGAGACCAAAGTTGATTGCGCAACAGGTTCAGAGAGGAATTGAACCCCGAGAACGGGGTGACAAGGACTTTTTAAAGTTCCTATCTTATCCCAGCAGACAGTTCGCTAAACATCACCACTCCATCAGAATAGGGGAGGGTTATACATGATTAACATAGGAGGAATGTGTTGGGGTAACATGCAAATACAGGATATGTCTTGGGAAATCCGCTCCACTTCCCAGTGGGGAGGAGTTGCGGTGGACCACCTGGCCACCCACTCCCCACCAGGGGCGGGGGACTCTGTCCCCCGTTGCCTATGGGATCTCGGCCACGTCAGAGCCCGGCCAGCAAACCCCCAGAGAACTTCCTCTTTGGCTCACTTACCCTTACTGGGACTTCCTGCACAATGGGCAGGAGTCAGATATAGTCAGGTCCAATCAATGCCTTGGCCAATACCGCTCACATTCTTTAATTTCAATAAAGTTGTGGCCAAAATTTGCCCAGTAACATAAACCTAATATCCGTGTCCTTGTGTGAGTCATTTCCAACGAGGGGGTGGCTGCGGGGTCTCAACACCCAAGTACATTCTAAGCACCTACTGCAAGAGGACAATAGAACTTTGGTTTGCATAGTCTGCCGCCTGGGTAAGTCCGGAGGAGAGCTTTTGCCCAGCGATTGTCACCTACGGGTAAAGTACCTTCCTGTGAGTAGGTGACCTCCCGCTTGGGGAATTCTGGCGGGGACCGAGGGGTTCCCAAGTCCTTGGCCAATGACGCAGACTGGCGGTGGATTGAAGAGAATCGGTGAAACCAGTGGTTTTCTATGAATTTCCAAGTGTTTTTAGGCTTTTTTAAATACAGACGGTTCTTTTCGGAAGTGGCCTGGCCTGACATTCCTACATTGTATCTAGCTGGACCATAAAGAAGGCTGATCGCCGAAGAATTGATGCTTTTGAATTCTGGTGCTGGAGGAGACTCTTGAGAGTCCCATGGACTGCAAGCAGATCAAACCTCTCCATTCTGAAGGAAATCAGCCCTGAGTGCTCACTGGAAGGACAGATCCTGAAGCTGAGGCTCCAAGACTTTGGCCACCTCATGAGAAGAGAAGACTCCCTGGAAAAGACCCTGATGTTGGGAAAGATGGACGGCGCAAGGAGAAGGGGACGACAGAGGACGAGATGGTGGGACAGTGTTCTCGAAGCTACCAGCATGAGTTTGGCCAAACTGCGGGAGGCAGCGGAAGACAGGAGGGCCTGGCGTGCTCTGGTCCAGGGGGTCACACAGAGTCGGACACGACTAAACGACTAAACAACATCTATTTTTATTGGATTAACAGGGTAACAAAGTTTCGATTGACTCAGTCCGTTGTTCTCGCAGCGGGAGCTGTCATCACCTTGTCAGCGCTCAGTGTAGCGTGCAAAACAGCTGGAGCTGAGCTGCCTCTGCAGAGCCATGGCATTGCTGCGATTGGCTGAAGGGCTACATTCAACGCCATCTGATTGGCTAGAGCGCATCCTCATGCAAATACATTGCTCATTCATAAAATACATCGATCGTGCATAGCATACGGGGTCAGAAATGTCGCTTTCTTCTCGGGGTTTTGGACTTTTGTGCGGTGCTTGGTGCAACGTTGTGACGGGGCGAGGGGCGTCCTAGTGTGGCAGGGTTCCCTTGAGGTCATCGCCTCGGGCTCTACGTCTCTTACTCGGGAGTAAGACTTCGTTCATATGCCCCCCCTCCATTCCGTAACACTCTTCATATGGACTTCATGGAGTGTGCACTCTCGCAGGGTCTGCTTCCAGAAGCTACTATTGCAGATGTAGATATTTTGGCAGAAATGGTTTACAAATATGCACGATGGCAAGCAGGCAGACAGGAACAGTTACAAAGCAACCTTGGTCCTGCCTAGCCTGGAAGCTGTTTCCAACTAGTGAACTAGAAACCTTGCAGCAAACTTTACAACCATCTACAAACCCCGAAGTTTGTAGGATTCTCTTCTTTCAGCTGTGTCTTGGCTCTGTGCTCGCAAGTGTTGTAGTGACTTTCAGGTAACTTGGAAAGCATGGTAATGATGTCTTGGTTCTGAAGAATGATATTTCCCCCAGTCTGACTTAGTTATCCTGGTGATGATTCAGCTAGATGTTCTACACGCTGACCATATTCCAGAAGGGCTTGGTTGTCTTGGCCTTGCTTTGGCTTACTGAAATCTGTCTTCTCCCTATAGGTGCTCACTCTAAAATGGATAATTGTAACGTTTGACTTCATTGATCAGAAGGAAAATATGAAGGCTCTCTATGGTTTCTTCTTCCGCTTCTTACAATATGAGAAATTGGTAAGATAAAAAGGAATGTGTTATTTTGAAGGAACTCGCTTTTATTCTGACATTAACCCAAATCAAACAATAAAGAGTACTTTCCGAACACACAACAGGACACCATGTGAAAAGTGGGGCCTTACAAAAACCTCTCCCATTTCCTTCCTTTTCCTGTCTTGTTCTTTCCCAATGGGCGCCGGTCGCAGCGCCCCCCGGGGGCACGGCATGTTCAGGCAGGCAGGCAGGCAGGCAGCTATCTGATGTCGATCCCACCCGTTCCTCCCTCCACCCCCCTCAAAGACAGCCGCGCAGGCAGCTATCCGATGGAGGGAGGGGGGGGGAATCCTGTTCTGCATAGCTATCAATTCGGGTGTGATAGTCTTATGTTTGCATACTTATGGGAAAATAAAACTAATTTATTTTAGAGCTTGTATTTGTGTGTATTCATGGTATTATTTGTAGACCCAGTAGATGGCAGTGTGGTGTGGAGAGTGTTTTTGGCAGCTCGTGAAAGGATAGAGGGTGGAACGTTGACCGTTCAAAGGCACTATAAGCAATATATATATATATATATATATATATATATATATATATATATGCAGGTTTTGGTGTCCTCGGGTGTCTTCCCGTGTAAAAGTTGGGGTGTCTAGGCGACGTTTCGACGAGGTCTCACTCGTCATCTTCAGGCTGGTGCTTTCGGCTTCTTGTTACTGGAACAGAGCAGGATCTCAGTGTTTGAGTTCCTATAAATACTGTAGAGGAGGTGTGGTGTATAGCCTCCAATGTTCTGGGCAGAGAGGAAGTTCCCAGGCTAGTGTGCCTTTTCTTCTTTTGTTCCTTAATTACTTGAGGGATATCTTGAGTGAAGATAGGGGCGAGCTGTGGTTTTGTGGTCTGTGCCAGCCAGATCTGTGTAGGGATTGCAGGGGGGTGCAGCATCCGGAGGTGCCACCATGGTTTGGCTACTGGATGGTATCTGTAATTCATCTGTGGAGAGGGTCTGGGTTTGGGTCTGGTGTGGTTGATTGGTGATGGCGTTCTGTGTGCCTCTGGCTCTGGTGTCAGTTTTTGTGGGGAGGGCTAATTTCCAGATGTCTGGCAAGCGGGATGTGTCGTCACGCTTGTTCATGTTGTGAGGGTGTTTCTCTATCTCGATGGCTTCCATGATTATTCTCTTGTGGTGATGTTCCATGTTAAAGAGCAATTTGGAATCTGCAAAATTAATTTCGTGTCCTGTTTCTTTCATGTGTTGGAAAAGAGAGGAAGTTTTTTCTTCTTTTTTGACGGCATTCTTGTGTTCTGCGATACGTGCATTTATTCGTCTGTTAGTTTGTCCAATGTACGTGGCTGGGCAGACTTTGCAGGGTATTTCATAGACCCCTTGGTTTTCCAACTGGATTTTATCCTTGGGGTTTCTGAGGATATTGGCTATTTTTTGGTTGGTGCAAAAGGCTGTTTTGATATTGTGTTTATGGAGGATTTTGCTAATTTTATTTGTAGTGCCCTTGATATAAGGAAGGAGGGCCATGCCATTGTTTTCTTCTGTGTCTTGGTTTTTGGGGGGTGTTTCTTTTTGGATTAGCTTCGTAACCCTGTTTTGCTGGTATCCATTGGCAATTAACACATTTGAGAGATTCTGTAACTCAGTTGTCAAGTGGTTTTTGTCAGCCAGGCGTTTGGTTCTGCCCAGCCACGTACATTGGACAAACTAACAGACGAATAAATGCACGTATCGCAGAACACAAGAATGCCGTCAAAAAAGAAGAAAAAACTTCCTCTCTTTTCCAACACATGAAAGAAACAGGACACGAAATTAATTTTGCAGATTCCAAATTGCTCTTTAACATGGAACATCACCACAAGAGAATAATCATGGAAGCCATCGAGATAGAGAAACACCCTCACAACATGAACAAGCGTGACGACACATCCCGCTTGCCAGACATCTGGAAATTAGCCCTCCCCACAAAAACTGACACCAGAGCCAGAGGCACACAGAACGCCATCACCAATCAACCACACCAGACCCAAACCCAGACCCTCTCCACAGATGAATTACAGATACCATCCAGTAGCCAAACCATGGTGGCACCTCCGGATGCTGCACCCCCCTGCAATCCCTACACAGATCTGGCTGGCACAGACCACAAAACCACAGCTCGCCCCTATACACGAAGCCAAGCCAGAGCACAACAAAATGCAGTACAACCATCTTCTCAGAAAAACTCTTCACAAAGTTCAAGAGGTCAAGACACAAAGGCTTTAGCAACTAATCCACACCTAATGACCCACCTAAGTGGTACTCAGGATACAACTCAAGAAATCACTCAAGATATCCCTCAAGTAATTAAGAAACAAAAGAAGAAAAGGCACACTAGCCTGGGAACTTCCTCTCTGCCCAGAACATTAGAGGCCACACCTCCTCAACAGTATTTATAGGAACTCAAACACTGAGATCCTGCTCTGTTCCAGTAACAAGAAGCCGAAAGCACCAGCCTGAAGATGACGAGTGAGACCTCGTCGAAACGTCGCCTAGACACCCCAACTTTTACACGGGAAGACACCCGAGGACACCAAAACCTGCATTCCTGTACCCGTGAAAATCTACGAAAGCAAATATATATATATATATATATATATATATATATATATATATATATATATATATATCCACATTGTCCTAGCTACGTTTTCCCATAAAAGTGCCTGGAGGCGGTTGGAGGATGGATGGCGGTTAATGGATTGAAGTTGAATCCTGACAAGACAGAAGTACTGTTTTTGGGGGACAGGGGGCGGGCTCGTGTGGAGGACTCCCTGGTCCAGAATAGGGTAACTGTGCCCCTGAAGGACCAGGTGCGCAGCCTGGGAGTCATTTTGGACTCACAGCTGTCCATGGAGGCGCAGGTCAATTCTGTATCCAGGGCAGCTGTCTACCAACTCCACCTGGTACGCAGGCTGAGACCCTACCTGCCCGCGGACTGTCTCGCCAGAGTGGTGCATGCTCTAGTTATCTCCCGCTTGGACTACTGCAATGCGCTCTACGTGGGGCTACCTTTGAAGGTGACTCGGAAACTACAGCTAATCCAGAATGCGGCAGCTAGACTGGTGACTGGGGGCGGCCGCCGAGAGCACATAACACTGGTCTTGACCTACATTGGCTCCCAGTACGTTTCCGAGCACAATTCAAAGTGCTGGTGTTGACCTTTAAAGCCCTAAACGGCCTCGGCCCAGTATACCTGAAGGAGCGTCTTCACCCCCATCGTTCTCCCCGGACGCTGAGGTCCAGCACCGAGGGCCTTCTGGCGGTTCCCTCATTGCGAGAAGCAAAGCTACAAGGAACCAGGCAGAGGGCCTTCTCGGTAGTGGCGCCCGCCCTGTGGAACGCCCTCCCATCAGATGTCAAAGCGATAAATAACTACCTGACATTCAGAAGACATCTTAAGGCAGCCCTGTTCAGGGAAGTTTTTAATCTGTGATATTTTACTGTACCTTTGGTTTTTACGGAAGCCGCCCAGAGTGGCTGGGGAAACCCAGCCAGATGGGCGGGGTACAAATAATAAATTATTATTATTATTATTATTACTCGAATACATTTGTATCAAATACATTTGGAACAAGTGATTGTTACATTTAAGGAACATTCTCTAGGCCAGTGTTTCCCAACCTTGGGCCTCCAGCTGTTTTTGAACTACAATTCCCATCATCCCTGACCACTGGTCTTGCTAGCTAGGGATGATGGGAGTTGTAGTCTAAAAACAGCTGGAGGCCCAAGGTTGGGAAACACTGCTCTAGGCGATGAGATTGGGGGAAAATACAAAAACCCATTCGGATACATTTGGATACATTTAGAAAAGTACAGCATTTTGAGGAAAAATTCATTTGAGTCGAAAAATACATTCAGATCCATTTTTAAAGTCAATGAGAAAGATACAGCGAAAAAGGATCCATTCCCCAAGGCACCGTTGACCTTCTTGTAGGGTGTGAAGGCAGAATGCGATCTATTTGATATTGGTAGGGTCCTTCTCCTTCATTCCCCTCTCTGACCCTGACTCTCTTACGACACAGGGACCATCCCAGAGTGTGGGCACAACTTCTGCCGGTCTGGCCTGATCCAGTGGAGCGGGGCAAAAAGGAGGCTGGCTTCCTGTCCTCAAGGCCGAGTTGGAGTCCAGAGAAGGAGCCTCGTCCGCAATCGGCAATTGGCTACCTTTGTCGAAGTAGCCAAGACTCTCAGTCTTCCAGAGGGAAAGGAGGAGTCTGTGAGAAGCACCAGGAGCCCCTGAAACTCTTTTGCAAGGAGGATGAAGCCCCCATCTGTGTGGTTTGGGGCAGATCCAAGAAGCACCAACACCACGAGGTGATTCCTTTGGAAGAGGCTGTCGAGGAATACAAGGTACCTTGAGGGGGAGAAATAGCTGTGTATTCTTCTTGGCAGGTGATCTTCTTAATTCTCAGATCCAAAGTAGGCATGGTATTCATTGGTGGTTGTTTATTACCTTAGAAGCAGCCAAGGGGAAGCCTGAGGGCTGCTGGGATGGCTGGGAGGAGGGAGTCAAAGTCTTTCTCTCTGCCGGGGGGGGGCAAGGGATCTTCCCTGGAAATACAGCAGCTTCATGGGACCATGGCAGGGAGAGAAAGGGTTAACCTCATCCACATCCCCCAGCAAGGTTGCTTTGTACATATTTAGAACACTACAAATGTGAATTGCACATACACAACTAAGTCCATGTCTCCTTTGGCTAGCAGGATGCCTCCTCAATACTCTGCCAAGCAGAGAGCAGCAAGGGGTCAGCTGCAAGGGGGTGGGGACTGGGGGCTCCTTTTCCCTTCTGGGGTACCTCAGAGCCCATATAGAGTCCTTTGGTAGCTTCTCTATCCGTAGGAGAAAATAACACAGGCCAACCAGAGAATATTGAGAAGCAAAGCAGCTAGTAAGCCAGATCTTTATTAACTGTTGCAACAGGGTGCTCACCCCCCCCCCCACGCAGGAGGGAGGAGGAGACCCCGAACCAAGTCCTTATATAGACATCTGAAATTGCCCACCCTGGAGCCCAAGACCACCCCTCCATACATCATACATGCATCACAGAAGGGGCGGCCTACAACAGACTCCTGTCTGGCAGGAAACCTGTTGATGGGTTTACCTGGCTGTTCATGGATTAACCTGGATATTCTTTTGTGATGAGAACTACTTACGGTATTTATGTATGTGTTCTATACAGTGGTACCTCGCAAGACAAACGCCTCGCAAGACGGAAAACCCGCTAGAAGAAAGGGTTTTCCGTTTTGGAGGCGCTTCGCAAGACGAATTTCCCTATGGGCTTGCTTCGCAAGACGACAGCCCATAGGGAAATATCCGGGACAGCGGGGAAGCGCAGCGCGTCTTCCCCACTGTCCTCGGACCTCCTCCGAAGCCTGGCGGCGGGGCGGGAACACCTCCTCCCGCCGCCGCCGGGCTTCGGAAGGCTCCTCCGAAGCCGGGCGGTGGGGCGGGAACACCTGCCCCCGCCGCCCAGCTTCGGAACGATGATCCGAAGCCGGGCGGCGGGGCGGGAACACCTGCTCCCAGTGGGTCAGAGGGGGTTCCTGAAGTAGTGCTGCGCCGTTCAGCTCGGACGACCAAGGGGAAACCTCCTGAAAGGTTTGCCGTCACTAGTGTGTGGGTTGGAATGGCACAGTGTGAACCCGAGAGTTTTGAGGACGTTCAGAAACTGCCTCAGGAAGAAGCCAGGAAATGGCATGAGGCGATGCAGAAGGAAATGAACTCAATGGAGTCTCTAGGTGTGTTCTCCCTCACAAAGTTGTCGGTGAGAAACCAGGCCGTGGGTAGCCGCTGGGTTTACCGTCTTAAGCCCACAACGACAGGAGAACCGCAGTATAAGGCCAGATTAGTGGCGAGAGGATTCACGCAGCGCAGGGGGTTGCATTATACGGAAGTTTATGCTCCCACCTGTAGGAGTGAATCTCTACGTTTGCTCTTGGCCATTGCTGCACAAAGAGGGTTGCTGGTGCATCATTTTGATGTGGACGTTGCTTACTTGAACTCGGACCTCCAGGAGAATTTGTACATGCTTCCTCCTCCAGGGGTTGAGGGCAATGAGCAAGGTACTGTGTGGAAACTTCACAAGTCAATTTACGGCCTGAAGCAGTCGGCCAGGAATTGGAACTTGTGCCTGAATGAAGCTTTGGAGAAGCTAGGTTTCAGGAAGAGTCTTGCTGACAGTTGCCTGTTCCTTAGAGGATCAGGAGACGCACAGGAACTGGTGTTATTTTACGTTGATGACATCATCCATGTTGGAAAGGCAGACAAACAGGTGCAGAAGTTTGCCAAAGAGCTTGGGAAACGGTTTCAGCTCAAGAACCTGGGTGCAGTAAAGATCTACCTAGGCGTCCAGATAGCGAGAACTGAGGATGGTAGCTTCTTGCTCAGTCAGAAAGGCAAGATTGAGCAGTTGCTTGAGAAGTTCAGAATGTCCGATTGTGCAGGAGTTCGGACACCCATGGAGACGAACTTCGTGATAGAGAGCCAGCAAGCAGAAAGTGCCGAGTTTGAGAATGCTGAGCTCTTTCAGTCAGCTCTAGGTAGTCTGTTGTATCTGTCCCAATGGAGCAGACCAGACATTGCCTTTGCCACCAACCTGCTAAGTAGGGAAGCATCAAAGCCCAGTGTGAGTGCTTGGCACGGTATCAAGCGGGTACTGCGCTACCTGCAGCATACCAAAGACTTCTGTCTTAAGCTGCCAGCTGAAGGTGAGGCGAAGCTCACATGCTATGCGGACAGTGACTGGGCGAATTCGCAGGACCGCAAGTCTGTTTCTGGGTTGGTGGTAAAGTTTGGGAAGTCACTAATTGGGTGGAAGTCCCGGAAGCAAAGTCTCATTGCGCTGTCTTCTACTGAGGCTGAATTCAGTGCACTGTCAGATTTGTGCCGGGAACTAGAGTTCTATAGATGCTTGGTGCAAGAGATCTATGGGGATTGTAGCTTGCCCATCACGGTTTGGGAGGACAATCAACCTTGTTTGAAATTGGCTGAATCTGCGCAATTTAAGGCCAGAACCAAGCATCTGGACATACGTTTCCAAAATGTGTGTCAGAGTGTTCAGTCAGGTTTGATACGGCTGAAGTACTGTGCCAGTCACATTAACTTGGCCGATGAATTTACCAAACCTTTAAGCTTCCAGCGTCATGGGGAGTTTTGTGGTGGTTTGGAGTTGGGGGTAAGTTCTGTACATACTTTCCCCACAGTAGCGCAGGGCGAGAGGGGGTGTGAGGACAACCTGAGCTTACAGGGTTAAACAGCTCAGAGTGTACGCCCTGCCTACTATTGGGAGGGGGGAGATTTGTCATTTCCGAGAGTCTCCAGCCTTTATTTTCTCTCTCTACTTTTGCTTTTGAGGAGAGTGGACGTGTTTTCACGATGCTGTTCGACAATGGATAGTCTGCTGTGAATAAAAACTGCTTCTAGCTGCTAATATCCTGAGTGGACTTTATTTAAGCACACTGAAGGAAAGCATTTGAGTTTGCAGCTTTTTCTGGCCGCTGCTTATCTCTGCGTGCTGCTCAGAGCCTTTGGAATGTGGCCTGTGAAGTCCGGAGACCTGGCCGGTAGCTGCGCAGCCGAAGCGGGCTGGACGCCAGGCTTTATCTGAGCAATAAATCTCCTTCAGAAAGACCTCCTTGGAAGTGTTACTATTGTTACTAGTGAGGGAACAAGCACTTCAAGAAGCAAGTCCGGACTGAGGAGGGATGGGGAAAACTGCCCATTTCAACTTCTCCCCATTTCTCCTTTCTCCATATCGGTTTGCTATTTATTTATTATTCTGAAAATGAATCAAATGCTAGGGTGGCTACCTTCTCGTATAAATATGTAGATACGTACTTTACCCTCTGTCAGAGCTGCCTCAGGTCCCAGCTCACAGAGGACCAACGCCAGTCCGTTGTTATATTAAATAGTCTTTATTGAAGTTCAGTTTCTCATTTACAGCCACGGCGCGCAGCTCTACGTCTTAAACCCTAGACCGCCGAAGCTCCGTCTGAGTCTCCTCCCCCTAGACACCAGTTTAAGACCCTAGCCTTGCTCCACCTCCTCCTTTGTTCTTTCCTCCTCTGGGTCCGCCTGTCCGCCGGGGTTTTCCCCTTTCTAGACTCTTCTGACGCTGAGTCCCCCGAGTCTTCCCCCTCCCTCCGGCGGGCTTTAGGACCTGGTTCCCAATCCGGGCTTCCTGTTGTCCCGCGCGCCTGTACATTTGAACTTGGCGCGCGCGCCCAGCCTGCCACCTTCCTTCTGACCGTTATACTGCTCCTGTCGCTGCTCCCCTCTTCGGGGATGCCAGCTGGGCCTGACTCCTCCTCCCTCCTTGCCGGAGGAGACACTGACTCTGACCTATGGGACTCTTCCCCCCCACTACGCTCTGGTGGGGAAGCTGGCCCTGATTTCCAGCTACTGCTCTGGGAGTCTCCGCTGGCCCCCTGCTTCTGGTGTGCCCCCCCTGGGACCCCCCTTGCCCTGGCCATCGGCGCCCCCTTCTGGGAATCTTCTGATTCACTGGAGAGGCTCATGGAATCTCTCGGGTCACTGTCATTCTGCCCTCCGCTGCCCTCAGATTCCTCCCCCTCGCTCTCCATTTCCTCTCTCCCCTGTGCCTCTGCTCCTGAGCCCCTGACATCCATCCCCCCCTCGAAGCCCCCCTTCCCCCCTCCCTCTCTTCGGGGGCGGGTTCTGGGTGCTCCAGTGCTGCTGGGGTGAATGCGGGATACCGTTCTCTCCCCCTGGTGCGCAGCCGGTCATCTGGATCCGGCCAGCTCGTAATAGGCTCGTCGACGTCGATCTCCTCTGCTTCCATCTCTCTGCAGCTGTGCTCGAATGCAGGATCCTCCCCCAACCCATCCATGTCCGTCTCTCCCCCTGGCACCTCGGGCGAGGTTGCGTGTAAGAGTCCCCTGCTCCACCCAACTTCCGGTTGATTGTCCCACCAATAAGAGCGGTCCGTGCCAAACCCCGAGAGCGATCCCTCTGGGGAGCTTGTGTCTGGCGCCGGTTCCTCCGCTGATGAGAACCCCTGGAACGTGCTGGCGGAGAGTGTGGGTGTGAAAAGCCAGTCGTCGAAAAAATCTGCCGGCATAGGTCTGTGAGGGAAGAGTGCATGGAACTCGTCTTTGAGGTATCGCTCCGCCAAGGCATAGTCCGGTACCCACCTGTTGGCGCTGGCCGGGGTACCTTCCTCGGCGAGGAGATATTCAACTCCCTCTTCCCCCCATCTCGAGTCCAAAATCTCCGTGACCTCGTTGAGTGGTGCCGCCCTCGGTGACCCCTTCCCTGTTGGTGATTTGCTGAGTGGGTCTGGTGCGGCCCTTGGGGTCTGAAACCTGTGGGGTTCCTTGTAGGGTGTGAGCACCGACCTGTGAAAGACCGGGTGCATTCTGGAACCCTCCGGGAGCGTCAACCGGAAGGCCACTGGATTGATCTGCGCCTCGACTTGGTAAGGCCCTAGCTGCTTGTGTCCAAGCTTCTTCTTAGCTAACGTTCTGGCTGGCACTGCCTGGGCTGCTAACCATACCCAGTCCCCCACCTGGATGTCTTCCCCGACTCTCCTGTGCCTGTCTGCCTGCACTTTGTAGGCGTGTTTTGCTAGTTCCAAGTGCCTTCGGAGTTGCTCGTGGACCTCCTGCAACTCTGCTGCCAAGTGCTCTGCCCCCTGTGGCTCCCCCTCCCCCTTCGTCTCTAACCCCGGGAAGGTTCTGGGATGCCGCCCATTGTTGGCGAAGAACGGCGTCACCCCTGTAGACGCGTGCTTCGTGTTGTTGTAGGCAAACTCGGCCAGCGGTAGGTAGTCCACCCAGGTCGAGGGTTGTTGGTTCGCGTAGCATCGCAGGTACTGCTGCATGATGGCGTTGACCCTCTCCGCTTGTCCGTTGGTCTGCGGGTGTCGTGCCGATGCTAAGTTGATCTTGACGTTCAGGATGCCCAGCAGCTTCTGCCAGAAACTTGAGACGAACTGGCGCCCCCGGTCGGATAGGATGGACCTCGGCAAGCCGTGAACTCTGAACACGTGGTCTATGAACAGCTTGGCGGTTTGTTCCGCCGTGGCCACCTTCGCGCAAGGAATGAAGTGCGCCATCTTGGTGAACAGGTCTACGACCACGAGCACCGCTGTTTTGCCTCTCGAGCTGGGCAGATCTGTGACAAAGTCCGGGGCCACTCTCTCCCACGGTTCAAACGGCGTCTGAAGCGGTTCCAGCAGTCCCGCCGGCGCCCTGTGTACTGGTTTGGCCCTTTGGCATGTGTCACACCGAGCGACGTAATCCTCAACTTCACCCCTCATCTTGGGCCACCAAAAGTCTCTGGCTACTAATTCCGCTGTCTTGTCCTTGCCGAAGTGCCCAGCGCTGGGCGCGTCGTGTAACTGCTGCAGGACTTTCGCGCGGAGGTCGTCCCCCGGCACGTAGAGCGCCCCTCTCCGGAGGAGTAGTCCGTCGCGTATCTGGAACTCTCCGTCCTTCGCTGTGCCTGTTTGCACCTCCTCCATCTTGGATCGTGCGAATGAGTCCGTCTGCAGCGCGCGACGCACCGCGTCCAGGTCCACTGTGCCTGAAGCACACGCACACGCTTTCGGTGCGAAAATGTGCTTGGCCGCCACCGGTGCCGCTTCCTCGAGATACTGCAGCTTCCTGGATAGTTCATCCGCCATGATGTTGCTGTCTCCCGGGATGTATTCTATCCGGAAGTTGAAATCCGCAAAGAACTCCGCCCAGCGTATGTGTCTCTGGTTCAGGAACCGCGCCGTGCGCCAGTACTCCAGGTTCTTATGGTCCATGCGGACCTGCACTGTGTGTCTGGCTCCGATGAGGAAGTGCCGCCACGCTTTGAAGGCTGCTTGAATGGCCAGCAACTCCCTGTCCCAGATGGTGTAGTTCTGTTCCGACTTGCTGAGTTTCCTGGAGTAGAATGCGCACGGCCTCCAATCCCCCTGCGGGTCTTGCTGCAACAGGACCGCCCCCACCGCTCTGTCCGAGGCGTCCGTTTCAACCCGCATTGGTTTGCTGGGGTTTACGTGCAGCAGCTGTTCTTCGGACGCGAAGAGCTGCTTGAGTTTCCGAAAGGACTGCTCTGCCTGGTCCGTCCAGGTGAACTTCTTCTTCTTGGAGCTGAGGGTGTCCGTGATGGCCGCCGTTTCCATCGCGAACCCTTTGATGAACTTGCGATAGAAGTTGGCGAAGCCGACGAACTTCTGGACCTCCTTCCTATTGCGCGGGCTCTTCCAGTCCAACACCAAACGGACCTTGGCGCTGTCCATGGCGAGTCCCTTGTCGGATAGCTTGTAGCCCAGGAAATCCACCTCCGTCATGTCAAACTGGCACTTCTCCAGCTTGGCGTAAAGTCTGTGCTCCCGTAGTCTCTGCAGGACCTCCTTGACGTCTCCCTCATGAGCTTCCTGCGATTCCGAGAAGATCAGGATGTCGTCCAGGAAGCAGGCGCACTTCTTGTAGAGGAGTCCCGCTAACACGTGGCGCATAAAAGCTTGGAAGCAGTGAGAGCCGTTTTGGAGACCAAATGGCATAACTCGATATTCATAGGTGCCCAAAGGTGTAAACATGGCCGTCTTCCACTCATCGCCTTCCCCCATACGTATAAGGTTGTCCGCTCCTCGTAAATCCAACTTGGTGAAGATCCGTCCGTTCCTCACCGTAGCGAGCAGGTCGTCTATCTTGGGCATGGGGAAAGCTGTGGGCTTTGTCTTGGAATTTATGATTCTGTAATCAACTATCAGCCTTTTTTGGGGCGTGTCCTTTTTCTTGACGAAAAACACGGGACTGCCCCCCACTGCTTTGGATTCTTGGATGAATCCCCGCTTCAGGTTGTGATCTATGAACTCCCTGAGTTCTTGTAGTTCGTCTTCAGACATGGAATACAGTTTCCCAGTAGGCAGCGTCGCCCCCGGCAGGAGGTCAATCTTGCAGTCGTAGGGCCTGTGGGGCGGCAGCTTGTCCGCTTCCTTCTCGCAGAAGACCTCCAAAAACGCCTTGTACTTGTTCGGTACTGCTTGCACCATGCCTAGGTGTAGCTGTGGTTCATCCTCCTGCCCCTCCCCTTCCTGGCTGGGCTGGATGCAATGTTCCGCGCAGTAGGAGGAGCCGAAGGTCAATTGACGCTGGTACCATGCCAATGCCGGGCTGTGCCTATCCAGCCAACTCATGCCCAACACTATGGGTGTGTCCGACAGGTGGGTGACGTTGAAGCTTATGACTTCGCGGTGATTTCCAATTTGCATCACCATAGGGGGCGTTTGTTGTGCCACCTGCCCTCCCAGTAGCTCCCTGCCATCGACCGTGACTACGTTCAGGGGCATTGTGGCTGGTAAGAGCGCTATGCGATGTTGCCGGATAAAGTCCACTCCTATAAAATCTGCATTACTGCCAGAGTCAATGGTAATAGGAACTTCCAGGGTGAGTCCATTTGGCAGTTGGAGCGATGCGGTGAGTTGCACCACTGGTTTGGGTGGGAGGGGATCTGTGGGCTGTAAAATCTCTGGGGACTGCTTCACTGACTTGCCTGGCTGGGCCCCAGCGCCTCTCCCTCCAACCAGGCTTCGTCGTTTCCCTGTAGCTGTTCCTCCTGTCGATCTGCCCCCCTTACTGTTGCTGAGGCTGCAGTGTGCTTCAGGATCCTCTGGGGACACTCTTTGGCCATGTGCTGCGCACTGTCGCAGATGTAGCACTTCCTGTTCCCTCTAGGAGTCTTCGCCTTGACTGCTCCTGGTGTTTGGGCTCTGGTTGCTGTCTGAGCCCCAGCACCACCTATCTCCATTGGTTCTTCTCCCCTCCCCACTGGAGGCGTGGTTTCCGTGCGTCCCGTCTCTCTGTGTAGGAAAGGAGTTGTCCTGGCTTGTGTGCGCCCTAAACCTCCCTCATTCCTGTTCCAAGGGCGTTCTTCCAGGCGCACGCCTACCGCTAGGGCTCTTTGTATGACCTCCGTGGTGGTGGTGGGTCTCTCCCCCCTTGCCAGCTCGTCTTTCACAGCCCCATTTAGTCCTTCCCAGAACAGATCTCTCACGGCAGCGGAATTCTTCTCCCACCCGAGCACATTTACCAATCCAAAAAAGTGGGAGTGATATTGTCTTACAGTGCTTTTGCCCTGTTTCAACCCATGCATTTCCCTCCTGGCGACATCCACATCTACCGTCGATTTAAAACAAGCGTCCATAGCTTTGAGAAATGCGTCTGAATCATTGAGGGCGGGGTCATTTTCGCGCCATAAAGTGCGCAGCCACGATTTAGCTTCCCCATGCAGATGAGTTATTATGAAGCCCACTTTCTCCTCCTCATCTCTAAAGTCTTTCCGAAGCAATTTGAGCGCGAAAACTATGTCTGCTCTGAAGTTAGGATACTGCTGCAGGTTCCCGTCAAAATGGGCTACGATGCTGCCCCCCCTCTTCCCGAGGCCAACTCCCTCCGGTTTGGGTCCTGGCAGTCCCTCCTTGCCCAATTTTTCCCACCTGGTCCGCAGATCCTCGCAGAACGCTGCTGCTTCTTCCTCTCTCTTCCTGGAAAGCTCCACTTGTGGGTAAAGTGTCTGAACTGCTTGTTCCAGCTCTTTCACCTTCTCCTCCGTAGTCATTTTTCCCTCGCTTCGTGAGCTCGCAAAACACCAAGTTTTGCCCCTCGCTGCGCCAACTCACGCTGCGAGGGTTAAATTAGTGAGACGGAGCTTACTGTCAGAGCTGCCTCAGGTCCCAGCTCACAGAGGACCAACGCCAGTCCGTTGTTATATTAAATAGTCTTTATTGAAGTTCAGTTTCTCATTTACAGCCACGGCGCGCAGCTCTACGTCTTAAACCCTAGACCGCTGAAGCTCCATCTGAGTCTCCTCCCCCCAGACACCAGTTTAAGACCCTAGCTTTGCTCCACCTCTTTCTCTGCTCCCTCTTCCTCTGGGTCCGCCTGTCCGCCGGGGTTTTCCCCTTTCTAGACTCTTCTGACGCTGACTCCCCCGAGTCTTCCCCCTCCCTCCGGCGGGCTTTAGGACCTGGTTCCCAATCCGGGCTTCCTGCTGTCCCGCGCGCCTGTACATTTGAACTTGGCGCGCGCGTCCAGCCTGCCACCTTCCTTCTGACCGTTATACTGCTCCTGTCGCTGCTCCCCTCTTCGGGGACGCTAGCTGGGCCTGACTCCTCCTCCCTGCTTGCCGGAGGAGACGCTGACTCTGACCTATGGGACTCTTCCCCCCCCACTACGCTCTGGTGGGGAAGCTGGCCCTGATTTCCAGCTACTGCTCTGGGAGTCTCCGCTGGCCCCCTGCTTCTGGTGTGTCCCCCCTGGGACCCCCCTTGCCCTGGCCATCGGCGCCCCCTTCTGGGAATCTTCTGATTCACTGGAGAGGCTCATGGAATCTCTCGGGTCACTGTCATTCTGCCCTCCGCTGCCCTCAGATTCCTCCCCCTCGCTCTCCATTTCCTCTCTCCCCTGTGCCTCTGCTCCTGAGCCCCTGACACCCTCATAAATACATTTTTTGTGAACAATACCTGGCTGGGTCAACCCTGAAAAAGTCAGAGGTGTGAATTTCAAAAGATTGCTGTTTTGGTCTCCATATTTTTCCAAGAATTGCGAATTAGGTAAGTTCACCTTTGAATGCAGCTAAATGGAGTTTATTTCCCATTGTTGTTTATTATGTGAAAAGCAGTCAAGGAGAAGCCTGAGGACTTGTGAGCTGAGAGGGTGGAAGCAGTTCAATTCAAATCCTAATTCTCTTGTTGATATTTTGAAGGCTGACCCTCTTCCTCACTCAGATGTCCTCAGAACCGGAGAGGCTGAAGACTGTGGAGAAGTTGAGACAACTGCGCCAGTTCCTGGAAGAAGAAGAAGAAGAAAAGCGTCTGCTGAATCATGTGGAAGAGGTGGAGAAGGAGATTGCAGGGAGAAGGGATGAGCAGCTGGCCAGACTCTGCAGGAAACTCTCCTCTCTTGAGAGGATCATCCAGGTGATGGAGGAAAAGGGTCAGCAGCCAGCGACTGAACTGCTGCAGGTAAGACGGCTCCAGGAAAAGGCTGCCTCCCATCCTTTCTGTGCCCCTTTCATGTACGCAAGGAGTGTAGGGGCTCAGTTGACGGAGCCTTGAGTCAGCTTTGTAATGGACAGGAACACCCCAGAGACCTGGGATGCTGAACTCACCTGAAGGCCGACTAGAGATTCTTCAGTCTTCTTGAGGGAAGGGGAGGGGATTTTCTGCTCCTTGCTGATGATTTGCCTCCGAATGCCTTCCCTCTGGGCAAGTCTGCCTTCCTGCCCTGCCCTGGGCTTCGCCAAGGATGCAGTCAGGCCTCCTTCTGACATGAGTCAGTCTCTTGACCAAGCTTCTCTTCCCGTTCCCTCCACAACTTCTGGGTGGATCCCCTTCCCCATAGATCCTGATCGGCCCAAAATGGTGCTCGGTAACAGTGACCAAAGAGCAAGACAGAGGGACTCATCCAGACTGCGCCACCTTCTCCACTCACAATCCCATATGGCCAGACGTACAAGTGCATCTGAAGGCTGAGAAGGCTGACATACTGGCAAAGGCAGGAGAAGCCCTATGACGGAATGATTACCAGATGTCCCCGTCTCCCGGGGACAGTCCCCGGATTTACAAATCTGTCCCCAACAAAATCCGTCCCCGGAATGTCCCCGGATTTCATATAAGGTCCCCAGATTTATATTTTAAGTGTTGTAGATTTATTAGTAGGGAAGGAATGTTGCGTGATTGGTTCAACGGCCCAAGACACATCATATGGGGACTTCCGGCGAGGCAAAATGGCGGGTGCCAGGGCAATGAGCAGCTCCTGAAGCCAGCCAGAGCCAAGTGCACTACCAGGCTGGCTCCGGGCTGTTGAGACTGCCGCTACTGCTGCCACTGCCGAGGGGGAACCAGGGATGCCCGGCGTGTCAACTGGGGCTCTTTCTTACTCCAGCCTTGGTGTGCAGATCCCGGGTTCAGCCCCAGATCTCTGGAGCAGAAAGGCTCTTGGGCGTGAATATGAAAGGCAGCATCTGTCAGAATAGGTCATACTGAGCCAGTACAGATGAACGTGACTATTGGTTCGCTTCCTCGGCATCCCAGAACTGTGAAGGTTGCCTCAACTGTTGAGCAGCACAGCTAAGGAAGAAGGAGTGGAGTGTCTCCGGGGGGAGCATAGCTCCCATTCCCTTCCAAACACACAGACAGGACAGTGTGGTGGCACCCAGGGAATAGTTGCAGCAGCCGGATGGCTGGCTGAAACACACACCATTGCACTCTTTTTGAATGGGATTCAATCTGAATCAGCCAGTTAGTGAACTTGGTGCTCCAGTGCAACAAACCCACTACAAAATTGCTCTTTCCCTCACACTTCCAGGTCCCTCCAGCTGGGCTTTTTGAGTGTGATGGGTTTTTCTCACTCCAGAGCAGTTTGTGTTTAAGCTGAAGGTCAGCAGGAAAGCAAGGGAGACTAAAAAAATTGCATTTGTTAATAAAATAAGGTTTTAATAACTCTAATAATGACTAACTCTGTGGAAATGACTGCAAAAAGAAAAAAAGGAAAATCAAGGCTTTCGACTCTTGCTTTCCTGGAAGAAGATCAAAAGACTCCCCTGGACTAGAAGAGACATCTCATTAATGCCAAAGAACTTTGGATATCTGCTTGGGAGGTTTCTGATGCAGTATTAATTTAACAAGGAGCCAGGAGTGAAACCGAAAGTAGACTGACCAGCTAGCTGAATCCAATTATATTGCTATGGGGGGGGGGGGGGAGGGGAAACCTCTAACATTTTACTTTTCGATACTTGTACTTCCAGGGTGAATTGAATGGGTGGGGGGGTGGAGGAGAGGCAGAAAGAAGAGCTAACTTGTCCGTGGCTGGGGGGCGCAATCTGGATGGTTCTGCCGGGGCTCAAGATCACCTAACTACTGCTCTGCGCCTCTGGACCAGGGGTGGATGGTGCTCATTGGGACTGGGAGGGTGAAAGGCAAGGAGGCCAACAGTAGGTGGCGCCAGAGCCAAGGAAAGGCAGAGCCAATGCGTTCTGTATCTGAGATGGAGTGGGAAGGGGCTGGTGGCCACCGCAGCCATCCCCTGTCTGCCCTCATGGACCGGCCAGAATCCACTGGGCAAATGCTCATCTTGCCAGAGTCTGGGTCTTCTGCTGTTGCTCTCTCAGAAACCGTGCCCAGGTGAGATGTTTCGTTTTTCGTAGCTGCTTCATCCCTGAGGAAGTTGGAGGTGACGCAACTCCTGCATCTCTGACATGGGAAGGTTTGGAGGTATTTCAGATTCCCCCCTTCTTCCTTGGCTCCCTGGAAAGAAGGCATCTTTACATTTTGAGCGCATTTCACAGGCCAGGAGCCAAGCACCCCTTCCTGAGGGGGAGAAGAGGCCCAGAAAAGATGAGCCCTTCCCAGCCCAAAGACGTTCCCCTGAGATTCAGCTTCTGGGCTATGGCTAACCAGGTTAGGAGCAGGAATATTGGGAGCGGGAAGGAACTGATGTCATCTGCCAGAGCAGCTGGCTAATTGAAGGGAATGAGGTGATAACAAGGCTTTCAAATCTGAACTCTTGTTTGCGGCTGATTAGCATAGAGGGAGGTGGAGAACAAGGGCAATCGGAAGCAGACTCTGGGTAGTTGGTTCCTTCTCTTTGTTCAGGTTCCTACGTCACACCAGCAGTTTAAATGGCAATACTCCTTTGCAAGATTGTCCGCCTTTTTAATTGCTGTTATGGAAAATCAATAAAATGATAAGTTGCCCCTGCCCAAGGGTTGCATGACATCTGGCTGAAGACTTTTTGTGCTAAAAGTTGAAGCTATGCTGGTGTGTGTGGGTGTGTCCGTCCGTCCATGTGGCCGCTGTGTATTCAACATTCCACCCCCTCCAAAGCATCCTAAGAACCTTAGTTTTCCTTTCACAGTGCTACGATTCCCAGCAGCCTTAACAAACCATTGTTCCCAGGACTTTTTGGGTGTGGGTGGGAGGAGATGTGCTTTACGTGTGCGGTGTGCAGGCATCTCCCAGCACATGTGTGTGGGGATTCAAGACTAACTCTTATGCTTTTCTTCCTTAGACCAGCTTGAGGTTGAAAAAGAGGTTCTCTGGGTTGAGGAACACACGCCATTTCACAGCGAAGCAGAACACGGGCCGAATGGTCACTCTGCCATTGCATTTGGTGAAGTCAGACTGGCTTTGCAAAGGAGCTTGCCCCTGAAGCCAGTTGGTTGCCTGCCTCTGGCTGGCTGGCGGCTTGGCACCAGCAAAACACAAAGAGACAGCCCCATGCAACCTCACACCCAAAGATTTCTGCCCATGCTTCAGACATGCAGCCCTAAGAGCAGCTCTGACTCCCACTCTAGGCCCCTCTGCCCCAGTCTTCCTCCTGATGTAGGCTACAGGATCTGGGAAGTCTGATCCAGCTTTGAGGTGTGGTTCCATATGGCCGTTAGTACTGTTGTGTTTTTGCCAGAGAGCCACGTGGTAAGGAAGATCTCCAAGCACACTTCCTAGGAGGTCCTCTTTAATCCTCAGGTGTGCCCACAAAGGCATGATCCAGCACCCTCATGCCACAGCTGCCTCTGGAGTGATCCTCCCTCCGGTAAGAGGTGTGCCACACAGCTGAGTGCCTGGTTGTTTGTGTAGGGCGGAGGCTGGGAATCTTGTGGGCTCCCAGATATTGCCAGATCCAATGGCCTTCTGCCTCAGCCAGCATGGCCGACGGTCAGGGGTGATGGAATCCAACAACATCTAGAGGGCCACACAATTCCCCATCCCTGGTCTAGTGAATTTGAGGTTCTTGGTTTCTCTCCCTCTGCCCCCTTTTGCCTGGAAAAGCACTTTGGCAGATTCCTTTGGAGGATTTGGGTGTGACAAGCTGTAGCAGCGCACTGAATAAAACAACTCTGAGAAGCTGAAACACCGGGCTGTTTTCTTTTCTAATCAAAATATTCACTGTGCAGTTCACAGGCACAAAACACAATGTTGATATTGTCCAGGAAATGGGTTTTCAGTTGGAGGGCATGGGTTGCGTGAGAGCATGTTGTGCGGGATAACCAGTCTCATATAACCAACATGCTTCCGTCTAATTAGTGCATGAAGGGGTTAACACCATAGAGTAAGCTGTCCTGCCATCTTAGCCATGTCTCTTCCCCTTACCTTGGGAGTGAGTTCTGATCTATTCTGGTATTCACTTCTTCAGCGTTTAATGTACTGTAGGTTTTTCCTGATTTTATGGTTTTATCTTTCTGTAAACGGCTTTGATGTTTCTTACCATCTGGTAGTGTATAAATTTTATGAAATAAATCAATAATTTTGAATAAATAAATAAATAAATAGGAAGATGTAAAACCACAACCTTCGAAATGAAAGCTACTGTGCCTCCAGGCGGATGTTGTTGCCTGGAGGGGGGCCGTATTCTGCAATGTGCTATCGATGCAAGAATAGTGCAGCTTTCTAATGGACTGTCCACGCAAACATCATTCTGCTTTCTCAGTTGCTCTGCAATGCTTCGCCAGGGTTACCACATCATGGCCCCCTGGGGGTGCGCTCCTGTGTTGTAGCTCAGCAAAAGCAGGACAAAATTCCTCTAGTATGGCTCACAGTGAGGGCTGCTGAGACTTGGGAGAGATCTCGGAGGCCAAAGAGTTTGCTTTTCTGCTCAGTACAGGGGATCTTGCCAGCTCTTCACCCCTGACTGGCCAAAGATGCCCATCTCTCATCCATGCAGCTCCACAGGGTGCCTGGATGATGACTCAGATGGAGCTGGACACACCATTCCTGAAGGATGCAATAATCTTGCAATTGTGGTGGACCAACTACATGTCATTTTGTTCTGTGATGCGTCCCCTGTGCTACTATATTATTATCAGCCAGAGGGGCCCTCTTGAGCTATAAAGTGCAACTTAAGTGGGACAAATCCCCCCCCCCCATAACATTTAGATGGATTTAGGGGAGTGCAACTGGTTTGGTCACCCTGGCGTGAAGCCTTGTGGGCCCCACAGGGGACACCGCAACTATGATGTTGAATAGACGTTGAGAGGCGTGGGGCACTGAATTTTGGCATGGTACAGGGCTCCCCTGGAATTTGAGATGCCATGGTTCACCACTGAAGAACATTTGTGGTATGAAAAAGGTACCTGGTTTCAGCTGGAAGTTAGGGGGCACTGGTTGGAAGGGTCGGAGTATGTCTGTCCCGAAAGCTTTGCAGGCACGAACAGTACTGAATACAGTCTTGCATATAACTGCCCTCCTACTGTCATGAATAGAAAAATCTGTTTTACAGAGGCTGTTTAGCTTGCTCTTTTTACCCCTTTACTAGACAGGCTGTATTTCTGTGCTGTTTTCAGAGTGGGGAATGCCCATTCCTTCATGGCCAGCATGGAAACACAGAAGGCTAGCCATTTAGGAGGTTTGCAAAGAGGACAAGGGTGTTACGGGGTAATCTTCTAGCAAACAAGCTTGGCACAGCAGATCTGAGAGGTGGTTTTCTGCTCCCGGAAAGCCAGCCTGGAAACCAGGTTGCCAGGTGAAGGAAGAATGGAGAGATCAACCGACTCACTTGCCTTCAAAGAATTTCTGGTTGCCTGTGGCTACTGGGATAGTGCTTAGATATCAGGCTGGCTGACACATCTTAAAAAATACAAGGAAAAAGCTTTTTTTCTTTCATTAGCAAAGCTCCTTTGGGGCCCCGAATAGCTAAGCTGAGGAAGAAGTGGCTGGTATTACTTGTTTGTTCTTGGTTTTGATCTTGCCTGCCCTTGCACACTCCTGTTGTCTTTGCATATTTAACCAGCACGTCTGTTCCGATTGGAGTCCTATTCCTGCAGTTCCACATCCTTCTCTTTGGCACTTGGGCATTCGGTTCCAGGAGCTGGACCTGAGCGCAGAGGCTTTCTTCTACTTGGACTCGACAAAGGAGCAAGAGTGGCTGACAGCTGTGGAAAAGGCTTTGCGTTCCAAATCCAAGTACAAGAAAGTAAGTCCAACCCCACCCATTTCTTCAGCAGCCAGACAGCTGTCAGGAGCTGGAGTGAGGAGGAGGAGGTCAGCAAGAAAAAACACCTGGTGTCAGTGGTGTTTTATTCAAAAGAAGCCAACATTCTTTATTCAAAGAAACCCAAACCGTGCAGGCCTCGTGATCACAGAAACCTTTCCCAACAGGTCTTGCCCCAGTGAGGTAGTTGTGAAGGCTGAAGGTTGCTACCCTCCCACCACTCTCTGAAGTCTCCTCCTCCCCCTGGTCCTTCCCAAGCAACCTGAGACTCTGACACCTTGCCTGTCTTTGCTCCCTCCTCTTAATTTCTCTGTGTTCTGGGAGACCAGCAGGGAGGGGAGCTGATCGCAGCAGGATGGGGAGACCCCCTGGCTTCTTCAGCAGCCTGCCTGAGCTCTGCCTCTTGACCCCCGCCTCCAGCCTCCACTTCTGCCTGGGATTCTGGGCTGCTGTTTGCCACAGAATCTTCCTGCCCTCCTGCCTCTTCAGTTTCCAACACCTCCTCTTGCTCACAGTCTGCTCCCTCTTCTCCCTCGGACGACTCAGCGTTGTCATCCCCCCCCCCCCCAGTTCCCTGGCTCTGAGCCTTCTTCCCTTGAGGGATCCGCAGTTGGTTCCCCCTGCCACTCCTATCTGCATCCAGCCGGCCCAGGACAGCAAGCAATGAACAGAGCTGGTAGACATCCCAGTACCTTGCATCTTCTAGGTGCAGCTGGTGCGTCTAGTCGGAATAATGTTGCTCATCTTTGTCAGGAAGGACCAGCTCAGCCGCATCAAGGAAGTGATGAGGGAGACAGTGGGCACAGGCATCATGGGGAAGATGGGGAGTAGACCCTGACAGCGGAATTCCCTACGTCTATCTTTCTGTCTTTCTATCTGTTTTTATAATCTCTGCCAACCAGTTTCCCCCTCTTTCCTGCTTGCTCACTAAGAGCCATCTTTGCTCCCCCCTTGCAGGGTAACAAGGGGTGTGTGGCCGTGAGGTTTGTCTTCAACAATACCAGCTTCTGCATGGTCAATTCCCACCTTGCTGCCCACGTGGAAGACTTTGAGCGCCGAAACCAGGATTACAAAGATGTAACTTGTTGGTCTCTGCTATCTGGATAAGCAAATTGAGTCATGTTTCTGTAACTTTCCTGCCTGTGTGTAGCTCAGGGTAGGCAGCATTTGTTGTTGCTTAGTCGTTTAGTCGTGTCCGCCTCTTCGTGACCCCCTGGACCAGAGCACGCCAGGCACTCCTGTCTTCCACTGCCTCCCGCAGTTTGGTCAAACTCATGCTGGTAGCTTCGAGAACACTGTCCCACCATCTCGTCCTCTGTCGTCCCCTTCTCCTTGTGCCCTCCATCTTTCCCAACATCAGAGTCTTTTCCAGGGAGTCTTCTCTTCTCATGAGGTGGCCAAAGTATTGGAGCCTCAGCTTCACGATCTGTCCTTCCATTGAGCACTCAGGGCTGATTTCCTTCAGAATGGATAGGTTTGATCTTCTTGCAGTCCATGGGACTCTCAAGAGTCTCAAACATCAATTCTTCAGTGATCAGCCTTCTTTATGGCAGGCAGCATAGTGCTCTCCAAATGTTGATAGACCAAAATTCCCATAATCGCTAAGAATTGGCCTTGCTGACTGGGGCTCATGAGAGTTCCACTTCAGCAACACCAGGAGGGTGCAGTGTCACCGATCCCTGCTGCTGCAGCTGCTCCACTAAGGTTTCTACTAGAGCAGCCAGTAGAGAGCAACATAAACCGAGTGGCAGAGATGTATTAGATTAGATTATAGCAAATGTGGGCAACTTCTCCAGTGATCGGGGTGGGAGTTGCAGTTTGTTAAGGGCAGTAACGCAAAAGCAGAGGGGCCATTTTGCACGGAGAAGGTTCCAGGCTCAGTCACCAGTGTGTGCAGATCGGGCTGGGCATGATCTCTGCCTGAAAGCTGCTGCCAGTCCATGTAGTCCGTCCTGAGCTTGATGGGTCAATGGTCTGCCTCAGTATAAGGTAGCTTCCTATGTTCCTGTGTACTACAGCAGGGTTTGGAGGGCCACAAGCGCCCTGCCCATGAATTAAAGAACCAGGGGAAATTCTAAAAGTCTTTGCTGAAAGGACATCAAAGCAGGGGCCAGGTGAACCTCTTTGGGAGATTATTCTGAAAGGTCGGGTGCCATGACTGAAAAGGCCCTGCCATGCTTGAAAGAGCAGGAGTTCCCTGGGAAAGGGATTCCAGTCAGTGGAGAGGGAGTGCAAAAATAAGTGGGCCTTCTTCTGGTACCCTTTTCCCAAACCTTGAAACACTTGAAAGGCCAAATGGGATGCTCTAAATTGGGCCTGGAAGCAGTTCAAGAGCCAGTCTAGTTCACAGAGCACTAGCCTAATATGATCATACTGCCCAATCCTAGTTATCAGTCTTACTACATATTGCAGGAAGTGGCAGCAGGCTGCCCCCCGACCCCCGACCCCGTGAGCTAGCCTGTAGCTGTGGTTTCTTTGCTTTTTTCCAGCACTGTCATCTGATCACTAAAAATGAGCTTCAGAGACTTCTGACCTACGACCAGGTGAGAGACATCTTTGTGTTATATGTGGTGGTTTAGGATATTGCCCTGTTTATTTCCTTTGTCTGGGATACCCCAGCCTAGGCTAGAGAAACCACTTTCAGGCAGTTAGGAGCAAAGAACATAGGATGACTGTGACTTCTACAAATGCTTTTTAAGGTTGCAGGTTTGTGCAACCTGAATTAGAAGCAAGTCCCAATTAAGTTGGAGGGTTGCCTTGGAATAAGTAGGACTGCTCTGCAATTTCCCAGTTAGAGGGCTTTCCTAGCTCAGCACACGCTCCAGGTGTTGTTGGACTCCCATCAGCCCCAGCATAGCTGCTGTCCAGCAATATCTAAAGGTCTAAGGTTTCCTGCTCTAGGTTTTGCATCTGTCTGGAAAATCTGCGTTGCTCACATGTTCTTAGCAGCAGAGACTTCCATTAAGTCCAATTAAATTGCTGGTGCTTTTTGTTTTACATTTTTCTCTCCAAGGTTTGTGTGTTCATCATGTTGACGACCTTTCTCCCACTTGGCATAAGGATCATCGGTATTTTGTGTTGAAACAGAGGCCTGATTGCTGCACCTTACGGTGGATTTCAACTCTGTGAGCGTAGTCATGCCTTAGCCCTTTGAGAAGGATGCTGCAAGGAAGGCAAGGGGGGGCAGCCTCAGACTTCCAACATATGCAAAACCATCATAAAACATTAAAAACTTCCCTAAAGGCTGTATAGTTACTTATCTCCTTGACATCTGACGGGAGGGTGTCCCACAGGGCAGGTGCCACTACTCAGAAGGCCCTCTGCCTGGTTCCCTGTAACTTCGCTTCTCACAGTGAGGAAACCGCCAGAAGGCCCTCGGTGCTGGACCCTGATGCCTGGGCTGAACAATGGGGCTGGAGACACTCTTTCAGGGCTGAGGCCATTTAGGGCTTTAAAGGTTGGCGCCAACACTGAGAATTGTGCTCAGAAACGTCCTGGGAGCCAATGTAGGATGCAAAAGGATGGTTTTGCAGTTGCTCATAGTGTCGGGGGTGTATTCTGGTGGTTGTTAACAGTTTGTATGGATTATTGGTACATACAACATTGCATATTGTAGGTATGGCTAACCTGTGGTCTGCCAGATGTTACTGAGCTGCAGTTCCTGTTGGCTCCAGCCATCATGGCCAGTAATCAGGGATGAAGGGAATTGTAGTTCTGCAGCATTGTGAGGCCCACGTGTCTGCTGCTCCTGAGTTAGAGGATTTTCCTGCCGTGTGATGCAGCAAAGTAATTTAAGATGACATGGGGCAAAACTGCACAAGCATCCTGTACCTTTAATAAATGTGTATAAGATAGGATTTCAGCAGGTATACCCCTTTTTTTACACCTGGCTAACCTACTAGTAGGTGTGGAGAGAATCAGAACTTACAGGGTTAAGCAGTTCTGAGTGACGTCTCACATTCTGAGGCGTGGCTTTGTTCACAGAAGGGAGTGTTTCTCTGTGTGCTTTGTTCTTCCGTGTTTCTGCGGTGAGGAAGCAAGATGTGTGCTCTCTCACCGGGTGATCTATGATGTTTTTCTACACGATTAAAGACTTTTGGAGATAAGCAAGAACGCTTGCGTGCAGCTTGATTTATTACACACACATCGCAACAGTTTCTCAACCGCTGTGTCGACTCTGCTACAAGTAGCTGACGGAGAGCTATTCGCGAAGAGCAGTGAGGCGCGAGGAAGCCTACTGGACCCGGTCCAATAGCTATCCAAAAGCCAAAGTAGGGAAGCGGGTGGTGCTGTGGGTTAAACCACAGAGCCTAGGGCTTGACGATCAGAAGGTCGGCGGTTCGAATCCCCGCGACGGGGTGAGCTTCCCTTGCTCGGTCCCTGCTCCTGCCAACCTAGCAGTTCGAAAGCACGTCTAAGTGCAAGTAGATCAATAGGTACCGCTCCGGCGGGAAGGTAAACGCCGTTTCTGTGTGCTGCTCTGCTTCACCAGAAGCAGCTTAGTCATGCTGGCTACATGACCCGGAAGCTGTACGCCGGCTCCCTTGGCCAATAAAGCAAGATGAGCGCCGCAACCCCAGAGTCGGTCACAACTGGACCTAATGGTCAGGGGTCCCTTTGTTGTTGTTGTTTAGTCGTTTAGTCGTGTCCGCCTCTTCGTGACCCCATGGACCAGAGCACGCCAGGCACTCCTGTCTTCCACTGCCTCCCGCAGTTTGGTCAGACTCATGTTTGTAGCTTCGAGAACACTGTCCAACCAGGGGTCCCTTTACCTTTACCTTTACCTTTAACCTACTAGTACTTCACCTTGGTCTTCCAGCACAACAGTGGCTGTTAATAGACTCCATTGTCAGGCAACAGGGGGTCTTTTGCTTCTCTGCTTATAAGCGATTTCTTTTTGGCTTTAGCTAAACATTCAGCGTACCCAAAAGACAGCTTTTGCTGATTTCACAGAGGGAGAGATCAAGTTCATCCCGACGTACAAATTCGACTCTAAAACAGATTGCTGGGACTCTAGGTAAGCGCCTGCTTGATAGTTGAGCCTTTGTAAGTAAGTCCTCTCAATCATTCTTCTGCAAGGCTTGTTTGTTTTTCCTAGTCTGCTGAGATGCTAGTAGTGTCCTGCCTTTCCATCCTCCTGAGCAGGCTAGTAAAACATATATTTTAAACATGGCTTTCTGCTAAGCAAGCTGTTGGAGGAGGGCTAGAGTTGAGGGCTGGGCGGACTTCCTTTCCTCTGCAGCCAGAATGGACACCAAGCCACGGAGGAAGAGAGAGATCCAGCTCTCCTTCACCTGCTCACTTTGCTTGCATGGAATTCCGGGTTGCCAAAGGCTGCTAGGCGAGTTGTGAAATGCAAGGCTGTGATATGTTGTCTTCCTCAAGCCATCCCTGCTCAAAGTCTCTGGAAATGTTTTGGCTCCTTTTCCACAAGCAGCCTTTCCCCCACATTTGTCCTGATAACCAGCATCCTCTGTTTCATGGCGTGTATAAGCAGAGAATCCTCTTTGTGTCAAGGAAGTCTGGGAATGAGACTTGGTGCTCTCTCAAGATGAGTCTGCCAGGGCATAAGAGCATGAGAGCAGCCCTGCTGGATCAGGCCATTGGTCCATCTGGCCCAGCATCCTGTTCTCACATTGGCCAATGAGATGCCTCTCGAGGAGCCCACAAACAGGACCTGAGTGCAACAGCACGCTCCCCTCCTCCAAGCCATACTGCTTCTCTTGGTGGAGTATGGTCTGTGGCCATTATGGCTAGTAGCCATTGAGCCTCACCATCCAGGATTTGGCATATTCTTGTGGCTCTTGACAACTGTCAGAAGCCACCTAGGCCTGCTAGTTTCATTGCTCTTGCTGTGGTAATGGGGAAATCAAAAGGACAGGCGGAACATGTAGTGACGAAGCCGGAAAACGGCAGGCTCCTTTGGGCAGCATTTCAGGTGCCAGAAAGGGTCTTTTGGATCACTGAAGAAATAGTGTCTGAACAAGAATAACGGGGCCCCTTGCTTTGGGGAAGGATCATCATTTGGTGGTGTGCCATATGCTTTGTATGCAGAGTCTCAAGTTGAAAGGCACCTCCACCTGAAAAAGGATTGGGCCACAGAGAGCTGCTGCCAGCCAGAGTAGACTTAATTAATGAATTGTGGGGTTGGAAGGGATCACGAGGGTCATCTAGTCCAACCCCCTGCAATGTAGGAATCCAAACTGGGGGAGGTCAGAAATTCATTCTGACCTGGTAGAAGGCAGCTTTTGATTTCCTGACAACTCTCTCCATGAGGCAAAATGCCTGCACACCTGCAAGGTCCGCCCCTTCAGAAGTTGGACTCCCAAACCCCCATCATCTCCAGCTCTTGACCGTGGTCAAGATCACAGGCCGTGTGTGGAGCCAAAGTTTGACTGTGTGAGCCTTGTGTGTTGCCTCAGCCAGTCCAACAGTCCTGGTGTCTCTCCTGTCTCCTTGCAGTGGGAAGTGCCGTGTGCCAGCATGGTGTGAGCCAATCCTCTGGAGAGGAGGCAGCGTGAATCAGCTCAGCTACCGAAGCCACATGGAATTGAAAAGGAGCGACCACAAGCCCGTCAGCTCCCTCTTCCTCACAGGGGTAACACCTGCCCTGGCCAGGGCTATCGTCTATTCAGGGTTTTTAGTTGCCTGCTATGTGGCACCTCCTCGAATCTGGGCAGGCCCTGACCAACAACCAGGCCCCTTTCCACAGAGCTCCTCCTTGGCCAATGACTTCCGGTGCAAGGAGTGGGCAGGTTTTGGCTCTGTTAAATCCCTAGGCTTCCATTCTCCACTCTTCTGAGTAAACGCTGCTCCTGCAGGCATGGCAGACCACATGGGCTGAACTGTATACCTTAACCGTTGGCTCCATTCATCCAATGGAGCTTCTGTGGTACTTGGCTTGGAGCATTTGGCATCAGCCCATTGGCTCCGGAAGTCACAGCCGCTGCCATCCTGGGGAAGCTCTCAGAGTTACAGTACTTGCCTCTTTCAGGGCTGGGAACAGGGGTGTGGGAGTCATAAAGCCAAGGCAGAGGCTTGTAAATACTGCAGGGTGCCCCCTGACATTCCTCTGGGCAATGATTACCTTACAAGGAGAGGGGAGTGTCAAGCTTGACCGGATGAGGTAACAGGAGACTTTGGAATGCAGCCATGCAGCTGGACAGAACAAAGGATAAAAAATGTGATCGGAGAGGAGAAGAGGTCTCAATGAGCTCCTCTCTCTCTTATTATGGAATATTACTCGCTCTCTATGTCTTTATTTTATACTAAAGAAGTGCCACTTGTAAGGCTGGCTCCGACAAGTGGTGCCCCGTGTGAGGCTGAATAAAAGGATACGACTGAGGTTTTTAAAAGAGAGCTAAGAAGCGATTTGAAGCAAACAGTCTGAGGCAGACAAAGAGGATTTTAAAAGAAACTGTGAGAGGATTTTCGATCCAAGCAGTGAATATCATCGGCTCACTACGTCCGGCAAGGATTGCAAAGCGCTTTACATCTTTAAAAAAAGATCCCGGTGAGTCCGATCCCTTTTCTCCTTCTTTTATATTGATTTTAGAAACATGGGCAGCTCTTTGACTTCTCCGCAACAGAAATTTTTAAAAGACTTAAAATTTCTCCTCTCCTCCAACAAATTGGAAGTTCCAGAGGGTGATTTGATACAGCTTATTCTGTGTATTGATGAACATTGTCCTTGGTTTCCTTTGAATGGAACATGTGAATTAAAACATTGGGACAAGATTGGTGAACATTTTCATGGGCTCCCCAGCAGTAGTGCTCGGATTTTAAATGCTTGGTGCAAGGTTCGATATGCTATGGGTTCTTTATCACCAAAAAATATCTCCATGGCTGCATTGCCAACACAACCTCCAGCTTCTTTAATTCAGCCTGCTGTGCTGGCATCTGTTCCAATACTGGCTTTGCCTGCAGCCCCAGATCCCAAACCTCCGGACTACAGTTCCTCACCAGAGGACCCACTCCTGCAAAAATACTGTGGTATGGCTGGCAATGACCCTGCTCTTTCAGCAGCAGAACCAGCTAGCCCTTTTCAACGTGCAGTCCTTGCCTGTTCCTTATCTCAGGATACCATGGCATTCCCTGTTATTGTGCCCCCTGCTGGTGCTCCAGCAGGAACTCAAGCCCAGCACCAACCTTTTGACTTTAAAATCTTGAAAGAGCTCCAATTGTCAGTGAGGACGAATGGACTTCAAGCACCATTCACACAGGCACTTTTGGAAGCCACATTAGCCCAGCTGTTGGTGCCAGATGACATCAAGCTTTTGGCACGTACAGTTTTGCCCCCATCAGCTGGTGTATTGTTTGCTTATGAATGGGAAATCGCCTGTGGTTCTTATGCTCCTGCATTACAGCAACAAGCAAGAGGGAATAATCCTAATCTTACCCTCGCAGATGTGATGGATGCTATGATGGGGCATGGCCCCTTTGCTCAGGCTTCAGTACAAGCCACACTGCTGCAGATATTATTGAGGGATACTGCTCTTGCTGCTCAACAAGCAATGAGAAAAATCCCGGAACCCACCAGTATCCAGTCTAGGTGGGGTTCAATCAGACAAGAACCTAGAGAATCATATTCTTCCTTTATGGACAGGCTGATTACAGCAGTGAGTAGACAAATTGAAAATCCTGAAGCCAAACAAATAATTATCAAACAATTGGCCTTTGAGAATGCAAATGAGGATTGTAAAGTTGTATTGAGACCGATCATACACAATCCTGCCACAGACACAGCAGCCATGCTTCGCATTTGTCAGTCTGTACGTACAGCAGCTCATCTGCTGGTGGCAGCGCAAAATAAAAACCAGCCTGTAGCCACCGATACAACGTTTCCAGCGTGGCAAACCAAGATCACCGATACCTCAGTGTGGGTAGAACGGTGGCCTCCACCAAAAGAAAAATCCGTAGCACCAGCTTGTTTCTGAATAGCTTATTTCTGAACAATTGACTTTTGGCCACATTGAACCATCTTCATCCCACTGGCCCCAGCAGACAGGAACGGTTTGCTTTTACATTGCCAGTATATCACAATTCGCAGCCCACACAGCGATATCAGTGGGTTGTCCTGCCTCACAGCATGCGGAACTCCCCTACACTTTGTCAACATCTTGTGGGTGAAGCATTGAAACCTTTCCGCAGGCGCCACCTAGAGGTGCTGAACACCAGCTGCATCTGACAGTATTTGCTACACCATTGTTGCCAACAGGAATTTTATATGCTCAAACGGACAAGAAGAAGACTATCTGCATTATAGAATGGTTACATTTACCTCATACCCCTCCGAAGAACATTTATTCAGTAATTGAATCCACATCAGACATTGTTATCAAAGGACGTTCACGAGCGATAGCTCTGAGCGGTTTTGATGTTGCATCAATTTATTTGCCTTTTTCACAGACTGAACAGCAGCATTTATTGATCACAAATGCTGCCGTGCAAATTGCTTTGGCTGATTTTATAGGTGTCATCATTTTTAACCCCCCAAAGGATGACCGTTTGACATTTTTGACACAGGTCACCTATGTTTTGGCTATCCCCTTGTCTCTCACACCTCTCCCCTCTGCACTAACCCTCTTCACGGATGGAACGAAAAGTAGGGGGGTGGTGACATGGGAGGAGGGAGGAAAATGGAAATGTTATTTACCCCTCCACAGTCTTCTGCCCAGCGAGCTGAGCTAGTGGCTGTGATTCTTGCCTTTCAATCCTTTCCTACTCAACCTTTCAATCTTATTGTGGATACTCAGTATGTATATCGCCTTTTTGCTATTTTACCAATCTCTTATATAACTCCTTCCTTGGATTCTGACTTATTTTCCTTGTTTCTTGCCCTGCAGGCCTTACTTCAGCACAGAGAGTTCCCTTATTATGTTGCACATCTTCGCTCCCACACATCGCACCCAGGGTATTTAGCAGAAGGCAATGCACGAGCAGATGCAGCATTGAGGGACATTTCTGCCTTTTCTCTCTTTTCTGATCCTATACTATGTCATAACACCTTTCATCTCCCTGCGAAAGCATTGGCTAAGCAGTTTTCTATTCCTTTGGCTCAAGCTAGGGATATTGTGTCCCAATGTGCTTCCTGTTCTAAATCTCAGCTGGCCATTCCTTTTGATGCTGTCAATCCTAGGGGCACGTCTGCATTGGCGTGTTGGCAGATGGATGTCACACACACACCTGTGTTGGCTCCACTCTCCAAGGTTCACCTCACGGTGGACACCCACTCTGGATTCATATGGGCTACGCCCATGAGGGGGGAAACAGCTCGGCATGTCATTCAGCACACTATCCGCTGTTTCTCAGTCATGGGTAAACCTGCGCGTATCAAAACTGATAATGGTCCAGCGTATATTTCTAAAACATTTTCGGAATTTTGTATGTTGTGGAATGTGAAATTAACTCATGGCATACCCTTTAACTCCACAGGTCAAGCTATAGTGGAAAGAGCACACCTGACGTTCAAAACACTATTGCTTAAACAGTTTGGCGGCCGAAGCATACCAACAGCGGATATCCCTTCGGCTGTTCACCAAGTTCTTTTTGTGCTTAACCATCTTTTATATCCACATAATAGGACCCATACTCCCGCGGAATTGCATTTTAGGAAGGAGGAGGCACTCCCTCGCCCCTTGGTGGTGTACCGACGCTTGCCTGATCCCGCATGGCATGGACCTGTCCCGCTGATCACGTGGGGACGAGGGTACGCGGCAGTGGACGTCGAGGACAAGCCTTTATGGGTTCCAGCTCGATGCGTGCGGCCATGGCGAGTCCCTTCAACTGCGGAAGTGCCTTCCTAACCATTTGCCTTGCCATCTTTTGCTGCACCGTTATACAAGGAAGAGAAGCAGACGATCCAGTCCAGTTGAAACCACCATATTTCACCTTATCGGCTGGCAAGCATCTGTCGCCTGAATCCTACTCTGGCTGGCAGTATCCACGACTCAGCCACTCTCGAACTAGAAGAACAGTGTTGTTGAATAAGACTTTTAGGGGTGAAAATTATCATAAGATATGGAGGAATAATATTTTTGTACAAGATATGATTAAGTTTACTAGTTTATTGCATGCTTCTAAATGTTGGTTATGTATGCACATGCCGCCCTTTGCCAGTCATTCAGGCATAATGCTTCATGGTGTGCCTGTCAATGGATCTTTTCAATTTACTAATAGCATATCCCCTAAGCAAACCTTTTGGCCTCCAGTACAATTGACCCTCCATGAGCCTGCCCCCATTTGTTTTCAAATTAAAGAGGGGAAAGAATCATGGGGCATATATCCAAACTGTCAATATACTTTGAAATTCATGTTTAATAGCTCTTGTTCTCTTACAGGAACATACAGTGACCAATCTCAGTGCTATAGGGGTGACACCAGTGCATGGCTAAGAAACTAGAAAGGAAGCCTACCATGCAGCTTGGAATCAGAATTCTTATATTCTTGGCTTCCGGATGGAAGTTGGCTTCGACATTTATTGATTATAGTGATTATTATAGTAGTTATTTGCATTATTTTGTGTTGCTATATACAATGTATTCCTTCTTTAATTTCTGTATGTATTGCATGGTTCTCCAGTCTCACAAGAGTCGCTTATCACGCTCGACATGACCATATATATGGCTCTGATTAAAATATAAAGAAAGAGGGCATGTGGGAGTCATAAAGCCAAGGCAGAGGCTTGTAAATACTGCAGGGTGCCCCCTGACATTCCTCTGGGCAATGATTACCTTACAAGGAGAGGGGAGTGTCAAGCTTGACCGGATGAGGTAACAGGAGACTTTGGAATGCAGCCATGCGGCTGGACAGAACAAAGGATAAAAAATGTGATCGGAGAGGAGAAGAGGTCTCAATGAGCTGCTCTCTCTCTTATTATGGAATATTACTCGCTCTCTATGTCTATGGCATCAGGCCTTTCTGCTCTTAACTCATACCCCCCCTTTAGTCCATAGCCCCAACAAATGTGCTCCCCCCCCCAATAGGTGAAGGTTGTGGCTGACCGACGGTACCGGAAAGTGTTTGAGGATATTGTTCAGTTGATGGACAGGATGGAGAACGAATTCCTTCCCTCCCTGGAGGGAGGTAAAGACGAATAGGATCCTCTCCAACCCCTTAAAGAGGGTTTGCTGCAAAAAGACCAGGGGGGAAAGAAGCCCTTGGCCCATCTAGCTCAGTCTTGATTTCCGGGGGATCTCTCCCAGCCCTACCTGGAGATGCTGGGGATAGAACCTGGGACCTTTGCATGCAAGGCAGATGCCCTTCCACTGAGTGGCAGCCTCTTCCTCTTCCTCGCAGGCAAAGACTCCAGGGGTAGCCAGCGTGGTGCCCTCCAGATGCTGGACTACAACTCCCATCATCCCCAGCCAACATGGCCAGTGGCAAGTGCAGCAAGATCTGGAGAGCCCCACGTGGACCTGTTGCATGTGCAGTCCCCTAAATGAGAGCCCGGGGCCAAGGACAAACTTCCCCCTGGAGCACGTTTCCTTGCCTCTGCTGAAGGCAAGCACTCTCTTTCCTCCCCCCCCCCCCCCCTTTTGCTCTGCAGTTTCCGTTTGAGAACGTGAAGTTCCGGCAGCTGCAGAAGGAGAAGTTCCAGATCACAAACAACAGGCAGGTCACCCTCCACTTCTCCTTTATCCCCAAGCTCAGTGACAGCCAGTATTGGAAGCCATGGCTTCGTGCTGAGCCCTGCGAGGGATACTTGGAGCCCAGCGCATCTCTCTCTGGAATCAGAGAACTGTAGAGTTGGAAAGGGACCCCAAGGGTCATCTAGGGAAGGCCTTGGTTTCCTTTTCATCCCCCCTTTTCCCCTCCTCTTCCCAACCCTCCTCCCTCAAACCTTGGGAGTTTGGTAGAGCAGGGGAGGCTTAACATTTGTGGGCTGCATTGCCCCATGCTCAAGCCTCCAAGGGCCACACGTCAAAGCAGCTGAGCCCAAAGTGTAAAAGTGTGTGTGACCAGCTTTAAACACACACACACACACACACACACACACACACACACACACACACAAATGAATTGAAGCCAAAAAATGCTGGAGGGTCCCAAAACACCTTTTGGCATCGCAGGGAACCAGTGAGAGCAGTCCGTCCAAAAATTACTTTTTTAAAACAATGCGTATTTTTATGTTGTGGAGGCACAAAAATATCTTGGGGAACATATAGAACTAGCCAAACTTTGAAAAACTCAATGAAATGTAAACTCAAAAAGAAAGTTACATTGGGGGCGCAAAAATCCTTTAGGAGACAAATAAGTGCTTTCCCTTTTTATATTCTTTTGTTAGGATCACTTTCTCTCACCCCCCAGTATCCTGTCACCATCTTCTGTGCAGCTGCTGCTTTGGAGGACTAGAGAGGAAAGTGGGGTGGGGGTGGGAACTGAGTCGCTTCTTCTCCTAATTCTTGAAGTTAAGGTTTCCCCCATACACCTGTGAGAACAGGATGCTGTACTAGATGGGCCATTGGCCTAATCCAGCAGGCTCGCATTGTGTCCTTCTGTTCAATTCTTCACCGTCTTCACTTTTAATTTACAGACAAGCCAACTTGGCTGTGCCATAGAGTGTATCTACCTGACCTCCTCCCGTTTTAGGTGAGACGGTGGACATTTCCCTGGATGTGTACGTCAGCAAGGAAGAGAAGATTGAGGCTATCTTTGTCCTTCACCTTGACCGTGGCAAGGACTATTTCCTCACCATCAGTGGGAGCTATCTATCAAGCTGCTTCGGGACCTCCTTGGAAGCCTTGTGCTGGATGTCTACCCTTCCCACTCGGCTTGCCTGCTTGAAAAACAGCTGCTCTTCCACTCAGAAATGTGGGGGCTGGGGGTCCTCCGCTGCATTCAGCTTCAGCTTCTGTAGCTGTGCATCCGCTTCCTGTGTGCTGTTCATGCCCTTTGTTTGCCTTGACTGAGTCATCCCAGGTTCTGGTCCTCCCACCTGCCCTTTCGCAGGGCCACTGAACCGTGTGCATTTCCCTGCCATCTGCCCAGATACTGTTCAGCCAACGGGCTGTTTCTTTCTCTTCTCAGGGCCTGGGCCATTAACACCCTTGGTTGTCTTTTGCTCTTGCCTTCCTCCTCTGATCTCAGGGAGAAGGTAACAGCTGGTTTGATATCCTCTAGATGTTCTTGTAGGTACAGACAACGCCCCGTTGACACGGGGGTTGCGTTCCGAGGTACCGTGCGTTTAAATGAAATTGCGTATATTGGGGACAGCATTGGAAAAGCCTGCAAACACCCTCTAAACTTCCGGAAACCCTTTTGAAAGGCCTTTTGAAAACCAGCAGCCTCCCTGCAAAACTCCTTGCTCCAACTCTCCGCAGGCCTGAAAGGTCGGTGCCAAAGCTCCTGGGAGGGAGTCGAGATGCTGTTTCCATGCCGCTTTGCCGCTTTTGTGCTCTGGGGGGGACATTTTGGCCCCTTCAAGTGCCCCTTCCAGCTTTGCGGCAGTGTGCATGTGCCTCGAAGGCACGTAAATGGAGTTGCCCTTGTCAACGATCAGCAGCTGCTCCATGCAGTGGCAGCTGGTCCCTTAGGGCAAACCAGGCACTACCCCAACAACCTGACTTTCCTCTCAGGCAACCCGCACCTGCCTGCCTTCTGACTCAAATCCAGTCCAGGTGGTGGCTCTAGCTCTCTGCTTTGGTCTCTTCCCTAGTCTCAACGTGGCCCTTGTAGAACTCGGCAGAGGAGAACGGAGACGAAACCAGAATTTGCCATCACTGCTTGTAACTGATTTTGCGCTGCTCGGCTCTGGGTCCGCTTGCGATTGGCAGCACGGGAGGCAGAAAGCCCAGTTTCATGATGCAGGCGCCAGCCCCCTCTGGCCCCAAGAGCCAGTTTTCTCCTTGTCTCTGTGCTCAGCAACTGCTGCACAGGCTATGCCACTCTGGCTTACTCTTACCACCTGAGCACTGGCATTTGGGAAGCAGTAGTGGCTGCTTTGGGGTGGCTCAGGGAAATGTCACTCCTCTCGAAATCAGATATACTTGGGTGTATTATCCTAGCCACAAGGAGACAGTGGTGACTGTCAATTTGGACAGCTGTAGACATTTAGAGTCATGGAGGATATGTTTATCAGTGGCTACCGGTCAGGGCTATTTCTTGCCACTATTATCACAAACCACATGCTTTTGATTGCCAGTTTCTGGGGAACATGATGGACAGAGTGCTCTTGTCCCCGTGTCCCTATGGACTCCCAAGGGCATGTGGTTGGCCATTGTGGGAACAAAATGCTGATCTAACCCAGCAAGGCTCCTGTGTTCTTTAGCATGCACCAGCTACTCTTGCACTAAGACTCTGATACAGTATGTGTCATTCCCCACACCAATGCGCTCTCTCTCTCTCTCCAGGGGTGGGGAGTATTGGCGGGGGGGGGGGAGGGGGGATGAACTGGTTCCTAATCAACAGCTGCCCTGGGGATGAGGGGATCAAATTCTCTCTCTCTCTCAAGACAGGGGCGGGGAGTATTGGCGGGGGGGGGGGGGATGAAGTGGGTCCTAATCAACAGCTGCCCTGGGGATGAGGGGATCAAATTCTCCATCCTTGCCAACTCCTTTTAGTGATGGGCTGCTTGCCACTGCTGTGCTCCTAAAGCTCTCTTGCTCCCCCCTCCTCTCTTTCTCTTTCTCTTGAATGTGGTAGCTTGAGATAGAACTAACCACCCTGAACATTTCTGGAGAGGAAGATGGGAAGGAGGCCGGAGGCATGGTTCACCAGCTGCTGTGTGCTGCATTGCCCAGACAAAGTCGTGGGCTGGGGCTCCAGCTGTTGCTCAGTTTCTACCACTGCCTCTGCAACGTGCTCTAGACAAGGGGTGGTGAACATGTGACCCCATCATCTCATCATGCTGGCTGGGGCTGCAGCCCATCAACCTATGAAGGCCCATCCATGTTCTGTTGCTGTTTTTCTTACTTATTTCCTGCCCTTCACCCTAAGGTCCCAGGGCAGGTTCCAGCAATTTAAATAAAATGTTAGCCAAACCTCATGTCCACAGCTGCATAGTCAGTAAGCTTTTGGGTGAACTGCACATCCGGAGTGGGAGGATTACGAGCTGCATATTAATAGGGGGAGGGGGAGCTTGGATTTGGGGTGCGAGCAATTTGTTTTTTCTTTTCCCCCTTGAGATGCTTGCTGTGGCTAGGGCCGGGAGATACGTCAATATAGATATATTTTCAACTCAGCTTGAAGTCTAGATAGTGAGACTGGTTTCATAATTTCTGACCTGGCAATATATTGCGAATCATGATGTGTGTGTCTACTATGCAAAAAACACCATGTGGGGGAAAACTGTGAAGCCAGACAATGCTTCTCTAGATTCCTGCAGCCCCTGTGGACTCTGCCGGTTCAGCTTTCCCCTGCCCTCCTGCAGGGGGCAGCAAAAATCACAATGCGGGGGAAACCGTGAAGCCAGCCAATGCCTCTACATAGCTCCATCTTATTTCAGACATCGTGATATATTGGTGTATTGCAATGTTTAGCTAGTGATATATCACCGTGTTGAAAGCCAGCTATCGCCCAGCCCTAGTTGTGGCCTCAGAGGGCAAGACTTGTCCACCCAGCTGGAGCAAGGAAAGAGTGCATACAGGCACACATTCTGTCAGGCTCTCATGCCAGTCCCGCTTGTCATTGGACCTCCAGGAGAAGCAGTTTCTGGATATCGTACCCCAGGATGGTGATGACTCCACTGAGCGGCCAAGGAGATCTGGCTTTTGGTGGACCACCTCTTCAAGAATGCCTGCCACCAGGTGAGCTGAGGGGGACGGTACCATTGAAAGGATGGGTGTGGGCTGGAATCCAGTACCAGTTTTGGGGGGTGCAGGTTCCAAACGTCCCAATTGATTTATATCTTAGCTACCGACTCGCTCTTACAAACTCCTGCTGTGAGTATAGTGGCACCTTGGTGGAGCGGCAGCGGGTGGGACATCCAGCATACGGTCTTCCTTAGAGCGGCTCAGAAGAACCCAAGTGTTCCCAACCATTGTCTGTCTCTCCCTAGCAAAGCGGCTCTCTGAGACTCGCCACTAGAAGAAGCGGGGAATGATTTCACTCTCCCATTGCCCCAAATCAGGAGAAGGGTAGTAGGAATGCTACTGTGGAAAGCAGGCGGGATACAATTCTCAGCCCTTGTGCCAGCTCTCTTGGTGATGGGCTTCTCTCCATTGTGGCATTCCTCGACCTCACATTATGCACCCCAGGGCTGGATTGTTCTTCATGCTATCCAGGATGTACCTCATCCCTTCCGAACGCATGGGTGATACTCGGCTTCAGGATGAGGCAAGGAAGGAAGGGCTACCCCTATATTATCCATATAACCAGTTATCAATAATCAATATATATTCATATATGCTTACACAAATCAAGGATTACAGTACTTTATAAATCCACTTGAATCAAAAGGGAAGCTGTGCTGCAAACTGCTTGAAACAGCAAGTTAGGAACCGACCTTTCCCCTAGAAACATCTGTGCACCCCGGACAAAGACATGAATCAGAGATTCTGGTACAAAATTCCCCTCAGATACAGGCTAAATTAATCCACAGAACAGGAAGAGCAAAACCACAAAATGTCCAAGCTCCCTGTCCTGTCATAATTAGGGGAAAGGTTAGACTGAGCGTCACTGGGAACATTGGAAAGCGGAACTGGAACCCAGCGCTTGACCAGTGCTATACCAGTAGCTAGGAGCGTGACAACTGCTTGCTGATTGGCTGATATTTTTGCTGACCAAGTATGAGTCCTTCATGATTGTCTTATGATCTATGATTTGCTGTGATTTGCTCAGGTATAAAGACCCCTGTGTTTCTGTCAATCGGGGTCCCAGTTCTTTGGAAGAGATTCCAACTGGGTCCTTATTGCCTGGCAATAAACTTCACCTTCTTATTCTCCATTGCTGCGTCTGCTTGATCCTTATCCTTGCAACATTTGGTGCCGTGATCGGATCACACAGGCCAGTAGGGGTTTTTTACCCAAAAAGAGCCGGCCTCCGGTTCTTGGGGGGAGAACCGCCGGAGGATTTTTGGCTTCTCTCCAGGCGCCTATCGGACATCATTTCCGAGGGAGGAAGGCAATCGCCTTCGGCGCGGAATCCCAACAAGACGGAGGCAAGGACCGAACAAGGAGAATCTGAAGGGGAGCCAACAGGAAAGGCGCGCCACGACAGGAACTCACGGTGAGTTGAGATAAAAATGAGTGCTGATCAACACTCAGGGTGACCCACCAGTAACCTCCCGTTAAAGGGAAAGGATCACCTAAAAGGTGAGGGAGGAGAAGCTGGGTCAACCAAAGGAAGGGAAGAGGTTCTGCAGGGAAAAGTTGGGGAAAAACAGCTGTGGGGGGGGGGAAGAAAAAGGGGAGAAAAACGCTGTATGAAAGTGTGTGATTTCTGCCAAGTTGTTCGCCGCAGGCGAAGGGGGGAGAAAGGGCTGTGTTTGTCTGTGTGAAAGTCCCGGGACGCCGGGTGAATGTGTAAGATCTGAGTTGAAAAAGGAAGTGTGCTGTGGTTTTCCCTTGTTCTATTTTTGAAACTGCCTAGCTGAAAGTGTTTGTCTGGTGAAGAGGGAAAGTTTCTGCAGAACTATGGGGGGAAAATGCTCAAAACCAGCTCAAGCCTGTACACCCTTAGAATGCATGTTAGAAAATTTTAAGAAGGTTTTTCCAGAAGAACAAGGGGAGGTCAGACCAAGTAAGGAAGTTTTAAAGAAATATTGTCAACAGATATGGCCCCAACAGGTCAAATCCTGGCCACAAAATGGCTCCTTTAGGATTGAGAGATGTCAAGCAGTTATGGACTCAATAATGAAAAATCCGGATTTGTTTAGGGAGCAGTACTATTACATTTCGAAGTGGACTGCTATTTGTTTAAAAAATCCAGATTGGATGAAAAGAGGAAGTGACAGCTGCGAGATTTTCGCTGTAAGGCAGGAAGCCAGAAAACCCTTAACAGTTTCTGCAGCTGACAGGAAAATTTATGTGGGTCCTTCAGAGGAGGAAGGAATCCCTCCCCCGCCATACAATTATAGCAGCAGGAATCAAGCAATACAGCCGCCTTCAAGGCAAGCATGGCCAGACCAAAATGAAATGGCAGGACAGATCCTTATGCCCAGCCAATCTCAGCCAGCAATGAATAAAGCCCCGCAAGCCACAAATGGTGCTTCGCAGGCAGCCCCACCCTCTCGAGCATCACTGGATGTGCCTAGCCTTCCAGAATTGCCTTCCCAGCCAAAACAAACAGCTGCTCTAGATCAAAGCACGTTACCCTCCCCTCCCGAGGAAAAATACAACCAGGACATGTCAGCCTCGCAAACACAGATGGAGGGAGCGGAAGGAGGTGCTAGCGCATTTCAAATGTCTGGAGCATGGGGGGAACAAACTAATTCATTGAGAACCCCAGAAAGCCATGACAGTTCAAAATTATGGAAATTGATGGATGCAATTACAGATTCTGGACAAAAGTTGGTCCTTAAAATGAGAGAAAGTGATTTGCCTAGTACATCTCAAAGCCCAGCCTCACCTAAGCTTTCAAAAGGAGGCTATTACTTACGTAATAACAAGGGGGCACCAGCGCCAATGCTTCCCCTAAGGGCTGTTTTGGGGCCCCAAGAGCCACGGCCAGTGGATGCAAATGGGAGACCAACGGGTCCTTGGCCTTCTAGGGCAGTTACACTTCAATATGTCCCTTTTACAACCACGGATTTATTGAATTGGAAAACGCATACGGTACCCTTTTCAGAAAAACCTCAGGCCATGCTGGATTTAGTTGCTTCCATTATGGTAACTCATCTGCCTACCTGGCAAGATTGCAGGCATCTTTTGATGACACTTTTCACCTCTGAGGAAAGGAGAAGGATAGATACAACTGCAGACAACAATCTTAAGGCTCAGGTGCCAAACTCTGAAAACAATCCAGATGCTTGGGTCCGTGCAAGGTATCCACTCACAGATCCAGGGTGGGACCCAGAAAGGGATAAGGACGCCTTGGACAATTATAGGCAGGAAGTTATAAAGGCTATAAAGGGTGCTGCCAGAAAGCCTACAAATATTTCTAAGGTGGCTGAGGTTCTTCAATTCCAAGATGAATCTCCTTCTAATTATTTGGAACGCTTAATGGAGGCTTATAGAATTTACACCCCCTTTGATCCAGAAGCCCCAGAAAGTAAGCAAATGGTGAATGCGGCATTTGTGGCTCAAAGTGCTACGGACATTAGGAGGAAATTGCAAAAGTTAGACGCTTTTGAAACATTGCAGATGGATCAGCTCCTAGCAATCGCTCAAAGGGTTTATTTGAACAGAGAAAATGAGGTTAAGAAGGACAGAGTTCGGGAAATGAAACAAAAGGCAGTGTTTTTGGCTGCAGCCATCAGCCAAGGCTCAGCATTTGACGCAGGTGCCCAAGGGAGAGGTTCCAGTAGGGCACGAGGAAGAGGAAGAGGAAGGGGATTGCCATTGGGAAGGAATCAGTGTGCAATTTGCAGAAAGGAAGGTCATTGGAAACAGGAGTGCCCTGAAGCGAGGGAAACAGAGGGAGAAGGTGAATTCAGGGAACAGAGGGAGCGTGGACGTGGATGGGGATCGCAGAGAGGAAGGATGCAAGCTGGAAGATATGTGAGGAACAGGGGTGCAGTGAGAGCAGACCTGTAGTCCCGTTGCCCGTGCTCCTGCCCGCTTCCGGTGGGGCTAGGTGCAGGGGTTCCTGGTGAGCTTCAACTTCAGAGGGTTAGATGGGTTCAGCTCACAGTTCCAATGACCCTCAGACCGCTTCAGACGAGAATGATGAATCCACGGGGTTACTTCCGCAACTTTCACCGCAGTTGGTGTGGCCAGCAGAACCGTGTAGGGACCTTTCCACCGAGCCGTCAGCGGTTCGTCTTTCCAGTCTCGAACCCAAACTCGGTCTCCTGGCCGAAAAGGATGTACTGGTTCGGATAGGCAGATGGGAATGCGTTGGAGACACCACCTGTTTAAATCAAGAAAAATACGAGAAAGAGCCTGGATTTGTTCTGCTGTTATTTGCCCCCCCACTTGAGTCAAGTCTGCTGTTCTCCCCACTGCTATTGGAGGTGGTCTCCCATACAAAAGTTCAAACGGAGAAAGTTTCAGTCTCTTTGTTGGTGAACATCTGATTCTAAACAAAGCAATAGGCAACATGTCTACCCATTTACAATGAGTTTCCTGGCACAATTTTGCTAACTGCGCTTTAAGAGTCCGATTCATCGTTTCTGTTTTCCCTGAGCTTTGAGGTCTATAGGCCGCATGTAGCTTCCATTGTATTTGCAAGGCTTTGCATACACCATCCACTATTGATGCAATGAAAGCTGGACCATTGTCACTGCCTATACACCTCGGTAGACCAAACCTTGGAATGATTTCCGTTAAGAGGCGTTTTATAACCTCCTGGGCTTTTTCTGTCCTAGTAGGATAGACCTCAGGCCAACCTGTAAGAGAACATGTGAAGACCAAGAGAGCCTTGTAACCCTTTGCCTTTGGCATTTCCGTAAAATCCACTATTAAATTTTCCATTGGCATTAAGCCTGTTTGCTGTATTCCTGGTGGAGGAACTGGGCCTTGCTTGGGGTTGTTTTTTGCGCACAGAAGGCATGCACGTGATACTGCTTCTGCCAGCTGGGAAATCCTTGTTATGTAGAATTGCCTATTCAGGCTTTCCCGCAATGCTGTGGCCCCATAGTGAGTGGACTCATGATATTGCTTCACTATGTTCCTGCCTAAGGCTTCTGGAACAAATACTCGCTGGTCTGGGAGGATAAACCATCCATCCTGTGGTGGCATTCTGTATCCCCCTTCCTGCTGTGCCCATTCCTGTTCTGCCTCCGTGTAGATGGGCTTTATTTGCTCTAAATCAACTGCTGTAGGAAGAAGAGATGCTGTTATAGAGGCAGGTGGTGGTGGCAATAAAGCTGCCCGTTTTGCAGCCAGATCCGCCAATTGATTTCCCTTTGCTGCTTTTGTGGTTCCCTTGCTGTGGCCTCGGCAATGTATGACCGCAACCTTTCTCGGAGCCCACACAGCTTCCAAAAGCGTTTCCAATTCCGGGCCATATTTCAGTGCTTTCCCTTCTGCCCCTATGAGCCCCCTCTCTTTCCACAAAGCTCCGTGGGCATGTAGAGTTAAAAAAGCAAACTTTGAGTCTGTGTAGATATTCACGCTACAGCCTGCTGCTAGCTGAAGAGCTCTGGTTAAAGCCACAAGTTCCGCTTTCTGCGCTGAGGAAGAAATTGGCAGAGGCTGTGCTTCAATGACATCAGTTAGAGTAACCACAGAATATCCAGCCCTCCTTTGCCCCTCCTTCACAAAGCTGCTCCCGTCCGTAAAATATTCTATATCTGGGTTTTTTAACGGTTCATCCTGCAAATCTGGACGGCTGGAGTAAATTGAGTCCATTACTTGGGTATTGTCTGGTTGCTATTGGCTTTGCCCCTGGCTTTAGGTTTATTATGAATGGGGCTATATTCTTTGCCATGCCTGGTGGGTTGTCCTCTGCCCATACTCCAGGTGGGGCTCTCAGATTTTTAGGAATCTGTGAAATGTCCTTTTGGGAGTCTGTTTTTGATAGAGCCCCCATCATTTTCCATGCCTGTTCCCTAGGCACCTCTACTGTGACAATTCCTGATGCAGCCTGGGGTAATTTCATTTCTGCCCCTTTTGGTGTGAAGGTGATCTGTGCTTGAACCTTTGACAGAAAGTCACGTCCCAGCAAGGGGATTGGGCATTCAGGGACATACAGAAATTGATGTGTAAGGGTTTTTCCCCCAATCTGGCATTCTTGAGGTTGCAAAAACGGTGTAAGGACCCTGTTGCCTGTGGCCCCCACAATTGTCACTGCTTGGTTGCTTTTTGCTTTTAACGGCTTCGTGAGCACCGAAAATTGCGCTCCAGTGTCAATCATGAAATTTACTAAGCGGCTCCCCAGTTTAACCGAGACCATGGGCTCTTGGGAGCCTAAAGAAAGAGTTGAGCCCGGTCTGTCCTATGCATTCTCATTCTCATATTCCTCCAATTGCGCTAATCCAACAAAATCTCTGCTACTTCCTCTGTTCCTCACATATCTTCCAGCTTGCATCCTTCCTCTCTGCGATCCCCATCCACGTCCACGCTCCCTCTGTTCCCTGAATTCACCTTCTCCCTCTGTTTCCCTCGCTTCAGGGCACTCCTGTTTCCAATGACCTTCCTTTCTTTCTTTGGGAGTTCTACATACCAGATTGGGCACAACCAGGTCCACGACAATAGTTCACATACAAGGGAAAGTACATGCCAGGGGAACCAAGGAGAGCCATACGTAGCTTCTCCTGCCCACCTCCCCAAGGAGCATTTCCCGGTGCCATACTGGTCACTGTAGCTGTTTTTCCTCCACCACCCACAGGTCCCTTCAAGGTAGCAGTTGCAGAGTGTATACAGTGTGAGTTGACCTCACCAGTTCGACCAGAACCTGGGGACCACTAATAAGTCCACTGGGTGCGGCCGAGCGGGAGGCTATATCTCACTAAAGGGTATGTTCTGGTACCTGCTACCTTATATAATTGTTGCAATTTCACTCCTTCTGGTCCTAATCATTGTATTTTGTGTATATAAGAAGGATCATCGTATTAACATTGACCTAGAGCCAGAACTAATAAGATTCAACCTTGAAGGTATACATGGGGAAAATGAAAATGAAGCTTCTGTTGATTTTGATGTGCTTGTGGCTCCAGAGAGGCCCAATGGTAGTAGGTAATGTTTTTATAAACCATGCTGAACACATGTTCCAGATATATGGGGAAAATGCTACCCTATATTATGAACACCCAAGGAAGGTAGCAGACATGTCCCTTATACCTGGTTTAATCAAGGATCCTGATGTCGTGCTGGCAGGCCTACTTTACAATCAGAGTGGTCTCTTTGCAGCCCCACCTATTGAAATGAATGACATCCCCTACAGATATCTCAGATACACCAGAACCACAAAAGGTCTATGTTTTTGTTGTCATGCCACTGGAGTATGGAATTCCAAATGGAAGTATTGGCCCCAAGTTAAGTACCACATGGACAAAGGATGGCTGGGAAATTATACCCAATGCTCGGATAAATTTTGGCTTTGGGGCTCCCACAATGCCTCCTACCAGGGCAATACTACCCCTTCAGATCTGTACCCATACTTTCCTCAATATTCGGTTAATTTCACCGGACAAGGGTCCATTTGTTCTGGTTGGATGATTAAAGATCCTAACCTCTGGTTTCTATATGATGGATTGGCAACAAATTTCCACCCAGGAAATTTCCAGTGTGTTGGAGTGGGGGCATTTACCTTTCCGGTTGCAGTGGAGGTCAATCACAAGGTACCTCATCTTGCAAGCAGACGGAAAAGGGCGGCCCTGGGCGACCACTGTGAAGATGAAATTTATCTGGCAAATTCTGTAGGGAGCGTTGGGGGTGGATTTATAGGATTCCTCTCAATGGGGATTTACCCAGGAGTAGTTGCTGAGCAAAATAGAAAGGCACTGTTTGCTCTTACATGCAGGCTGGAGAAAACTATCAATGCCACCACCCATGTCTTGCGCTCCTTGCAGTCAGAGGTTGAGGATTTGAACCAACTGACAATGACCCATAGATTGGTTTTGGACTACCTCCTTGCACGAGCAGGCGGTTTTTGTAAAATTGTCCCAAAAGGTCGGTGCCAGGTTAAATTCCACGACCTCAACAAGACAATTGAGGACCAATTGCAAAAACTGCAGTCTCTGGTAGCTGACAACACACCCACCCAGAATCCCTGGGAAAAGGTATGGTCGTGGATACCAGGGGAGGGGTGGGTGCATGGCATTCTGACCGCCTTAGCCATAGGAGGAGTTGTTTTTCTGTTGTTTCTTTCGGTAATCCCTTGTTGTCTGTCTTTGCTTAGGGGAATGATAGCCCGCAATGTTAAGCATCTCACTGACCCTCACATTATGGCAATATACAGAGCTTTGCCCCCAGTGCCAGATGAGCCAGAGGAAGACGATGGTTATGAGCGAATGCATAGGGAGCAGGTCCCAATGCCTGGGGAACAGGTCCCAGTGCAGGAACAGGCCCCATTGCAGGAAGCAACGGTTTACTCTGATGTCCTGAGTGGTGTTCAAGCTCAGGAGTCAGATGAATCTTCTCTCTGAGCTTGAAAAGGGGGGAATGAGGCAAGGAAGGAAGGGCTACCCCTATATTATCCATATAACCAGTTATCAATAATCAATATATATTCATATATGCTTACACAAATCAAGGATTACAGTACTTTATAAATCCACTTGAATCAAAAGGGAAGCTGTGCTGCAAACTGCTTGAAACAGCAAGTTAGGAACCGACCTTTCCCCTAGAAACATCTGTGCACCCCGGACAAAGACATGAATCAGAGATTCTGGTACAAAATTCCCCTCAGATACAGGCTAAATTAATCCACAGAACAGGAAGAGCAAAACCACAAAATTTCCAAGCTCCCTGTCCTGTCATAACTAGGGGAAAGGTTAGACTGAGCGTCACTGGGAACATTGGAAAGCGGAACTGGAACCCAGCGCTTGACCAGTGCTATACCAGTAGCTAGGAGCGTGACAACTGCTTGCTGATTGGCTGATATTTTTGCTGACCAAGTATGAGTCCTTCATGATTGTCTTATGATCTATGATTTGCTGTGATTTGCTCAGGTATAAAGACCCCTGTGTTTCTGTCAATCGGGGTCCCAGTTCTTTGGAAGAGATTCCAACTGGGTCCTTATTGCCTGGCAATAAACTTCACCTTCTTATTCTCCATTGCTGCTTCTGCTTGATCCTTATCCTTGCAACAAGGAGGACCTCTTCCAGACCCCGGGCACGCAGGACGAGCTGCAGGAGAGAATTGAGTGCCTGGACACCAGCATTCCCGAGACGATCCGTATCCTCTTTGGGGGACATTGTTGGAGAGCAGGGTGGTTTTGGCTCCTTTTCCACAAGCAGCCTTTTCTTTCGCTCTTGGCTGGAGTGGACCTCACTCCCCCCCCAATAGATATTTATTGAAATTTTCAAAATATTACAAAATACAAAAAATAATAAAAAAGAAAAATACAAAAAATAAAAAAATAAAAATAGTTAAAAACAATTCCATCTTCCTTTACTTAACTTTCATTTGCTTATTTCCCGGACTTCCTCACCCCTCCCTTTCCTGTATTCCAATTCAATTTGTTAATTCAGCAAATCCTTCCCCACTTTATTTATGCTAATCTTTCATTGCATTACCTTAATCTATTTTCCTCATTATCTTATAAAAAACCTTATAATCCAAAACCTAAATCTTATTTTTACTAACTTCTCATAACCATTATATTCTTTCCTAATCCTTTAAGCATTTATACTAAAGCCAGGCAATTTCATTTCAAACATCCTTCTAACATTCATCAGTTATGTAAGACAGTCCTAGTAACAAAATAAAGAAGAAAAAATAAAACAATCCCATCTTCATCCAGCGTCCCTTCCTCCTGGTCCCGGGTTTGTCAGTCCATTTTATCCCATTAAACTAGCACATTAACCTGGTAATCTTATATCCGAGGCCCTTAAGTCTCTTCCATGTCCCTTCCACGATTTTTCTTCATATTCTCCTTTCACTCGTGTGAACTCCAACTTAATAATGCTTTTGCCCCTTTTCAACCAATCAGTCCCTTTTCCACAGTCCAGACTGAGCTCCATGTAGTACTTAAAAGCATGTTTCAAAATCCCTCCAAAATTTAGAGCCCCCATATCTCCAAACCTCTCACGGCCCATTGCCAGACTCGGAAAGTCCATACATCCCTGCTCAGGGGGGTCAATCCAACCCCCCATTTCCAAACCAGTCCAAACTTTATCTTTCCAAGTCTGATTTTTTCAAAGATCAGTTGCCAGATCCAAAGGCTCATGTTCCTGCAGGGCCGCAACTTCCTCCATCTCTGGCTCCATTTCTGACTCCCAAAATTCAGCAGCATCCTCTTCTTTCATCTGTTCTGTCAGGGCACACTCCTGGTTTGATTCCTGGGTAGGCTCCATACCTTTTCCTACTGCTTGTCCAAAATTTCCCGCTGTCTGCTTAAGATTTCCAACCAAGTCAGTCATCAAATTAATTCTATCATGTAATTCTTCCAATAGAGCATTTGTTTTGTAAAACACACACAACAACACTTCTGAATGCATTGTCCTTCAAGGTCACCAGTCAATTCCCACGGGTTATACTGTAGCGGCTGGAAACTCCCTAGAATTAGTTACAATTTCACAGTCTCCCTCTAGGGGGAAAACTTCTATTGCAAATCCAACCCCAAAGTTACTTTCTTTCTTTCTTTCTTTTTTAGATACTTTGTCAATAGTTGCTATTTTAAAATGCGAAAGGAAACAGTGGAATCGCAATGTTCCTCTTCTTTTAGCTATCTGTCAAAAGACTTCTGTCTCTGGTCAATGAGCTTCAAACGTCAGTCCTGACACCCCACTCCAGGGTCAGGACGGTGGAAAATTACTTTACTTTAAACTTACTTCTGCAGGTTTAAACAGTCCAAAGAAAGCTCCCCCTTCTCCTCCTGCTGCCAAAGGGGGGGTTCAACTATTTTAGATGATGAAATCCACTCCTTTAATGGTGATTTTCAAAGCTCTAGTTTACTTTGTCTTTGCTTTGTTCAGTCTACAGGGAAACGGAAGGCTGACTTCCTGTTTAGACCTTCCCGTTTCAGTACCAAATTGTAATAAATTTTAAAGTCCGATTCCTTTCTGTTCCCAAATCCTTATTTAAAGTCCAATTTTTCAAGGTTTAGGTACTCACGGTGATTATTTTTAGAAGCCAAATTGTCCCAAAAAGAAGGCAGCGCTCTCCGGCAACGGCTATGCGGCTTCGCTCCACGGAAAGAGCAGTTGACTCACAGCACCGCGCCGCTTCCCCCTCTTCACATCAGAGCCCGTTAGTGGGTTCCTTTGCGGATGGGGGGGCGCTAAGGGTGCCCGCCGAGTCCCATGGTCACAGGCTTCATCCGCCTGTGATTTTTTAAGGGGTCCCCACTTCGCCGTAGCAGAAAGGACCCGTTTCACGCGGAGCTTGTCCCTCCAGTTCAGAGGGATTCCGCCATTGCCGATGGCACCATCCCGGAAGTCCCTGGACTTCACTTTTATATACCTGGTGGCTTAGGTTCCTAGGCCACCCCATCCTTAAGGCTCTGGGACACAGCACAATGAAATGCCCACAGTCAAGTCCAGTCATGCATCCAAACAGCTTCACAGCTTTAACCCCCATTTGAAAACATCAGCCTGGCTAGATAGAGCAGAGGTGGGGACTCTTGACAGGCCCGCAGGCCCCACATCTAGCATCATACGTGGTGTCAAGGTAAAGACATGGCTGCAAAGGAGCTTCAAGGGTGTGTTCAATTGTTCTTTGGCAAGCAGGGTTTGTTGACTGCACTTTTGGAGTTGACCACTAGTATTTGCTGTTTGGATTGAAACCATGCCTGCAGAAGGACATTTCCTCGGCAGATCAGCTTTGCAGGCAGCTTCGTCAAGAGGGGAGGTGTGGGATAATTACAGTGGGGTGGCTCAGTTGGTAGAGCGTGACACTCTTAATCTCAGGGCTGCGGGTTCAAAATGTGGGGTAATAAGCAAAGGATTTTAGGTATACTAAAAACAACAAGACCGCCCATAAAATGTATGCTATTGCCACGCAAAAATGAGAGAAAATTAGTTGGAGGGAGGCAAGGGATGGGGCCACGGACCCCTGATTGGGAATAACGGAACTAGATGGTCCTCGGTGTCCCTTCCAACTCCACAATTCTATGATCCTGTGTCTTAAACACAAATCTTGAGGAATAGTGTGTGTGTGTTTCTGTTTGAACTTTCCCAGCCTTTGCTTTATTCTGATTTGCGCTTGCGTCCCTACTCCCCACGTGTAGAATTGCTATACCTTTGGATTTTCCTGGACATTCAAGCGTTTCCCGCATGGACACTTGTTTCCAACGGCCAAATCCCGGCGGATGGCAACCCTACCCACTTCTGCCAGATTGCCTGGCATACATTACAAGCATCTAGTCACATAGATTCTCCAGAATCCCGGGGCTAGCCCACCTGACGGGAAGAGTCCGCGACCAGAAGGAGGAGGAGTACCAGGAAGAATGGACAAAATTCAAAGATTATTTAGCTGAATATGTCAAGATAACCTAACTGGAAAAGCTTGCAAATATGAGATAGGCTTAGGATTTAAATATGTAAGGATTGGAATTAAGATGTTTCAAGCTAGATTAGAAAGAATGAAAGATGTGAAGTGATCAAGTTAATTTTTTTTTAAAGAAGATTGATTTTGGAAAACTGTTAAAATGAAATACAATGAAATTCAACCAGGGGGATTTGAGGAAGTCACTTAACAATGTTATCAAGATTGGTTTAATTACAATTAGGATGTATGTTTGTTTGTTTGTCTTAATTTTTTGGGGGGAAATTAATAAAAAAATTGGAAATTAATAAAAAAAAATGGAAAAAAAACACACCATAGATTATCCAGAATCCCAAGCAGCGACATTGTGAAACTTTCATAGGAATAAAAGGTAGGGGGAAAGGAGGCACAATGTCAAGCAGGCAACAGAATAAACCCGAGCACTGTGGGTCTAAAACCGGCCCCTGAATCTCTTGCTCCCCACTCTGCCCTTCTAACAAGACCATTTTTTTGCTTGCTGGATGGCTGTGTGCAATGAGAGCTCAGTCACTGAGGAAGGGTGCTGGCCCAGTGGGAGAAGTATGTGCTTGGCATGCAGGCGATCCAAAAATCCATTCAAGAGCAAAATTCCAGTTCTCATGTTTTCTGTCGAAATGGCTAATTTAAAGGGGAATAGCAGGGTGCCTTCCACAGAGTCAGACCATTGAGCCGCCTAACTCCTTAAGGGAGGACCAGAGCTCGCTGGTGACGCAGGTCCCAGAACAGTCTCCAGCCTCTCCAGGTGAAACTGAAAACATCACCTGCCTGGAACCTTGTAGAGCCACTGCCAATCAGTACAGACAGTGCTGAGTTAGGTAGCTATGATCCATCCACCACCACCCTTTGCCTGAAGCAAAGGCACATCGCTGTCCAAATCTTTGAAAGACTTTCCCTGCTCACCAAACCACCTGCCCTCCTTTATGCATTGCCGATGGCTTATCAAAGGGATCCTCACTGCAAGTCTCATCAAGGCAGACAGCTTGGTGAAATCTTGGTGCCCTTTCTTAGGAAATGCTAAGAGGGACAATGGCACCAGTTGCCCTCTGGACTCACAGGGTGCAGCTTACTTTGGAGCCATCAATTGTACACATTTGGAATGGCCCTTGAGAAATGATGGTCTGCCTATAGTCAGCAGCTTACCACCTTGCTGTTTGTTAAAAACTTGAATAAAAAGCATGCTTAAAAGAAAACAGGAAAAATGAAATTTTGCTGGCTTCTGGAGAAAAGAATAATGCCTCATTATTTGTATCTGCTTTTAAATGTTGTTTCTCTTCTCTTTGTAATGAGTTTTACTGGGTCTGTGGTCATTTTAAGTTGCTTACCTTCACTAAAATTCAGTAAAAAACCTTCACTACTCGACTGGAAAGTTTTATTATCCAAATTCAAACCCACTTTTCTTTCTTGGAATGTCCTCCATGGAAATGAGATGAGCAACTGGATAGCAAAATTCCTGGAGTGGGGAGGAGGGTTCAATGTTCTAATAGATTAGATATGGACAGTCCTTCAGTACAGCAAAACTTGACACTTTGAAACCTTTGAGTCCTTTCCAAAAGGACTTCACCCACTATTTAGGGGGGAAGTATGTCAGAACTGACCTTCTGCAGTACTGATTCCACATTCTTGGACTCCTAATCTTACACGTAAATTAGAGCTGGAACCATCTCAGGCCCTATGCCTCTTGAAATGACCATGACCTATTGAGCAAAACCACAGAATCCACCTCTCTGGTGACTAAACCCCACTTGCTTTTACAAAATAAATTAACAACAGAGGAAAATCATGGAAGAAATAAAATGGCTTTTCAAATTAAGGAAGGCGATTCCTTTTATCCACATGTATTACGGGACATGTTCAAAGCGCCCCTAAGGGGAAATTCTGTAAGCAGGTAGCAAATACACAAGGACACATTGCTAAAAGAAACAAAGGGATTTGGAGTGAACAGGTAGTACCAGAATGTACAGAATTGTACCTAGAAAAAGGTTACCACTGGATTACCTTTTTGTAAACAAAAACAACAGCAACCCCCAAAATAAAACTCGGAAGCAGCAGGACTCCTTAGGAACTCTTCAAAAAACAAAACACAAAACTGCATATCCCTACCTAGTCACCAAATGTGAGGGGAAACGTAAACCAGCATCTTACACTGCTTTAAATGATAGCCAGATTCTGCAATTTTTTACCACACCAGAAGTAAAAGCACGGGGCATTAATAAGTTTTTGAAAAATCATGCACTTCATTTGTAGCCAAGGGAAAGCTTTCTGAAATGTACAAAATCTTACTAAGACACACAATCTGTTGAAATGACCAAGCAGCGGACGAGATTCGGGGACAGTGGTGTGCCGCCTGGGGAAATGTTCCTTTCCATTCACCTTAAGCAAAGATGTGGTGACCTTGTGCATCCATAAATAACTTTCAGAAATGTATTTCATTACTTCCCAAAGCTTCTCAATGGGCTACCAAATGGCATTTCTTTCTATTTTGGATGAAACTGGGGAAGCAGCTTTAGAAGAAGGGGTTGCTGACATTCACTGGCCTGGAAAACACCTGATGCCAATATGATGGCAAATTGTGGGTGGTGCATTGATGGAGAAACTAAGGCAACAAATGGGGACATGACGCCACCGGTGTTCTAAAGATACATTTCATGTAAAGATTATGATGGGCTTCTTCAAATGCCCATAGCCTCTTACAAGCAGAGGTTTTAGATCAATTTTCTGTAAACCTCTGTCATAAATAGTTGTCACTGGAAATACGACCCAACAATGCAATGCTGGACTCATCCCTCCCGTCAGCGTGCCTGGAAAGCACGGGTCCCAGTAGTTTCCGCCTTACTCTGCTCCTTTCTCTGTGAAGGCCTGCTCTTTAGCTTTCACATCGGAGCAAACCTCAACCCACCCCCTCCCAAAGAAACCTTTTTTATGAGCCCCCCTACTCTGCGTGTGCTTGAAGCTAACTGCTTTCTTTGGCTCCTGTCTCAATGTGCAGAAATTGAGCACATGAATTTTCCAGCATCGGGAGTTTCCCCCAAGACAGTGTCGAGATCAGGCGTGTTTGTGTGGCTCGACGCTTGCAGTTATTGGGGCTTTGGCTAAGAGGAGTGCATGCACTTTCAGCAAGACATAGCTAGCTAGCTAGCTAGCTAGACAGTTTACCTCCCTTTGCTACAGTTTAAATTTCTGCATGCCATCTGCTGTTGTGGAACAAGTCATCCCCATGATCCCTCTAGCCCAGTGTTCTCTAGGGCGGCCCACAGAAGCTCTCAAGGGTTTCAGACAAAACATTTGTTCACTTCAGCATATAGCAGTCCAAAGAAATGTATGCTCTAGAAGGTCACAGGCTCCCCCGTCTTTGGGGTAGAGGTTTGACGTCTGAGACTAGATCTGCAGGACTCATAAACATTTCACTCTGTAGAGATGAGTAGTCGGCACCGTCCGAGTATAGGAGGAGGGGGGTGGGGGTGGAATACAGGGCTGAGAAATAGAAGGATGCGTTCGATCTCCTACACGAAGCCAGAGCCAATTATGAAGATTGACCAGTTGCTTATAGATCAAATGCATGGATCATGCAGCTGCAAAGAGGTCTACCCAGCCGCTCCCACAGGCAACATGGAATTCTTCTGTGCAATTTACTGTGTTGTTGCTGTTGTTGTTAAAGATGTAAGACAAGCCTATATTGCACTTCATTAAAAATGCCAGGTCACTTCACAACAATATACTGATGGACTCAGTAGAATCAGCAATCAGTACTGGGGCAGGGGCCTTGGCTGGCACCCTGAAATGCACGGCCCCTGCGCCAGTCCTGAGGAGGCTCAAGGCCAGGGGTCAGCAACCTTTTTCAGCCGTGGGCTGGTCCACCGTCCCTCACAGCATGTGGGGGGCCGGACTATATTTTGGAGAGAGAGAATGAACAAATTCCTATGCCCCACCAAGAACCCAGAGATGCATTTTAAATGAAAGGACACATTCTGCTCATGGAAAAACACATTGATTCCCGGACTGTCCGTGGGCCGGATTGAGAAGACGATTGGGCCGCATCCGGCCCCCGGGCCTTCGGTTGCCTACCCCTGCTCAAGGCAATCACTTCCTGCACTTCACGTTAACGCAGAAGACGGCCCAGTTGTGCTCAGATGCTCAAAATTCCCTTTTCACCTTTGAATCTTTGGAGGGTCTGTTTCAGTTGGCATCGGGACAGCTCACCTAGCAGTGCAGCTGCCTTTATTGCAGAGGCAGGAAGTTTCCTTCCTTTCATATTCAGGTTTTCTGTACTCACATAGAAATAATAAAAGGGTTTCTGCTGTTTGTTAAAAGTCATGAATGAACTCTCACAACTCGTTGATAAGGTAGCTTGCTTGTGTTTCGAGAAATCGTATAAGAGGAGCATTCATAGGAAGTTGCACTTGACAGAGTCAATCTAGCCTAGCACTGCCTACACTGACTGGCAGCAGCGCTGCAGGGTTTTCAAACAGGGGACAGTCCCAGCCCTGTCTGGTGGAGATCCTGGACTGAACCTGGGATCTCCTGCATGCAAAGCAAGGCCTCCCTCAACTCGGGAGGCGTCAGTTCTCTACTGTATTTCAGCAAATGCTTTCACTTTATCATTTCATTTTCATTTGTATATTTTGTGCACATATTTTCCTGTATATTTTAGACAGAGAGGAGTAGCAATAGGGTTAGAGGCAAGGTTCAGAGTTAGTGTTGTGTGAGCATTTTAAAGCAGTTGAGTTTAAACAGGAGGGGATTTCAGATGAAGAGATGGCCAGCATCGTGAATCTGTAAGTAGGATTCCGTCTGCTTCTTTTTTGTAATCTTCTGGGGCGAGGGCTTGGGGTCCCCCACACGGCCAGCATCCCCATGGAATTCAACCCTTTCCTGAACAGCTTAACTTCTCTTCCCACCCGCCTTCCCATTCTCCCTCAAATCTCATTGCAGCTCAGCTGGTTAGAGGGAGCTGCAGATAGCACCAAGGTTGCAGGTCCGATTCCCATAAGGTACAGCTGCATATTCCTGCATTGCAGGGGGCTGGACTAGATGATCCCCAGGGTACCTACCAGGATCATTATTTGGGGATGCTTTTTATTACATTCATAGCCCACTTTTCATCCAAGCAGTTCAAGGTGGCATTGATGGCTTGCCTTTCCCCCCGTTTTCCCCCTCACAACAAACCTGTTAGGCAGGCTAGGATGAGAGAGACTGGACCCAACATCAAACAGTGCACTTCATGACTGAGTGGGGATTTGCACTCGGATCTCCCAGGTCCTCCTAGTCCAGAATTCTAGCCACTATACACCCCCCCTCTCTCTACCCCTTCTCCCTTTCTCAACTCTTCAGCCATCAACTGCAACAGACAGGGCTTCTGTCAGTCTTCCTGTCAGTCACTCTGGCTCTAAGAGAGTTTTCATTGCATTCTTTGGCTCATCTATGCCTTGATGCTTTGACGACCTTCCTAGCAGCCCCCTTCCCTCTCCAGGCAGGGCTGCTGTCCTAAAAGCATTATGCTGAGGGCTCTTTTAAATGCTGGAAATGCTTCCCTTATCTTTGCTTTGCTGGGGGTGGGGGTGGGGGGAGTGTTGGAATCCCCACACACACACACATACATGAGATGCACCACTGTGTTCCTGTGGAGAGCCGTTTGGGGTCTGTGGGTGCATAAAAAAACAAAAAGAGCCCTGTTGTGTGGCGAGTTCCCGCCCCCCCCCCCCCGCCCCAAAGTGGAAATAAAGACACATGACACAATTATTTCAGGTTAATGGGCTAAATATGGCCACAACTTTATTGGTTACAGGTGATGAGCGGTATTGGCTTAGGCATTGGTCCTAACCGACTATCCGGCTTCAGCCCGTCCGCTTGAGGTCCGGGAAGGGTTAACCACCAGTAGGGGGAGTCCTGCTGATGCACATCAACTGGCTACCCCCCCCCCCCCAGGCGAGAAACCAAGTCCGGCAAAAGAGGGAGATCCCCAGCCACGTCAGCGATAAATAGGGCTGGTCACGCCCCCTGAGCCAGCTGATTGGCTGTCCAGGGGCTGACGCGGCCGGGGATTCCCTCAGTCGCCCGCAACTCCACCTCCTTTGTAGGCGGAAGTGGCTTTGCTGGATCAGAGGAAAAGCCCGTCTAGTCCAAACTCACAAGCCCACTCCTGCTGCTTCTCCTCTAGCTGTGGGCTTCAGAGGTAGAGTGCCTCTGTTCCTGGAAGCTCTATATTGCTATGCTGAGTAATAGTAAGAGATGCTGTTGTTCTCCTCCAACAATTGGTGTAATCTGCTTCCCAGTCCTGCAGGCTACTTGTCCTTGTAGCATCGGCTGCCTGCAAATTTCAGCAACGGAGTAAACATGATGTGAAGAAGTTCCCACTAGCATTCTCAAATGAGTTGATTCAAAGCTCTCCCTCCATCTGCTTTCTCTCCAAGGCCACGATCATCTTGGATAACTCCTTCCTGCTCCTTTCCTTGTTGGTGTTTTAAATAATTAATAAACAAACAAACAAACAAACAAATGATTAAAGATTACAAAAAAACCGTGCCTTGTCTCTTTTGTCAAGTTGTGTTTTCTACAGATCAGTTTCATCTGTTGTGAGACATTAGTGTTGCATGCAGTGTTGGGTTAGGAAGATCAGAGGGGGAAAGAGGGGGAGGGTGGGGTCGGGTGGCAATGCTTCTCTTCTACTTAGTGTACAGGGGAAACTCGGGAAATTAGAATATCGTGGAAAAGTTCATTTATTCAAGTAATTCAACTTAAAAGGTGAAACTAATATATGAGATAGACTCATGACATGCAAAGCGAGATATGTCAAGCCTTTATTTGTTATGATTGTGATATTATGGCATACAGCTGATGAAAACCCCAAATTAACAATCTCAGAAAATTAGAATATGAAATGAAATCAGCAAAACAAGGATTGCAAATAGAGCAATATTTGACCTCTGAGAAGTAGAAGCATGCATATGTACTCACTACTTGGTCTGGGCCCTTTTTGCATCAATTACTGCCTCAGTGCGGCGTAGCATGGATGCTATCAGCCTGTGGCACTGCTGAGGTGTTATGGAAGACCAGGATGCTTCAACAGCAGCCTTCAGCTCTTCTGCATTGCTTGGTCTCATGTGTCTCATCTTTCTCTTGACAATGCCCCATAGATTCTCTATGGGGTTCAAGACAGGTGAGTCTTCTGGCCAATCAAGCACAGTATTCCCATGGGCATTGAACGAGGTTTTGGTACTTTTGGCAGTGTGGGCAGGTGCCAAGTCCTGCTGGAAAATGAAATCAGCATCCCCATAAAGCTTGTCTGCAGAAGGAAGCATGAAGTGCTCCAAAATCTGCTGGTAGACTGCTGCGTTGACCCTGGACTTAATGAAGCACAGTGGACCAACAGCAGCTGATGGCATGGCTCCCCAAATCAACACTTCACACTGAACTTCCAGCATCTGGCATTGTGTGCCTCCCCATTCTTCCTCCAGACTCTGGGTCCTTGGTTTCCAAATGAGATGCAAAAGTTGCTCTCATCAGAAAAGAGGACTTGGGACCACTGAGCAACAGACCAGTTCTTTTTTTTTTTTTCTTTAGCCCAGGCAAGATGCTTCTGACGTTGTTTCTTGTTCAGGAGCGGCTTGACAAGAGGAATATGACATTTGAAGCCCAGCTCCAGGATCCTTCTGTGTGTGGTGGCTCTTGATGCACTAACTCCAGCCTCAGTCCACTTCTTGTGAAAGTCCCCAACACGTTTGAATGGTCTTTTCCTGACAATCCTGTCCAGGCTGTGGTCATCCCTGCTGCTTGTGCACCTTTTTCTTCCACACTTTCCCCTTCCGCATAACTTTCCATTAATGTGCTTTGATACAGCACTTTGGGAACATCCAACTTCTTCTGCAATTACCCTTTGAGGCTTTCCCTCCTTATGGAGGGTCTCAATGATGGCTTTCTGCACAACTGTCAGGTCAGCAGCCTTCCCCAGGATTGTGCTTCCTACTGAACCCATTGCAGGTGTTATGGATTGAATAGCTACTGCACCTTTTCACAATATTCTAATTTTCTGGGATTGTTAATTTGGATTTTTTATCAGCTGTACCCCATATTCATCACCATTATAACAAATAAAGGCTTGACATATCTCACTTTGCATGTCATGAGTCTATCTCATATATTCGTTTCACCTTTTTAAAGTTGAATTACTGAAATAAATGAACTTTTCCATGATATTCTAATTTCCCGAGTTTCCCCTGTATGTGTGGGGTTTTGTGTCAGCATCACTTGTGTGGGTTCACTTACTCTTCCCTTGTTGCATTTCCTTGGTGGTGAGAGAGGTTGGGGGGTGACCTAGGGTGTGGTAGGTGGTCTTTGGTTGGCTGCAGGGAGATTTGTTGTTGTGTGTGAGTGGGCACCTAGGGTACAAATAACCAGAAACCTCCTCAAACTATACCTCCACAACTACAACCCCTCGTGGCGACAAATCAACAAATACCCGAGGAGATGCAACAACACCAAATGCTCCTTTCCTTGTTGATACGATGTCCCGCAGCCGAAGTAGTGTGTGAAATGACACGGCTCTGCCTGCAACTGTTAGGCCACCCGTATTTGTGTTATGGCTATGCTGCAAAGACTCCCTGCCTTCTCTTACACACACACACCCCATTTTGGTTGCGATTTTTATGTTGGAACCAGTGCTTTTTTCTATTAAAAAAGTGTTTGGGGTACTCTCATTTTGACTCAAGAAAATCACCATTTTATAGTTCAAATCGGGGAAAATAAATGCAGTACAGTAAATGGAGAAAAGTGCAAAGATTCACAAAATGTTTCGGGGTGTGCGTAGCCCTGCATCCCCCCAGAAAAAAGCACTGGTTGTAACTGAGACCTGTGGGTATAGGGTGGTATAACAACAACAACAACAAGGTCTGCCCCTCTCCTTCTCTTCTAGGTTCAGGCGACTGAGGGACATGGCAGCCCGCAAGAAGAAGGGGACCCGCAAAGTCCCCAAGAAGTCCAGGGTTGCTGTGGGCCCACGTGAGCAAATGCTTCCTTTTCATTTTGGAGCGTAAGGAGGGGTGGCCTTAATGCTCTAATACTCAACTGTGGAAAATAAGTAGAAATGAACTAACCTGCCCCCATGTCCTTTCCTTCTTCTCTTGTTGCAGATGGTTCAGAGACTGGCAGGGTCTGGGCATCGCCTGTGGTTAGTATTTGAGAAAACAGCACAGTACATACGAAATCCCTCACCCCCCATTTTGGCGGTCTCAGATGCAGAGAAGCCCTCCTGCCATGAACTGACAGCCTGACTCTTGCCATTTCAGCAACTGGAGAAGGATGAGATGTTCCTCTGTTGCGTGCTGGCCACTTGCTCGGAGGCCCGCCAGAGAGAAAAGGACAGGTTGAGGTACTCCAAGAAGATGGCCGTCAAGGCAATTGCGGTGAGGGAGAGGTTGCATGAGGTATCCAGGGGTGAGGGGGGCAGGAGAGCTGGGGATGGGATTGGGGGGATGCTGGGCAGAAGGAAGGCCTGGCGGGGTCTGGCCAAGAGAAGGGTTGTGCAGGCATTTGGCATTACATTGCCAATTCCTGCACTGAGTTTGGGGTTGGAGGAATCCACCTGATGTGATGTTTTCTCCCTCCGCCCTCTGTTCTCTATCAGGATCTCATGGGACGGATTGTGTGCTTTACACAGCCTGAATTGGTCCTTGCTACGGCACTGGAAGCCCTTTACCAACTGAGATATACCGGGTTTTTTGAGCTTGACGAGGAGCTGGCGGGGGGGGGGGGGAGGGGAGCAGAATGTGGAAAGGTGTTACCAGACCTTGCCACTTCAGTGAATTCGATTGGAAGAATTGCTTACAATTTCTTGGGTTTCTTGCGTTCAAAAAGCTTTATTCATGCAGCAACTATTTACAGGATGAGTGGAGATGTGAGAGAGAAAATAGAAGCTATATTGTCTAGAGATGACTGCGAAATGGCTCAGCTTTTAGGGGTGGGATTAACTAAGACCTAGAGGCTTGCAACCAAGTGCCAGGTAGACTGCCACATAAACAGTGCCCTCGTGTGTTTATTTTAATTTTAGTTTTATTCATTTTTACCCTGTAAAATAGATACGCTGCTTGATTGTCAAAAGTGGTTTAAGCTAACACATGCATTCACTAGAACTTCAAGAGAATGACATGTATTTGATGCTCCCCCCCCCCCCCCAATATGAGGAAGACTCCAAGGAGACAGAGTCTAAAAAGGTTTCCCTCCTTCTCTCCAGCCTCATGAAGCCCAAATTACCACTGAAGCTCCACAGCCTGATTGTGCATGCCGCCTTTGCGGCGGTCATTGAGGTCAAAACTGAGCCCGACAAGCAGGTAAGTTGTTAGCCTTGAAATTTGACTTCTGTAGTTGTTGTTTCTTCTTCACACGCTTTAAGCATTGCTCCCATTGCTCAACATCTGATCTCTCTTTCCCCTGCTTGGCGCATCCTCTCCCTCATTGCCATTGCCTGCAGGAGTTAGAGGAACGCTATACTCTGATGCTGGGAGGCCTCCTCTGGGAGGCCCCAAGCACTAAGACCCTGAACTTGCTGATGAATGTAAGTATCTTGATGGCCTCAGTGGCTGTTTGACCTAGAAAGCTTTCATGGAGAAGCCGCCACCTAGCAGTGCACCTCTTGGGCCCTTCCCCTCTTGTAAGGCAAGCTGGCCACATGGACCAGCCAGCAAAGGCCCACTTGCCCAGACAGCCAAAGGAGGGCCTTGGATGCAGAGCTACAATTTGGGGCTGGAGGACATTGCCATTTTAGAACAGAAACGGATCTCTCTCTGAGAGTGTAAAGGGCTTCACAGTGGTCTGCCTCTTTCCCCCAGACCAGCCTCCTGATTCTGAGGTCCCCTTTCCTCCCACAGGAACTGAGAGGTTACACAACAAGTGCGATTGCAGCGGAGAGGCAACTGGCAGCCAGTGGCATTAGCTGGCTGATGTCCTGTGCAAGAAGGCTCAGTTGCCTGAAGGGAAGTCTCTCACCTTTGGCACCTTCACAGCCCCAAGAGGCTCCCAGAGTGGCTTGTGAAAGGATTCCCACAGGAGGAATCACAGTCTGGTATCAGGCGCACAACACAATGTGTGTCCCTGGGATGCCGGACAAGGCTGGAGACATTTCCTGCCCTCTTCCTTGATCTTACACTTCCACCTTGGGGCCAGGCAATAGAACTCACTCATCCCATGATGGAAGCAAGTCTTCCCTGGCTTGGGTCTGCTTCCATGTTCTCTTGCACCCATTATTTCTTTTGGGGTGGGGGAGGGTTGAGGATCAGGTCAGTCATCTGATCCAGTACGGTCTTTTCTTTTCTCTACAGCATGCTCTCGTCCCTCTGGAGCTGGCTCCCTTCTGCCCCAAAGAAGGTAACACCCACAGCCTGGGGACATGGGACGCACTTTCCAGACTAAGGAGAGCCCACTCAGTAGCTGCAGCAGCCTTGCTTGATGCAGACCTCCTGGGTCATGTGGCTGTGAAATCCTGCCACAGCACAAAGATGGCCAAACTGCAGGCTTGGAAGGAGTCGTTGCCACCAAAGACAGGATCCATAAATAGAACCCCAGCCCTGGAAGCCTCCTTGTAAATAGGGTGGAATGGGGGCCAGGTCAATTTGGTGAATCAGTAAATGTGGCAGAAATTCATCTCTCTTCTCCTTCATTCTCTTCCAGATGACATAAGACTTGATGTCAGTTTCGATTATGGGGAGAAGACACAAGTTTCAAGGCTCAGCGATGATGGAGTGGCAAGTTTTGCTTGCTGTTTCATTGTGTCTTGTTGCTAATTGTGATCATTGCTGTTGTTTTAGAATTCTTTCCTATGCAATATTACTTTTTTATTGCTTTTAAATTGTTGCTTTTTAAGTTGTCCTTGTAAAGGAAAGTGTTCTGCTAATGTTGATTGTATTCTGAATTGCTTCAAGAAGCCTCATAGCAATGAATAATATTAAGAGTAATAATTATTTTACCTGCCTTAATTATAATAAAGCATTGACATGCATATTTTAAATTAGCGGTTAAGGTCTTAAACTACACATTTTAATAGTTTCACATCTGTCAGAGACTGCCTCCAGGTCCCAGCTCACAGAGGACCAACGCTAGCCAGCGGTAATATACAAAAGTCTTTATTAAAGTACATTATCCATTTTCAAACCCTAGCGTGCATCTCTACGTCTAGACCCTAGACCGGCGAAGCTCCGTCTGAGTCTCCGCCCCCTGTACACCAGCTTAAGACTCTAGCCTTACTCCACCTTTTCCGTCTCTCCTTCCGCCTCTGGGTCCTACCACCCCCCGGGGTCCCTTCCTTCCTGGACGCTTCGGAGGCGGACCCCTCAGACTCTTCCCCCTCCCTTCGGCGGGCTTTAGGACCTGGCTCCCTATCCGGGCTGCTCATTGCGCCACCCTCTTGTACATTTGAACTTGGCGCGCGCGCGCTGCCTCCGACCTTCCTTTTGACCGTTTCCTCGCTCTCTGATGCAGGCGTGGCTAACCCTGACTCATGTCCTTCCTCTGACGGAAGGCTGCCTGATGCCGATGCCTGGGACTCCTCCCCCCTACTGCTCTCCGGTGGGGAAGCTGGTCCCGATTTCCAGCTGCTGCTCTCTGAGTCCCCTCTGGCCCCTTCTTCCTGAGGTGTTCCCTCTGGCAACCCCCTAGCTCTGACCACGGGAGCCCCTTTCTGTGAATCCTCCGATTCGCTGGAGAGACTTAGAGACCTCGGGCGGCTCTCATCGCTCACTTCCCCCTCGGATTCCTCCCCCTCGGTCTCTAATTCCTCCCTTTCCTGTCCCTCTGCTCCTGAGCCCCTGACATCCATCCCCCCCTCAAAGCCCCCCCTTCCCCCCTCCCCTCCTTCCGGTGTGGGTACTGGGTGCTCCGTCGTAGCGGGGGTGAGTGCCGGATACAGTTCGTCCCCCGTGTCGTACATCAAACCGGCTAGGTCCGGCTCGTTCTCCGTGCACTCGTTGACGTCGATCTCCTCTGCTTCCATGTCTCTGCCTTCGTGTTCGAACCCCACGTCCTCCCCCCACACGTCCATGTCCGTCTCGCCCCCGTTCCCCTCTGAGGGTGATGTCTGCCAAGGACCCCCCAGCCACTTCTTGCGCCACTGCTCCTCTGGTCGATCGTCCCACCAATAAGAGCGGTCTGAGGCAGACCCCGAGGGTGAGCCCTCCGGGGAGCGTGTGTCTGGTGCCGGTTCCTCATCCGAGGCGAACCCCTGGAACGTGCTGGCTGAAAGTGTGGGTGTGAAGAGCCAGTCGTCGAAATACTCGGCTGGCATGGGCCTGTGTGGGAAGAGGGCATGAAATTCTTCCTTGAGCAGAGGCTCCTCCAAGGCATAGTCCGGCACCCAACTGTTGGCACTGGCCGGGGTACCCTCTCTGGCTAGGAGATATTCTACTCCCTCTTCCCCCCATCTCGAGTCTAAAATCTCTGTGACCTCGTTGATGTGTCCCCCTCTTGGCGACCCTCCCTTTCTGGGCCCTTCTCTTAGCGGGTCTGGCGCTGTGCCTGGCTCCTGAAATCTATGAGGTGCTTTGTAGGGCGTGAGCACCGATCTATGGAACACCGGATGCATTCTGGAACCCTCCGGAAGTGCCAACCGGAAGGCCACTGGATTGACCTGTGCCTGGACTTGGTAAGGCCCTAGCTGCTTATGCCCTAGCTTCTTCTTCGCTAACGATCTGGTCGGCACTGCTTGCGCTGCTAACCAGACCCAGTCTCCCACCTGTATGTCTTCCCCAACTCTTCTGTGTCTGTCAGCCTGCAGTTTGTATGCGTGCTTTGCTAGTTCTAACTGCCTCCTGAGCTGTTCGTGGACTTCCTGCAACTCCGACGCTAAATCTTCCGCTGCCTGTGGCTCCCCCTCCCCCACTCTCTCTAAACCCGGGAAGGTTCTGGGATGCCTCCCGTTGTTGGCGAAGAACGGCGTCACCCCTGTCGACACGTGCTTCGTATTGTTGTACGCGAACTCTGCGAGGGGCAGGTAGTCTACCCATGTCGTAGGCTGCTGATTGGCGTAACATCTCAGGTACTGCTGCATGATGGCGTTGACCCTCTCCGCTTGCCCGTTGGTCTGTGGGTGTCTCGCCGACGCTAGGTTGATCTTGACGTTCAGGATGCCCATCAGCTTCTGCCAGAAGTTCGAGATGAACTGTCGCCCCCGGTCGGAGAGAATAGACCGTGGCAGACCGTGGACTTTAAACACGTGGTCTATGAACAGTCTGGCGGTCTGTTCCGCCGTGGCCACCTTCGCACACGGAATGAAGTGTGCCATTTTGGTGAACATGTCCACCACCACTAGCACTGCTGTCTTTCCCCTCGAACTGGGCAGGTCCGTGACAAAGTCCAGGGCCACCCTCTCCCACGGTTCCGATGGTGTCTGCAGCGGTTCTAGCAGTCCTGCCGGCGGTCTGTGAACTGACTTGGCCCTCTGGCAGGTGTCGCATCTCGAGACGTAATCGGCTACTTCCCCCCGCATCTTGGGCCACCAAAAGTCTCTGGCCACTAATTCCACCGTCTTTTCTTTGCCAAAGTGCCCGGCGGTGGGAGCGTCGTGTAGCTGCTGCAGTATCCTTGCGCGGAGGTCGTCTCCCGGCACGTAGAGCGCTCCCTTGCGGATGAGTAACCCGTCTCTTATCTGGAACTCGTCGTCCTTCGCCGTGCCCTTGTGCACCTCCTCCATCTTGGTTCGTGCGAAGGGGTCCTCCTGCAGCGCTTGACGTACGGCGTCCAGGTCCACGGTTGCCGAAGCGCATGCCCACGCTTCCGGTGCGAAAATGTGCTTGGCCGCCGACGGTGCCGCCTCCTCGAGGTATTGCGGCTTTCTGGACAATGCATCCGCCATTACGTTGTTGTCGCCCGGGATGTACTCTATCTTGAAGTCGAAGTCCGCGAAGAACTCCGCCCATCTAATGTGCCTCTGGTTCAGGAACCTCGCCGTGCGCCAGTACTCTAGATTCTTGTGGTCCGTGCGGACCTGCACTGTGTGTCTGGCTCCGATAAGGAAGTGCCGCCATGCCTTGAACGCTGCATGGATGGCTAGCAACTCCCTGTCCCAGATGGTGTAATTCTGCTCCGACTTGCTGAGCTTCCTCGAGTAGAAGGCGCACGGCCTCCAGTCCCCCTGCTGGTCTTGTTGCAACAGGACGGCTCCCACGGCTCTGTCTGAGGCGTCTGTCTCCACCCTCATCGGTCTGCTGGGATTCACATGCAGCAGCTGCTCTTCGGACGCGAAGAGGCGCTTGAGTTTCTGAAAGGACTGCTCCGCTTGCTCCGTCCAGATGAATTTCTTCTTCTTGGAGCTGAGCGTGTCGGTGATGTCTGCCGTCTGCATAGCGAACCCCTTGATGAACTTGCGGTAAAAGTTGGCAAAGCCGACAAACCGCTGGACTTCCTTCCGATTGCGCGGGCTTTTCCAGTCCAATACTGAGCGAACCTTGGCGCTGTCCATGGCGAGCCCCTTGTCCGACAGTTTGTAGCCTAGGAAATCCACCTCCGTCATGTCGAACTGGCACTTCTCCAGCTTGGCGTACAGCCTGTGCTCCTTCAGTCTCTGCAGAACTTCCCTGACATCCCTCTCGTGCGCTTCTCGCGACTCAGAAAATATCAGGATGTCGTCCAGGAAGCATACGCACTTCTTGTAAAGGAGTCCCGCCAACACGTGATGCATGAAGGCTTGAAAACAGTGAGAGCCATTTTGTAATCCGAAGGGCATAACTCTGTATTCGTAGGTGCCCAGTGGCGTGAACATGGCCGTCTTCCACTCGTCGCCCTCCCGCATGCGAATCAGGTTGTACGCCCCTCGCAGATCCAACTTGGTAAAAACGCGTCCTTTTCTCACCGTCGCGAGCAGGTCGTCTATCTTGGGCATGGGGAAGGCCGAGGGCTTGGTTTTCGAGTTCAAAATTCTATAGTCCACCACCAGTCTTTTTTGGGGCGTATCCCGCTTCTTCACAAAGAATACTGGGCTGCCTCCCACCGCTTTCGACTCCCGGATGAACCCGCGCTTCAAATTGTGATCTATGAACTCCCTGAGTTCCTGCAGTTCATCCTCAGACATGGAATACAGTTTCCCGGTTGGCAGCGTCGCCCCCGGCAGGAGGTCAATCTTGCAGTCATAGGGTCTGTGCGGAGGTAGCTTGTCCGCCTCCTTCTCACAGAATACCTCCAAAAATTCCGCATACTTGAGAGGCACTGCTTGCAGCGTGCCCAAATGTAGCTGCGGGTCATCCTCTTCCCCTTCTGGGCTGGGTAGGATGCAATGCTCCGCACAGTAGGAGGAGCCAAAAGTCAGTTGGCGTTGGTACCAAGCCAATGCTGGGCTGTGCCTGTGCAGCCAACTCATGCCCAAAACTACGGGCGTGTCCGACAATTGGGTGACATTGAAGCTGATGACTTCCCGGTGATTCCCAATTTGCATCACCATCGGTGGTGTTTGCTGTACCACCTGCCCCCCCAGCAGTTCCCTGCCATCTACTGTGACCACCTTCAGGGGCAGCGTGGCTGGCAGTAGCGCTATGTTGTGTTGCTGAATAAACTCCAGTCCTATAAAGTCCGCATTACTGCCAGAGTCAATCGTAATAGGCACTTCTAAGGTGAGTCCATTGGGCAGCTGGAGCGATGCGGTGAGCTGCACCACTGGTTTGGGCGGGAGGGGGTCTGTGGGCTGCAAAATCTCTGGGGACTTCTTCACTGACTCGTCTGGCTGGGCCCCAGTGCCTCCGTTTCCAGCCAGACTCCGTCGTTTCCCTGCTGTGGTCCTCTCTGCTGATTTGCTTCCATTACTGTCAATGAAGCTGCAGTGTGCTTGTGGAGCCTCTGGGGACACTCTTTCGCCATGTGCTGTCCACTGTCGCAGATATAGCACTTCCTGTTCCCTCTAGGCGGCTTCGTTTTGACTGCTCCCGGTGTTAAGGCTCTGGTTGCTGAGTGAGCCCTAGCACCGCCAATCTCCATCGGCTCTTCGCCCCCTCCCTGTGGAGGCGTGGACTGCGCACGCGCGACATCCCTGGGCAGGAGGGGGGGGCCCTCTCGCTGGTGTGCGTCCCCAACGCCCTTCTTCTTTGCTCCATGGGCGTTCTTCCAGCCGCACACCCACCGTTAGCGCTCTTTCAACCACTTGCTGAGTGCTTTTGGGTCTCTCCCCCCTTGCGATCTCATCCTTGACCTGCGGGTTCAATCCCTCCCAAAAGAGGTCTCTAACAGGCGGAGAATCCTTATCCCACCCCAGGACGTTGACCAATGCAAAAAAGCGGGAATGAAACTGCCTTACGCTGGCTTTCTCTTGTCTTAGCCCAAATATGTCCTTCCGGGCAATGTCAATGTCAATGTTTGATAAAAAGCAGGAATCCATTGCTTTAATGAATGCATCTGCGCTTCGGAGCACTGGATCCTTATCTCTCCACAGATTGCGCAGCCTTGCTTTCGCGTCCCCTTGCAAATGGGACAAGATAAACCCCACCTTCTCTTGCTCATCTCTAAAGTCTTTTTCCAGCAGTTTCAGCGCAAACTGCACGTCTGCTCGGAAATTGGGGTAGTGCTGTAAATTCCCATCGAACTGAGATACAAGGCTGCCTCCTCTCTTCCCCAACCCAATCCCCTCGGATCTGGGTCCCGGTTGCCCCTGCTTCGCAAGCACTTCCAACCTGGCTTGGAGATCTCTGCAGGCAGCAGCCGCTTCGTCTTCTCTCTTCCTGGATGCGATTACCTCCGCGTTGAGTTGTGTCACCGCATTTGCAAGGCAGCTATTTGCTGTTCGGTAGTCATTTCGCCTGACTCTTGTGAGCTCGCGAGGCACCAGTCTTCTTCCCGCGCTGCGTATACTCACGCAGCGACTCCTTCGGTGAAGAAAACTGATGAAATTTGAGACGGAGCTTACTGTCAGAGACTGCCTCCAGGTCCCAGCTCACAGAGGACCAACGCTAGCCAGCGGTAATATACAAAAGTCTTTATTAAAGTACATTATCCATTTTCAAACCCTAGCGTGCGTCTCTACGTCTGGACACTAGACCGGCGAAGCTCCGTCTGAGTCTCCGCCCCCTATACACCAGCTTAAGACTCTAGCCTTACTCCACCTTTTCCGTCTCTCCTTCCGCCTCTGGGTCCTACCACCCCCCGGGGTCCCTTCCTTCCTGGACGCTTCGGAGGCGGACCCCTCGGACTCTTCCCCCTCCCTTCGGCGGGCTTTAGGACCTGGCTCCCTATCCGGGCTGCTCATTGCGCCACCCTCTTGTACATTTGAACTTGGCGCGCGCGCGCTGCCTCCGACCTTCCTTTTGACCGTTTCCTCGCTCTCTGATGCAGGCGTGGCTAACCCTGACTCATGTCCTTCCTCTGACGGAAGGCTGCCTGATGCCGATGCCTGGGACTCCTCCCCCCTACTGCTCTCCGGTGGGGAAGCTGGTCCCGATTTCCAGCTGCTGCTCTCTGAGTCCCCTCTGGCCCCTTCTTCCTGAGGTGTTCCCTCTGGCAACCCCCTAGCTCTGACCACGGGAGCCCCTTTCTGTGAATCCTCCGATTCGCTGGAGAGACTTAGAGACCTCGGGCGGCTCTCATCGTTCACTTCCTCCTCGGATTCCTCCCCCTCGGTCTCTAATTCCTCCCTTTCCTGTCCCTCTGCTCCTGAGCCCCTGACAACATCTGAATTCTTTACTGTGTTCTAGCTTATAGATTTTGATTTTAACCTACATATATATGAGAGCCAGTGTGGTGTAGTGGTTAAGAGCGGTAGTCTCGTAATCTGGGGAACCGGGTTCGCGTCTCCGCTCCTCCACCTGCAGCTGCTGGGTGACCTTGGGCCAGTCACACTTCTCTGAAGTCTCTCAGCCCCACTCACCTCACAGAGTGTTTGTTTTTTGGGGGGGGAGGGAAAGGAGAATGTTAGCCGCTTTGAGACTCCTTAGGGTAGTGATAAAGCGGGATATCAAATCCAAACTCTTCTTCTTCTTCTTCTTCTTCTTCTTCTACATGTTCTTTATCTCTATATAAGTCCATATTCTGGTTTGTGACTGTAATAAATTGATTCGTTCATTCAATAAAGCTTCGGTGGTTTTGAAATTCAGTAAATTGTCTCTGCCTCCATTTTTGGGTATTGAGGGAAACGCTCTATAAAATAATCAGAAAACATCAGGGTTGTAGTCAACATCAGTCCTTTCCACAGCAGACCTATTTAAATTGATGGGCACAAATTACGTGGCTGTGTTCATTTTGACGCATCTCTTCTGAGTAAAACTCAGTTGACTACTCCTCACAGGATATCATGGAATTGTAGAGTTGGAAGGGACCACAAGAGTCATCTAGTCCACCCCCTGCAATGCAGGAATATTTCCCCCAACGTGGGGCTCAAACCCACGACCCTGAGATGCAGAGTCTCACACTCTACTGACTGAGCTATGGGCAGATATCTTGTTTGATAAATGTGTCCCTTGGAAACATGTTGGTTTTATCCTCTCTGCAGGAGTTGCTATGCCTGATCATTCCACCTAGTTCTGTCGAAAGAGAGGTGGGGGTTGTTTTCTGATTTCTTAATTGTGAATATTTGGGGGGGAGGGGAGGCATAGGTGGAAAGGAGATACTCAGATGGACCAGAGTGAAATGGGGCCGAGTGAAATGGGGGCTTCGGGATGGCTTGGGGAAGTCTAAAAGTGTCACATCCAAACCAAAACTCTTGGTTGTTGGATGCCCCTGCCTTCTGTCATCATTTGAGCTTTCCTCTGCTTCCCTTTCAAGCTGCTGTCTGGAAGGAGGCCAAAGCCCACTTAAACATAAGAATGATTATAAGAAAGCATTCATTCAGCAGCCAGAGTTGTATGAAGACAATGTGCTAGGAGGAGAATGAGCTAATTAAACCATTCTGCAACACACACACACACACACACACACACACACACACACTGCAATCCGAACCCCAGTGCTGTTATGAGGACAATGGTCACAACCACACATTTCAAGAAGCATTGCACTAAGAGTCACAGATTCACCCAACACATCCTGGGAACCTCTGTTTGCTACAGATCTAACATCTCTCAGCACCCTTGGCAAACTACAGTTCCCAGGATTCTTGAGGGAAAGCCTGGACTCTTTCAAGTGGTGTAAGAGCTTTAAATGTGTGGTGTGGAATTCCTCCAAAAGAATCGGGGAACTGTGCAACCCTCTCTCTCTCAGGCTACGGTCCTGCCCCAGGCTCAGGAGGAGGAGGAGGGCTCTTTATTAGATTAGGTTTGTATCCTGCCTTTCTATTTTCATGCTCAAGGCAGCTAAACCGTCAGAACTACATAAATCAATTATAACAATCAATACAATAAGAATAGCAATAAGAATTATTTACCAAATCTAAATAATCTGATAGAAAATTGAGGGAGGGGTGATCTCTCCATCGGCTGCAGTCTTTAGACACAACATTTCAATGAACATTGTTGTTGTTGTTGTTGTTGTTATTTATTTCATTTCTATACCACTTTATATTTTCAAGAAAAATCTCAAAGCAGTTTACAACATATTAAAACATAAATAAAACAATCTGAAGAATGTCAAATATAGAGTATACAGTTAAAGCAACATAGTTAACCAAAAACTGAAATATTAAAGATTTCAGAATAAAACATTACAAAGGAAGTCAACTACAGAATACATATTTAACACAAAGTTAACAGAAACAAAACAAAAAACTTAAGCACCCCCCCAAAAAACCCCCAACATTGCTAAGTAAAGTCAAATATAAAATGCACATTTAAAACAGCAGAATTCCCAAGAGAATAAAATATGATCATAAGCATGACACGGCTGTTTAGCAGGCACAAAAAGATGGGGCAAAAGAATCCAATAGTTTGGGTTTCTTGTCAGGCCGAGCGATGTCCCTCTGGTCTCACCAGGAGCCTCTTTAGTAGAGCTGGTGTCTGGGCCCTGCCCCCCAGGCCAGGTGGAAAGGGCCTTGCAGGAAGCGGCCTTCACAACTCACAACCGGCCAAGGCCATCATGATGACACACAGTTCAATAGGGCAAGGTTTCTGGCAGGTGGGCATCTAAAGCCTACCAGATTGTCCACGCAGACCTTGTTGGTCCACTTGCAACCTCTCTAGGTGGAGCAAAGTACTTCATGGTATTGATTGATGCTTTTTCCAGGTACATTCATGTGTTCATGCTCAAGCAGAAATCAGAAGCATTTCCGAGGTTCAAGGAATTCTGTGCTTGGTTGCAAAATGTCCATGGAAAGCAACTGCAAAACCATTGGTTGGCTTTGTGGGAATGTTCAGGGATGCAGGAGAGGATATATTGTGAGATTATATCCTAGTCCAACTTGTGCTAACAAGTTCCCAAAATATCAGCAGAGTTTATAACATTCCCCCTTTTAAGTTCGCAACGGTAACGTTTGCACAGGTTCGCTAGAACCTCTATAATAATTACTCTGGTAATTTCCCCCTTTTGATCCCTCTTAAATACAAGACACGACACAGTCTTTATAAAAGTATAAAAGAGTTTACTCACGTTCTGTCCACAATAGGATCCCAGAAGGCAGACAGGCTTAAAAAGGTAAAATACATTTAGAATCTATCTTATAGGAAGATAGTCCTATCCTCCTCTCTTGGCTGAGAGCCAAGAGGGCATCCTGCTTCTTCGAAAGATGAAGATGAGAGAGGCAAGAGGCAAGAGAGAGATGGCTGCCTGCCGTGTGCTTTTATCATTTACCTGCACAGGTGAGGCCACACCCACCTCTGGTCACTTGCGGAGGAAGTCCGTCCCCAGGAAGTTTACCTGCTTGCTGGACAGACATCCCTCCCCATGTTCTAACATGTACACTCTAGGAATGTTGTCATTGACTGCTCCTGTGTTTACATCCCACAGGCTTTCATTGAGTTCTGTGGATACAGTAAAAAAAAAGCTGCCATCTGGTTTCTCTCGGGATGTTCGGATTGTGGAACACAGATTTGCTCTCCACCGTAACCATGTCTCTCAGCATACCACTTTATTTCCCCCCAGATAGGTGGCTACTATTCACTTGTAGGAAGATGTGCTTATTTAGATTACAACATTGCAGTGGGAGCAAAAGCCACCTTTCTTCTCTCAAGAGGGTTAGTCGAGTTTCTGTTGTTACGGAAAAATCCAGGTGGGAGGCTGCTCAGAGCCCGTGGGTCCCTGCGGAACAAAGAAGGAGTCCAGCCACCAACCAGAGCAAATAGCGGAGACCAAGGTTTATCGCGCAACAGGTTCAGAGAGGAATTGAACCCCGAGAATGGGGTGACAAGGACTTTTAAAAGTTCCTATCTTATCCCAGCAGACAGTTCGCTAAACATCACCACTCCATCAGAAAAGAGGAGGGTTATACATGATTAACATAGGAGGAATGTGTTGGGGTAACATGCAAATACAGGATATGTCTTGGGAAATCCGCTCCACTTCCCGGTGGGGAGGAGTTGCGGTGGACCACGTGGCCACCCACTCCCCACCAGGGGCGGGGGACTCTGTCCCCCGTTGCCTGTGGGATCCCGGCCATGTCAGAGCCCGGCCAGCCAACCCCCAGAGTGTCGGAATTCAAGCCTATATCAGTAGTAACTGGCAACTCTCCAGGCACCCGGCTTGATCTCCTGTTGACCTCCCTGTCTGCATTCCCCAGCAAGATCCAGGTTAAGGTCGCGATAGGCTGAGAAGAACACCCCCCCTCTTTTTTGCCCCCCCCCCCCCCCGGCAGGGGAAAGAGATAGACAGAAACATATTTACATGCCTTTATTTCTGTCTTTGCAGCGTTACAAAAAACATGACTGCTCTCTTCAAGCTCCAGCAGTCGAGAGACCAACACTTCCTGTACTTCCTGTACAGGAACAATAGGAAGAGCTCATATTACACTCTGAGCTAATTCCGGTGCTTCGCACTGTGAATTGACTGTCCCTCTGTTTCCCACGGACAGTCCCAATATTCCCATCATGTTTTGTTTTCAAGCTAGCAGTTGGCAGCTGCATTGCATCCATATCGTAATGTACTCCCCCATATGAATCAATGTGAGCTGCGAACAAAGCTTGATCCAGAGAAGAAAACAAACAGTTGTTATACATATAACCATCCCCTGTTGTTTCAGTTCCACCCTTGGAACTACCCGCCACTGGTTTCCCCAGTGTACCTCTCTGGTTGTCTGACTTCCAAGGAATGAGTGCATCTGCATTACCTTGGCTAGGGAATGTAGTGTTACGCTTAGCAACTCCCTGTTGTGTCTTTGTCTCTGACTTGGACACACCGTTAACCTGTCTTGAGTTCTCAACAATAGTAACACATGCAACAGCTGAGTTAGCAAACCCTTTTGAATATTTCTTGGGTGGTACACCCTTTGTAACTCTCTCAGACCTGCGTATGAGGTGCTGATCCTCTCTGCTCACTGGTTCAGTCTCAGGACTCTTTGGAGAACCAGTTCCAATAGTAAACAGTGGTTCATCCTCCACTTGTGAAGGTCTATCTATTATGTGAGATTTCCTCTCAATGACAGTGTCAACTGAGCTCTTTGAGCTATCACTGTCACTCTCAGTACCACTGTAATCAGTAAAATCATCATCATCATCTGAATTGTTCTCAGTGGGAAATGTGTGAACAATTACTTTCTCCTGTTCAGGAGCACGCTCTATAAATTTTGTGAGAATCACCTGACCAGATTCAGACAAAATTACTGTGTAGAGACCCTTTTCATAACCCACAAAAATGCCTTTTGCATTCTTTACTCCACCTGGAGCTTCAGTCAAGACATGAGACCCAAAAACCTTAAAATGGGCTACAGAAGGTTTTCTGTGGAATAGCTTTTCAAAAGGAGAACTTCCTAAACCTTTTGAAACCTTTCTTAACCAAGAGTAACAATAACACAATAAAGATTCAGCCCAATACTCATGTGGCAAATGTGAACTCAGCAATTGTGCCTTCATGCCCTTTTGTAATTCTTTGTTTACTTGCACACAGACACTTTTGTTCCATGCACCTGCTGAAACAGCAGTCTTGTGCCTTATCCCTTTCTTATCCAGGAAATCCTGAAAACCCTGCAAAAGAAAAACTGGCTTTTCATCTGTGAAAAGACAATCAATGTTAGCATCATGAACATTCTTAACCTTGTCACAAAACTCTTTAAACCTTTCTAAGGCTTCTTGTGGTTTGTGCAATATGTATATCCACACATAATGAGAGGAATAATCCACACACACAAGATAATATCTTGCATTGCCTCTAGATGGTGCTAGAGGACCAATCACATCAGCATACACTCGCTGAAAAGCTTTGGTTACTTTCGTCGTCTTCTGGACGTCCTTCGCCACACCTGCAAGAGAAATCATGTTAGACTCAGATGCATTACAATTTATGCAATCACTTTGATCAAAAGTCAACAAATACAGTCCATTTTTCTCTCTGGCAGAAAGATACAGCTCTCCATCTTTGAAGATTTTTGCAGCTTTCTCTATCATAGGACAATGTCAGTCCTTTCTTTGCGATCTGCGAAACACTCAGCAGATTGAACTTTAAATCAGGAACCAAATATACATTGTTAATAGTCAAGTTCAGACTCTCAAGATACACAGTTCCAAACCCGGTCGCTTCCAGCTCCTGGCCATTGGCCTGTTTCACAGCGAAGCTTTGCTTCTTAAACGTAGAAAACAGTTCTCGGCGCGACGTCATGTGTTGCGTGCAGCCCGTGTCCAAAACAAAAGCGTTTTCCACTTCTGGTGTGGCTTTTAGTGACATCAAAGCCATAGCTGGTTCCACCTGGGACTTAGTACGACTTTTGCCTGACGCCTCAGGCTTTGCTGAGCTCCCCTTAGCTCCTTTCTGTTGACATGGCGTCTTACAGTTCCGCTGAAGATGCCCAGTCTCTCCACAATTGCAACAACAAACAACGTTCAGAGCTTCAGCTTGCTCTTCTCTTGCAATAGCAGTGGGGGCGCTACAACTCCGAGCCTCACTCCCCCTGTCAGCAACATCCGTTGCAGCAAGAACAGGAACAGCAACAGTTCCTTCACTCCCCCTTTTGGGGTCAAAGCTCTTCTCAGCTTTCGATGAGCTTTCAAGAATCTGGCTATCGCTTTCTTGGCTCTCTCTCTCTGGTGGTGCAGTTAACTCTTGTCCCTTGCTTCCCATCCCAGCTCCACAAGCTTTTCGGAGGGATTGCCAAGCGACCTGTGGCTCCACAGCATCCAACAGAATAGGCTCAAGATCAGCTTCCACATTCTCAGCCAGAATTCTGATCAAACGCTGCTTAAGCTCATTTTGAACTTCAGCCTTCCTCCCCTGTGCATGTCCAGCATCAGGCAGTGGGGATTGCACTAAGTGCCAAAGTTGCTCTCCCACCAGTAAATATTCCATTGCAAAACTCCACTGTTCCCAGTTTTGCCCACTCAGCTTCTGACTGAATAAGGCCATCTTGAATCCAAGCCTCAGCTCTCAGTCACGCGCTGGTAATATCCAATAGCTGGTTGTTTACTGCCTTGCACCTGGCAGCTAAATGCAGGCTGTCTTGAAAGTCCCTCCAAGAGCAGTGAGATAACAGACAAAACACCAGTGTTTTTCCAGCCTCTCACAGTCCCAGCCTCACTTCCGGTTTGTAATTTTCCACTTTCTTTTCAAGCTTACTAGCTCTGAAGTAGCTGAAAAGACTGATGTCTCGTTGCTTAGCAACTGGACTTGGCTGACCGGCTATAGCAAAGCTTATCAGTCCTAAGGAATTCGAAGAATGTGGCTCTCTCTCAGTGCTGTTTCTTTATCCAAAAAACAGCTTCTGTGAACCAAAGAAAAAATCAATCTGTGTTCACTCTTTTAGCCCATAAATCAGCATACCTTAGGGGTTCCGTTGCTCGCAGCTTATCAGCAAAAACGCCTCCTCCGGTGCTCAGCCGTCCTTTGTAGCTTCCATCCGCCCGCTACCACAACTTCCTTTATCTCCTTGCAGAGGATGAATTACGATCCATCAACCTCTTTTGCTGCTTTCATGGATCGATGCCATCGGCTCCGTGCTACCAGATGTCGGAATTCAAGCCTATATCAGTAGTAACTGGCAACTCTCCAGGCACCCGGCTTGATCTCCTGTTGACCTCCCTGTCTGCATTCCCCAGCAAGATCCAGGTTAAGGTCGCGATAGGCTGAGAAGAACACCCCCCCTCTTTCTTGCCCCCCCCCCCCGGCAGGGGAAAGAGATAGACAGAAACATATTTACATGCCTTTATTTCTGTCTTTGCAGCGTTACAAAAAACATGACTGCTCTCTTCAAGCTCCAGCAGTCGAGAGACCAACACTTCCTGTACTTCCTGTACAGGAACAATAGGAAGAGCTCATATTACACTCTGAGCTAATTCCGGTGCTTCGCACTGTGAATTGACTGTCCCTCTGTTTCCCACGGACAGTCCCAACATTCCCATCATGTTTTGTTTTCAAGCTAGCAGTTGGCAGCTGCATTGCATCCATATCGTAACACAGAGAACTTCCTCTTTGGCTCACTTCCTCAATCACACGCCCTCCCTCCCTATTTTGCAGATTAGGCAATGGCCTTGCTATGGACTTCGGTTGGTCGCCTTGGTTGTCCGAGGGGCCTGGTAGGAATTTTTCCACTTGGCAAATTGGCACTGGACACTTGGTTTTCGCCTACCTCGTAGCAATCGTCACAACTTTGTTAGGGTTGCGGTTAGGCATTGTTTCACCTTGTGTGGAGGAGGGGAGGTGTGGTCGCCACCTGCCCCCTCCATGCTTAAGGGTATTCCATTAAAGGAATCCGGGGTGTTGATCTAGTCTGAAGCCCGGCTGGGGGGCTAAGGCCTTGACAGGACCCCGACGGGAGCACCAGGGGGAGCTTGAGATGGTTCGCATCGACAGGGCTCCCCCTACCGGTGGCTTACCCTTACTGGGACTTCCTGCTCAATGGGCAGGAGTCAGATATAGTCAGGTCCAATCAATGCCTAAGCCAATACCACTCACATTCTTTAATTTCAATAAAGTTGTGGCCAAAATTTGCCCAGTAACATAAACCTAATATCCGTGTCCTTGTGTGAGTCATTTCCAACGAGGGGGTGGCTGCGGGGTCTCGACACCCAAGTACATTCTAAGCACCTACTGCAAGAGGACAATAGAACTTTGGTTTGCATAGTCTGCCGCCTGGGTAAGTCCGGAGGAGAGCTTTTGCCCAGCGATTGTCACCTACGGGAAAAGTACCTTCCTATGAGTAGGTGACCTCCCGCTTGGGGAATTCTGGCAGGGACCAAGGGGTTCCCAAGTCCTTGGCCAACGACGCAGACTGGTGGTGGATTGAAGAAAATCGGTGAAACCAGTGGTTTTCTATGAATTTCCAAGTGTTTTTAGGCTTTTTTTAATACAGACGGTTCTTTTCGGAAGTGGCCTGGCCTGACATTCCTACACTGTATCTAGCTGGACCATAAAGAAGGCTGATCGCCGAAGAATTGATGCTTTTGAATTCTGGTGCTGGAGGAGACTCTTGAGAGTCCCATGGACTGGAAGAAGATCAAACCTCTCCATTCTGAAGGAAATCAGCCCTGAGTGCTCACTGGAAGGACAGATCCTGAAGCTGAGGCTCCAAGACTTTGGCCACCTCATGAGAAGAGAAGACTCCCTGGAAAAGACCCTGAGAAGGGGAGACCCTGAGAAGGGGACGACAGAGGACGAGATGGTGGGACAGTGTTCTCGAAGCTACCAGCATGAGTTTGGCCAAACTGCGGGAGGCAGCGGAAGACAGGAGGGCCTGGCGTGCTCTGGTCCAGGGGGTCACACAGAGTCGGACATGACTAAACGACTAAACAACATCTAGTTTTGATTGGATTAACAGGGTAACAAAGTTTCGATTGACTCAGTCCGTTGTTCTCGCAGCGGGAGCTGTCATCACCTTGTCAGCGCTCAGTGTAGCGTGCAAAACAGCTGGAGCTGAGCTGCCTCTGCAGAGCCATGGCATTGCTGCGATTGGCTGAAGGGCTACATTCAACGCCATCTGATTGGCTAGAGCGCATCCTCATGCAAATACATTGCTCATTCATAAAATACATCGATCGTGCATAGCATACGGGGTCAGAAATGTCGCTTTCTTCTCGGGGTTTTGGACTTTTGTGCGGTGCTTGGTGCAACGTTGTGACGGGGCGAGGGGAGTCCTAGTGTGGCAGGGTTCCCTTGAGGTCATCGCCTCGGGCTCTACGTCTCTTACTCGGGAGTAAGACTTCGTTCATATGCCCCCCCTCCATTCCGTAACACTCTTCATATGGACTTCATGGAGTGTGCACTCTCGCAGGGTCTGCTTCCAGAAGCTACTATTGCAGATGTAGATATTTTGGCAGAAATGGTTTACAAATATGCACGATGGCAAGCAGGCAGACAGGAACAGTTACAAAGCAACCTTGGTCCTGCCTAGCCTGGAAGCTGTTTCCAACTAGTGAACTAGAAACCTTTCAGCAACCTTTACAACCATCTACAAAGCCCGAAGTTTGTAGGATTCTCTTCTTTCAGCTGTGTCTTGGCTCTGTGCTCGCAAGTGTTGTAGTGACTTTCAGGTAACTTGGAAAGCATGGGAATGATGTCTTGGTTCTGAAGAATGATATTTCCCCCAGTCTGACTTAGTTATCCTGGTGATGATTCAGCTAGATGTTCTACACGCTGACCATATTCCAGAAGGGCTTGGTTGTCTTGGCCTTGCTTTGGCTTACTGAGATCTGTCTTCTCCCTATAGGTGCTCATTCTAAAATGGATAATTGTAACATTTGACTTCATTGATCAGAAGGAAAATATGAATGCTCTCTATGGTTTCTTCTTCCTCTTCTTACAATATGAGAAATTGGTAAGATAAAAAGGAATGTGTTATTTTGAAGGAACTCGCTTTTATTCTGACATTAACCCAAATCAAACAATAAAGAGTACTTTCCGACCACACAACAGGACAACATGTGAAAAGTGGGGCCTTAAATACATTTGAAGTATTTAAGTGCCTTGAACTAATAATTTCTTGTTTGCATGTTCTACCCCAGCTGCTGCTCCCTGTTCAGTTCAGCTGGGGGATTAATTATGCCTTGTCAGTTGATTTGTCAGGGTCTGTTCCATACATGCCGGGTGGATAAAACGACTAATTCATGTCATGTCTAACTGGTTTGAGCAAAAGGCTTCTCAAAAGCTAGGGCATGTCATAAAATACGGCAATGTACAAAAGTGGGTGGAGGGTGGACATTAAAATCAGTCCAAAGAATTCAAATGTCTGGGTGCTCAAGAAATGTTTAAATGATAGCACAGAGCTGTTGGCATAAAAAAGGTCTTCAAGAGATACCTGAAAGTCAGCATTTCATTACAGATCAGCCTTCTCACGGATTCAGTCACTTGTGCAGACAGCTCAACTTCTTCAACCAATGACCTCCTGCAGAGTGTAGCCACCAAAGAGAGTTTTGGGAGGACTGGAGGACAGGCTTGCAGTTCATTCAGGGCAGAAGCAATGGGAGAAGGGCCATAGCTTAGTGGTAAAGCAGCTGCTTACATGCAGAAGCTCTCCAGTTCAATCTGTTGTATCTCCAGCTAGAATGTCCTCTGTCTGAAACCCTGGAGAGTTTTTGCCATCCATTGTGGACAAGACTGAGCTAGATAGAGCCATAGTGGGACTCAGTATAAGGCAGCCTCCTATTGTCCCAGCAACAAGCCTTTGTGTTGGTGCTGACCTTTAAAGCCCTAAACGGCCTCGGTCCAGTATACCTGAAGGAGCGTCTCCACCCCCATCGTTCAGCCCGGACACTGAGATCCAGCGCCGAGGGCCTTCTGGCGGTTCCCTCATTGCGAGAAGTAAGGTTACAGGGAACCAGGCAGAGGGCCTTCTCAGTAGTGGCGCCTGCCCTGTGGAACGCCCTCCCAGCAGATGTCAAAGCAATAAACAACTATTTTACTTTTAAAAGTCATCTGAAGGCAGCCCTCTTTAGGGAAGTTTTTAATGTTTGATGCTGTACTGTTTTTAATATTCAGTTGGAAGCCGCCCAGAGTGGCTGGGGAAACCCAGCCAGATAGGCGGGGTATAAATAATAAATTATTATTATTATTATTATTTGCCACGCACAGAGGAGTCCTTTCAGACATGAAATAAATAAAGCTGCCCTGGAAAGGGATGCTGAAAATTAGAAAGCCCTGGGACAACAAAACACTCGGACACAGTGCCTTTAAAGCACGGACCTGGGCCTAGGAAGCATGGGGCACCAGGTACCTGTGGCTGAGCCTTGAGCGACTGCTGTCCAAGGTGCTGAACGGATTGAATACAAAGATGCAACTGTTAGCATGTCAAGGGGCATGATGGTGCTTTGAATGTATAAAGCAGATGCGGCCTAACTTGCACAGTTGCAGAATGAACTGAATTGAGCCAGAAGAGACTTCCGGGTTGGTGCCTCCGGCAGTGGCGGAGTTCCTCTGACCGGGGGTCTGTACCGCCGCGGCGAAGGCGGAGACCCGTAAAAATCACAGGCGGGAGAAGCCTGTGAACGTGGGATTCGGCAGGCACCTTTTGCGTCTCCCCTACTCGCGGGGGAACCCGGTTTCAGGGAGCGACATGGGGTGAGCGGCGCGGTGCTTCGAATCGTCTGCTTCTTCCTCTGAGCGAAGCCGCATAGCTGTTGCCGGAGAGCGCTGACTTTTTCCTGTGGACAATTTGACTTCAAAGTAATTACCCGTGAGTAGAGCTGAAATGGGAGAATCGGACTTTAAACGTTAAATTTGGCATCGAAACGGGGAGGTTCAAAACAGGAAGTCCGCCTTCCCTATTTGTAAATAGACTGAGGCAAGGAGGCTGCAAGCTAAAGCCTTGGAAAGCCTTTCGTAAAAGATTAAACTTCCATCGGCAAAGAGCATAAAAACCCCCCTTGGAGGCAGGAGAAGAGGGGGGGTAGTTGTGGACTGAGTATGCCTGCAGGAGAGAGTGAAAAAAGTTAAAATACCACCGCTCTCACCCTGGAAACAGGCTGCTAGTAGGACTGACGTTTTGGAATGTTCATTGACAGCATTTAGAACGTTCATTGACAGCTAGCGAAATGAGAGAATACATTGTTTCCACTGTCTCCAGTTGCTTTTAAAGAGGAGTTAAAGTAAGTGAAAACTCAAACTAACTTTGGATTATTGGAACATTGTCTAAAAGAGGACAGTACTGACTAATACAAATGGAAACTGTTTCCCCTAGTGGAAGCTTTTGAAATTGGTTGCTCCATAGGGGCAGGACTAGGGGAATTTCCAGCTGCAGATAAAGAAGTGTGAGACTCTGGGATTGACCTTGAGTCTCTTAAGTGTTATGGCAAAAGGAAAGGAAAAAATAGACGGAATGTCGACAGAAGAGGCATTAGTGGCCGTATTGGTGAAAATAAATAATTTGCTGGAACAGCTTCACAAGAAAACAGATGTGATGAATGTGACAGTAAATGCTGAAAATATTAAAATAGACTTAATGGCAGAAAGTTTAAATAATCTGGGACAAAAGGTGAATACCAATACAGAAACCATCCAGAAATTGATACAGGAATCTACTTTGATACGGCAAACTGCGGATGAAGCCAAGGAGAAAACCCTTGCTGCTGAATTTGAAGCAACTCAATTGGAGAGAGAGAGAATCCCTTCCATTACAAGGACAACTTGAGGAACATAAGCTAACATTTGTTATGATTGAACTTAAAGAGAAACAGATGAATTTGAGGATCAGAGCCTTACCTGAGGAAAAGGAAAGCTTGACAGAGGTTCAGGAGGAGACAGGACTAATATCGGTTGAGAAAGAGAGGTTTTTTGGGGTTAGTATGACCGCCAGAAATGTGAATTTATTCAAGGACAATTGTGAAGGACGTTGGATTGAAGGGAAGGAGGATTTGGAAATATGGTTAAATCTGAAGTTGTCATTGTTGGGCCGAGTTGCTGTGGGGGGAATGAGGCTTGCTGTGTTGTCGGGGATGTTGCTTTTGTTTCAAACATTGCAAGTTTTGGATGGGATGGATTGTATCAGGAGGTGGCAGAGGGACGTCTCTAGATTTGCCTGGCAGGGCAGGAAGCCAAGAGTAAAATTTAACATATTGACGGATGCTAAAAAAGGAGGTGGACTTGCCCTGCCAGACCCCTAAACTTTGTTGTGAATCATCTGTTTTTTGCTGGCTGAGAGAATGGTTGCTTCTTGAAAGCACTGAAGTGCTAGATAAATGGCAGATGAAGTTGATGGACTATATGGAATTGGCGGAAATGACTGGCAAGATCCGAGACCAGGGAGAAGAGTCGGGGGAAGAAGACTGGAAAAAGTTTAAAGACTATTTACAGAAATATGGTAAAATTAATGAATGTTAGAAGAATGTTGGAATGAAGTTATATGGCTTTAGCAGAAATGTTATAAGGAATTAAGTATAAATAGATTAATAGAAAATTAAAGGAAAAAATAAGGTAAGAATGTGTTAAGATAATTATAGGATAGAAAACAGAGGAAGATGGAAAGGAATTGCTGAAATAATAAATAGAAGTGGAATACAAAAAGGGAGGTGTAAGGAGGTCGATGGAAATAAGCGACTGAAAGATGGGATGTTGAAAATGTTTGAGGTGATTTTAAATTGTTTTTGTTTTGCTTTGTATGTGGTGTTTTTGTATTGTATTTGTATTGTTCTTTCCCCCCCTCTTTTTTCTTCTTTCTTTTTTTGTGTAATGTTGTGTTGAAATTGTTTGAAAAGTAATAAATATCATTTTAAAAAAATAAAAATGAATTGAGCTGGAAGAAGCAGGACTACATGGGATGTAGAACGCTATACTGCAAATGTCTGGGGGTGGCCCACTGGGAGAGGCACATGATGCAAAAAGCGGCAGTTCCAACCCATTCATGGGAAACTGAGCTCTGAAATCCTGGAGAGCAGCTGCTGGCTGTGGCAGACCATACAGAACTAGATGGCCCAGTGGTCTCACTGGGGTTTCAAGCCAGAACACAGCTTCAGCGCCCCCAGGACAAACCAATTTTTAATTCCCCAAACTCTTACTAATCAGAGTTTCCTTTTTAAAGCGACAGTAGTTCAAAGCATTGACTAGGGGCTTTTCAATGTTCAAAGGCACTTTGGATGCCTTGACTTGCAATCCTTACAACAACCCTGCAGAGCAGTTCAGTGTTATCTCGAGTTGCAGAATAGCGAGGCGCGATGCCGAGGCGGACGCAGGGTGGCCCACCGAAGGAGTTCATGGTAGGGGGACCGAATGAGGCCAAACTCCGTCTTTTGCTCTTATTGCAGCTGTGTCTTGGCTCTGTGCTCGCAAGTGTTCTAGTGACTTTCAGGTAACTTGGAAAGCATGGGAATGATGTCTTGGTTCTGAAGAATGATATTTCCCCCAGTCTGACTTAGTTATCCTGGTGATGATTCAGCTAGATGTTCTACACGCTGACCATATTCCAGAAGGGGTTGGTTGTCTTGGCCTTGCTTTGGCTTACTGAGATCTGTCTTCTCCCTATAGGTGCTCATTCTAAAATGGATAATTGTAACATTTGACTTCATTGATCAGAAGGAATATATGAATGTTCTCTATGGTTTCTTCTTCCGCTTCTTACAATACGAGAAATTGGTAAGATAAAAAGGAATGTTGAAGGAACTCGCTTTTATTCTGACATTGACCCAAATCAAACAATAAAGAGTACTTTCCGAACACACAACAGGACACCAGGTGAAAAGTGGGGCCTTAAAAATACCTCTCCCATTTCCTTCCTTTTCCTGTCTTGTTCCTTCCCAATGGGCGCCGGTCGCAGCGCCCCCCGGGTGCACAGCATGTTCAGGCAGGCAGGCAGGCAGGCAGGCAGGCAGCTATCCGATATCGATCCCGCCCGTTCCTCTCTCCACCCCCCTATCCGATGGAGGGAGGGGGGGGGATCCTGTTCTGCATAGCTATCAATTTGGGTGTGATAGTCTTATGTTTGCATACTTATGGGAAAATAAAACTAATTTATTTTAGAGCTTGTATTTGTGTGTATTCATGGTATTATTTGTAGACCCAGTAGATGGCAGTGTGGTGTGGAGAGTGTTTTTGGCAGCTCCTGAAAGGATAGAGGGTGGAACATTGATGGCAGTGTGGTGTGGAGAGTGTTTTTGGCAGCTCCTGAAAGGATAGAGGGTGGAACGTTGACCGTTCAAAGGCACTATAAGCAATATATATCTCCACATTTTCCTAGCTACGTTTCCCCATAAAAGTATACACTCGAATACATTTGAATCAAATACATTTGTACTATCAAGAATGTATAATTTGCTGTTAAAATGGAACACCCAGGATGAAACGGTTAAATCTGCTATGATTAAATGGGCACAGGATGTTGGACATAACATTATGTTTGCTGACTGGGAACAGTTGTGGACCACTGGTTTGAGATTCACGGCATGTAATGCCTTAAGAGAGAATATTATGAAAATGAAATACAGGTGGTACATGACACCAGTCAAGCTTGCAAAAATCTATCATTTGCCTGATAATAAATGTTGGAAATGTAAAGAGACTGATGGTACATTCTTTCACCTTTGGTGGACATGCCCAAAGATTAAGGCTTTCTGGGAGATGATCTATAATGAAATAAAAAAGGTATTTAAATAAACCTTCCTGAAGAAACCAGAGGCCTTTCTCTTGGGCATGGTCGGCCAATTGGTGCCAAAGAAGGATAGAAACTTTTTTATGTATGCGACAACAGCAGCAAGGATACTGATTGCAAAGTATTGGAAGACACAAGAACTACCCACACTGGAAGAGTGGCAGACCAAGGTGATAGACTACATGGAATTGGCAGAAATGACCGGCAGAATCCGAGACCTGGGAGAAGAGTTGGTGGAAGAAGATTGGAAGAAATTTAAAGACTATCTGCAGAAATACTGTAAAATTAATGAATGTTAAAATGATGTTGGATTGGAAATAAGTGGCGTTGGCAAATAAGAAAATGTAAATATGGATTGATAATGGATGAAAATATATTGTTATAATAGGTTATGATAAAAAGTTAAGATAAGAAGAAGAAGAAGAGTTTGGATTTGATATCCCGCCTTTCACTCCCTTTAAGGAGTCTCAAAGCGGCTCACATTCTCCTTTGCCTTCCTCCCCCACAACCAACACTCTGTGAGGTGAGTGGGGCTGAGAGACTTCAAAGAAGTGTGACTGGCCCAAGGTCACCCAGCAGCTGCATGTGGAGGAGCGGAGACGCGAACCCGGTTCCCCAGATTACGAGACTACCGCTCTTAACCACTACACCACACTGGCTGAATGAAAGAAGGCTAGGATTTGCTGAACCAACTATTTAAAAGGGAATACAAAAAGGGGAGGTGTGAGGAAGTCAAGAAAAAAAAGTAAATGAACCTACAAGCTCTGAAAACTGGATTGGTTTTTTAAATTTTTCTTTTTTTTGTTTTTCTGGGTTTGTGTATGTATTTTCTATCTGTATTTTTTCTTAGTTTTTCTGTAATTTCTATCTTCTTTTTTCAACACTGTAATTTTTTGTTTGTAATTTTTTTTAGTTCATAAATCTAGGTGTATTCTTTGAAAAAACTTAATAAATATCTTATAAAAAAACAAACAAATACATTTGGAACAAGTGATTGTTACATTTAAGGAACATTCTCTAGGCGATGAGATTGGGGGGAAATACAAAAACCCATTCGGATACATTTGGATACATTTAGAAAAGTACAGCATTTTGAGGGAAAATACATTCGAGTCGAAAACTACATTCAGATCCATTCTTAAAGTCAATGAGAAAGATACAGCAAAAAGGATACAATTCGATACAGCGAAAAAGGATCCATTCCCCAAGGCACCGTTGACCTTCTTGTAGGGTGTGAAGGCAGAATGCGATCTATTTGATATTGGTAGGGTCCTTCTCCTTCATTCCCCTCTCTGACCCTGACTCTCTTACGACACAGGGACCATCCCAGAGTGTGGGCACAACTTCTGCCGGTCCGGCCTGATCCAGTGGAGCGGGGCAAAAAGGAGGCTGGCTTCCTGTCCTCAAGGCCGAGTTGGAGTCCAGAGAAGGAGCCTCGTCCACAATCGGCAATTGGCTACCTTTGTCGAAGTAGCCAAGACTCTCAGTCTTCCAGAGGGAAAGGAGGAGTCTGTGAGAAGCACCAGGAGCCCCTGAAACTCTTTTGCAAGGAGGATGAAGCCCCCATCTGTGTGGTTTGGGGCAGATCCAAGAAGCACCAACACCACGAGGTGATTCCTCTGGAAGAGGCTGTCGAGGAATACAAGGTACCTTGAGGGGGAGAAATAGCTGTGTATTCTTCTTGGCAGGTGATCTTCTTAATTCTCAGATCCAAAGTAGGCATGGTATTCATTGGTGGTTGTTTATTACCTTAGAAGCAGCCAAGGGGAAGCCTGAGGGCTTCTGGGATGGCTGGGAGGAGGGAGTCAAAGTCTTTCTCTCTGCCAGGGGGGCCAAGGGATTTTCCCTGGAAATACAGCAGCTTCATGGGACCATGGCAGGGAGAGAAAGGGTTAACCTCATCCACATCCCCCAGCAAGGTTGCTTTGTACATATTTAGAACACTACAAATGTGAATTGCACATACACAACTAAGTCCATGTCTCCTTTGGCTAGCAGGATGCCTCCTCAATACCCTGCCAAGCAGAGAGCAGCAAGGGGTCAGCTGCAAGGGGGTGGGGACTGGGGGCTCCTTTTCCCTTCTGGGGTACCTCAGAGCCCATATAGAGTCCTTTGGTAGCTTCTCTATCGGTAGGAGAAAATAACGGAGGCCAACCAGAGAATATTGAGAAGCAAAGTAGCTAGTAAGCCAGATCTTTATTACCTGTTGCAACAGGGTGCTCACCCCCCCACCACGCAGGAGGGAGGAGGAGACCCCGAACCAAGTCCTTATATAGACATTTGAAATTGCCCACCCTGGAGCCCAAGACCACCCCTCCATACATCATACATGCATCACAGAAGGGGCGGCCTACAACAGACTCCTGTCTGGCAGGAAACCTGTTGATGGGTTTACCTGGCTGTTCATGGGTTTACCTGCATATTCTTTTGTGATGAGAACTACTTACAGTATTTATGTATGTGTTTATATCTTAGACCTTCTAATTCTCCTAACACCAGGAATTGACCAGATGGTGCAGGATGCCCCCCCCCAAGTATCTGTTGGAAGCAGATTTAGGAGTGGGGGGTGGAAGCACCTGCTGGTGGGGAGCACACTTCTTCTGGGGATGCTTCCTCCTCCTCCTCCTCCTCCTCTTCCCACTTCTCGCTGGGGCCTCAAGATGAGAAGTCAGGCTGGAAGTCTCCTCGGAGAAGACAAAGGAGCAAGCATGGCTGCCTTTCCTCTTCTCCAGACCAGTTAGTTGGACCTTTCCCATCCCAGTTCTGCAGTGGTTTTCAAGCAGTGTGCTGTGGCAGCTGGGGTGCCGCGGGAGACACTGGCCTCTGTCCCTCTTTCCTTCCCTCCCTCCTCGGATGCCATCTCTGCCTCCCCAAGGCTTGCCCAGCTGTTCTCCCCCAGAGAATGGTGCCTCTGGGGCTGGCCAGGGGGTGTGGGCTGCCAGGAGATGAGGCGGCCTCAGAGTAAGCAAGCCAACTGGCGAGGGGCCCTTGCTGTTGGGAATGGACAGGCAAGTCCCAGGCCCCTGGGGGGCAGCGGGGGCAGCTCAGAGACCAAGAGGAGGACTCCTAAGGAGAGGGGAGAGGAGAGGAGGCTGAGAGAGCACTCCGCTAGGGAGGCTGTTCGAGAAAGGGGGAGGGGAGGCAAGCAAGGGGGGACCTAACTGGTCTCCTGAGCCCCACAGGGGTGCCGCAGAAAGAAGGGAGTTGGTCCAGGGAGCCGTGGACCCCAAAAGGTTGAAAACCTCTGTACTTTTCTTTCCTCCAGTCAATTACTTTGCTATTATAGCAAGGCCACTGGACCCAAGAAGCCAGTAGAATATTTGTCAGAGCTGCCCGAGGTCCCAGCTCACAAGTGACCAACGCCGGTTCGTTGTTATATACAAAAGTCTTTATTGAAGTTCAGTTTCGCTTTCACAGCCGCGGCGCGCAGCTCTACGTCTCAAACTCTAGACCGCTGAAGCTCCGTCTGAATCTCCTCCCCCCAGACACCAGTTTAAGACTCTAGCCTTGCTCCACCTCTTCCTTTGCTCTTTCCTCCTCTGGTTCCGCCTGTCCGCTGGGGTCTTGCCCTTCCTAGACTCTTCTGACGCTGAGTCCCCTGAGTCTTCCCCCTGCCTCCGGCGGGCTTTAGGACCTGGTTCCCAATCCGGGTTTTCTGCTGACCCGCGCGCCTGTACATTCGAACTTGGCGCGCGCGCCCAGCCGGCAACCTTCCTCCTGACCGTTACACTGCTCCTGTCACTGCTTCCCCCTTCGGTGAGGCTAGCTGGACCTGACCTCCCCTCCGTTCCCCCACTCTCCGATAGAGGCGTGGTCAGCCCTGACTCCTCTTCTCTCCCCGCTGGAGGAGACGCTGGCCCTGACACATGGGACTCTTCCCCCCCACTATGCTCTGGTGGGGAAGCTGGTCCTGATCTCCCGCTGCTGCTTTGGGAGTCCCCGCTGGCCCCTTATTTCTGGTGCGTCCCCCCTGGGACCCCCCTTGCCCTGACCATCGGCGCCCCCTTCTGGGAATCTTCTGATTCGCTGGAGAAGCTCATGGAATCTCTCGGGTCACTGTCATACTCCCCTACGCTGCCCTCAGATTCCTCCCCCTCGCTCCCCATTTCCTCTCTCCCCTGTGCCTCTGCTCCCGAGCCCCTGACAATATTCATCTCCTCTCTTTCTGGCCTATCAAGCAGACCTGGACAAGGAAAGCAAAGACCTCCTTGGAAGTGTCCCTATTGTTACTAGTGAGGGAACAAGCACTTCAAGAAGCAAGTCCGGACTGAGGAGGGATGGGGAAATCTGCCCATTTCAACTTCTCTCATTTCTCCTTTTTCCATATCGGTTTGTTATTTATTTATTATTCTGAAAATGAATCAAATGCTAGGGTGGCTACCTTCTCGTATAAATATGTTGATACGTGCTTTACCCTCATAAATACATTTTTTGTGAACATTACCTGGCTGGGTCAACCTTGAGAAATTCAGAGGTGTGAATTTCAAAAGATTGTTGTTTTGGTCTCCATATTTTTCCAAGAATTGCGAATTAGGTAAGTTCGCCTTTGAATGCAGCTAAATGGAGTTTATTTCCCATTGTTGTTTATTATGTGAAAAGCAGTCAAGGAGAAGCCTGAGGACTTGTGAGCTGAGAGGGTGGAAGCAGTTCAATTCAAATCCTAATTCTCTTGTTGATATTTTGAAGGCTGACCCTCTTCCTCACTCAGACGTCCTCAGAACCGGAGAGGCTGAAGACTGTGGAGAAGTTGAGACAACTGCGCCAGTTCCTGGAAGAAGAAGAAGAAGAAGAAGAAGAAGAAGAAGAAGAAGAAGAAGAAGAAGAAGAAGAAGAAGAAGAAAAGCGTCTGCTGAATCATGTGGAAGAGGTGGAGAAGGAGATTGCAGGGAGAAGGGATGAGCAGCTGGCCAGACTCTTAAGAACTTCTAACTGAGTTAAGATTAAAAAAGGATGTGTACAAAAAATGGAAAAGGAGGGAAACCACCAAAGAGGAATTCAAACAAATAGCCAGCACATGTAGACACAAAGTCAGAAAAGCTAAATGAACTCAGGCTTGCTAGAGAGGTTAACAGCAACAAAAAAGGCTTTTATAGGTATGTCCGTAGCAAAAGGAAGAACAAAGAAACAGTGGGGTCACTCAGAGGAGAAGATGGTGAAATGCAAACAGGGGACACAGAAAGGGCTGAACTCCTCAATGCCTTCTTTGCCTCAGTCTTCTCCGATAAAGAAAACAATGCCCGACCTGAAGAATTTGGAGCAAATGATTCAGCAGAGGAAACACAGCCCAGAATAACTAAGGAGATAGTACAAGAATACTTGGCTAGTCTAGATGTATTCAAGTCTCCAGGGCCAGAAGAACTGCATCCAAGAGTATTAAAAGAACTGGCAGATGTGATTTCAGAACCACTGGCAGTCATCTTTGAGAATTCCTGGAGAACAGGCGAAGTCCCGGCAGACTGGAGGAGGGCAAATGTTGTCCCTATTTTCAAAAAGGGGAAAAGAGAGGACCCAAATAATTATCGTCCAGTCAGTCTGACATCAATACCAGGGAAGATTCTGGAGCAGATCATTAAGCAAACAGTCTGTGAGCACCTAGAAAGGAATGCTGTGATCACCAATAGTCAGCATGGATTTCTGAAAAATAAGTCATGTCAGACTAACCTGATCTCATTTTTTGACAGAATTACAAGCCTAGTAGATGAAGGGAACGCAGTGGATGTAGCCTACCTTGATTTCAGCAAGGCATTTGACAAGGTGCCCCATGATATTCTTGTAAAGAAGCTGGTAAAATGCGGTCTTGACTATGCTACCACTCAGTGGATTTGTAACTGGCTGACTGACCGAACCCAAAGGGTGCTCATCAATGGTTCCTCTTCATCCTGGAGAAGAGTGACTAGTGGGGTGCCACAGGGTTCTGTCTTGGGCCCGGTCTTATTCAACATCTTTATCAACGACTTGGATGATGGACTCAAGGGCATCCTGATCAAATTTGCAGATGACACCAAACGGGGGGGTGGGGGGTGGCTAACACCCCAGAGGACAGGATCACACTTCAAAACGACCTTGACAGAGAACTGGGCCAAAACAAACAAGATGAACTTTAACCAGGAGAAATGTAAAGTCTTGCACTTGGGCAAAAAAAAAATGAGAGGCACAAATACAAGATGGGGGACACCTGGCTTGAGAGCAGTACATGTGAAAAGGATCTAGGAGTCTTGGTTGACCACAAACTTGACATGAGCCAACAGTGTGACGCGGCAGCTAAAAAAGCCAATGCAATTCTGGGCTGCATCAATAGGAGTATAGCATCTAGATCAAGGGAAGTAATAGTGTCACTGTATTCTGCTCTGGTCAGACCTCACCTGGAGTACTGTGTCCAGTTCTGGGCACCACAGTTCAAGAAGGACACTGACAAACTGGAACGTGTCCAGAGGAGAGCAACCAAAATGGTCAAAGGCCTGGAAACGATGCCTTATGAGGAACGGCTAAGGGAGCTGGGCATGTTTAGCCTGGAGAAGAGGAGGTTAAGGGGTGATATGATAGCCATGTTCAAATATATAAAAGGATGTCATATAGAGGAGGGAGAAAGGTTGTTTTCTGCTGCTCCAGAGAAGCGGACACGGAGCAATGGATCCAAACTACAAGAAAGAAGATTCCACCTAAACATTAGGAAGAACTTCCTGACAGTAAGAGCTGTTCGACAGTGGAATTTGCTGCCAAGGAGTGTGGTGGAGTCTCCTTCTTTGGAGGTCTTTAAGCAGAGGCTTGACAACCATATGTCAGGAGTGCTCTGATGGTGTTTCCTGCTTGGCAGGGCATTGGACTCAATGGCCCTTGTGGTCTATTCCAACTCTATGATTCTAGGATTCTATGACTCTGCAGGAAACTCTCCTCTCTTGAGAGGATCATCCAGGTGATGGAGGAAAAGGGTCAGCAGCCAGCGAGTGAACTGCTGCAGGTAAGACGGCTCCAGGAAAAGGCTGCCTCCCATCCTTTCTGTGCCCCTTTCATGTACGCAAGGAGGGTAGGGGCTCAGTTGACAGAGCCTCGAGTCAGCTTGGTAATGGACAGGAACACCCCAGAGACCTGGGATGCTGAACTCACCTGAAGGCCGACTAGAGATTCTTCAGTCTTCTTGAGGGAAGGGGAGGGGATTTTCTGCTCCTTGCTGATGATTTGCCTCCGAATGCCTTCCCGCTGGGCAATGCTGCCTTCCTGCCCTGCCCTGGGCTTCGCCAAGGATGCAGTCAGGCCTCCTTCTAACATGAGCCAGTCTCTTGACCAAGCTTCTCTTCACGTTCCCTCCACAACTTCTGGGTTGATCCCCTTCCCCATAGATCCTGATCGGCCCAAAATGGTGCTCGGTCACAGTGACCAAAGAGCAAGACAGAGGGACTCATCCAGACTGTGCCACCTTCTCCACTCACAATCCCATATGGCCAGACGTACAAGTGCTTCTGAACGCCCTCTTTAAGGAGGCTGAGAAGACTGACATACTGGCAAAGGCAGGAGAAGCCCTATGACGGAATGATTGCCAGATGTCCCCGTCTCCCGGGGACAGTCCCCGGATTTACAAATCTGTCCCCAACAGATTGTAGATTTGTAGATTTATTAGTAGGGAAGGAATGTTGCGTGATTGGTTCAATGGCACAAGACACATCATATGGGGACTTATGACTAGGCAAAATGGCGGGTGTCAGGGCAATGAGCAGCTCCTGAAGCCAGCCAGAGCCAAGTGCACTAACAGGCTGGCTCCGGGCTGCTGAGACTGCTGCTACCGCTGCCACTGCCGAGGGGGAACCAGGGATGCCCGGCGCGTCAACTGGGGAAACTGCTGACACACACACCCCCCAGGACCCAAATCGAGGCGGGAGCTAGAGCGCCGGGCCACGTGGCCGACTGCCCAGCGGCGCTCCAGGGCCAGTAAAAACCCCGGAGCCAACCCAAGGAGAAGGAGGAAAGGAGAAGGAGAAGGAAGAGAGAGAAAGAGGAAGGAGAAAGAAGAGGGGAGCCCCGACCTTGCGGCCGCTGAGGAAGAGAGGTAGGAGAGCACCAGGAGGGCAAGGACACGGGGCCGAGCCCAGTCCCGACCCGAGCCTACTCCACGGCAGATAGCACTCCAAGAGATCAGGCTGCGGCCCAGAGGAAGGCCACGCGACAGAGGAGACCCAGAAGAGAAGGTATTACTTCTTATTTTTTTAAAAAAATGATTTTTTAAAAAATAACATTTGTTTCTCTTTTGAAAAAGTGTCCCCGGATTCTTTGAAAAAAATCTGGTAACCTTACCTTAAATCCTAACCTTCTAATTCCAAGTCTCTTCTTTCTCAATATCCCCATTCCTTTAACCGCACCAAGTAACAAGCTGTAAAATGCAAGTTTAAAACGCAAGCTTTCCTTTGCATCTCACAGAACTTTAAATGTAATTCGTGGGTTTTTTCACCTGTCCTCCAAACTTAGGCCTTTTTGCCATCCTTTAAATGGGAAATCAGTAGTCAAGCCATACTTTTTGGTAAAACGTTCGTCTGGATCCCGGAAGTCCTACCTGAGAAGAACAATGGGAGTGTCCGCTAGCGCCAGCCACTTCTCCTTCTGCAAGCAGCGCCACCCGAATTCCCACCTGGGATGAGCCGCTGGAGAAAGACTGGGGCGGGCGGCAAGTGGGAGGGGGAAGTCGTGCGCTTCTGTCCCGTGAGAAAAGTGCTGGGCTCTGTCTCTCCAGTTGCGCTTCCTCGGTTCAGAGGTGGACTATAGCAGCTGGGCTGGGCTGCCTCAAAGCCCATCAAGGCCACAGGCTGCTAGCATGACTCATCCCGGCTTTCTCATCTGAGGGGAAAGGGTGCGCGGTCTTAAACGCTGGCCTTGGCAACTTGGCTGAGCTACCTTGGGCCAGTTCTTGGGCCAGCTTCGCCTCCCTCACAGAGGGTTGTTCTGCAGATACACTCAGGAAAACACCCGAGGCATGAAGAAGAAGAACGAGGAGAGTGGGGTCTGGAAAGGGGGGTGGGGAGCGCTCCCACCCCAGCCGCTCCAGGATGGGAAGTGCGTCCGGGGGAAGCGGGATTCAGGCGGAGGAGGACGTCGGGTTGGGTGGGGGTTGCCAGGAGCAGCACGATGTCCCTCCAACCCCTGGCTTCCACTCTCCAGGCAGGCGCCCAGCGTGGCCAGCTGGCACTCCTGCCTTGGCGTGCAGATCCCGGGTTCAGCCCCAGATCCAGGTTCTGATATTATGAGGGAGAAATCATTGCTCTGCACCTTTCCCACATCATGCATACTTCTATGATGTCCCCACTTTCCCCCCTCTCCCAAAGCCCCAAAGCCTCCTACATTGTAAGCCTTCCTTACAGGGGAATCATCAGAACCACCTGTGCTGCAGAGCTTCTGGCTGAAAGGCGACTCATGGAGATTTGCAATGACTGCTGCAATGCACCCCTAATGATTCAGATTGTATCATTATAGCCTTATTGTGTTTATTTGTTGTTGATATATTAAATTTGTATAATCTTAGAAGCGGTGTGGCTGTGAGTACCATGAAGGGAGCCTGCACTTTGTGATTTGCCAGGGCACTACTGCAGGTTAGGAAGGAGGAAGAGGCAAAGATCCTTTCCCCAGTAGCTTTTAAAAACCATATTGTCAGGAAAGCATTGTATAATGTCTGGATTAAGTATAAAGATTTGCTGGAAAACAAAACTCCAAGGTGGTTGTCGCCAATGGAGGCAAAGGCTGTGAAAAAGCTCAATATGGAGTCAATATGGCCGAGATACTGGGAAATTTTGGAACAAGAAGGGGATAAACTGAAATTGCAGAGTTACGAGAAATTAAAAGATAAAGTGCGAGAGTGGCTCCATTATTATCAAATAATGGAGATTTACAAGATAGACAGGAAAATTGGCTTCCAGGTGGAAAAATCAAAATTGGAGACAGAATTGTTAGAACCAAAAACTAAGAATCTGTCAAAAATGTATAACTTGCTGTTGAAATGGAATACACAGGATGAAACAGTTAAATCAGCTATGATCAAGTGGGCACAAGATATTGGTCATAACATTATGTTTGCTGATTGGGAACGGTTGTGGACCACCGGTTTAAAATTTACGGCATGTAATGCCTTAAGAGAGAATATTATGAAAATGATATACAGGTGAAAATGATATACAGGTGGATTCGGCAGAATCCGAGACCAGGGAAGAGAGACGGCGGAAGAAGATTGGAAGAAATTTAAGGACTATCTTAAGAAACATTGTAAAATTATTGAATGTTAGAACGATGTTGGTTTAGAAACTAAGTGGTTTCTAGCTGTAATGATCATGCAATTAAGAAAAGAAAGGTTGAAAATCAATAGAAATTATGGGAGGGATTTGCTGAATTAAATAATTAGAAATTGGAATACAGAAATGGGAGGTATGAGGAGGTCGGGAAAGTAAGGTATAAGAAAATAAGGGATCGAAATTATACTTGTTGTTGTCTGTGTTTTGTTTGTATTTTTGTTCTTTTTTATTTTTATATAACTTTTTGGAAACTTCAATAAATATCTTTTTTTTTTAAAAAAAGATCCTTTCCCCAGTAAAACACGTTTGCACCCAGGGTGTTTCCAGACTGTCAGTATTTTGTGGAAGGGATTCAGGTCCAGCCCAGAACTTCAGCTTTTCCAATGAGAATGGATTAAAGCACTCTGACCATTCCCTTAGTAGAGTCTAACCACTGTGTTAGGTTTTGGGCAAGCAAGACATGAACGCAAAACAAACAAGTGGTCATCTCCTCCGGAGGAACCCCTGCACTGTAAATATATTGACAGCACACTTATAGGTCTTTGGCATTGGCATCCCAGAACTGTGAAGGTTGCCTCAACTGTTGAGCAACACAGCTAAGGAAGAAGGAGTGGAGTGTCTCCGGGGGGAGCATAGCTCCCATTCCCTTCCAAACACACAGACAGGACAGTGTGGTGGCACCCAGGGAATAGTTGCAGCAGCCGGATGGCTGGCTGAAACACACACCATTGCACTCTTTTTGAATGGGATGCACTCTGAATCAGCCAGTTAGTGAACTTGGTGCTCCTGTGCCACAAAGCCACTACAAAATTGCTCTTCAACGCACACTTCCAGGTCCCTCCAGCTGGGCTTTTTGAGTGTGATGGGTTTTTCTCACTCCAGAGCAGTTTGTCTGTAAGCTGAAGGTCACCAGGAAAGCAAGTGAAACTAAAAATATTGCATTTGTTGATATAATAAGGTTTTAATAACTCTAATACAATCTGAATCATTAGGGGTGCATTGCAGCAGTCATTGCAAATCTCCATGAGTCGCCTTTCAGCCAGAAGCTCTGCAGCACAGGTGGTTCTGATGATTCCCCTGTAAGGAAGGCTTACAATGTAGGAGGCTTTGGGGCTTTGGGAGAGGGGGGAAAGTGGGGACATCATAGAAGTATGCATGATGTGGGAAAGGTGCAGAGCGATGTTTTCTCCCTCATAATATCAGAACCTGGATCTCTTTAAGAAAGAGGAATGTTGGCAGATTCAGGCCAGACACAGAGTGCCTAGTGACACTGAAATTTCCTCCTTCCAGAGGCACTGAGGGGGGTGGCTTTAAGAGAGGATTCGTCAAATTCATGGAGGGTTAGACCATGTTGCACCTCCAGCTGCAGAGGCAGTCTACCTCTGCATACCAGTTGCGGGCGTCCCCAGTGGGGAGAGTGGGGCTGCATTTGGAGTCTGCTTGGGGCTTCCCTTGGACATCTGCTGGGCTGCTGAGAGCTGGACTAGATGGGCCTTGGTCTGATCCTGCAGGGCTGTGACAATAAGAGCCTGGAGTATGGCTGCTTCGCGAGCAATTCAGGGAACAGTAGTGCAGAGTTGCATCTCCCTGGGAAGGGGCACGTGCTCAGCAAAGCTGTCTCTTGCTTCTGGTCCTAAGAGTTGGGGTGGGGACATGGAGGAAAGGGGTGCAGCCTTCTGTAGAGCCCGGAGTCTCTCCCCTGCCTCTCTCTGCCACCTCTGAGGTGCCCGAAAAGGCAGATAGCAGAGGAAGCGAACCAATAGTCACGTTCATCTGTACTGGCTCAGTATGACCTATTCTGACAGATGCTGCCTTTCATATTCACGCCCAAGAACCTTTCTGCTCCAGAGATCTGGGGCTGAACCCGGGATCTGCACGCCAAGGCTGGAGTAAGAAAGCGCCCTTGCCAGCTGGCCACGCTGGGCGCCTGCCTGGAGAGTGGAAGCCGGGGGTTGGAGGGACATCGTGCTGCTCCTGGCCACCCCCCACCCAACCCGACGTCCTCCTCCGCCTGAATCCCGCTTCCCCCGGGACGCACTTCCCATCCTGGAGCGGCTGGGGTGGGAGCGCTCCCCACCCCCCTTTCCAGACCCCACTCTCCTCGTTCTTCTTCTTCATGCCTCGGGTGTTTTCCTGAGTGTATCTTCAAAACAACCCTCTGTGAGGGAGGCTAAGCTGGCCCAAGGTTGCTAAGCAGAGTTGCCAAGGCCAGCGTTTAAGACCACGCACCCTTTCCCCTCAGATGAGAAAGCCGGGATGAGTCATGCTAGCAGCCTGTGGCCTTGATGGGCTTTGAGGCAGCCCAGCCACCTTCTCTGCAAGCAGGCTGCCTCCTGGGAGGAGCAGCACTTTTCTGACGGGACAGAAGCACACGACTTCCCCCTCCCACTTGCCGCCCGCCCCAGTCTTTCTCCGCTGGCTCAGTTTAGCGGCTCATCCCAGGTGGGAATTCGGGTAGCGCTGCTTGCAGAAGGAAGAGTGGCTGGCGCTAGCGGACACTCCCATTGTTCTTCTCAGGTAGGACTTCCGGGATCCAGACGAACGTTTTACCAAAAAGTATGGCTTGACTACTGATTTCCCATTTAAAGGAAGGCAAAACGACCTAAGTTTGGAGGACAGGTGAAAAAAAACACGAATTACATTTAAAGTTCTGCAAGATGCAAAGGAAAGCTTGTGTTTTAAACTTGCATTTTAAAGCTTGTTGCTTGGTGCGGTTAACGGAATGGGGATATTGAGAAAGAAGAGACTTGGAATTAGAAGGTTAGGATTTCAGGGTTAGATGGCTTGGATATTTGTGGTAGATCAAGTCAGAGTAAATGTGCACCTTGAGAACCACTGTATTAGACGTGCGTGGCGTATTAAGAATCTGAAAATAGATATAAAGTTAGTTTATACTCAAAGACTCTGTTTCACCAGAAGACACTTTTTATAGACAAAAGGGTGATTGATAAAGAGAAATGGTTAATCTATTGAGAGTTCTTAAAGTGGAAACGGGGAGATTGTAAAATTTAAACAAGGGGTTTTTCTTTTACACTTAATAAAAGAGGGTTGGGGTGTTTATGGGTTCTTTTTCGGGGGGGGGGGTCCTGCACCACTGGGTTTTTCAGGTATTCAGAGAAATTGTGGCTTTTAGGACTTAAAAATGGGTCAGTAGCTTTATTTGGCAATGCCAGAAAAGACTGCCCCTTCAAATTCTGTTTCTAACGCGTATAATAATTTAATAATTATATTTTTTAATTATTTCTACCCCAGAAAGATACATTAAAACATCAGTCATTAAAGGCTTCCCTAAACAGGGCTGCCTTCAGATGTCTTCTAAATGTCATATAGTTGTTTATTTCTTTGGCATCTGGTGGGAGGGCGTTCCACAGGGCGGGCGCCACTACCGAGAAGCCCTCTGCCTGGTTCCCTGTAACTTCGCTTCTCGCAATGAGGGAACCACCAGAAGGCCCTCAGCGCTGGACCTCAGTGTCCGGGCTGACTGATGGGGCTGTATTGAAGCACAATAGGGGGTGGCGTAGGGACTTTGCACAGGTGATTGATGGTCAAGAAAAGGCAACCTTTGTGCTGTTTTATGTCAGGAGTTGGGAATTCTAGAAGTAGTACTCCTTTTTGCACGTTCTTACTTCCTGTACTGCTTGAATGGAAGAGGAAAACTTCACTTCCTAATTAATGATGTTAAGCGAGGCAAATGTTAGGTCAGGAAGCTCAGCGCAGTATACCTGAAGGAGCATCTCCACCCCCATCCTTCAGCCCGGAGGTCCTCCTCCGAGGGTCTTCTGGTGGTTCCCTCCCCGCGAGAAGCGAGGTTGCAGGGAACCAGGCAGAGGGAGGGCCTTCTCGGTGGTGGCAGCCTCTCTGTGGAACGCCCTCCCTACAGGTGACAAGGAGATGAGCAACTATCAAACCTCTGGAAGGCAGCCCTTTATAGGGAGGCGTTGAATGTTTGTTGTTGTAATATGTGTTGGAAGCCGCCCAGAGAGGCTGGGGAAACCCAGTGAGGTGGGTGGGGTACAAATAACACAATTACATTTATAGCCCCCATTTCCTGCAAGGAGGTCAAGTTGGTGTGCAGAGTTCTCCCCCCCCCCCATTTTATCCTCACAACAACCCTTTGAGGTAGGTTAGGCTGAGCGTGAGTGCCTGGCCCAGGGTCACCCAGTGAGCTTCAGGGCTGAGTTTGAATGCCTGCCCCCAGCATTCCTCCTCTGCAAGGCCTGCCTCCTCCCATGACAAAGTCTGCTCACACACTCTCAAGCCCCCATGGATGGCTGAGGCAGGTAAGGTTGCCTGTGTTGGAGGAGGGCAGGAGCAGGCAAGGTGAGCCATGCCCCAAAAGGAGGCAGCTGCAGCAGCCCCCTCCTCCAGGAACAGGGCGGGGAGGGACCAGCCCCCAGGAAGGACATGTTTGCCTCCCTCTGCAGTGCTCAGAACAAGAGGGGAATGAGGCCACCCAGGCCCTCTGGAGCACAGAAGGGCTCACCATCCTTGACTTTCCCCCTTCAACTGCCTTTTTACCCAATCCCTCATTTTGAGGAAGTCTCCTCTTTTGAAGTCAAATGTGACTGTTCTGGATTTCCTTAGCAATTGTCCACTTCCATACTGTGTATGTTGAGTCTGATAGCACTGTGGTCACTGTTCCCATTTGATTCAGCCACACCTACATCTTGTCAGTTGAGAGCATCAGGCAGAGCACCCAGCACCTACCGAATCCATTTTTTATTCCAGCAGGTCTTTTTAACGGAAGTCTGATGTCATCAATGTTAACTTTTTCTGCAATGTATTTCTCGTGTGTCACTTCAGAGATGATTATAGTCAAGTGGTGTATAAGCTGTTTAAATAGTAAATGGTTGAATGCAATTTTAAAAATAATAATTGTATAACAAGGGGGAAAGCATACTTGTATCTGACCATATTTTAATGGACACAGACTTTGATAAATAGCATCCTAGCCATAGGCTAATTTTGTGGAGTTTAAAGCTACGCATACAAGTTCTGAAAGCATGCTTTGAAATCCATATGAACTCTAGTATGCTGTCGGGGGAAGAGGGAGGGGGAAGTGGAAGGATGTGGTTGGCTGAAATGAAGTCCGATCCTGTACAGATAAATCACTAGTGTACACGTGTACAGATTCCACACGATCATGAGGAAGCCTGAATCTGGGCAGGACCTTGTCTCTTTGCCTGTCATTTGTGGCTGCTCCACCCAGGTCTGAGACACCTTCAGGAGTGAAACAGTGATGGGGGGGGGGGGGGAGGCAAGAGGATGGAGCCGTCTAAACCCCTCCGCGGGTACTTTGAAAACAGACTCCTTTTGTCTGGATCTTACCTGCGCAAAGATGGGTCTGTATGCATTTTGAGCAGAGGAAGAGGGTCTGTGGAACTGCCCACCACTGCGGTGTACTATTCCCAGGATATTAAAAAAAATAAAAAAAATAAAAGTTATAACAAGACATATTATCCAAAAACATATCCTTATCCCCCCCCATTTTTCCTCCCTCCCCCCTCCCCCCCAGAACCCCCACCCCACCCCACCCCACCTCCTGACTTCCCTCAGTTCCAGTCTTTGGTTTCTCTAATATTGCTATTTTCTGCATGTTACAAAGTTGTATAGATCCTCAAACTGTTTAGCTGATTATTATCAGTAAAAAAAAATTGTGGATGTTTATTCAAAACCTGCCAAGGAGTCCAATTTGCTTTGTTGCATCTTCAGAGACTTTGCGAAAGGTTCCCATTCATCTTTAAAGTCACAGTTATCCTTCTTCCGTAGCTTATATGTCAATTTTGCCAGTTCTGCATAGTCCATCAACTTTTCTTGCCATGATTCTTTAGCTGGGGTTTCTTCAGTCTTCCATCCTTGTGCAACCAGAACTCTCGCGGCCGTTGTCGCATACATGAAGATGTTTTTCAACTTTTTTGGCAGATCTTTCCCTACAATCCCCAACAAAAATGCCTCAGGTTTTTTAACATATGTTAAATGGGACATTTTCTTCAATTCATTGTATATCATTTCCCAAAATGTTTTAATTACCTTACACTCCCACCACATATGATAAAATGTTCCCTCCTTTTCCTTACACTTCCAACATATATTTGAACTAGTTTTGTACATTTTCCCTAACTGCACTGGTGTTGTATACCATCTGTACATCATCTTCATGTAGTTCTTCATGTACTGTTCCCAGGATAGGTAAAGATCATTCAACAGTTTTCAAATTGAAAAACGGTGTTTCATTTTGTGCAAAAGGATTGATTCCATCCCTGTATCAAAGAGCTGTGATTTGAGGAGCGTCTGTTTCATAGCAGCTCCTGTGCCCCTTCCCTCTGCTGCATTTGGCATGAAATTGCCAGTGATTTCCCCAGGAATAAAAAGGCCTACCTACTCTGGGCTTATTCTTGGGAATTACTTTGCAACAAAGAAGAAAGCTTTTCGTCTTCTGTTTCTTTTCATTTTTATGTTTTCAAAATGCTTGATATCTGACACTGATTTCTGTATATTGTGTTTTCTTTGTTTTTCAAGCTTTCATAAAAAATAGCCTTTGAAACCAGCTGGTACAGTGCTCAGAAGACTTGCCTTCGTGTCCACAGAATGGAGAAGAAAAGTTCGCCCGGCGAATCCCTGGGTGCGACCCCAGAGACCTCCGGCTCCCACCTGGCTGAGCCTTCTCATTGCCAGCTCACTTCGATGCCCTCTGTTCCCAGAGATACCACTGGAAGAGCTGCTTCCCTTAGCCAGGAAGAGTCGGGGTTCCAGCAGCCTTCCCAGCAGGCCTCCCACATTTCCTCCTCCTTGGGCAGTGCTCCATTGCAGGTCCCCGAGCAGCTTTCCGAAGAAAGGCCCCATGGCACTGGCCAAAGTGCTTCCCTCCCGTCTCTGGATGAGGTTTCTTCTTCCCAGGGAACGGGTCACCAGCGTGCAGCGACGTTCTCTAGCCTGCAGTCTGGGAGTAGGAAAAGTGTGATCACCTTTGCGGGGACCCAGGCTGTTTCCTCTACCTCTAAGTCTCCAGAGGGGTCTGTCCCAGCTCCGAGCACAGCTGACCTGGCTAAAGGCGGCCAGGGGCAAGGCCAGGTAAGTCCAGATTGAGAGGTAGGGAAAGGGCTTTGAGGCTGTAATGCCCTCCTTGAGTCTCTCCAGCTGCTTTGGACAACTGCCCCCATCCCTGACCCCTGGCCATACCGCCTGGGCCTGGTGAGAGATGGAGCCCCAGAACACCTGGAGTGCACCAGGCTGGGGAAGGATGTCGTGAGGTGGAAGGCAAAAGGAAGGCAGACAGCCCATCCCGGGGTCGGTCCTTTTCCTCCTTCTAGCTTAATGGCTCACCTGAGCCGCCATCCTTTAAACTGGGGAAGCAGCAGCGGCTCATCAGAACTCACAAGTTAGGAAGTCCTATGTTATAGTGCCCATCTTCTTGTTATGTCCTGTTGGTGGGGAGAATCGTGCCGTTTTCCTGTGGGTGGGCAGCCAGCCAGCAGCAGGCTGGCAGGTGGGCCCAGGGAAATGGCTTTGTCGGGGGAGCCTCAGAACTCGTCCTCTGCATGTTTGTTCCCTGTTGCCCCAAAGTGGGAACTGTCTTGCAATTCAGGCTTGTGGCACACAGGTAGAGAAGGGGAGCCGTTTGTCTCTTCAGATGCCTGGGAGAAGAGAGCAGTGGGTGGGGGCAGCCTCTGCTCCCCCTTCTAGAAAGGAGGCCTTTGCCAACATGGGTGCAATTCTGCTCCATGTGGGGAAAGTGTTTATCCATCATGGACTTGGGGGGATGCTGCTGCCAGCCAATATGGGCTTTGAAGGATATTTTTTTACTGTAGGCCTGTTTATTCTGCTGCATTTCAATGTTTGCCTATTTTCGGACCTAGTTGTAAAGTACCTTGAGATTCCCACATAATAGGTTGCAGGCAAATACTCTAAAAATAAGAACCCCCCCCCCCCCATCATGTCACAAAGTCAATTGACACAGAGCCTGAAATAATGCCAACGAGCTCTTCTACCTGGAAGTGCAACATCAGCCCTTCAACACATCAGCATGATGTGCAGTTGTCACACGGCTATGACTCATAAGCCATGAATGCAGGTCTGAATAGTGCTCCTTTGGAAACCCCCACCCTCCATGCAGAAAAAGAGCATCTGCCCCTGAAATCCTTTCAGTATAAAGTGTATGAATGACAGGCAGCTAAAAAACTGTCTCCTCGGCTATTTGGCTCATGTGTCTCATAGAACAATCTCCGTGGACGAAAACAGCCTTGCCAGGAATGTGAGCCGACTTTAATCCAGCCTGCCCTGAAATATCTCAGAAGTGAAGCAGGAGAAAGAGGCCCAGTTTATGGCGGTGAGCTGACTTGGTTTTGCGTAGGAGGGTGTGCGCTGCAGGGGACTGGTCTGCTTAAGTGAATAGGCTGGACTACAAAATCTCTGGCTGCTCTTATATTCTTTTCCTGCAAGGCTGCAGTTAGGTTAGTGAGTGGCAGGCTATTGCCTATCTTGTGTATCAGCAGCACTGTAGAGTCAGGCCAGATGGCAAATCCTGATAGTTGGGGTCGGGATGCATATGGTATGGGTTCGGGAAAGAGGGGTGGCCACTTCCAATCTACCAGGAAGCATTTGTCTGCTGGAGAAACAGCTTGCACCAGCAGAGGGAGGCAGCACTCCACAGAAAAGCTCTCTGTCATACAAGCAGTCCTCTTGGGCTGGAAGTGACCATATGCCAGATGAGGGGGAGCATGAAGCCAGGCTCTGGGCTTTCGTTTCGTGTTGGAATGGAGATGTAAAATCACTTCTTTTGTATTCAGGCCAGGACAAGAGATCCACACCTGGGAGCTTGACGGCAACTGAAGGGGTCCATGGTGATCCAGGGCAAGCTGCACTTGCTGCTCAGGTAAGGCCAGAAGGAGGCTTACCAGGCGTCCCCGGTTGCCAGGGAGAGTCCCCGGATTCAGCAATCTGTCCCCGGCAGAAATTTGTCCCCGGAATGTCCCCAGAATTACGCCTAGGGACTTCCTGCGCTGCAACATGGCTGACGCCATGGCAGCAAGCAGCATCGGCGGTCCCAACTACATCTGGGGACATTAATTAAATCCGGGGACATTCCAGCCAGCCAATCCGCTGGCGGGGGGGGGGGGTGCCTCGACCTTGCTGCAGCCGCCGCCGCTGAGGAGAGGGAGAGCCCGACCCGAGAGAGCAGACCCAGAGGAAGGTATGTCTGCTTTAACGCCTCATTGCTGAGCAAAAAACAGCGTTCTTGGCCGTTCCTGTGGCATACACCCCTCCCCCCTTTTCTCCAGCTGGACGGCTTGTCTTTGGGGCGTTGAGGCAAAGCACAGCAGAGGGGATCCCCTGTCCCCCCCCCACTTTGTGGGAGAGCTTGCTTGCAGATAGGGATAGTGCATGGAAACACCGGTTTCTATAATAATTGAAATGTGCTTCATTTGCAACTAAGTAGAGCCTCTCTGCTAATGCAGAGCACAATCCACAGCTTCAGGCAAGGCCATTTATATACCCAGAATCCAGAGCAGCCTTTTCTCATACGCCTCTGAAGTACCACCACTGCAACACCAGCGCTTGGCCTTCTGGCACCTGCAGGCTAGGGAAAGAGCTCTTTAGCACCCTGGGGTGGAGCTCCTTCTCAGCAATAGCACTGTCTGCTCATTCCCAACTTCTTCAACCAGTGCCTCTGTGCCTTCTGTAAATGTCTGGAGTAAATGTCTAGCAGGAAGTGTCTGTTCTCTCCAGGATGTTGAAATACTGAAGAAGGCGCCCAATAGCCCTAAGACGGGGGCGGAAACAGTATTTAAGGATGATCAAGCATTGGATATGAAGGTCCAGGAGCTTGTAGAAAACCTCCAGCCATTCCCTGCAATACTCCAGGAGCCGCAAGCAAGAGGTATTTTTGAGAATTGTGTCCCGCGGCGACCAGGAAGTAACGGAACAGGTTACTTCCAGGTTTCGCTGCTCGCGCATGTGCAGGCGCTCAGAATGACGTCCCGCGCATGCGCACAAGCGGCAAATCGCGACCCACACACGCGCAGAGGCGGGTTGCGTTCTGCTCATGATGCGAACGGGGCTCCGGAACGGATCCCGTTCGCAACCAGAGGTACCCCTGTAGTTGAAATGCCTGGCTTGTTCAATGGCTTGTCCATTTAGGAGCCATTTCTGCTTCCTGGGCTGTGCCCCCAATACTACGGCTTTTGTCTTGGAATAATTTGTATTCAAATCTTTGTTACGACACAGTCTCCCAAAGTTCTTTAGTAATCGCCTCATAGCCACTTGCGTTTGTGCTAACAACACCGTATCGTTGGCATGTAGCAAAATGGATACATTATGGGATAAAACTGAAACAGGGAAATATCTGGCCATTTGGGTTCCTTTATTACATCATTTACATAAAAGTTAAAAAGCAGAATTTTAGAAAGTTTTTCAAAGCGTTTAAAATGATTTAGGAATTACAAGGTTAACTTTTTTAAAAAGATATTAAATAAGTTTTAAAAGCCTGTATGTGTGACTGCTGATGATGTCGGGGGGTGGCGGCAGCTGTGGTAGTAAGACTCCCTTAAAACTGATTTACAGTGCTGGCTCTTGGGGATTGAAAGGGCACATAAAAAGGCCTTGTCCCAAATTAAAGAAAAACCAACAAACAACCCCAGTCAAACAATTAAAAAAACCAGCTTGTGGAGCTCAGATGAACAAGTCCCACTTTGGTGCAACTTGACCGGAATGACATGCACAGATGCTCCCTTCTTTTTCTCAGTGATAGCAGCTCTTTTGGCTGGGGTGTGGCAAGGAGCTGAAACAGTATTTAAGGAAACTCAAACATTCCTTGTGAAGCTCTGGGAGCTTGAAGAGAAACTCCAGGCGTTGCCAGCAACACTCCAGGAGCCGCAAGCCAGAGGTATTTTTGAGAATCCTGTCTTCACAAATTCCGGGGACATGGCCCTCCCAGTGTTAAGGTGGGGAGGTGGGGCTGCGAGTTTGCAGATAAGAGTCAAAAGTTTAAAAGGTAAAGGCTAATGGAATTCTATTTAAAAATCAGGTCAGGACAACAGATCCACACCTGGGAGCTTGATGGCAGCTGAAGGGATCCACGGTGATCCAGGACAAGCTGCACTTGCTGCTCAGGTAAGGCCAGAAGGAGGCTTACCAGGCGACCCCGGTTGCCAGGGACAGTCCCCGGATTCAGCAATCTGTCCCCGGCAGAAATTTGTCCCCGGAATGTCCCCGGATTTACGCCTGGGGACTTCCTGCACTGCAACATGGCTGACAAAATGACAGCAAGCAGCATCGGAGGTCCCGACTACATCTGGGGACATTAATTAAATCCGGGGACATTCCAGCCAGCCAATCCGCTGGCTGGGGGGGGGGTGCCCCGACCTTGCTGCAGCCGCCGCTGAGGAGAGGGAGAGCCCGACCCGAGAGAGCAGACCCAGAGGAAGGTATGTCTGCTTTAACGCCTCATTGCTGAGCAAAAAACAGCGTTCTTGGCCGTTCCTGTGGCGTACACCCCTCCCCCCTTTTCTCCAGCTGGACGGCTTGTCTTTGGGGCGTTGAGGCAAAGCACAGCAGAGGGGATCCCCTGTCCCCCCCCCCACTTTGTGGGAGAGCTTGCTTGCAGATAGGGATAGCGCACGGTTGGAGAGCCTTTTATTTGTAATTGCTCTGGTTGCTTAGAAGGGTAGTTGGCGGATGAAGTTAATCAAGTCAACGTTAATCGTTTAACCTGCCAGAAAAAGGGCCAGTTTAAAACAGTGGCTGTCTAGTTCACAGAGTTCCTGAACAAGCATGCATGGAAACACCGGTTTCTATAATAACTGAAATGTGCTTCATTTGCAACCAAGTAGAGCCTCTCTGCTAATGCAGAGCACAATCCAAAGCTTCAGGCAAGGCCATTTATATACCCAGAATCCAGAGCAGCCTTTTCTCATACGCCTCTGAAGTACCACCACTGCAACACCAGCGCTTGGCCTTCTGGCACCTGCAGGCTAGGGAAAGAGCTCTTTAGCACCCTGGGGTGGAGCTCCTTCTCAGCAATAGCACTGTCTGCTCATTCCCAACTTCTTCAACCAGTGCCTCTGTGCCTTCTCTAAATGTCTGGAGTAAATGTCTAGCAGGAAGTGTCTGTCCTCTCCAGGATGTTGAAATACTGAAGAAGGCGCCCAATAGCCCTAAGACGGGGGCGGAAACAGTATTTAAGGATGATCAAGCATTGCGTATGAAGGTCCAGGAGCTTGAAGAAAACCTCCAGCCATTCCCTGCAATACTCCAGGAGCCGCAAGGAAGAGGTATTTTTGAGAATTGTGTCCCGCGGCGACCAGGAAGTAACGGAACGGGTTACTTCCAGGTTTCGCTGCTCGCGCATGTGCAGGCGCTCAGAATGACGTCCCGCGCATGCGCAGAAGCGGCAAATCGCGACCCACACACGCGCAGAGGCGGGTTGCGTTCTGCTCATGATGCGAACGGGGCTCCGGAACGGATCCCGTTCGCAACCAGAGGTACCCCTGTAGTTGAAATGCCTGGCTTGTTCAATGGCTTGTCCATTTAGGAGCCATTTCTGCTTCCTGGGCTGTGCCCCCAATACTACGGCTTTTGTCTTGGAATAATTTGTATTCAAATCTTTGTTACGACACAGTCTCCCAAAGTTCTTTAGTAATCGCCTCATAGCCACTTGCGTTTGTGCTAACAACACCGTATCGTTGGCATGTAGCAAAATGGATACATTATGGGATAAAACTGAAACAGGGAAATATCTGGCCATTTGGGTTCCTTTATTACATCATTTACATAAAAGTTAAAAAGCAGAATTTTAGAAAGTATTTCAAAGTGTTTAAAATGATTTAGGAATTACAAGGTTAACTTTTTTTAAAAGATATTAAATAAGTTTTAAAAGCCTGTATGTGTAACTGCTGATGATGTTGGGGGGTGGCGGCAGCTGTGCTTCTAAGACTCCCTTAAAACTGATTTACAGTGCTGGCTCTTGGGGATTGAAAGGGCACATAAAAAGGCCTTGTCCCAAATTAAAGAAAAACCAACAAACAACCCCAGTCAAACAATTAAAAAAACCAGCCTTTGGAGCTCAGATGAACAAGTCCCACTTTGGTGCAACTTGACCGGAATGACATGCACAGATGCTCCCTTCTTTTTCTCAGTGATAGCAGCTCTTTTGGCTGAGGTGTGGCATGCAGCTGAAACAGTATTTCAGGAAACTCAAGCATTCAGTGTGAATCTCCAGGAGCTTGAAGAGAAACTCCAGGCGTTGCCAGCAACACTCCAGGAGCCGCAAGCCAGAGGTATTTTTGAGAATCCTGTCTTCACAAATTCCGGGGACATGGCCCTCCCAGTGTTAAGGTGGGGAGGTGGGGCTGCGAGTTTGCAGATAAGAGTCAAAAGTTAAAAATGTAAAGGCTAATGGAATTCTATTTAAAAATCAGGTCAGGACAACAGATCCACACCTGGGAGCTTGATGGCAGCTGAAGGGATCCACGGTGATCCAGGGCAAGCTGCACTTGCTGCTCAGGTAAGGCCAGAAGGAGGCTTACCAGGCGTCCTGGGTTGCCAGGGAAGAGTCCCCGGATTCAGCAATCTGTCCCCGGCAGAAATTTGTCCCCGGAATGTCCCCGGATTTACGCCTGGGGACTTCCTGCACTGCAACATGGCTGACACCATGACAGCAAGCAGCATCGGAGGTCCCGACTACATCTGGGGACATTAATTAAATCCGGGGACATTCCAGCCAGCCAATCCGCTGGCGGGGGGGGGGGGGTGTGCCTCGACCTTGCTGCAGCCACCGCCACTGAGGAGAGGGAGAGCCCGACCCGAGAGAGCAGACCCAGAGGAAGGTATGTCTGCTTTAACGCCTCATTGCTGAGCAAAAAACAGCGTTCTTGGCCGTTCCTGTGGCGTACACCCCTCCCCCCTTTTCTCCAGCTGGACGGCTTGTCTTTGGGGCGTTGAGGCAAAGCACAGCAGCGGGGATCCCCTGTCCCCCCCCCCCACTTTGTGGGAGAGCTTGCTTGCAGATAGGGATAGCACACGGTTGGAGAGCCTTTTATTTGTAATTGCTCTGGTTGCTTAGAAGGGTAGTTGGCGGATGAAGTTAATCAAGTCAACTTTAATCGTTTAACCTGCCAGAAAAAGGGCCAGTTTAAAACAGTGGCTGTCTAGTTCACAGAGTTCCTGAACAAGCATGCATGGAAACACCGGTTTCTATAATAACTGAAATGTGCTTCATTTGCAACTAAGTAGAGCCTCTCTGCTAATGCAGAGCACAATCCACAGCTTCAGGCAAGGCCATTTATATACCCAGAATCCAGAGCAGCCTTTTCTCATACGCCTCTGAAGTACCACCACTGCAACACCAGCGCTTGGCCTTCTGGCACCTGCAGGCTAGGGAAAGAGCTCTTTAGCACCCTGGGGTGGAGCTCCTTCTCAGCAATAGCACTGTCTGCTCCTTCCCAACTTCTTCAACCAGTGCCTCTGTGCCTTCTCTAAATGTCTGGAGTAAATGTCTAGCAGGAAGTGTCTGTCCTCTCCAGGATGTTGAAATACTGAAGAAGGCGCCCAATAGTCCTAAGACGGGGGCGGAAACAGTACTTAAGGATGATCAAGCATTGCCTATGAAGGTCCAGGAGCCTGTAGAAAAACTCCAGCCATTCCCTGCAATACTCCAGGATCCGCAAGGAAGAGGTATTTTTGAGAATCCCGTCTTCACAAATTCCGGGGACATGGCCCTCCCAGTGTTAAGGTGGGGAGGTGGGGTTGGGAATTTGCAGATAAGAGTCAAAAGCTAAAAATGTAAAGGCTAATGGAATTCTATTTAAAAATCAAAAGTCGCTGTGGTGGTTCAAGTTGTAGTGTGAGACAAAAGACAAGATGGAAAAGAAAAGATAAGGAAGAGAGAAAAGAGATAGAGAGAAAAAGAAGAAAGAAAGAAAAAGAAAACAGAAAAAATCCTACTGAAAATAGTTTGTTTGTTCAGAAAATAGAAGGAAAAGAAAAAAAAACCATTGTAATAAGTAAATAGAAAAAGGGGGGAGTGGAGATGGAAAAGTAGATATATATATAGAATTGGTTTCGTAGATTTTCACGGGTACAGGAATGCAGGTTTTGGTGTCCTCGGGTGTCTTCCCGTGTAAAAGTTGGGGTGTCTAGGCGATATATAGAATTCTTTAATGAAAAATTTAAAAAAACTTTTTTTAAAATAAGAGAAAAATGAATAATAATAATGAAAATGAGTAAATGAGTAAGAAGTGAATAGAAATGGATGAATAATGAGTAATAATGTATTCATAAAAAAGGGAGGGTTGTGTGTATAACTAAAGAAGAAGGAGGAGAGAGAGAGAGAGAGAGAGTGAGATAGATTAGGGAACAAGAAAAAGGGGCAGTTTGAATGCACCTGTGGGACCCCCAGGGCTTGGTGTTGGGTCCCTAGATCAGGGCTGAGGTGGCGGTTCCAGGAAATGGGCTCCAATGGTTCAGGCCGCCTACCTGGGTTCATAGGGCTTTAAAATACGGATAAGAAATGGACTGAAAATAAACTCAATAACATAAAGCATGGTTTTTGCTGTGCCCCCCTGCAGTGGCAGGGGAGGGTCCACGCCGCGTTCTTCTAGCCCCCAGCCGGTCCCTGGTGCGCGGTTCCTCTGCTCTTTTGCTCCAGCCGCTGGTGATATTGGCTTGGGGTCGGAGCTGGGCTAGGTGGGGCGTTCCCTCCGGGCTTCCCTGTCTCTCCCGATCCCCCCTATCATTCCCCCCCCCCCCATGTTACCTGTGGGGGCGCCTTACCAATACAGTCGTACCTTGGATCCCAAACACCTTGCGACTCGAATGATTTGGCTCCCGAACGCCACAAACCCGGAAGTGAGTGTTCCGGTTTGTGAATGTTCTTTGGAGCCCAAATGTCCGACGGGGCTTCCGCGGCTTCGGATTGAGTGCAGGAAGCTCCTGCAGCCAATCGGAAGCCGCGCCTTGGTTTCCGAATGTTTTGGAAGTCAAACGGACTTCTGGCATGGATTCCGTTTGACTTCCGAGGTACCTCTGTATATCTTCTCGGAGCAGGGGCAATCCCATTGCCGCCTTCAGTTCTGGTAAAGCTAAGAATTGCTTGTGCAGATCTTGATGCCTTCAAGGCCGAGGCTGTCATCTGATGAGACCCAGTACTCCTATCAGAGAAGCAAATCCTCAAATACAGTCATACCTCTTCTTCCGCTCGGTTCAGGTTACGTCTTTTCAGGTTGCGTCCCGCGGTGACCCAGAAGTAACAGAACGGGTTACTTCCAGGTTTCGCTGCTCGCGCATGTGCAGACGCTCAGAATGACGTCACGCGCATGCGCAGAAGCGGCAAATCGCAACCCACACACGCGCAGACGCGGGTTGCGTTCTGCTCATGATGCGAACGGGGCTCCGGAACGGATCCCGTTCGCAACCAGAGATACCACTGTAGTTGAAATGCCTGGCTTGTTCAATGGCTTGTCCATTTAGGAGCCATTTCTGCTTCCTGGGCTGTGCCCCCAATACTACGGCTTTTGTCTTGGAATAATTTGTATTCAAATCTTTGTTACGACACAGTCTCCCAAAGTTCTTTAGTAATCGCCTCATAGCCACTTGCGTTTGTGCTAACAACACCGTATCGTTGGCATGTAGCAAAATGGATACATTATGGGATAAAACTGAAACAGGGAAATATCTGGGTTCCTTTATTACATCATTTTTAGGGACGCGGGTGGCGCTGTGGGTAAAAGCCTCAGCGCCTAGGGCTTGCCGATCGAAAGGTCGGCGGTTCGAATCCCCACGGCGGGGTGCGCTCCCGCTGCTCGGTCCCAGCGCCTGCCAACCTAGCAGTTCGAAAGCACCCCCGGGTGCAAGTAGATAAATAGGGACCGCTTACTGGCGGGAAGGTAAACGGCGTTTCTGTGTGCTGCGCTGGCTCGCCAGATGCAGCTTTGTCACGCTGGCCACGTGACCCAGAAGTGTCTCCGGACAGCGCTGGCCCCCGGCCTCTTGAGTGAGATGGGCGCACAACCCCAGAGTCTGTCAAGACTGGCCCATACGGGCAGGGGTACCTTTACCTTTACCTTTATTGCATCATTTACATAAAAGTTAAAAAGCAGAATTTTAGAAAGTATTTCAAAGTGTTTAAAATGATTTAGGAATTACAAGGTTAACTTTTTTAAAAAGATATTAAATAAGTTTTAAAAGCCTGTATGTGTAACTGCTGGTGATGTTGGGGGGTGGCGGCAGCTGTGGTTGTAAGACTCCCTTAAAACTGATTTACAGTGCTGGCTCTTGGGGATGGAAAGGGCACATAAAAAGTCCTTGCCCCAAATTAAAGAAAAACCAACAAACAACCCCAGTCAAACAATTAAAAAAACCAGCCTGTGGAGCTCAGATGAACAAGTCCCACTTTGGTGCAACTTGACCGGAATGACATGCACAGATGCTCCCTTCTTTTTCTGAGTTAAAGCAGTGATTTTGGCTGAGGTGTGGCATGCAGCTGAAACAGTATTTAAGGAAGCTCAAGTATTCCGTGTGAAGCTCCAGGAGCTTGAAGAGAAACTCCAGGCGTTGCCAGCAACACTCCAGGAGCCGCAAGCCAGAGGTATTTTTGAGAATCCTGTCTTCACATGGCCCTCCCTCCCAATGGGTTTCAAGTCCCATCATCCATGATGAGCCCCGGCCATGTTGGCTGGGGCTTAGGGGAGTCCCACCACAGTCTGGAGCCCAGTTCAGTGCGCCTTTGTGGGCAGCTGGTAGCCATGCCAGGGTCGCCTTCGCTGCGTGGAAGGGGTGGCCTCCCCCCCACCCCCACCCCATGCGCAGGAGACCAGAGGCCAGTAGCAGACTGTGCATGTGCCTCTGAAGGGCACAAAGGTTTGCTGCCTCCTTCTGTGCCCATTTTCTTGCCAAAAAGAATAAAAATACAGCGTATGGTTGCACATACCAGGCACCAATGTTAATGGTGGTTCTTTGGCTTTTCCTTCAGGTGAGGAACACGAGGAGGAGGAGGAGGGGCAGCAGCAGGAGGAGGAGAAGGAAAAATAAAGAAAATGGGGGGGGGGATATATATTTTCCTATATATTTCTATTATTTGTTGTTGTTGTTTAGTCGTTTATTCGTGTCCGACTCTTTGTGACCCCACGGACCAGAGCAGGCCAGGCACCTCTGTCCTCCACTACCTCCCGCAGTTTGGTCAAACTCATGCTTGTAACCTCGAAAACACTATCCAACCAATTTCTATTATTAGTTCTATGTATTGCTTCTTTATTTAATAGAATTTATTTTAAAAAGCCTGCAAAGTGGTTTACCAAAACAAAAAACAAAAAAACCACCACAGCAGTAAAATCAAGAAAAATCAACAATCCTACTTTAAGACATACAAAAGCTAAAATATTAAAAGAGATGAAAATTACTTCAACTTCCTAAGCTTCTAGGTATGCTTGCCTAAACAAGCATGCTTTTAGCAGGTGCCTGAAAAGCGTCTAGCAAAGGCACGTGCTTTGTTGCAAGAGGCGGGGAGTTCCAAAGGGCAGGTGCTGCCACACTAAACCATGCAGTACAGATATTCTGCGGAACCTGTGGGAGCGCTTGAAACTGTGAGAATTCCAGCTCCATGATTGCAGTCATGGGATTGTTGTCTATGTTTTGACTCCACAGAGTGGGAAGTGACAGCGACAGGATGTTTGTGTCCCTGTGTTCCGTGAAGTGGGACTATTGTCCTTTGTTCTTTTTCTCTTTGCTGTCTGATGCTCGAGAGAGAGGGAGCCATGTTGCAGTGCTCCGTGTGTGTGTTTACATGTAAATAAAGTCGATTAGCCAAAATGCTGAGTTGCTGAGGTCTGTCACGCATGATCCACAAACTCTGCGGATCCCTAAGTGTGCCGGTGTCGCTTGGCATCGGTCGTTGTGATGTTCGGGCTGAAGCAAGCTTATGAAGCTCCCAAACGATCGACCAGGAGGGAGGGAACATGCCAGTCGGGCACGTGTCTCTGCCAGGGTGCTACTCGAGTGTAGGCTGAACTCCTGACAGAAACTACGGAAGGGGAGGTTTTAGTCATGGGGGTTTCACCATGCTCTGAAAAGGAAAACATTGATTTCAACAGCAGGCCTGCACAGCAGCAATCTACTCGCCTGCGAGTCTCATCATGATCAGTGGGACTTCTTCCCGAGCCGGCGGTGCATAAGATGGGCTGCACCCCTTGCACCCAACTTGTACCTAAAACTCTGCACAAGCCTGCACCAGAGAAGAGTGGAGTTGGAAGGGACCCCTGAGGGTCATCAAGCCAACCCCCCTGGGGCAATGCAGGAATCTCAAGTAGACTATCCCTGACCGATGGCCCCCCGTCTTCTGTTTTTCCTCTCAGCCAGGACACACAACAATGGAGACTGGAGGTGGGGGGAAAGATAAATTTTGACGAGGGAAAGGCAATGGGGCCGATTTGTCAGGCGCACACAGGCACAGCTTGAAGACTTTACGCAGAGAGGAACCCCACACGGGAGACACAGATACACAAGCACACAGAAGTCAATAACCCAAGAGTGGCTTCTAAGTGGGGGGTTGGCTGAGGACAGGGTGGGGCGGAAACATGTGGAGCTTTGCAGAGGGGAGGCAGAAAGCGTTTGTCAGAGGGAAACTCACTTTCCCTTTTTAGAAACCGGCCAAGATCCCTTCTGCATTTGCAGCGCTGCCCCCAAAGTGACCCTTTCAATCCACTTGATAGTCCAGCTGTAGGCGCTGGTCTTCCAGGCAGAATGAAAGGCGCACCCACCGATCCCGCTTCCTTCCTCTCCCCTTCCTGCCCCCCTCCGTTCTTTGCTCACCTGCCTCCTTCCCGTCCTCTCCCCTGCCTGCCTCCTCCAGCCGGGAGTGCCCACCCACGACCCCCAGCTTCCCAAGCCTACAGTGAATGTCCTCCCCCCCCCCCCAGGTGCGGACCGCCCCCACCCTGCTCCGCCACTGCTCTGGAAGAAGCTGTTCTGCTGAGAGCAGGACATCTCTGAAGACTCGGCTGGGGTTCTGTAATCTCTGGTGATACATCCCACTGGCTGAGGTGTGGTGAGCTGCAGACTGACTCCCACAAGTCACCAGCTGAGAGGTCCATGGTCCAGATGCCACTACACCCCTAGGTGCTGAAAAGTACCAACTTGAAAAGGGTTCTAGAACTGATTCAAGAATTTGGTCGGGTGGCGGGATTTAAATTAAACAAGCAGAAAACTAAGGTTTTGGGGGGGAAATTTGACAACTATGGAAAAAGAAAGGTTTCAGAAGGAGACAGAGTTAAATGTGGTTAAAAAAGTGAAATATCTAGGGATTAACATGACAGCTAAAAACTTGAATCTATTTAAAGATAATTATGAAAAATGTTGGCTAGAAGTTAAAAAGGATCTAGAAATTTGGTCAAAATTGAAGCTTTCCTTGTTGGGTCGAATTGCTGCTATAAAGATGAATGTATTGCCAAAAATGCTGTTTTTGTTTCAGACTTTGCAGATTGTGGACAGGATGGATTGTTTCAAGAGGTGGCAGAGAGATATTTCTAAATTTGTCTGGCAGGGCAAAAAGCCCAGAATAAAATTTAAAATATTGACTGATGCTACAGAAAGGGGGGGATTTGCCCTGCCAGACATGAAGTTGTACTATGAATCAGCAGCATTCTGCTGGTTGAAAGAATGGCTACTTCTTGAAAACAGTGACATTTTGGATTTGGAAGGGTTCAACAATGTATTTGGGTGGCATGCATATCTGTGGTACGACAAGGTTAAAGCTCATAAAGCATTTAAGAACCATATTGTCAGGAAAGCAGTGTTTAATGTCTGGACAAGATACAAGGATTTATTAGAAAATAAGACCCCAAGGTGGTTGTCACCAATGGAAGCTAAGGCTCAGAAAAGACTCAATATGGAGGCCAAGTGGCCAAAATATTGGGAGATAATAGAAAAAGATGGAGACACATGGAGATTGCAGAGTTTTGAGAAACTAAAAGACAAAGTGCGAGATTGGTTACATTATCGTCAAATTAGAGAGGTCTTTAATGTGGATAAAAAAACAGGCTTCCAGGTGGAAAAATCGAAACTAGAAACAGAATTGTTAGAACCTAAAACTAAGGTACTTTCAAGAATGTATAACTTGCTGTTAAAATGGAACACTCAGGATGAAACGGTCAAATCAGCTATGATAAAATGGGCACAAGACATTGGCTACAATATTATGTTTGCTGACTGGGAACGGTTATGGACCACTGGTGTGAAATTTACGGCATGTAATGCCTTAAAAGAAAATATTATGAAAATGATATACAGGTGGTACATGACCCCAGTCAAGCTTGCAAAGATAAACCATTTGCCAGATAATAAGTGTTGGAAATGTAAAGAAACTGAGGGAACATTCTTTCACCTTTGGTGGACGTGCCCAAGGGTCAAGGCTTTCTGGGAAATGATATATAATGAACTGAAAAAGGTATTTAAATATACCTTCCCTAAGAAACCAGAGGCCTTCCTTTTGGGCATTGCTGGCCAAATGGTGTCAAAGAAGGATAGAACCTTTTTTATGTATGCAACAACAGCAGCAAGAATACTCATCGCAAAACACTGGAAGACAAAAGATTTGCCCACTCTAGAAGAATGGCAGATGCAAGTGATAGACTACATGGAATTGGCAGAAATGACTGGCAGAATCTGAGACCTGGGAGAAGAGTCAGTGGAAGAGGACTGGAAGAAATTTAAAGACTACCTGCAAAAGCATTGCAAAATGTATGAATGTTAAAATGATGCAGGATATAAAGATAATATGGCATTAGTGATACAGTGGAAAGGAATATGTAAAAATGTTTCATAAGACTAAGGGTAAAGATAGAATAATATTATGTCAAATTCAAATAAATTGATATAAAGGGAAAAATTGGAGACATAATAGTTGAAACGTATAACACAAAATAAGATTTGAAAGAGGGGGAGGCACTGCTGAACAAGATTGTGTAAAAGGGAACACAGAAAAGGGAGATGTGAGGGAGTCTGGAAGGAGGGTTAAGAAAATAATAAGTAAGAAATTGGCTTTTTATCTTTTTTTCTTTAATGTCTTTTTTCTTTTGTGTTTTTTTGTGTGTTTTACTGTATTTTTCTGTTTTTTAAGTGATTGTGATGGTGTTTTTCTTTTCTTTTTTTCTTTTTTCGTTTAGACTGTGAAGTTCATTTTACTGTTTAAAACCTTAATAAATATCTTTTAAAAAAGGAAAAGAAAAGTACCAACTTGAATGGCTCTGAAAGGAAATCAGACAAATTCAACCTTGAGATTTCTATGCTGTCCATCGGACTGGGTTGCCCCAGCCATTCTGGGCGCTCCCAGCAAATTGAAACATCCAAAACAGTAAAACACCCCCAAATCTTTCCTGTACCGAAGCCAATTGGATTGACTGTTGAATCTTCTTCCAAGTACTTTGGAAAGGACAGGAGCTTTCCCTGCACTTGAGAGCAGTCAGCTAACGTAGGGGTACAGGCCAGGCCACAGGCCACTCCCAGCTCAATCCCCTCACCTCAGCATCGGCCGCCTGAGGCAGCTGCCTCACTCTGGCTCATCAGAGGTCCGGCCCTGCTTGGGAATATGAGTGGGAGAGGGCCATTGCACTCAGGTCCTGCTTATGGGCTTGTTGTGAGCCTCTGCTGGGCAACTATGGGGAACGAGGTGCTGGACTAGATCATCCATTGGTCTAATCCAGAAGGACTGTTCTTACATCCGGGCTGGACTGGAGGCAACTCCAACTTGCAAAAAGCCCTGGAACACCAAGAATTGCAGACTCCCACACTCGCAAGCAAATGAGCTATTGCTTCGCTTCTTAAACCAAAAGGAAAAAAAAACAAACCCACGTCCAGTAGCAAACAGACCAATGAAAGTTGCATTTTTGCGTGGGTAGGAAGGGTGTCATTTTCCTTTGGCTGATTTAGGTCCTCGGCTTTTAGACTCCAGAACTGGCACAAAGAGGGATGGAAATCTGCTTCAGTTCAAAGGGAGGTATGATTGGCAGGCAAGGTGACACAGCCAGTTATGTGGAAGGGAGGAGGAGGAGGGTGGGGAGGTCCAGTGGCGTGGCGTGGGGGGTGCCAGGGGTGCCAGCCGCACCGGGCGCAACACCTGGGGGGGGGCGCGAGTCCAGAGGGAAGGGACAAGCAATCGAGGCTTGGTTGGGGTGGGGGGTCGTCGTCTCCGCCACTGCTTCTGTTTTCCGCGCGCTGCGCTGAGGCGAGCTGGGCGCGGCCAGGCATGCAAGCGCGGCGCCTGGCCAAGCGCTGCAGCCTGGGGAGTGGCCGTTGCCCAAGCTCGACAACTCGACAACTCGACAACTCGTGGAGGGCGCCCCCCTCTCTCTCTCCCTCTCTGCCTGGAGGGGAGGGGCTTTCCCTGCTCTTTGTTCCGTTTGAGCAAACACAGCAACGAAAAGAGGCGGGTGGGCAGTAAGACCCTGAGGCAGAATGCAGGAAAGCAGCCACTTCCTCTTTTCAGGTTTCCCTTCTCCGGTACCTACCCACCCACGTTTATTGCGAGGGAAATCTAGCTGACTGCAGGGAAGGGGTTGGGTGCATGTAATGTGTGACAAAGGCATCAGGTGTACGTCTACCGTATTGGGTAGAAAGGGTATAAGGGTGGGGAGGTAGAGTGCATTAAAAAAAACCAAAACATTGTGGATTTAAACAAGGAAAATGTAGCATAATCTACTGTTTGTAAGGGCCCTTTGGGATTGGTTTTACCCATCTCAGACAGTTAGCTCATAGTGTAAATAAAGATGGCTGTTGTTTACATTTTTTTAATAAAAGCATCAACAACGATCCTTTTGCACGGTCTGTTGTGCTGTGTTGCAGAACTTTTTGCAGTTGCAGGATTAGGGATGGTGTTCTGTGCTACAGTGGCGTAGCGTGGGGGGTGCAGGCTGGGCCGGCCACACCGGGCGCAACATCTGGGGGGCCGCGCTCCACGGGTTAGAGGGCACAAAATCCACAGGTTAGGGGGCGCAAATTACTTGCCTTGCCCCGGGTGCTGACAACCCACGCTACGCCACTGGGGAGGTCACAAGGGAGGAAAGAGCTCTGCACCTCAGCTCGGAATTCTTTTGGAAGAGTGGAGGGGAACAGAGGAAACCTTTCTTCCCTTTCAGTCTTTTCTCTCCCCCCCCCCTCCTTTTTCCTTTTCTCCCCCCCCCTTTTTTTTAAGAATATGCTATACGGAATTCCGAGGGGGAAATTCGCTAGGGATCTCGCCTTCCCCAGAAACCCCTCCACATACCTAGGGCGTGAGACAATGAGCTCGAGAAAGCCCTTTCCTTCCCCTGTCGCACCAAGCACCACATCTTTTTTTATTAATGAAAGACCCTGCTTCCCTCTTTCTGGTATGAAACCGTATCAATATGAACGGGGACTTGGGCATGAGCTCTGTATTTACATACTGCTGCGTATAGCCCAATCAAAAGCATCGGATTTGGACAGCTAGCCAATAGCGGATAGCGGCCTCGAGCAGCGGAGCTTCGCCAGCTTGACTGAGCTCCTGAGTGGCCGCCTGCTGAGAGAACAATGGACTCAGTCCATCAAAAGCCCATTAACTGGTTTCTATTGCCAAAAGTGATCCTTTGTTGCAAGAATTCTGTCAAGCCACTTCCCTTATGGACTGCCGGCTTAGGAAAAGCCCCTCACTTCAGAAAATCCACCCCCTGCATCAATTTCCTCCATTCCAACGCCATTCTTGCCCTTAAGGAAAGGACTCTTTCCCCCTCTATCTCCCGCCATAATCCCTCAAGCGTGAGGACACGTGTACACCCCGCCCCCCCCCCACCCAGGGAAGTGCCCAAAGGTGACAATTACTGAGCAGTTAAGTTGGCCAAAGAAACCAAGAGCCCATCCCCAGACTTGCACCAGGCTATGGATGTGCAGGAGGGACGCGGGTGGCACTGCGGTCTAAACCACAGAGCCTAGGGCAGAAGGTCGGCAGTTCGAATCCCCGCGACGGGCTGAGCTCCCGTTGCTCGGTCCCTGCTCCTGCCAACCTAGCAGTTCGAAAGCACGTCCAAGTGCAAGTAGATGAGTAGGTGCCGCTCTGGCGGGAAGGTAAACGGCGTTTCCGTGCGCAGCTCTGGCTCTGGCCACATGACCCGGAAGCTTTATGTTTTATTAGCGTTTTACAAAAAACATAGGTTTACAGAATAAAAAGAATTAAAACAGTAATTAACATACTAAAAAGAAAACATAAAAGGGGAAAAAAGGAAAAAAAAGAAAAAATACAAAATTCAAAAAACAAATAGCTAAGAATATTTTTTTAAAAAAATCCATTTTTCAATATCTTTAAGTTCATTTGCTTTTTCCTTGACCTCCTCACACCTCCCCTTTTTGTATTCCCATTTACATAATCAATTCAGCAGATCCTTACCCTCTTTCATTTATCTTAACTCTAAATCTTAACCTATTATAACTATGCATTTTCATCCGTTATCAATCCATATTTGCATATTCTTATTAACCTTGTTACCAATACCACTTATTTTCAATCCAACATCATTTTAACATTCATTAATTTTACAGTATTTCTGCAAGTAGTCTTTAAATTTCTTCCAATCTTCTTCCACCAACTCTTCTCCCTGGTCTCGGATTCTGCCAGTCATTTCTGCCAATTCCATATAGTCCATCACCTTCATCTGCCACTCTTCCAGGGTGGGTAAATCTTGTGTCTTCCAGTACTTTGCAATAAGTATTCTTGCTGCTGTTGTTGCATACATAAAGAAAGTTCTGTCCTTCTTTGACACCAATTGGCCGACAATGCCCAGGAGAAAGGCCTCTGGTTTCTTCAGGAAGGTATATTTAAATACCTTTTTCATTTCATTATAGATCATCTCCCAGAAAGCCTTAATCTTTGGGCACGTCCACCAAAGGTGAAAGAATGTACCTTCAGTTTCTTTGCATTTCCAACATTTATTATCGGGCAAATGATAGATTTTTGCAAGCTTGACTGGTGTCATGTACCACCTGTAAATCATTTTCATAATATTCTCTCTTAGGGCATTACATGCCGTAAATTTAATACCTGTGGTCCACAACTGTTCCCAGTCAGCAAACATAATGTTATGTCCAACATCCTGTGCCCATTTAATCATAGCAGATTTAACCGTCTCATCCTGAGTGTTCCATTTTAACAGCAAGCTATACATTCTTGAAAGTATCTTAGTTTTGGGATCTAACAATTCTGTTTCCAACTTTGATTTTTCCACCTGGAAGCCAATTTTTTTATTCAAATTATAAGCCTCTCTTATTTGATAATAATGAAGCCAGTCTCGCACTTTGTCTTTTAATTTCTCAAAATTCTGCAATTTCAATTTGTCTCCTTCTTGCTCCAAGGGGGGGGGGGGATGTTGGGACCCGGAAGCTTTATGGAGGCTCCCTCAGCGGCCAATAAGGTGAGATGAGCGCTGCAACCCCGAGTCGGTCATGACTGGACCTAATGGTCAGGGCTCCCTTTACCTTTAGCTTTACTTAAGAGGTGCCTGGACATGTTTGCCTGTGTTATTGTCTGATTATATCCTTATCCAACTGGTCTTAACAAGTTCCACAATTTAGCAGAGTAACATTCCCCTCTTCTAAAATTGGCAGCGGATGCGTTTGCTCAGGCTCGCTAAAGCCTCTATAATAACTGTTCTGGTATTTCCCCCTTATTCCCTCATAAAAGATAAGACATGACACAGTCTTCTATAAAAGTATTAAAAGAGTTTGCTCACATTCTGTTCACAATCGGATCCCAGAAGGCAAACTTAGCTTAGAAAAGTAACATACACTTGAAAACTATTCCATAAGAAGACAGTCCCTTTGTCCTCTCTTGGCTGGAGGCCAAGAGGGCATCTTTGGCTAAGCAGATGTTGCTTCTTCGATGCATGTGGTGAAAGAGAGAGAGAGATGGCTGCCCTGCCCTGTGCTTTTGTCGTTACCTGCACAGGTGAGGCCACACCCACCTTTAGTCACATGTAGAGGAAGTTTGTCCCAGCCCAGAAGGAAACAGGAAGTTTACCTGCTGGCTGGACAAACATTCCTCCCCATGTGTAAACATGTGCACTCTAGGAATGTTGTACTTGACTGCTCTTGTGCTTCACATCCCACAAGAGCATGTGGTGGGCCGGACTATATTTTGAAAAAATATAGTAGCCTCACACCCCAGAATTTTCTTCATCAATGCCAACTCACCCATAGAGGCAGAATAGGAAGCCAGCCCTCCAGGACTTGCTCCTCTGCTGTAAACATAGTTGAAGTTCAGCTGCAGCTAGTAAGACCAAGCACTGGGCGCCTCTCACAGAATCAAAGGCTAAAATTGGGTCGAGTGCTTCTCTCCAGAATTTCTTTCCAGGATTATGGCTTCACATGCAGTGAGGAAAAGCAGCACATATTTGGATGTTTGGATTCCTGACGATCGAGGAGCATGGGTACCCCCAACAAAAAAAAAATTAATTTGGAAAACATTTGGACTTTATGATCTGTATTGATATATTTTGGACTAATTGGTATGATATGTTTAATCTGGCAAATGGAAACTTAATAAAATTATTGGGGGAAAAGAAAAAGAGTGTGCTGCTCCACAAACCTTAAAAAGCACCCTCTCCAATGGCATGGCACTTGGATGACCCTGTGGTTCTACCCCTGGGGCTGAGGGTGATGAAAAAATTCCTGAGACAGCTAAAGTGCTGGTGGTGAAAAACCCACTTCAAATGAGACCAAACACGGGTTAAAGCTCAACGTCGAGCCTACCAAGTGGCCATAGCGACGGTGAGGAGGACCATTGTAGCTGGATCTGTTGGTGAAAACAGTACCAGGAGACTCTTTCAGGTGGTTCATAGTCTAACAGAAGACACCTTTGCCATCAGGGTCTGATACAGAGTCCAAGATCTCCTGCAATGACTCCTGTCATGAGTTTTTTTGCAGATAAAAAGAGGTGGACTCCACCAAGGTAGGAGGGTGCCAGAGCTCTGCCTAGTCAGAGACATAGTATGGCTTGCCAGTTCCCACGTGGAGGAGGGGGTAGGAGGGAGGGAAACAGGCGGAGTATGCATGCGCATTCGACTGCCTAATGGCATCCACATCACCCAGGGGATCACAGCCACAGAGATAAGAAAAGAAGAGCCACCCCATTGTCTGGAGAGGTCACTTACCTGATCGCATGGACAAGCCGTTGTCATCGGACCCCAGCGATGGAAGCGTGCAGCTGTATTGAGGCAGCACCAGGTGCTGAAATTGTGCACCTCTAAAAATTTTGTGCCTGGGGGCAACTGCCCCTGTGCCCCCACAGCCCACTACGCCACTGGGTCTAGTCAAGTAAAGTGAAGTTGATCCTCCACTGTGGGTTACTTTTGTTCAAAGCAAGATTCCTCTGGAGGGAGAGGATGTTGCAAAGTAAGTCAGAGGCAAAGCAGCCCAAAGCCAGGTTCTGTGTTTGCACACATGATTTGCAGTGAGCCAAGGGCTGAATTGCTGCTGTTGTTTCATAGCCCAGAACAGCAGGTGTAGGCGAAAGGTCTAAAGTTAGACAACCAGGTCTTGGTCAAGGCATCCGCTGACCAGCAAGCCATAGAGAAGAGGAACGTCAGCATTTCAACTCTGAGCCAAAAGTTTGGCTTTTGCTATTTCTGGACACCCTTGGTCATGAGCCAAGTGTGATTCTCAAACTGTGAATGCTGACTTTGCCAAATCCATACAGGCCCTTTTCATCTCTCATGCTCAGGAAGTCGCAGCCACAGCTCAGGAGAGGATTTTTCATTTGCTCCTTTTCCATGGGGTGGGGAAAACTCAACACTTTTAATCTTGTCTTATTTTTATGCAAATTGGGTGGTCCAAAACAAGGAGAGTTATATCTGCACCCTCTCTTTAGCACAGATGGCCTGCAGGAGAATTTCCTGTCCTTAAAAGTAAAACTGCACTTTTTTGGCAGTGCAACTGCAGGGAAGGCCTTGTCTGTCACGTTTGCAGTTGAAGGCAGAGCTTGGGGGGGGGGGCAGGAATGTTCAGCAGAGGGCAACCAAAATTATCAAGGGGCTGGAGCAACTCCCAGATGAGAAGCTAAAACATTTGGAGCTTTCTAGTTTAGGGGGGAAATGAGTAAGGGAGGACACGGTCAGGGGTACACGCATAGTGTAGAGAAAGTGGAATGCTCACAAGGCTGAGGGACTAGGCAAGACCAAGGCTATTTCAAAACCAGTTTTTAGGTGCATGTAGCTTTGTGTCCTATAGCTTTTAGCCCAATATTGATTGATGGGGAATGTGTGGGAATGTTCTGGGGTGCAGGAGAGGATATTTTGTGAAATTATATCCTAATCCAACTTGTGCTAACAAGTTCCCAAAATATCAGCAGAGTTTATGACATTTCCCCTTTTAAGTTCGCAACGCTAACCTCTGCACAGGTTCGCTAGAACCTCTATAATAATTACTCTGGTAATTTCCCCCTTTTGTTCCCTCTTAAAATACAAGACACAACACAGTCTTTATAAAAGTATAAAAGAGTTTACTCACGTTCTGTCCACAATAGGATCCCAGAAGGCAGACAGGCTTAAAAAGGTTACATACATTTAGAATCTATCTTATAGGAAGATAGTCCTTTCCTCCTCTCTTGGCTGAGAGCCAAGAGGGCATCCTGCTTCTTCGAAAGATGAAGATGAGAGAGGCAAGAGGCAAGAGATGGCTGCCTGCCCTGTGCTTTTATCATTTACCTGCACAGGTGAGGCCACACCCACCTCTGGTCACATACGGAGGAAGTCCGTCCCAGGAAGTTTACCTGCTTGCTGGACAGACATCCCTCCCCATGTTCTAACATGTACACTCTAGGAATGTTGTCATTGACTGCTCCTGTGTTTTACATCCCACAGAATGGAGGCTTATTTTGGGATGGTTTGTGGTGCACAGCCCTGTCTTGTCTTCTCCTCTTGTGTGTTTGTGTGTTTTTCCAAGGGCTTTTTGCTTGTTCACCGGGATCCTTCAGAAGGAAGAGACAAAAGAGGAGTAGTGACATTTTCCTGCAGGTACCATCTTATCGGGGGTCCCTTCTCTGCTATCTTTTCAATGCCTACTTCCTCTTCCTCTTTCAAGAGGCCTTCTAAGGAGAGATTTTTCTTAGTCTGCTTCTGTGTAGGAACTGTTTTTGGATGTTTTGGTTGTTTAACTGTTGTCTGTTTGCTGCCCTGGACTCCTTTGGGAGGAAGGGTGGGATATAAGGATGCCGAGTAGTGCCTCCTGCCCATAAGTGAAGGTTTTGTGGAGGCGCCATAGCCTCAGTGTGTCAGCACCTGCATTGCATGCAGAAGGTCCCAGGTGCAGTCCCTAGCACCTGCAGTTAGAAGCTTAATGTAGGTAGGAGCCTCTCTCTGCCCAAGACCTTGGAGAGCTTCTGCCACTCAGGATGGAAGTGGGCAATACTGGGCTAAATGGATCAATCAGGTTTAGGATCAGGGACTTCCTTCTCTTAAATGAGCTACCTTCCCAGGTGGATGAGCCCCACTGCTCGTCACTTCCCTCTACAGCACGGGCAGAAACCACCTTCTTGACTGTTGGACCCCTTAGTGGTCTCATCTGCTCAATTGGCCGGAGCCTGGCTGTCAGGGCTGATTCAGCTGCAGTTCAGCATCAAAACTCAGAGATGAGCAGTAAGGTGGACTCTTTCTTCAGAGAGACAAAATCCGACAGAGAAACTCCACAGGCAGGACTAGCCCCAGTTGCCAGAACGGAGGATCTTAGCCTCCTCCTAAGGCAGGGCTATCAGACATCAACAGCTTCTGGGTCTTCCTTTAAGATGCTCAACAATTTGGGGGTCTTCCTAAAAATAGCTCCACAGCTTTCGGGGTGTCTTGGTTTCTACTTTTAGAAATATGGCAACCCTATCCTAAGGCTCCTCCCCAGTCGGCTGACTTCCCAACAGTCGTGGAGGGGCTCTCTGTGCCTTTTGTTCTGCTCCATGTAATGCCTCCCTTGTTCCTGGGGACAGAGGAGGAGGGGAGAAGGGAACAGTGGACATGGCAGGTGCCTGGGGATCTGTTGTAGCCTCAGCCGCCACCACCTCCTCCTCCTCCTCAGCTGCCTCAGTCTCCCTTAAACCTGTTGCTTGTTTAGCCTCCAAGCCATCTGCTCCCCCTTCTTCTTCTTCTTCTTCTGACCTGTCTCCTGCATCCCACCAGCAGTCTCCTGGCTTGGGGCCTTCCCACTTTGATGCTTCCCTGGGGGGTTCCCTGGCTGTAGCCTCCTGCCATTCCTCCTCCTCTAGCCAGTACCCGACCCTAGCTTTGCATGCAGGGGAAGCCCCTAACTCACTGAGGGTTTGAGACCCATCAACTCCCCTCACCTTGTTAGCCCGCCAGTTGAAGCCATTCCTGGGGTGTGGCTGCTGCTTCAGGCTGACAGTTTCTAAGAGCCGCAGGTGAGAGCTGTAGTGACCAAAGGTGGACAAACTACCCCAGAAGGAGCACAATGTGCCCCCCACCAGAGGTACTACCCCTCCCCTCGCACCCTTGAGTCATGAAGGACAGAGAGTGGAGAGTTGAATGTGTGTAGAAACCAGCCTCCCTTAGGAAAACAAAGTTTACATTCATCACTCCACCCACTTTCACCTGTGGCCCCTCCCACCACAGGCACACGGCCCCTGGAAGGCTTCCCAGAGGAGAATATGGCCCTTAAGACTGAAAAAGAGCCCCCAACTCCAAACTAGTGACGAACTGCCATTGATGGCTCCAGCTGGATGTTGAAATCTCCCTCTAAGCTCCTTCTCAGATCCATGTTCCCTTTCTCCTTCTCAGATCCATGTTCCCGGTTCAATCTGTTGTATCTCCAGCTAGAATGTCCTCTGTCTGAAACCCTGGAGAGTTTTTGCTATCCATTGTGGACAAGACTGAGCTAGATAGAGCCATAGTGGGACTCAGTATAAGGCAGCCTCCTATTGTCCCAGCAACAAGCCTTTGCCATGCACAGAGGACTCCTTAAAGACATGAAATAAATAAAGCTGCCCTGGAAAGGGATGCTGAAAATTAGAAAGCCCTGGGACAACAAAACACAGTGCCTTTAAAGCACGGACCTGGGCCTAGGAAGCATGGGGCACCAGGTACCTGTGGCTGAGCCTTGAGAGACTGCTGTCCAAGGTGCTGAAGTGATTGAATACAAAGATGCAGCTGTTAGAATGTCAAGGGGCATGATGGTGCTTTGAATGCATAAAGCAGATGCGGCCTAACTTGCACAGTTGCAGAATGAAATGAATTGAGCTGTAGAAGCAGGACTACATGGGATGTAGAACGCTATACAGGAAATGGCTGGGGGTGGCCCACTGGGAGAGGCACATGATGCAAAAAGCGGCAGTTCCAACCCATTCATGGGAAAGAGAGCTCTGAAATCCTGGAGAGCAGCTGCTGGCTGTGGCAGACCATACAGAACTAGATGGCCCAGTGGTCTCACTGGGGTTTCAAGCCAGAACACAGCTTCAGCGCCCCCAGGACAAACCAATTTTTAATTCCCCAAACTCTTACTAATCAGAGTTTCCTTTTTAAAGCGACAGTAGTTCAAAGCATTGACTAGGGGCTTTTCAATGTTCAAAGGCACTTTGGATGCCTTGACTTGCAATCCTTACAACAACCCTGCAGAGCAGTTCAGTGTTATCTCGAGTTGCAGAATAGCGAGGCGCGATGCCGAGGCGGACGCAGGGTGGCCCACCTAAGGAGTTCATGGTAGGGGGACCGAATGAGGCCAAACTCCGTCTTTTGCTCTTATTGCAGCTGTGTCTTGGCTCTGTGCTCGCAAGTGTTCTAGTGACTTTCAGGTAACTTGGAAAGCATGGTAATGATGTCTTGGTTCTGAAGAATGATATTTCCCCCAGTCTGACTTAGTTATCCTGGTGATGATTCAGCTAGATGTTCTACACGCTGACCATATTCCAGAAGGGGTTGGTTGTCTTGGCCTTGCTTTGGCTTACTGAGATCTGTCTTCTCCCTATAGGTGCTCATTCTAAAATGGATAATTGTAACATTTGACTTCATTGATCAGAAGGAATATATGAATGTTCTCTATGGTTTCTTCTTCCGCTTCTTACAATACGAGAAATTGGTAAGATAAAAAGGAATGTTGAAGGAACTCGCTTTTATTCTGACATTGACCCAAATCAAACAATAAAGAGTACTTTCCGAACACACAACAGGACACCAGGTGAAAAGTGGGGCCTTAAAAATACCTCTCCCATTTCCTTCCTTTTCCTGTCTTGTTCCTTCCCAATGGGTGCCGGTCGCAGCGCCCCCCGGGTGCACAGCATGTTCAGGCAGGCAGGCAGGCAGGCAGGCAGCTATCCGATGTCGATCCCGCCCGTTCCTCCCTCCACCCCCCTATCCGATGGAGGGAGGGGGGGGGATCCTGTTCTGCATAGCTATCAATTCGGGTGTGATAGTCTTATGTTTGCATACTTATGGGAAAATAAAACTAATTTATTTTAGAGCTTGTATTTGTGTGTATTCATGGTATTATTTGTAGACCCAGTAGATGGCAGTGTGGTGTGGAGAGTGTTTTTGGCAGCTCCTGAAAGGATAGAGGGTGGAACATTGATGGCAGTGTGGTGTGGAGAGTGTTTTTGGCAGCTCCTGAAAGGATAGAGGGTGGAACATTGACCGTTCAAAGGCACCATAAGCAATATATATATATATCTCCACATTTTCCTAGCTACGTTTCCCCATAAAAGTATACACTCGAATACATTTGAATCAAATACATTTGGAACAAGTGATTGTTACATTTAAGGAACATTCTCTAGGCGATGAGATTGGGGGGAAATACAAAAACCCATTCGGATACATTTGGATACATTTAGAAAAGTACAGCATTTTGAGGGAAAATACATTTGAGTCGAAAACTACATTCAGATCCATTCTTAAAGTCAATGAGAAAGATACAGCAAAAAGGATACAATTCGATACAGCGAAAAAGGATCCATTCCCCAAGGCATCGTTGACCTTCTTGTAGGGTGTGAAGGCAGAATATGATCTATTTGATATTGGTAGGGTCCTTCTCCTTCATTCCCCTCTCTGACCCTGACTCTCTTACAACACAGGGACCATTCCAGAGTGTGGGCACAACTTCGGTCGGTCCGGCCTGATCCAGTGGAGCAGGGCAAAAAGGAGGCTGGCTTCCTGTCCTCAAGGCCGAGTTGGAGTCCAGAGAAGGAGCCTCGTCCGCAATCGGCAATTGGCTACCTTTGTCGAAGTAGCCAAGACTCTCAGTCTTCCAGAGGGAAAGGAGGAGTCTGTGAGAAGCACCAGGAGCCCCTGAAACTCTTTTGCAAGGAGGATGAAGCCCCCATCTGTGTGGTTTGGGGCAGATCCAAGAAGCACCAACACCACAAGGTGATTCCTCTGGAAGAGGCTGTCGAGGAATACAAGGTACCTTGAGGGGGAGAAATAGCTGTGTATTCTTCTTGGCAGGTGATCTTCTTAATTCTCAGATCCAAAGTAGGCATGGTATTCATTGGTGGTTGTTTATTACCTTAGAAGCAGCCAAGGGGAAGCCTGAGGGCTGCTGGGATGGCTGGGAGGAGGGAGTCAAAGTCTTTCTCTCTGCCAGGGGGGCCAAGGGATCTTCCCTGGAAATACAGCAGCTTCATGGGACCATGGCAGGGAGAGAAAGGGTTAACCTCATCCACATCCCCCAGCAAGGTTGCTTTGTACATATTTAGAGCACTACAAATGTGAATTGCACATGTCTCCTTTGGACGCGGGTGGCGCTGTGGGTTAAACCACAGAGGCTAGGACTTGCCGATCAGAAGGTCGGTGGTTCGAATCCCCACAACGGGGTGAGCTCCCGTTGCTCAGTCCCAGCTCCTGCCAACCTAGCAGTTCGAAAGCACGTCAAAGTGCAAGTAGATAAATAGGTACCGCTCCGGCGGGAAGGTAAACGGCGTTTCCGTGTGCTGCTCTGGTTTCACCAGAAGCGGCTTAGTCATGCTGGCCACATGACCCGGAAGCTGTACGCCGGCTCCCTCGGCCAATAAAGCGAGATGAGCGCTGCAACCCCAGAGTCGGCCACGACTGGACCTAATGGTCAGGGGTCCCTTTACCTTTACCTTTGGCTAGCAGGATGCTTCCTCAATACCCTGCCAAGCAGAGAGCAGCAAGGGGTCAGCTGCAAGGGGGTGGGGACTGGGGGCCAGTGTTATAAGGAAAAAACGGCTCCTTTTCCCTTCTGGGGTACCTCAGAGCCCATATAGAGTCCTTTGGTAGCTTCTCTATCGGTAGGAGAAAATAACAGAGGCCAACCAGAGAATATTGAGAAGCAAAGTAGCTAGTAAGCCAGATCTTTATTACCTGTTGCAACAGGGTGCTCACCCCCCCCCCCCCACGCAGGAGGGAGGAGGAGACCCCGAACCAAGTCCTTATATAGACATTTGAAATTGCCCACCCTGGAGCCCAAGACCACCCCTCCATACATCATACATGCATCACAGAAGGGGCGGCCTACAACAGACTCCTGTCTGGCAGGAAACCTGTTGATGGGTTTACCTGGCTGTTCATGGGTTTACCTGCATATTCTTTTGTGATGAGAACTACTTACAGTATTTATGTATGTGTTTATATCTTAGACCTTCTAATTCTCCTAACACCAGGAATTGACCAGATGGTGCAGGATGCCCCCCCCCCCCCAAGTATCTGTTGGAAGCAGATTTAGGAGTGGGGGGTGGAAGCACCTGCTGGTGGGGAGCACACTTCTTCTGGGGATGCTTCCTCCTCCTCCTCCTCCTCCTCCTCTTCCCACTTCTCCCTGGGGCCTCAAGATGAGAAGTCAGGCTGGAAGTCTCCTCGGAGAAGACAAAGGAGCAAGCATGGCTGCCTTTCCTCTTCTCCAGACCAGTTAGTTGGACTAGAAACCTTTCCCTTCCCAGTTCTGCAGTGGTTTTCAAGCAGTGTGCTGTGGCAGCTGGGGTGCCTTGAATGATGGTCAGGGGTGCCGTGGGAGAGACTGGCCTCTGTCCCTCTTTCCTTCCCTCCCTCCTCGGATGCCATCTCTGCCTTCCCAAGGCTTGCCCAGCTGTCCTAAGGAGAGGGGAGAGGAGAGGAGGCTGAGAGAGCACTCCAGAAGGGAGGCTGTTGGAGAAAGGTGGAGGGGAGGTAAGCAAGGGGGTACCTAACTGGTCTCCTGAGCCCCACAGGGGTGTTGCAGAAAGAAGGGAGTTGGTCCAGGGAGCCGTGGACCCCAAAAGGTTGAAAACCTCTGTACTTTTCTTTCCTCCAGTCAATTACTTTCCTATTATAGCAAGGCCACTGGACCCAAGAAGCCAGTAGAATATTCATCTCCTCTCTTTCTGGCCTATCAAGCAGACCTGGATAAGGAAAGCAAAGACCTCCTTGGAAGTGTCACTCTTGTTACTAGTGAGGGAACAAGCACTTCAAGAAGCAAGTTCGGACTGAGGAGGGATGGGGAAATCTGCCCATTTCAACTTCTCCCCATTTCTCCTTTTTCCATATCGGTTTGTTATTTATTTATTATTCTGAAAATGAATCAAATGCTAGGGTGGCTACCTTCTCGTATAAATATGTTGATACGTGCTTTACCCTCATAAATACATTTTTTGTGAACATTACCTGGCTGGGTCAACCTTGAGAAATTCAGAGGTGTGAATTTCAAAAGACTGCTGTTTTGGTCTCCATATTTTTCCAAGAATTGCGAATTAGGTAAGTTCGCCTTTGAATGCAGCTAAATGGAGTTTATTTCCCATTGTTGTTTATCATGTGAAAAGCAGTCAAGGAGAAGCCTGAGGACTTGTGAGCTGAGAGGGTGGAAGCAGTTCAATTCAAATCCTAATTCTCTTGTTGATATTTTGAAGGCTGACCCTCTTCCTCACTCAGACGTCCTCAGAACCGGAGAGGCTGAAGACTGTGGAGAAGTTGAGACAACTGTGCCAGTTCCTGGAAGAAGAAGAAGAAAAGCATCTGCTGAATCATGTGGAAGAGGTGGAGAAGGAGATTGCAGGGAGAAGGGATGAGCAGCTGGCCAGACTCTGCAGGAAACTCTCCTCTCTTGAGAGGATCATCCAGGTGATGGAGGAAAAGGGTCAGCAGCCAGCGAGTGAACTGCTGCAGGTAAGACGGCTCCAGGAAAAGGCTGCCTCCCATCCTTTCTGTGCCCCTTTCATGTACGCAAGGAGTGTAGGGGCTCAGTTGACGGAGCCTCGAGTCAGCTTGGTAATGGACAGGAACACCCCAGAGACCTGGGATGCTGAACTCACCTGAAGGCCGACTAGAGATTCTTCAGTCTTCTTGAGGGAAGGGGAGGGGATTTTCTGCTCCTTGCTGATGATTTGCCTCCGAATGCCTTCCCGCTGGGCAATGCTGCCTTCCTGCCCTGCCCTGGGCTTCGCCAAGGATGCAGTCAGGCCTCCTTCTGACATGAGCCAGTCTCTTGACCAAGCTTCGCTTCCCGTTCCCTCCACAACTTCTGGGTGGATCCCCTTCCCCATAGATCCTGATCGGCCCAAAATGGTGTTCGGTCACAGTGACCAAAGAGCAAGACAGAGGGACTCATCCAGACTGCGCCACCTTCTCCACTCACAATCCCATATGGCCAGACGTACAAGTGCTTCTGAAGGCTGAGAAGGCTGACATACTGGACTTCCGGTCGGCACCAGCGTTTAATGGCGGTCCTCTCTTCGAGCTCCGGAGGAGGACTGCTCCGCGAGTTCGGGTCTGACCCGCTACGGCGAGCGGGGGACCCCTAAAATCACAGGCGCTGAAGCCTGTGAGCAAGGAGACTCGGTGGGCACCTTTTGCGCCCCCCCCCGGTACTGTGAAAGAGCCTTTTTAAAGGCTCCGGAGCGAGCGGCACCGGGAGTGAGCGCGGTGCTGAGAGTCGCTACCCAGCCCGTGGAGTGAAGCCGCGTCGCCATGAACGGAGAGCGCCGATTCCTTCCTGAAACTGAAATTCGACTGTAATACCCGTGAGTAGGATTGAAAGATTGAACGGGACTCTTAAATTTAAATCTTGAAATTTGGCCGAAAACGGGAAAGGCATAAATCAAGGAAGTCTGCCTCCCCGGACTGCATGACAATTAAAGCAACGAAAGCGCAAAGCTGTACTTGAAAGAAAAATAAGTTTAAAACTGTCAAAGCCTGACATCTGATCTGAATTTCCCCAAAGTAGGCAGGAGAAGGGGGGAAGAAAAGCGGACACTGTTAATCTGCCTGAAATTAATTAGGAAAAAAAGTTTTTCTGCTGTCTCAATCTCCTGGGACGGACTGCCTGAACAAGGCACCGGGAAAGTGAACTGTCAGTTGAAATTGGATACAAAGTTGGAGTTTTATCTGAGACAAAGTTTCGGGACTTTATTGAAACTATCTTGCTGAATTTTTGATTATATTGAAAAAGTGCTATAGTAACTTTTACTGTGGACTTTTGGATTCTTTGTTTATTGCTCTATGCTTCTTTGTTTTCTTCACTTGGCTACTATTGATTGCTCCCTCTAGAGGGTTCAGAGGGAAACAGTTGCAGACTGAGAAAGGAAAACAGTGGGATTTTCCATTTGCAAGCCTTTCCTGTGAGAACGTCCTTGGGGATATGAGTGGTTCAGCAGAAGAGATAACAACCAGATCTAAAGCAAAACTAACACAAAAGAAAAGGGGCTCAATATCAGGTTCAACACCAGCTGCACAGGAAAAGGTGGCAACAGCATCTATGGAATCAATGACACAGGCACTGCTTAAAATAAACCAATCCTTAGAAGCTTTGACAAAGCAGTCTACAGAAAATTCCAAAAAATTGACAGAACTGACAACAAGATTGGACTTGAACACTGCAAGTGTAGCATCTAACACAGAATCTATTAACAAATTAATTCAAGAAAGTTCTGAAATGCGAAAGATTGCTGAAAGTGCGAAAAGCACTGCGGAGGAGACACAGGAGAAGCTTGTGCCAATCTCAAAAAAAGTGAATGAACATGATGCAGCCTTATCTTTGTTGGATCTACAGAGAAAGGAGAAAAATCTGAAACTGAGATTGGTCCCTGAGAGTGAAGGGGACAACCTTGTGGACTTCCTTACGCAGGAGTTTTCGGAATTTTGGCAAGAAGTCCTACAGGAAGAAGAATTTAAGATAACAACAGCTTTTCGATTGGGCAGGAGGCAAAGCAAAAAGCCAAGGGATTGCCTGATTACCCTAAGATCCAAAGAGGAAAGAGATAAAATATTGAACCTACATTATCAAAAGGCTTTGGAAATTGAAAATAATCAAGTACAAATCTTCAAGGACATCCCTAAATACATCCTGGAGGTGAGAGCCTTCTACAAAGATTTGGTCTACCTGCTGAAGAAGAATTTTATACCCTTTAGGTGGGAGTTTCCACAAGGATTATCCTTTAACTACAAAGGAAAGAAGGTTAAAATAAGAACAGTTCAAGACAAAGAACAGTTTCTGGAGAGAAACCAGGAGGACTTGCAGAAAGGAACGGTAGAACCAACATTTGAAGAAAAAGGATCGACAGATATCTCAAACTTATCATTCGGACTTAAATTACCGACTGAAGAGGAACAACAGCTTGGAGCAGCTGGAGGAATAGACACTCAATAATAAAATGTCTCTTAGTTGGAACTGCAATTGTTTGAACCTTCCCAGAAAAAGACGCCAAGTTTTTCATATTTTGAAAAGAGAACAACTGGACTTGATATGTCTACAAGAAACCCATGTGACCAGGATGTTGGGATATTTCCGTTCCACCTTAAAAGGGAGCAGGCTTTGAGAGTCACAGAGTCTGCGCATGTCCTAGTCACAGGATGTTTATGTTTGCTGTTTCCTTTCGATTTCAGTCGGTCAGAGGCACTGACACAGAACGGTCATGTTTTTCCTTTGTTCTGTTCAACGCTAAATAAAGTCTGTAAATTATGCTCTTCTGCGGTGCAAGCTTTCTGGCTGTGTTTTCTGCTGATAAAGAACAGTGTGCACAAGCCTAGAATGTGGCAATCCATTTCTAAGGCTTCGTGTCGCTAACTGCTGGATCTGCCTGGCTACGGGAGATCGATGGACGTCCGGCAGCCGGCTTGGGGCCATGATGGACAATATCTCCCTGGCAGTTTCCCAACAACAAGGTTTCGGGCCCAGATTCACAGCACCTACAGGAGAGTAAAGCTGCAACAGACTGCGTTTGAGAGGTACGTGGGAAAAGCGAAAGAAAGGGAGGCTTTTCTGTTTTACCTCGGACGGAGCCTTTGAACTCCGGAAGGCTTAGTTGGCCTGGGAGCCGAGCCAAAAGGCATCGTGATTAATGAGCTGCCACGATAAGGAGTCTTTGAAGGCATAAAGGCTCACGGCTCAAGTAAAAAGCTGGAATGGAGTTTTTCCACGCTTTTGAAGCTTCAGAGGCCAATGAGTGCCCAAAGTTAAATCGGCACAATTATCAGACCTGGGCAAAATGGTGTGAGAGTTTGCTGCGTCAGTATGGAGTCTGGCATACTGTGTCTCAAGCCCCCCCAGATCCTCTGACAGAGAAATGGGAGGCCCAGAATTCGAGGGCCATAGACATAATAGTCTTATCCGTCTCTCTGGAGGAAATTGCTACGCTTGCTGGCAACGTGACGGCACGTAAGATGTGGAATGCTTTGAAGATAGCCCACATGCCAGTCATCCCAGCTCAGAGTTTGAATGCCCAGAGTTTGACTGCATCGGAGGTCCTGGCTGTTTCCCAGACTGCGAGTGAATGCAGGGATGCTGAGGGCACCGGTTGCAAGCTGCAGGGGGAGCAGACTGTGATGTCATCCCAGGCAGCATTCCAGCCTCCAGGGGGAGCCAAGGAGACGGCAGCTGAGAGCTCTGTTTCTCATGGGAACCAAGGTCATCGTCTTTGCAGAGGCCGGAAGGCCAGAGGTAAACAAAGACAGATGCCTGCAGATGGCCCGAAGCAGAAGGGGGGTGAAGAGCCCACGCCAGTGGAAAACAAGGCTTTGTTAGCTGGCACTGCTTCACCAAAGGCTAAAGGCAAGTCTGCTGGCCAGGAGCAGGGGGGCAAGCTGCAAAAGCCCACGCCAGTGGAAAACAAGGTTTTGCTTGCTGCAAAGACTGCTCCAAAGGCTAAGGCCAGATTTATTGTGGACTCTGGTGCGAGCCGCCATCTTTCAAAGGATAAGCACCTGTTTATCTCCTTCTCGCCTCAAGAAGGAGAGATCCACCTGGCTGATGGAAGGACGTTGCAAATTGCAGGAGAAGGGACTGTGAAACTTGCAAGTTTGCATACAACCATCAGTAATGTACTGTATGTTCCTGGAGCTGCGGACAATTTGCTTAGCGTCCCACAGCTGACTGGGCGTGGCTTTGAGATATCCTTCAAGAGGAGCGTCTGTGTCATCAGAAAAGGCAAAGAGGACATTTTGCATGCAAAGTTTATAGATGGTTTATTCTGTATAACTTATGATGACAATGCTGTTGTGTCTAATGCTGATTCTTGTTGTGTTGCACAAACTAACAAGGTTCTTCATGCAGGATGCATTCATGATGCACATCGAAGATTTTGTCACATGTCTTGGCAGGCGCTGGCCAAGATGCCTGGATTGGTTGAAGGTTTGAACATCAAACCTTGTAAGTATCACGTGAAATGTGTATCTTGTGCAGAGAACAAGGTGAAGGTTGCTCCAAAAGGCAAAGAGTCTAGCAGGCAGGCTTCCAAACCCTACCAGCTAGTTCACGCAGACCTGGTTGGTCCTCTTGCGCCCTCTTTAGGAGGAGCAAGGTTCTTCATGGTTCTAATTGATTCTTTTTCTAGGTACATTCATGTGTTTATGCTCGAGCAGAAATCGCAAGCGTTTCCTAGGTTCAAAGCATTCTGTGCTTGGCTGGAGAATGCTCACGGTAAACGTATCGGCTGTCTGTTTACCGATCGCGGCGGGGAGTTCACTTCTCAGCAGTTTGAAGCTTTCCTGACTGAGAAGGGAATCCAGCATGACATGTCAACGCCTAGATCGCCATGGATGAATGGGCTTGCGGAGCGAGCAAATCAAACATTGCTGCAAGGAATGAAAACCTTGTTGCATGATGCCAATCTCCCTGAGAAATTTTGGGGGGAAGCTCTGTCAACGGTAGCTTATACCGTTAATCGCAGATTGTCATCACCCATTGGTTGTACCCCCTATGAGAAGATGTTTGGCAAGAAACCCAACACCAAACACATGAGAATTTTTGGTTCTGACATGTGGGTACGCACCCCACAAACCAACAAGCTTGGGAAGCGTGGGGCACATGGTTTGTTCATGGGGTACGAAAAAGGTGCATACAGGGTATGGATGACTGACTCTAAATCCATAAAGTTCACAAGGAGTGTTGAGTACAATCCTAAGTGGGGGGAAAATGTGGGAATTTTCCAGAGTTACCCAGAGGAGGATGAAGGTGATGTGAAGAAAGCAGATCATGCTGAGAAAGCTGAGGAAACTGAGGATGAGGATGATGATGATGATGATGATGATGATGATGATGATCAGAGTTCGGATTCCAGTTCAGTGGGCGGCGCTGCTGCTGGTGTCAGTGACAGTGATGACACAGCAGACTACAAGAGCGCAAAGGCCTCAGTCAGACCATCTGATGCGTCTGACAATGAACTGGAAGAACCACTGTTCACCATTGGTCACTTTTCTCCTAAGAAAGAGGAGATGAGTCCAGAAGACTTGCGTCTAGTACGTAGGTCTGAAAGGGCGACCAAAGGCAGACCTCCAAAGAGATTTGCTGATGAGTTTGCTAAGACGGCAACTGCTGTTCTTAGTAGCTCAGAGAAGGTGTGGGAACCTTCAAGCTTCAAAGAGGTTCAGGAGTTAACCTCTAAAGATGCTGAGCCTTGGCTTAATGCCATGAAGGCTGAAGTTGATTCCTTGAACAGGAACCAAACTTGGGAGCTGGTACCGGTAGTCCCAGGTATGAGACTGGTTGGCAGCAAATGGGTCTTCAAGGCCAAGACAGACCAGAATGGCAAGGTTGTCAGACACAAAGCCAGATTGGTTGCCAGAGGTTTTTCACAGGTACCAGGACAGGATTACCACGAGACCTACTCACCCACAGTCAAATATGAGAGCATTCGGCTGATGCTCAAGATCGCTGCGGAGGAGAAACTGCATGTTTCCCATCATGACATTAATACAGCTTTTTTGTACGGAATTTTGAACGAGGAGCTGTTTATGCTTCCACCTGATGGAATGCAGATACAGAAGGGAATGGTCTGTAAACTGCGGAAATCCTTATATGGTCTCAAGCAGAGTGCCAGGTGTTGGAACACAAAACTCACTGAGACGTTGCTTTCTCTAGGTTTTCACCAGGGCAAAGCTGATCCATGTGTGTTTGTTAAAGAGGAGGGTCAAAACAAACTGTATTGTTTATGTTTTGTTGATGATCTTCTGATGTTTTGGAAGAATCAGGCTTTTTACCAAAGCACCCTAGCTCAACTGAAGGAGCACTTTGACATGAAGGATCTTGGTGAGGTATCCAACTATCTTTCTCTGCAGGTGGAGAAGGACCAAGCAGGTAATTTTCTGGTACACCAAACACAGAAAATTGCTGATGTATTAACCAGGTTGAATTTGGTTGATGCAAACCCAGCAGACACACCGATGGTGACAGGTTACCAGGTAGATAGTAATGCTGAAGCGTTTTCTGACACAACGCTGTACAGATGCGTTCTAGGCAAGCTGAATTTCATTGCCAGATGTTCAAGACCTGACATAGCTGTAAGCTGTAATCTGCTTAGCAGACATGCCAACAATCCTACGGTTCAGGATTGGAAAGCTCTGAAGCGCATAGCCCGCTATTTGAAAGGGACTATGCACTACAGGCTGAGGTTCACCAGTCAGAAGACTGGAGGTCTTGAAATCTTTGCAGGTGCAAGTTTTGGAAGTGACACCACAGATGGTACAAGCACTTCTGGAGTATGCTACATGTACAACCACTGCCTGTTTGACTGGTTGTGCAAGAAGCAGACGACAGTGAGCCTAAGTTCCTGTGAAGCAGAACTCAATGCTCTGTCATTTTCACTCATGGATTGTGAATGGTTGATGCAACTGTTTAAGGACATCGGGGTTTCTGTGAAATGTCCTATACAAGTGTACCAAGACAATAGATCATGTTTGGCTTTGCTGAACTCAGAGAGTTGCAAGCAGAGAACCAAATACTTGCAGATTAAGCTACATCGTGCAAGAGAGTGTATTCAGAAAGGACTGATTCGGGTGTCCTACATGGCAGGAAATGAAATTCCTGCTGATCTGTTGTCTAAGGTTGTTAACAGAGAACAACTTAAGGTTTACGTACAGAGGTTGCAATTGGGTTGAACCACAGGTACTACAGGTTACACGGAAAGGGGGAGGATGTTGGGATATTTCCGTTCCACCTTAAAAGGGAGCTGGCTTTGAGAGTCACAGAGTCTGCGCATGTCCTAGTCACAGGATGTTTATGTTTGCTGTTTCCTTTCGATTTCAGTCGGTCAGAGGCACTGACACAGAACGGTCATGTTTTTCCTTTGTTCTGTTCAACGCTAAATAAAGTCTGTAAATTATGCTCTTCTGCGGTGCAAGCTTTCTGGCTGTGTTTTCTGCTGATAAAGAACAGTGTGCACAAGCCTAGAATGTGGCAATCCATTTCTAAGGCTTCGTGTCGCTAACTGCTGGATCTGCCTGGCTACGGGAGATCGATGGACGTCCGGCAGCCGGCTTGGGGCCATGATGGACAATATCTCCCTGGCAGTTTCCCAACACAGGATACATAGAAAATTACTTGTAAATAAAAGATTAGGACAGGAATTCATTTCATCAGATAAAGTCAAGAAAAGAGGTGTGGTGATTTATGCAAAAGAAAAACTGGCCCCAAAGATGATATTCAAAGATGAACAAGGAAGATATTTGGGAATTGAAATACAAGTTCAAGGAGAAAAAATTTTGATAGTTGGAATTTATGCACCAAATGAAGGGAAGGCGGAATTCTTCAAGAAGCTGCATGAGACTTTAATGGACTATCTTGATTACAAAGTAGTAATGATGGGAGACATGAATGGTGTGGTCTCCACAAATATGGATAAGGCACAGAGACAGGTAATTTCCAAGGAAGGGAGACTACCAAAGACCTTCTTTGAAATGACTGAAAATATGGACTTGATTGACATCTGGAGAACAAGGAACCCTCTTGAGAGAGAGGGAACTTTTTTCTCTGAAGCAAAAATGACATGGACAAGAATTGACCAAATTTGGGTAACTAGTAGTATGGCGCCAAGGATAAAAAAAGTAGAAATCTGCCCAAAGACTTGCTCCGACCATAATGCCGTAAAGATGGAAATGAAACTAACAACAACTGGATCCTTCAGCTGGAGAATGAATGACACCCTCTTTAGAGATGAAGAGATTTATATAAAGGCCCAAAAAACATTGAAAGATTACTTTGAGATAAATTTGAGAACAGAGGTGGAGAAAAGAATAATTTGGGACGCAAGTAAGGCCGTGATGCGGGGTTTCCTAATACAACAGAACTCTATAAAGAGGAAAAAACAAAATGAGAGGAAAGAAAAAATTTGGGAAAAAATGAAAGAAGGTGAAAAGAAATTGAGATCCAAACCAAAGTCTCAGGAGATTCTGAGAGAAATTAAGTACTACCAGATGCAGTATATGGAACTGATGAATAAAGAGATAGAATGGAAAATTAAGCAAATGAGACAAAGGACATTTGAATCAGCAGACAAATGTGGGAAACTTCTATCATGGCAATTGAAAAAGAGGCAAAAATTGAATACAGTGACAAGCTTAGAAATGGATGGAAAGAATATCTATAAACCAAATGAGATAAGTAATTGTTTTCAAAGTTTCTTCAGGAAACTATACGCACAAGGGCCAGTTAACGAACAGGAAATAGAAGAATTTCTTAAGAAATATGGATTACCAAAAATCTCAGAGCAAAGTAAAATGATTTTGAATGAGAAAATAACAGGACAAGAAATAGAGGGTGCCATTCAGAATATGCAATTGGGAAAATCTCCAGGACCAGATGGTTTGACTGCCAGATACTACAAAGCATTGAAGGAATGGCTAGTACAGCCATTGAAGGAAGTCTGTAATGAAATTTTGGAGGGGGAAAAGGCACCTGAATCGTGGAAAGAAGCTTTTATTTCACTTATACCGAAAACTGAGACTGAAAAGAACCAGGTTAAAAACTACCGCCCTATATCATTACTTAATGTGGATTATAAAATTTTTGCAGACATTTTGGCAAAAAGATTGAAGAGAGTGTTGGTAGGGGAGATTCATAAGGACCAAGCTGGCTTTCTTCCAGGGAGACATATGTCAGACAATGTAAGGAACATAATAGATATCTTGGAATTGTTAGAAGTGGACATTAATAGGAAGGCTGTTCTAATTTTTGTGGATGCGGAGAAAGCCTTTGATAATATTTGCTGGAGTTTTATGAAGAAGAATCTCCAAGGGATGGGGGTAGGCCAAGGTTTTGAAAACGGTATAGGTGCAATATATTCTGAACAAAAAGCAAAGTTAATTGTAAACAACGTGGTTACGGAAGAAATACCTATAGAAAAAGGTACACGACAGGGATGCCCAATATCCCCTTTACTTTTTATATCAGTCTTGGAGGTTTTGTTAAACATGATCAGAGGGGACCAGTTGGTTAAAGGAGTTCAGGTCGGAGCCAAACATTACAAATTAAGGGCATTCGCAGATGATTTGGTATTGACTTTGCAACAGCCAGATACTAGCACTAAAAGAGTTTTAGAACTAATTGAGATATTTGGTCAAGTAGCAGGATTTAAATTGAACAAACAGAAAACGAAAGTTTTGGAGAAAAATCTAACAATTGTTGAAAAAGAGAGGTTTCAGAGTGAAACAGGTTTAGTGATAGCAAAGAAAGTGAAGTACCTGGGGGTAAATTTAACATCTAAGAACGTGAACTTATTTAAAGACAATTATGACAAATGCTGGACAGAAGTAAAGAAGGATCTAGAAATATGGTCAAGGCTGAGACTTTCCTTGTTAGGCCGAATTGCTGTCATCAAGATGAATGTACTGCCTAGAATGTTGTTTTTATTCCAGACGTTGCAGATTGTGGACAAGATGGACTGTTTCAAGAAGTGGCAGAAAGACATATCTAAATTTGTCTGGCAGGGCAAAAAGCCCAGAATAAAATTTAAGATTCTAACTGACGCAAAAGATAGAGGGGGGTTTGCCCTGCCGGACTTAAGACTCTACTATGAATCGGCAGCTTTCTGCTGGTTGAAACACTGGCTGCTTCTTGAGAACACAGACATTTTGGATTTGGAAGGGTTTGATAATAGATTTGGCTGGCATGCATATATATGGTATGACAAGGTAAAATCGCATAAAGGTTTCAAAAACCATATTGTTAGGAAAGCATTATATAATGTTTGGATGCGGTATAAAGATTTATTGGAAAGTAAAACTCCCAGGTGGTTGTCACCAATGGAAGCTAAGGAGGTGAAAAAACTCAATATGGGGTCTAAATGGCCAAAATATTGTGAAATTTTAGAACAAGATGGTGAAAAAGTTAAACTACAGAGCTATGAGAAATTAAAGTCTAAAGTACGAGACTGGCTTCATTACCTTCAGATAAACGAGGTATTCAAACAGGACAGGAAAATAGGCTTCCAGAGGGAGAGGTCAAAACTAGAAACAGAGTTGTTAGAACCCAATACTAAGAATTTGTCGAGAATGTATAACTTGCTGTTGAAATGGAATACACAGGATGAAACGGTGAAATCAGCTATGATTAAATGGGCACAAGACATTGGTCATGAAATTATGTTCGCTGACTGGGAACAGTTATGGACCACCGGTGTTAAATTTACGGCATGTAATGCCTTAAGAGAAAATATTATGAAAATGATCTACAGGTGGTACATGACCCCAGTCAAGCTAGCAAAAATTTATCATTTGCCCAATAATAAATGTTGGAAATGTAATGAGACTGAAGGTACCTTCTACCACCTTTGGTGGACCTGCCCGAAGATAAAAGCCTTTTGGGAAATGATCTATAACGAAATTAAGAAAGTTCTCAAAAGGACTCTTCCTAAGAAGCCAGAGGCTTTTCTCTTGGGTATGGTGGGCCAATTGGTGTCAAGGAAGGATAGGACGTTTTTTATGTACGCCACTACAGCAGCAAGGATCCTTTTAGCAAAGTATTGGAAGACACAAGAACTACCCACGCTGGAAGAATGGCAGACAAAGGTGATAGACTATATGGGACTGGCGGAGATGACTGGCAGAATCCGTGACCAGGCGAAAGAGACAGTGGAAGAGGACTGGAAGAAATTCAAGATATATCTTAAAAATTGTTGTAAAATTGAGGAATGCTAAGATGTCAGGGAAATGGGAAACAGAGAATTGCAGCTGTAATTAACAAGTTAAGGCAGAAATTAAAAGAACTGATTTGAATAATTAGCTAATTGGAGGAGTTGCTGAAGAAATTTAAAACAAGGATGTGGAAAAGGGGAGGTATGGGGAAGTCCAGGAAGCAAGGTGTAAGAAAATAAGAGTATGGAATTATACATGTTTATATGTTTGTATGTTTGTGTATTGTCTATTGTTTGTTTTTATTTTGTGTGTTGAAAACCAATAAAAATTTATTTAAAAAAAAAAAAGAGAGAGAGAAGGCTGGCATACTGGCAAAGGCAGGAGAAGCCCTATTACGGAATGATTACCAGATGTTCCTGTCTCCTGGGGACAGTCCCCGGATTTACAAATCTGTCCCCAACAAAATCCGTCCCCGGAATGTCCCCGGATTTCATATAAGGCCCCCAGATTTATATTTTAAGTGTTGTAGATTTATTAGTAGGGAAGGAATGTTGCGTGATTGGTTCAATGGCACAAGACACATCATATGGGGACTTATGACTAGGCAAAATGGCGGGTGTCAGGGCAATGAGCAGCTCCTGAAGCCAACCAGAGCCAAGTGCACTACCAGGCTGGCTCCGGGCTGCTGAGACTGCCGCTACCGCTGCCACTGCCGAGGGGGAACCAGGGATGCCCGGCGCGTCAACTGGGGGAACTGCTGACACACCCCCCCCAGGACCCAAATCGAGACGGGAGCAAGAGCGCCCGGCCACGTGGCCGACTGCCCAGCTGCGCTCCAGGGCCAGTAAAAACCCCGGAGCCAACCCAGGGAGATGGAGGAAAGGAGAAGGAAGAGAGAGAAAGAGGAAGGAGAAAAAAGAGGGGAGCCCCAACCTTGCGGCCGCTGAGGAAGAGAGGTAGGAGAGCACCAGGAGGGCAAGGACAAAAATAAAATAAAATCTGGTAACCTTACCTTAAATCCTAACCTTCTAATTCCAAGTCTCTTCTTTCTCAATATCCCCCATTCCGTTAACCGCACCAAGCAACAAGCTGTAAAATGCAAGTTTAAAACGCAAGCTTTCCTTTGCATCTCACAGAACTTTAAATGTAATTCGTGGTTTTTTTGTTTTTTTTCACCTGTCTGCCAAACTTAGGTCATTTTGCCATACTTTAAATGGGAAATCAGTTGAATGGAAATTTAAACAAATGAGACTAAGGACTTTCGAATCGGCTAATAAATGTGGAAAATTGTTAGCTTGGCAAATGAAAAAAAGACAAAAGCTTAACACTATTACCAATCTGGAAGTGGAAGGGAAGAACATTCAGAATCCAGTAGAAATTAGAAAATGTTTCCAGAGGTACTTCAAACAGTTATATACACAAGGGCCACAGAAAGAGTTTGATATAGACCAATTCTTAAAAACAAATGGATTACAAAAAATCTCTCAAGAAAACAAGACAATGTTGAATTACAAAATTACAGAACAGGAGGTAGAAGGTGCCATCCAGAATATGCAGTTGGGCAAATCTCCAGGGCCGGATGGTTTAACCTCAAAATACTACAGAACTTTGAAGGACTGGATAATTAAACCACTAAAGGAGGTTTGTAATGAAATTTTGGAGGGGGGAAAAGCGCCAGAATCGTGGAAAGAAGCATATATTACACTTATACCGAAAATTGAGTCTGAAAAGACACAACTTAAGAACTACTGCCCCATATCCCTGCTTAATGTGGATTACAAAATATTTGCTGACATTTTGGCCAGAAGATTAAAAAAAGTATTAGTGGAAGAGATTCACAAGGACCAGGCTGGCTTTCTCCCAGGCAGACACTTGTCTGATAACACGAGGAATATAATTAACATTTTGGAGAAGTTGCAAGTGGACATTAACACTAAAGCAGTTTTAATTTTTGTGGATGCGGAGAAAGCCTTTGACAATATTTCTTGGAGCTTTATGAAGAAAAATCTTCAGGGGATGGGGGTTGGTCAAGGGTTTGAAAATGGTATAAGTGCAATTTACTCAGAACAAAAGGCCAAATTAATAGTTAACAATGTGGTGACAGAGGAATTTAAGATAGAGAAAGGGACACGACAAGGCTGCCCAATTTCCCCATTGCTCTTTATTTCGGTCCTGGAGGTTCTGTTAAATATGATCAGAAGGGACCGTCTGATCAAAGGTATAAAGGTCGGAGCCAAACAATATAAACTGAAAGCTTTTGCAGATGATTGAGTATTGACTTTACAGGAGCCAGAATCTAGTACAAAAAGAGTATTAGAACTGATTCAAGAATTTGGTCTTGAGTTCTTGAGAAAAATCTAACACTAATTGAGAAAGAGAGGTTTCGGAATGAGACAGGTTTAACAATGGTTAAGAAAGTGAAATACCTGGGGATTAACATGACAGCTAAAAATGGGAATTTATTTAAAGACAACTATGAAAAATGTTGGTCAGAAGTGAAAAAGGACCTAGAAATATGGTCAAATTTGAAGCTTTCCTTGTTGGGGCGAATTGCTGCTATAAAGATGAATGTATTGCCAAGAATGTTATTTTTGTTTCAATCACTACAAATTTTGGACAAAATGGACTGTTTCAAGAAGTGGCAGAGAGACATTTCTAAATTTGTCTGGCAGGGCAAGAAGCCCAGAATAAAATTTAAAATACTAACTGATGCAAAGGAAAGAGGTGGATTTGCCCTGCCAGACCTTAAACTTTATTATGAATCAGCAGCATTCTGCTGGTTGAAAGAATGGCTGCTTCTTGAGAACACAGACATTTTGGACTTAGAAGGTTTTAATAATGTTTTTGGGTGGCATGCATATTTGTGGTACGACAAGGTTAAAGCACATAAAGCATTTAAAAAACATATTGTCAGGAAAGCATTGTTTAATGTCTGGATTAGATATAAGGACTCACTTGAAAATAAAACCCTAAGGTGGTTGTCACCGATGGAGGCAAAGGCTCAGAAAAAGCTCAATATGGAGGCCAAGTGGCCGAAATATTGGGAAATCTTGGAGCAAGAAGGAGACAAATTGAAATTGCAGAGTTTTGAGAAATTAAAAGATAAAGTGCGAGATTGGCTTCATTATTATCAAATAAGAGAGGTTTATAACTTGGATAAAAAAATTGGCTTCCAGGTGGAAAAATCAAAGTTGGGAACAGAACTGTTAGATCCCAAAACTAAGATACTTTCAAGAATGCATAACGTGCTGTTAAAATGGAACACTCAGGACGAGACGGTTAAATCTGCTATGATTAAATGGGCACAGGATGTTGGACATAACATTATGTTTGCTGACTGGGAACAGTTGTGGACCACAGGTATTAAATTTACGGCATGTAATGCCCTAAGAGAGAATGTTATGAAAATGATTTACAGGTGGTACATGACCCCAGTCAAGCTTGCAAAAATCTACCATTTGCCTGATAACAAGTGTTGGAAATGTAAAGAAAATGAAGGTACATTCTTTCACCTTCATTAAGGCTTTCTGGGAAACGATATATAATGAATTGAAAAAGGTATTTAAATATAGCTTCCCGAAGAAACCAGAGGCCTTTCTCTTGGGTATTGTCGACCAGGGGGTGTTAAAGAAGGATAAAACTTTTTGTTATGTATGCGACAACAGCAGCAAGAATACTCATCGCAAAGTACTGGAAGACACAAAACCTACCCACCTTGGAAGAATGGCAGATGAAGGTGATTGACTACATGGGTCTGGCAGAGATGACGAGCAGAATCCGAGACCAGGGAAGAGAAACAGCGGAGGAAGATTGGAAAAAATTTAAGGACTATCTAAAGAAATATTGTAAAATTAATGAATGTTAAAATGATGTTGGATTAGAAAATAAGTGGTTACCAGCGGTAATGGATAAGTTAAAGAGAATAAGTAAGATCAAATTCAAGTTAAAATAAGGGAAGGATTTGCTGAATAATTGATTAGAAATTGGAATACAGAAAGGGGAGGTACGAGGAAGTCGGGGAAGTAAATTATAAGAAAATAAGATTTCGAAATTGTACTTGTTTTTTGTTTGTTGTGTCTATTGTATTGTTTTGTTTTGTTTTTGTTGTTATAAAATTATGGAAACTTTAATAAAAATCTTATTAAAAAGAAGAAGATTGGAAGAAATTTAAAGATTATTTGCAGAAATACTGTAAAATTAATGAATGTTAAAATGATGTTGGATTGAAAATAAGTGGTATTGGTAATAAGATTAATAAGAATATGCAAATACGGATAGATAATGGATGAAAATACATAGGTATAATAGGTTAAGATATTGAGTAAAGATAAATGGAAGAGGGTAAGGATTTGTTGAAATGATTTTCTTAAATGGGAATACAAAAAGGGGAGGTGTGAGGAGGTCAAGGAAACAAGGAAATGAGCCTAAGAATATCAAAAATTGGATTTATCTTTTAATTTTTTCTTCTTTTTAGTTATTAATATTTTCTTTCTATTTTGTATCTTTTTTATTTTTCTTTTCTATGTGTGTTTTTTCAGTTTGCTAATTTTTGTTTTAATTTTTTCTATTCTGTAAACTTATGTTTTCTGTAAACTTTATTCTGTAAACTTATGTTTTTTGTAAAACTTTAATAAATATTTCTTTAAAAAAAATAAATGGGAAATCAGTAGTCAAGCCATACTTTTTGGTAAAACGTTCGTCTGGATCCCGGAAGTCCTACCTGAGAAGAACAATGGGAGTGTCCACTAGCGCCAGCCACTTTTCCTTCTGCAAGCAGCGCTACCCGAATTCCCACCTGGGATGAGCCGCTAAACTGAGCCAGCGGAGAAAGACTAGGGCTGGCGGCAAGTGGGAGGGGGAAGTCGTGTGCTTCTGTCCCTCGAGAAAAGTGCTGATCCTCCCCGGAGGCACCCTGCTTGCAGAGAAGGGGGCTGGGCTGCCTCAAAGCTCATCAAGGCCAGAGGCTGCTAGCATGACTCATCCCGGCTTTATCATCTGAGGGGAAAGGGTGCGTGTTCTTAAATGCTGGCCTTGGCAACTCTGCTTAGCAACCTTGGGCCAGCTTAGCCTCCCTCACAGAGGGTTGTTTTGAAGATACACTCAGGAAAACACCCGAGGCATGAAGAAGAAGAACGAGGAGAGTGGGGTCTGGAAAGGGGGGTGGGGAGCGCTCCCACCCCAGCCGCTCCAGGATGGGAAGTGCGTCCCAGGGGAAGCGGGATTCAGGCGGAGGAGGACGTCGGGTTGGGTGGGGGTGGCCAGGAGCAGCACGATGTCCCTCGAACCCCCGGCTTCCACTCTCCAGGCAGGCGCCCAGCGTGGCCAGCTGGCAAGGGCTCTTTCTTACTCCAGCCTTGGCGTGCAGATCCCGGGTTCAGCCCCAGATCTCTGGAGCGGAAAGGCTTTTGGGCGTTGACTGTGAATATGAAAGGCAGCATCTGTCAGAATAGGTCATACTGATCCAGTACAGATGAATTGGTTCGCTTCCTCGGCATCCCAGAACTGTGAAGGTTACCTCAACTGTTGAGCAACACAGCTAAGGAAGAAGGAGTGGAGTGTCTCCGGGGGGAGCATAGCTCCCATTCCCTTCCAAACACACAGACAGGACAGTGTGGTGGCACCCAGGGAATAGTTGCAGCAGCCGGATGGCTGGCTGAAACACACACCATTGCACTCTTTTTGAATGGGATTCAATCTGAATCAGCCAGTTAGTGAACTTGGTGCTCCTGTGCAACAAACCCACTACAAAATTGCTCTTCCCCGCACACTTCCAGGTCCCTCCAGCTGGGCTTTTTGAGTGTGATGGGTTTTTCTCACTCCAGAGCAGTTTGTGTTTAAGCTGAAAGTCACCAGGAAAGCAAGGGAGGCTAAAATTTTTGCATTTGTTGATATAATAAGGTTTTAATAACTCTAATAATGCCTATGTGGAAATGACTGGGAAAAGGGAAAAAAGGAAAATCAAGGTTTTTGACTCTTGGTTTCCTGGAAGAAGATCAAAAGACTCCCCTGGACTAGAAGAGACATCTCATTAACAACTGGAGAAATGCCAAAGAACTTTGGATATCTGCTTGGGAGGTTTCTGATGCAGTATTAATTTAACAAGGAGCCAGGAGTGAAACCGAAAGTAGACTGACCAGCTAGCTGAATCCAATTATATTGCTATGGGGTGGGGGGGAACCTCTAACATTTTACTTTTCGATACTTGTACTTCCAGGGTGAATTGAATGGGTGGAGGGGGGTGGAGGAGAGGCAGAAAGAAGAGCTAACTTGTCCGTGCCTGGGGCCGCAATCTGGACGGTTCTGCCGGGGCGCAAGATCACCTAACTACTGCTCTGCGCCTCTGGACCAGGGGTGGATGGTACTCATTGGGACTGGGAGGGTGGAAGGCAAGGAGGCCAACAGTAGGTGGCGCCAGAGCCAAGGAGTGGCAGAGCAAATGCATTCTGTATCTGAGATGGAGTGGGAAGGGGCTGGCGGCCACCGCAGTCATCCCATCTGCCCTCATGGAGTGGCCAGAATCCACTGGGCAAATGCTCATCTTGCCAGAGTCTGGGTCTTCTGCTATTGCTCTCTCAGAAACCGTGCCCAGGTGGGATGTTTCGTTTTTCGTAGCTTGTTCCTTTTCTTTGTTCGGGTTCCTACGTCACACCAGCAGTTTAAATGCCAACACTCCTTTGCAAGATTGTCTGCCTTTTTAATTGTTTGTTATGGAAAATCAATAAAATGATAAGTTGCCCCTGCCAAAGGGTTGCATGACATCTGGCTGAAGACTTTTTGTGCTAAAAGTTGAAGCTATGCTGGTGTGTGTGTGTGTGTGTGTGTGTGTGTGTGTGTGTGTGTGTCCGTCCGTCCGTCCGTCCATCCATGTGGCCGCTGTGTATTCAACATTCCACCCCCTCCAAAGCATCCTAAGAACCTTAGTTTTCCTTTCACAGTGCTACGATTCCCAGCACCCTTAACAAACCATTGTTCCCAGGACTTTTTGGGTGTGGGTGGGAGGAGATGTGCTTTACATGTGCGGTGTGCAGGCATCTCCCAGCACATGTGTGGGGGGATTCAAGACTAACTCTTATGCTTTTCTTCCTTAGACCAGCTTGACGTTGAAAAAGAGGTTCTCTGGGTTGAGGAACACACGCCATTTCACAGCGAAGCAGAACACGGGCCGAATGGTCACTCTGCCATTGCATTTGGTGAAGTCAGACTGGCTTTGCAAAGGAGCTTGCCCCTGAAGCCAGTTGGTTGCCTGCCTCTGGCTGGCTGGCGGCTTGGCATCACCAAAACACAAAGAGACAGCCCCATGCAACCTCACACCCAAAGATTTCTGCCCATGCTTCAGACATGCAGCCCTAAGAGCAGCTCTGACTCCCACTCTAGGCCCCTCTGCCCCAGTCTTCCTCCTGATGTAGGCTACAGGATCTGGGAAGTCTGATCCAGCTTTGAGGTGTGGTTCCATATGGCCGTTAGTACTGTTGTGTTTTTGCCAGAGAGCCACGTGGTAAGGAAGATCTCCAAGCACGCTTCCTAGGAGGTCCTCTTTAATCCTCAGGTGTGCCCACAAAGGCATGATCCAGCACCCTCATGCCACAGCTGCCTCTGGAGTGACCCTCCCTCCGGTAAGAGGCGTGCCTCACAGCTGAGTGCCTGGTTGTTTGTGTAGGGCGGAGGCTGGGAATCTTGTGGGCTCCCAGATATTGCCAGATCCAATGGCCTTCTGCCTCAGCCAGCATGGCCGACGGTCAGGGGTGATGGAATCCAACAACATCTAGAGGGCCACACAATTCCCCATCCCTGGTCTAGTGAATTTGAGGTTCTTGGTTTCTCTCCCTCTGCCCCCTTTTGCCTGGAAAAGCACTTTGGCAGATTCCTTTGGAGGATTTGGGTGTGACAAGCTGTAGCAGCGCACTGAATAAAACAACTCTGAGAAGCTGAAACACCGGGCTGTTTTCTTTTCTAATCAAAATATTCACTGTGCAGTTCACAGGCACAAAACACAATGTTGATATTGTCCAGGAAATGGGTTTTCAGTTGGAGGGCATGGGTTGCGTGAGAGCATGTTGTGCGGGATAACCAGTCTCATATAACCAACATGCTTCCGTCTAATTAGTGCATGAAGGGGTTAACACCATAGAGTAAGCTGTCCTGCCATCTTAGCCATGTCTCTTCCCCTTACCTTGGGAGTGAGTTCTGATCTATTCTGGTATTCACTTCTTCAGCGTTTAATGTACTGTAGGTTTTTCCTGATTTTATGGTTTTATCTTTCTGTAAACGGCTTTGATGTTTCTTACCATCTGGTAGTGTATAAATTTTATGAAATAAATAAATAATTTCAAACAAACAGATAGATAGATAGATAGATAGATAGATAGATAGATAGATAGATAGATAGGAAGCTGTAAAACCACAACCTCCGAAATGAAAGCTACTGTGCCTCCAGACGGATGTTGTTGCCTGGAGGGGGGCCGTATTCTGCAATGTGCTATCGATGCAATAATAGTGCAGCTTTCTAATGGACTGTCCACGCAAACATCATTCTGCTTTCTCAGTTGCTCTGCAATGCTTCGCCAGGGTTACCACATCATGGCCCCCTGGGGGTGCGCTCCTGTGTTGTAGCTCAGCAAAAGCAGGACAAAATTCCTCTAGTATGGCTCACAGTGAGGGCTGCTGAGACTTGGGAGAGATCTTGGAGGCCAAAGAGTTTGCTTTTCTGCTCAGTACAGGGGATCTTGCCAGCTCTTCACCCCTGACTGGCCGAAGATGCCCATCTCTCATCCATGCAGCTCCACAGCGTGCCTGGATGATGACTCAGATGGAGCTGGACACACCATTCCTGAAGGATGCAATAATCTTGCAATTGTGGTGGACCAACTACATGTCATTTTGTTCTGTGATGCGTCCCCAGTGCTACTATATTATTATCAGCCAGAGGGGCCCTCTTGAGCTATAAAGTGCAACTTAAGTGGGACAAATCCCCCCCCCCCCAAATTACATTTATAGAATCATAGAATCATAGAGTTGGAAGAGACCACAAGGGCCATCGAGTCCAACCCCCTGCCAAGCAGGAAACACCATCAGAGCACTCCTGACATATGGTTGTCAAGCCTCTGCTTAAAGACCTCCAAAGACGGAGACTCCACCACACTCCTTGGCAGCAAATTCCACTGTCGAACAGCTCTTACTGTCAGGAAGTTCTTCCTAATGTTTAGGTGGAATCTTCTTTCTTGTAGTTTGGATCCATTGCTCCGTGTCCGCTTCTCTGGAGCAGCAGAAAACAACCTTTCTCCCTCCTCTATGTGACATCCTTTTATATATTTGAACATGGCTATCATATCACCCCTTAACCTCCTCTTCTCCAGGCTAAACATGCCCAGCTCCCTTAGCCGTTCCTCATAAGGAATCGTTGCCAGGCCTTTGACCATTTTGGTTGCTCTCCTCTGGACACGTTCCACTTTGTCAGTGTCCTTCTTGAACTGTGGTGCCCAGAACTGGACACAGTACTCCAGGTGAGGTCTGACCAGAGCAGAATACAGTGGCACTATTACTTCCCTTGATCTAGATGCTATACTCCTATTGATGCAGCCCAGAATTGCATTGGCTTTTTTAGCTGCCGCGTCACACAGTTGGCTCATGTCAAGTTTGTGGTCAACCAAGACTCCAAGATCCTTTTCACATGTACTGCTCTCAAGCCAGGTGTCCCCCATCTTGTATTTGTGCCTCTCATTTTTTTTGCCCAAGTGCAATACTTTACATTTCTCCCTGTTAAAGTTCATCTTGTTTGTTTTGGCCCAGTTCTCTAATCTGTCAAGGTCGTTTTGGAGTGTGATCCTGTCCTCTGGGGTGTTAGCCACCCCTCCCAGTTTGGATTTAGATGGATTTAGGGGAGTGCAACTGGTTTGGTCACTCTGGCGTGAAGCCTTGCGGGCCCCACAGGGGACACCGCAACTATGATGTTGAATAGACGTTGAGAGGCGTGGGGGCACTGAATTTTGGCATCGTACAGGGCTCCCCTGGAATTTGAGATGCCATGGTTCACCACTGAAGAACATTTGTGGTATGAAAAAGGTACCTGGTTTCAGCTGGAAGTTAGGGGGCACTGGTTGGAAGGGTCAGAGTATGTCTGTCCCGAAAGCTTTGCAGGCACGAACAGTACTGAATACAGTCTTGCATATAACTGCCTTCCTACTGTCATGAATAGATACAATCATGAATCGACAAAAACGGGCATCTGGAACGAACCACTATGCCAACAGGATGTCGGACTGAATGGGCCTTGGCCTGACCCAGCAAGGCTCTTCAAATGCGCTTATGTTCCCCTGACTTTGGGGACGCCTTGCAGAAGTCTCACCCGTCTCATGGCTATTCTTCTAGTGTGGACCAGTTCTACAAGCTCTCCCCCCGAAAGCAGGTGCACCATCCAGAACATGCTGGCGCCAGTGGCGTAGCGTGGGTTGTCAGCACCCGGGGCAAGGCAAGTAATTTGCGCCCCCTAACCCGTGGATTTGCGCCCCCTAACCTGTGGATTTGCCCTAACCCCAGATGTTGTGCCTGGTGCGACCGGCCCCCCCTGCACCCCCACGCTACGCCACTGGCTGGCGCTGTACCTGAAGAAGAAAGCGAACACAGACCAGGAGGCAGGGACTTCTAGGGGAAGCGAGGCCTTCATGCGGGAAGCCTTGACTCCTCACGTGCTCCCCGGGATCAGCTTCAACCCCACCACCCAGTCTTCTGCTGGTGTCACTCTTCCCCCTGGCCCAGAACAGGAGGCTCCTTCCCAACACGCAGAATGCCTTGCACGTGATCGATGGGCCTTTGGTCACTGTGACATAGGCAGGGCCGGATTTATGTATAGGCTAAGTAGGCTGAAGCCTAGGGCCTCTAGATCTAGGGGGCCTCGCCAGCCTGCCCGCTCCCCAGCGCCGCAGACAGTCTTCCCTCTCCCCAAATACAAACCCAAGACTTCATGCAGGGCATTTCTCCCCCATTTCAAGGACATTTTGCTTCAAAAGGAAAGGTGGACTTGGAGAAGGCAAGCAAAATGCGAGGGAGATAGTGAAAGATACAGGAAATTGAATGCAGATTTCCAAAAGTTAGTGTGGTTGCTGACCTTCAGCCTGACATCCTGGAGAGCAAAGTCAAATGGGCCTTAGAAAGCACTGCTAATAACAAGGCCAAGTGGAAGTGATGATATTCCAGCTGAACTATTAAATTTTGTTAAAGATGATGCTGTTAAGGTGCTACACGCAATATGCCAGCAAGTTTGGAAAACTCAGCAGTGGCCAGAGGATTGGAGAAGATCAGTCTACCTCCTTTAGAGGAAAAGGCCTCGAGGGGAGGACCTGTTGCCTCCACAATCCTTCCTAAACATGCATAAGCTGAGAGGCAGTTGTCCGGCAAATGTGGTGCTGTGGGGAGGCAGGAACATTTTCCTGCAGTTAAGTATTTTCTAAGTTCCTTTCCCGAAACTTCCCCAAACGCTTCTGAAGCCTCTCTAACCTCAGAAGTCTTTTCCTCTCTCCGGAATTCTGGGATTCGAGGATAACTTCATGGAGAAGGAAAGAAACCTGCAGAATCAGCAAATGAGTGTCCGCCGGGAGCCTCCACCCCCACCGCTGCCACCAAGCAGGCTGTAAGTTGCCTTAGAGGTGTACTGTGCCCTCCCGCCTCCTTGCTTTTAAGGACTACTTGAGTTCTGTTCTCATCTCCCTGAGGCGTATCCGTGACAAGGAGAGCATGAGCAAGAAGCAACCCCAATGACCCACACTATGCGCAAGCTCTTTGTGCCTTCCACACATACGCAGTCCGGACAGAGAGAGGGACTCATCAAGCACGTCCTCACCAAGAGAGAGAAGGAATATGTCAACACCCAGAATTTCAGGTCAGATCATGCAAAAGTGCAAAGACCAGTGGAACCTGTATCAGAGTTGGGGCTGGAGAAAGCGACATCTACATGACAGCTTTATTGTTGGGTGCCAGGCAAAGTCTGTCCTGTTCACTCAGGCCACATGGGTGGGTAATGGAAAGTATTAGTTGTGGTGGGCAATTTCCCTTGGTGCCACATACTGAACCGTGGCTTCATATTATGAGCAGGACGGCAGCCTCTCCTCCAGGTTTGCACACCTCTCCCCCACCCCAAGCCTATTGGGAAGCTTCCACTTGGATTTTAAATTAACCACAGTTTGGTGTGTCCAGATCCTATGGTGGTTCATTTTACCAGCTTTGTAAACCCACGATTGGAAGTTGGCTTGTTTCAATGAGCCATGGTTTAAATGAAGCGATTTGTGCAGCTTCAGACATTGTGACAAGATGCAGTTAATCCAAAACTGAAGCAAAACCTTTGGAACTCCTCCTAAAAGCTGTGCTGGAGGACAGGGAGGTGTGACCCCCCCCCAACACTTGGTGTGGGTCATCCTTATAAGGCTAAGCTTACTACTTCAAACAAAGTTTTTGCTTTGGTTATTTCCTCGTACTGTTAGTAGTAAGGTAAAGGTAACGGGACCCCTGACCATTAGGTCCAGTCGTGACTGACTATGGGGTTGCGGTGCTCATCTCACTTTATTGGCCGAGGGAGCAGGCGTGCAGCTTCCGGGTCATGTGGCCAGCAGGACTAAGCCGCTTCTGGCGAGCCAGAACTGCGCACGGAAACGCCGTTTACCTTCCCGCCAGAGCGGCACCTACTCATCTACTTGCACTTGGACGTGCTTTCGAACTGCTAGGTTGGCAGGAGCAGGGACCGAGCAACGGGAGCTCACCCCATCGTGGGGATTCGAACCATTGACCTTCTGATCTGCAAGTCCTAGGCTCTGTGGTTTAACCCACAGCGCCACCCGTGTCCCACTGTTAGTAGTACCCAGTGGCCATTTGTTTTTCATGTCTGCTTTTATGATATGTTTATCAGTATGTGGTTAGCAGCTTCAGATGCTACTGCTTTACAGAGGCTGTTTAGCTTGCTCTTTTTACCCCTTTACTAGACAGGCTGTATTTCTGTGCTGTTTTCAGAGTGGGGAATGCCCATTCCTTCATGGCCAGCATGGAAACACAGAAGGCTAGCCATTTAGGAGGTTTGCAAAGAGGACAAGGGTGTTACGGGGTAATCTTCTAGCAAACAAGCTTGGCACAGCAGATCTGAGAGGTGGTTTTCTGCTCCCGGAAAGCCAGCCTGGAAACCAGGTTGCCAGGTGAAGGAAGAATGGAGAGATCAACCGACTCACTTGCCTTCAAAGAATTTCTGGTTGCCTGTGGCTACTGGGATAGTGCTTAGATATCAGGCTGGCTGACACATCTTAAAAAATACAAGTGTCAGGGGCTCAGGAGCAGAGGCGCAGGGGAGAGAGGAAATGGAGAGCGAAGGGGAAGAATCTGAGGGCAGCGGAGGGCAGAATGACAGTGACCCGAGAGATTCCATGAGCCTCTCCAGTGAATCAGAAGATTCCCAGAAGGGGGCGCCGATGGCCAGGGCAAGGGGGGTCCCAGGGGGGACACACCAGAAGCAGGGGGCCAGCGGAGACTCCCAGAGCAGTAGCTGGAAATCAGGGCCAGCTTCCCCACCAGAGCGTAGTGGGGGGGAAGAGTCCCATAGGTCAGAGTCAGCGTCTCCTCCGGCAAGGAGGGAGGAGGAGTCAGGCCCAGCTAGCGTCCCCGAAGAGGGGAGCAGCGACAGGAGCAGTATAACGGTCAGAAGGAAGGCGGCAGGCTGGGCGCGCGTGCCAAGTTCAAATGTACAGGCGCGCGGGACAGCAGGAAGCCCGGATTGGGAACCAGGTCCTAAAGCCCGCCGGAGGGAGGGGGAAGACTCGGGGGAGTCAGCGTCAGAAGAGTCTAGAAAGGGGAAAGCCCCGGCGGACAGGCGGACCCAGAGGAAGAGGGAGCAGAGAAAGAGGTGGAGCAAAGCTAGGGTCTTAAACTGGTGTCTGGGGGGAGGAGACTCAGACGGAGCTTCGGCGGTCTAGGGTTTAAGACGTAGAGCTGCGCGCCGTGGCTGTAAATGAGAAACTGAACTTCAATAAAGACTATTTAATATAGCAACGGACTGGCGTTGGTCCTCTGTGAGCTGGGACCTGGGGCAGCTCTGACAGTAAGCTCCGTCTCACAAATTTAACCCTCGCAGCGCGAGTTGGCGCAGCGAGGGGCAAAACTTGGTGTTTTGCGAGCTCACGAAGCGAGGGAAAAATGACTACGGAGGAGAAGGTGAAAGAGCTGGAACAAGCAGTTCATACACTTTACCCACAAGTGGAGCTTTCCAGGAAGAGAGAGGAAGAAGCAGCAGCGTTCTGCGAGGATCTGCGGACCAGGTGGGAAAAATTGGGCAAGGAGGGGCTGCCAGGACCCAAACCGGAGGGAGTTGGCCTCGGGAAGAGGGGGGGCAGCATCATAGCCCATTTTGACGGGAACCTGCAGCAGTATCCTAACTTCAGAGCAGACATAGTTTTCGCGCTCAAATTGCTTCGGAAAGACTTTAGAGATGAGCAGGAGAAAGTGGGCTTCATAATAACTCATCTGCATGGGGAAGCTAAATCGTGGCTGCGCACTTTATGGCGCGAAAATGACCCCGCCCTCAATGATTCAGACGCATTTCTCAAAGCTATGGACGCTTGTTTTAAATCGACGGTAGATGTGGAGGTCGCCAGGAGGGAAATGCATGGGTTGAAACAGGGCAGAAGCACTGTAAGACAATATCACTCCCACTTTTTTGGATTGGTAAATGTGCTCGGGTGGGAGAAGAATTCCGCTGCCGTGAGAGATCTGTTCTGGGAAGGACTGAATGGGGCTGTGAAAGACGAGCTGGCAAGGGGGGAGAGACCCACCGCCACCACGGAGGTCATACAGAGAGCCCTTGCGGTAGGCGTGCGCCTGGAAGAACGCCCTTGGAACAGGAATGAGGGAGGTTTAGGGCGCACACAAGCCAGGACAACTCCTTTCCTACCCAGAGAGACGGGACGCACGGAAACCACGCCTCCAGTGGGGAGGGGAGAAGAACCAATGGAGATAGGCGGTGCTAGGGCTCAGACAGCAACCAGAGCCCAAGCATCAGGAGCAGTCAAGGCGAAGACTCCTAGAGGGAACAGGAACTGCTACATCTGCGACAGTGCGCAGCACATGGCCAAAGAGTGTCCCCAGAGGATCCTGAAGCACACTGCAGCCTCAGCAACAGTAAGGGGGGCAGATCGACAGGAGGAACAGCTACAGGGAAACGACAAAGCCTGGTTGGAGGGAGAGGCGCTGGGGCCCAGCCAGGCAAGTCAGTGAAGCAGTCCCCAGAGATTTTACAGCCCACAGATCCCCTCCCACCCAAACCAGTGGTGCAACTCACCGCATCGCTCCAACTGCCAAATGGACTCACCCTGGAAGTTCCTATTACCATTGACTCTGGCAGTAATGCAGATTTTATAGGGGTGGACTTTATCACGCAACATCACATAGCGCTCCTGCCAGCCACAATGCCCCTGAACGTAGTCACGGTCGATGGCAGGGAGCTACTGGGAGGGCAGGTGGCACAACAAACGCCCCCTATGGTGATGCAAATTTGAAATCACCGCGAAGTCATAAGCTTCAACGTCACCCACCTGTCGGACACACCCATAGTGTTGGGCATGAGTTGGCTGCATAGGCACAGCCCGGCATTGGCATGGTACCAGCGTCAATTGACCTTCGGCTCCTCCTACTGCGTGGAACATTGCATCCAGCCCAGCCAGGAAGGGAAGGGGCAGGAGGATGAACCACAGCTACACCTAGGCATGGTGCAAGCAGTACCGAACAAGTACAAGGCGTTTTTGGAGGTCTTCTGTGAGAAGGAAGCGAATAAGCTGCCGCCCCACAGGCCCTACGACTGCAAGATTGACCTCCTGCCGGGGGCGACGCTGCCAACTGGGAAACTGTATTCCATGTCTGAAGACGAACTACAAGAACTCAGGGAGTTCATAGATCACAACCTGAAGCGGGGATTCATCCAAGAATCCAAAGCAGTGGGGGGCAGTCCCGTGTTTTTCGTCAAGAAAAAGGACACGCCCCAAAAAAGGCTGATAGTTGATTACAGAATCATAAATTCCAAGACAAAGCCCACAGCTTTCCCCATGCCCAAGATAGACGACCTGCTCGCTACGGTGAGGAAGGGACGGATCTTCACCAAGTTGGATTTACGAGGAGCGTACAACCTTATACGTATGAAGGAAGGCGATGAGTGGAAGACGGCCATGTTTACACCTTTGGGCACCTATGAATATCGAGTTATGCCATTTGGTCTCCAAAACGGCTCTCACTGCTTCCAAGCTTTTATGCACTACGTGTTAGCGGGACTCCTCTACAAGAAGTGCGTCTGCTTCCTGGACGACATCCTGATCTTCTCGGAATCGCAGGAAGCTCACGAGGGAGATGTCAAGGAGGTCCTGCAGAGACTACGGGAGCACAGACTTTACGCTAAGCTGGAGAAGTGCCAGTTTGACATGACGGAGGTGGATTTCCTGGGCTACAAGCTATCCGACAAGGGACTCGCCATGGACAGCGCCAAGGTCCGTTCGGTGTTGGACTGGAAGAGCCCGCGCAATAGGAAGGAGGTCCAGAAGTTCATCGGCTTCGCCAACTTCTATCGCAAGTTCATCAAAGGGTTCGCGATGGAAACGGCGGCCATCACAGACACCCTCAGCTCCAAGAAGAAGAAGTTCACCTGGACGGACCAGGCGGAGCAGTCCTTTCGGAAACTCAAGCAGCTCTTCGCGTCCGAAGAACAGCTGCTGCACGTAAACCCCAGCAAGCCAATGCAGGTTGAAACGGACGCCTCGGACAGAGCGGTGGGGGCGGTCCTGTTGCAGCAAGACCCGCAGGGGGATTGGAGGCCGTGCGCATTCTACTCCAGGAAACTCAGCAAGTCGGAACAGAACTACACCATCTGGGACAGGGAGTTGCTGGCCATTCAAGCAGCCTTCAAAGCGTGGCGGCACTTCCTCATCGGAGCCAGACACACAGTGCAGGTCCGCATGGACCATAAGAACCTGGAGTACTGGCGCACGGCGCGGTTCCTGAACCAGAGACACATATGCTGGGCGGAGTTCTTTGCGGATTTCGACTTTCGGATAGAATACATCCCGGGAGACAGCAACGTCATGGCGGATGCACTATCCAGGAAGCCGCAGTATCTCGAGGAAGCGGCACCGGTGGCGGCCAAGCACATTTTCGCACCGAAAGCGTGGGCGTGTGCTTCAGCCACAGTGGACCTGGACGCGGTGCGTCGCGCGCTGCAGACGGACTCGTTCGCACGATCCAAGATGGAGGAGGTGCAAAGAGGCACAGCGAAGGACGGAGAGTTCCAGATACGCGCCGGACTACTCCTCCGCAGAGGGGCGCTCTACGTGCCGGGGACGACCTCCGCGCGAAAGTCCTGCAGCAGTTACACGACGCGCCCAGCGCTGGGCACTTCGGCAAGGACAAGACAGCGGAATTAGTAGCCAGAGACTTTTGGTGGCCCAAGATGAGGGGTGAAGTCGAGGATTACGTCGCTCGGTGTGACACATGCCAAAGGGCCAAGCCAGTACACAGGGCGCCGGCGAGACTGCTGGAACCGCTTCAGACGCCGTTTGAACCGTGGGAGAGAGTGGCCCTGGACTTTGTCACAGATCTGCCCAGCTTGAGAGGCAAAACAGCGGTGCTCGTGGTCGTAGACCTGTTCACCAAGATGGCGCATTTCATTCCTTGCGCGAAGGTGGCCACGGCGGAACAAACCGCCAAGCTGTTCATAGACCACGTGTTCAGAGTTCACGGCTTGCCGAGGTCCATCCTATCCGACCGGGGGCACCAGTTCGTCTCGAGTTTCTGGCAGAAGCTGCTGGGCATCCTGAACGTCAAGATCAACTTAGCGTCGGCACGACACCCGCAGACCAACGGATAAGCGGAGAGGGTCATCGCCATCATGCAGCAGTACCTGCGATGCTACGCGAACCAACAACCCTCGACCTGGGTGGACTACCTACCGCTGGTCTTCTGGTCTATGACCGTAATAAATTTATTCATTCATTCATTCATTCATTCATTCATTCATACCTACCGCTGGCCGAGTTTGCCTACAACAACACGAAGCACGCGTCTACAGGGGTGACGCCGTTCTTCGCCAACAATGGGCGGCATCCCAGAACCTTCCCGGGGTTAGAGACGAAGGGGGAGGGGGAGCCACAGGGGGCAGAGCACTTGGCAGCAGAGTTGCAGGAGGTCCACGAGCAACTCCGAAGGAACTTAGAACTAGCAAAACACGCCTACAAAGTGCAGGCAGACAGGCACAGGAGAGTCGGGGAAGACATCCAGGTGGGGGACTGGGTATGGTTAGCAGCCCAGGCAGTGCCAGCCAGAACGTTAGCTAAGAAGAAGCTTAGACACAAGCAGCTAGGGCCTTACCAAGTCGAGGCGCAGATCAATCCAGTGGCTTTCTGGTTGACGCTCCCGGAGGGTTCCAGAATGCACCCGGTCTTTCACAGGTCGGTGCTCACACCCTACAAGGAGCCCCACAGGTTTCAGACCCCAAGGGCCGCACCAGACCCACTCAGCAAATCACCAACGGGGGAGGGGTCACCGAGGGCGGCACCACTCAACGAGGTCACAGAGATTTTGGACTCGAGATGGGGGGAAGAGGGAGTTGAATATCTCCTCGCCGAGGAAGGTACCCCGGCCAGCGCCAACAGGTGGGTACCGGACTATGCCTTGGAGGAGCGATACCTCAAAGACGAGTTCCATGCACTCTTCCCTCACAGACCTATGCCGGCAGATTTTTTCGACGACTGGCTTTTCACACCCACACTCTCCGCCAGCACGTTCCAGGGGTTCTCATCAGCGGAGGAACCGGCGCCAGACACAAGCTCCCCAGAGGGATCGCTCTTGGGGTTTGGCATGGACCGCTCTTATTGGTGGGACAATCAACCGGAAGTTGGGTGGAGCAGGGGACTCTTACACGCAACCTCGCCCGAGGTGCCAGGGGGAGAGACGGACATGGACGGGTTGGGGGAGGATCCTGCATTCGAGCACAGCTACAGAGAAATGGAAGCAGAGGAGATCGACACCGACGAGCCTATCACGGACTGGCCGGATCTAGCTGGCGAGCTGCACACCAGGGGGGAAGAACTGTACCCCGCAATCACCCCCACAGCACGGGAGCACCCGGAACCCGCACCAGAAGAAGGGGAGGGGGGAAGGGGGGGCTTCGAGGGGGGGATGGATGTCAGGGGCTCAGGAGCAGAGGCGCAGGGGAGAGAGGAAATGGAGAGCGAAGGGGAAGAATCTGAGGGCAGCGGAGGGCAGAATGACAGTGACCCGAGAGATTCCATGAGCCTCTCCAGTGAATCAGAAGATTCCCAGAAGGGGGCGCCGATGGCCAGGGCAAGGGGGGTCCCAGGGGGGACACACCAGAAGCAGGGGGCCAGCGGAGACTCCCAAAGCAGTAGCTGGAAATCAGGGCCAGCTTCCCCACCAGAGCATAGTGAGAGGGAAGAGCCCCATAGGTCAGAGTCAGCGTCTCCTCCGGCAAGCAGGGAGGCGGAGTCAAGCCCAGCTGGCATCCCCGAAGAGGGAAGCAGCGACAGGAGCAGGATAACGGTCAGAAGGAAGGTGGCAGGCTGGGCGCGCGCGCCAAGTTCAAATGTACAGGCGTGCGGGACAGCAGAAAGCACAGATTGGGAACCAGGTCCTAAAGCTCGCCGGAGGGAGGGGGAAGACTCGGGATTCAGCCTCAGAAGAGTCTAGGAAGGGCAAGACCTCGGCGGACAAGCGGACCCAGAGGAAGAGGGAGCAGAGGAAGAGGTGGAGCAAAGCTAGGGTCTTAAACTGGTGTCTGGGGGGAGGAGACTCAGACGGAGCTTCGACGGTCTAGGGTTTCAGACGTAGGGCTGCGCGCCACGGCTGTCAAACCAATAATGAACTTCAATAAAGACTTCTGTATATAAAGAGGAACTGGCGTTGGTCCTTTGTGAGCTGGGACCAGGGGCAGCTCTGACACTTGTGTTATCAGATAAATGTCTACCTGGGAGAAAGCCTGCCTGGTCTTTATGAATCACTTCATTTAACACTCTTTTTAGTCTATTTGCTAGTATATCTGCAAAAATTTTGTAATCCACATTTAAAAGGGAAATGGGACGGTAGTTCTTAAGTTGTGTCTTTTCAGTTTCAGATTTAGGTATAAGTGTGATGAAAGCTTCTTTCCACGACTCCGGTGCCTTCTTCCCCTCCATAATCTCGTTGCAGACCTCCTTCAGTGGTTGAATTAAATAGTCTTTCAAAGTCTTATAATACTTGGAGGTTAGCCCATCCGGCCCTGGAGATTTGCCCAATTGCATGTTCTGAATGGCACCTTCAATCTCTTGTTCTCTTATTTTATAGTTCAATATTGTCTTAATTTCTTGAGTTAGTTTTGGTAGTCCGTTATTTCTTAAAAATTGATCTATCTCAGTCTCTTTTTGCGGCCCTTGGGTATAACGTTGTTTAAAGTATCTCTGGAAGCATTTTCTAATCTCCACAGGGTTCTGAATGTTTCTCCCTTCAATCTCTAAATTAGTAACCGTGTTCAGCTTCTGTCTTTTTTTCAACTGCCATGCTAGCAGTTTTCCACATTTATTTGCCGATTCAAAAGTCCTTTGTCTCATTTGTTTAATTTTCCATTCAACTTCCTGATTTATCGGTTTCATATATTGTGCTTGATAAAGTTTAATTTCTCTCAAAATCTCCTGTGACTTTGGTTTCGATCTTAATTTTTTCTCTCCTTCTTTTATTTTCTCCAAGATCTTATCCTTTTTCTCATTCTGAGCTCTTTTCTTTACCGCATTCTGTTGTATCAGAAACCCCCTCATCACCTTTTTACTTGCGTCCCAGATTACTTTTTTCCACTGTAGTTTTCAAATTTATTTCAAAATAGTCACTCAAGTTCTTTTGGCCCTTCTTGACAATCTCCTGATCTCTTAATAAGGTGTCATTCATCTTCCATCTGAAGGAACCAGTTGGAGTTAGTTTCATTTCCATCTTTACTGCATTATGGTCGGAGCAGGTTTTCGGGCAGATTTCCACCTTTTTAATCTTGGGTGCCAGTCCTCTAGTTGTCCATATTTGGTCGATTCTTGTCCATGTCATTTTGGCTTCAGAGAAGAATGTCCCCTCTCTTCCTAAGGGGTTTCTTGTTCTCCAGATGTCAATTAGATCCATATTGTCAGTTAATTCAAAAAAGGTTTTTGGTAACCTGCCCTCTTTTGTCATACTTTGGCTTTGCGCTTTGTCCATGTTCGTAGATACCACCCCATTCATATCACCCATCATAATGATGTTATTATAGTCCATATAGTCCAACATTGTCTCATGCAGCTTCTTATAGAATTCCGATTTCCCCTCATTTGGTGCGTAAATCCCCAAAATTAAAAAATTTTCCCCTTGTATTTGAATTTCAATTGCCAAAATTCTTCCTTGCTCATCTTTAAAAAGAAGTTTTGGTGACAGGCTCTCTTTTGCATATATCACAACTCCTCTCTTCTTCACTCTGTCAGATGAAATAAATTCTTGGCCTAGTCTCTTGTTGATTAACACTTTCCTGTGGAGCCAAATCACGTGCGTTTCCTGTAGACAAATGATATCTAATTGTTCCTTTTTTAATAAATGAAAAATCTTCCTTCTTTTCTCTGGGGAATTAAAACCATGAATATTCCAGCTTAATAGTTGCAGAGACATGTTGAACGGTTCTATTCTCCCTTTGGTGGTGGTGGTATCACTCTCTCCGGCTCGTCAGGCCCCAAAGGTGTAGGTGTAGATCCTGATGGTCCAGATCCTGGGGCTCCTGATTCTTCTTCAATCCCTTTCTGAAGGTCTTCTCTGTGGTCGCTCAAAAACTTTTCCTTGTCTTCAGCTGTTTTGATTTTCACTTTCTTCCCTCTAAAGGTGAAAGATAGTCCCTGGGGGAATTCCCACCTGAAAACAATTCTGTTGCTTCTCAGTAATTTCACCAAGTCACCATAGCTAGATCTAAGTTCCAGTAAGTGTTTCGGGATATCCTTGTAGATTTCCACTCTCAAATCCTGAATTTCAAGGGTCTTTTGAAAATGTGCACTCAGTATCTTGTCTCTTTCTGCCTTCGTTCTAAGAGAGATCAGGCAGTCTCTAAACTTGACCTTCCTCCCTCCTTTTCCAAGTCTGAATGCACTTACAATTTTAAAGTCTTTATCTTCTTCCAAAAGCCAAAATTCTGTAAATTCTTTTGTCAAATATTCAGTTAAATCCCCCTTTTCAAGTTCTGGAACTGACCTCAATCTCAAGTTATTTTCCTTACTTTTTAATTCTATCATAGACAGGTATGCCTGGTGTTCGCCAATCTGTTTGTGCATAGGTTTTATTTCCTCTTGCACAGCCTCTGCTTTCTGTTTGGCCTCCTCAGCTACTTTACGATTTTCTGTAGTGGCTTCCAATAATTTCCCAATTGATTGTGCATTTAAGGTGACTTGTTGAGTCAAGTTGTTAACACTAGCTGTATTTTGGTCAATTTTAGATGATTGTTCAGCCACTTGCTTACTCAGGCCTTCCAGTTTTTCAAAGATTTTATCTAATACCGAAGCAGAGTCCCCTCCTGTGGCCATTCCTTCTGGCCTTACTTGCTCTAATTCTTCCTCTTGTGTCACAGAGACAATAGGAACAGATGATCTGCGCAGCTGTGAGATTATAGTAGTTTGTTGTGATTTAGCTTTGGCTGATCTTGTTCTCCCAGTCCCACTCATCCCACTTCTGTCTACGCGTCAAGGTCAGTCAATTTACAATTCCCATGGGAATCCACAAGTCCACAGATAAAAGAAGAAAAAACCCCAGTAGTTGTAAGTTTCCAAAGTTCCTCTAGAGGGGGTTTAAATGTTTAAATGTATCTTAAGGGAAAAGAGATTGTTGTTCATGCAAAATTTTCCAAGTTGCACCAAAACCCTTAGAAGTTGGTAACAACATCAAACAGCCTCAAAGTCCCAGAAGTCCTCCAATTCCTTTAACCTTTGCAGTTAATCCTTAAATGCTTACAATGCCTCTAAAAAGTGCCAGTTTCCATGTAGCAGTTCAATTGCAGTTCAATGTATCAACCCAGTGCAACAAAGTCAAGCAGTCTAACAGTTCCAATAGTCTGGCAGTCCGACTGCCAGGGTTTCTTGGTAAATTGTAAATCCACAGAGGAATAGGTAAAAAAAAATCTCCACAAATAAGAAAATAAGATCCACAAATCTCAGAATCAGATCAATTCAATTGATGCTCGGATTAGTTCCTTTTAAAAGTCACGATTTTAAAAGCATTAGAAAGTTTAAGTCTTTGCTTTAGATCTTTAAACAGTGCCGGGAGACGGACTTCCTGGTTGCGTCTCCCGCTTCAGTGCCAAATCTTCAATAAATTTAGTCCCAAGTTCAATAAACTTCACCTACTCACGGGGAGTTGTTTTTAAGCCGAATGGTCCCAGGAAAAGGGTCAGCGCTCACCGACAGCAGCTTTGCGGCTTCACTCCACAGAAAGAGCGATCGACTCACAGCACCGCGCCAGCCCTTTCACGCTCTGGAGCCCCTTACGGGGTTCCTTTGACGTTTCAGGGGGCGCAAATGGTGCCCGCCGAGTCCCTGTGGTTTCTCAGCAAGGGTCTCCGCTTCGCCGTAGCGGACGACCCGTTTCTGCGGAGCTTCCCCTTTACAGAGCAAAGAGGACCGCCATTGCCGTTCGCGCCGCCCCCAGAAGTCTATTTATTTCATAAAATTTATACACTACCAGATGGTAAGAAACATCAAAGCCGTTTACAGAAAGATAAAACCATAAAATCAGGAAAAACCTACAGTACATTAAACGCTGAAAAAGTGAATACCAGAATAGATCAGAACTCACTCCCAAGGTAAGGGGAAGAGACATGGCTAAGATGGCAGGACAGCTTACTCTATGCTGTTAACCCCTTCATGCACTAATTAGATGGAAGCATGTTGGTTATATGAGACTGGTTATCCCGCACAACATGCTCTCACGCAACCCATGCCCTCCAACTGAAAACCCATTTCCTGGACAATATCAACATTGTGTTTTGTGCCTGTGAACTGCACAGTGAATATTTTGATTAGAAAAGAAAACAGCCCGGTGTTTCAGCTTCTCAGAGTTGTTTTATTCAGTGCGCTGCTACAGCTTGTCACACCCAAATCCTCCAAAGGAATCTGCCAAAGTGCTTTTCCAGGCAAAAGGGGGCAGAGGGAGAGAAACCAAGAACCTCAAATTCACTAGACCAGGGATGGGGAATTGTGTGGCCCTCTAGATGTTGTTGGATTCCATCACCCCTGACCGTCGGCCATGCTGGCTGAGGCAGAAGGCCATTGGATCTGGCAATATCTGGGAGCCCACAAGATTCCCAGCCTCCGCCCTACACAAACAACCAGGCACTCAGCTGTGAGGCACGCCTCTTACCGGAGGGAGGGTCACTCCAGAGGCAGCTGTGGCATGAGGGTGCTGGATCATGCCTTTGTGGGCACATCTGAGGATTAAAGAGGACCTCCTAGGAAGCGTGCTTGGAGATCTTCCTTACCAGGTGGCTCTCTGGCAAAAACACAACAGTACTAACGACCATATGGAACCACACCTCAAAGCTGGGTCAGACTTCCCAGATCCTGTAGCCTACATCAGGAGGAAGACTGGGGCAGAGGGGCCTAGAGTGGGAGTCAGAGCTGCTCTTAGGGCTGCATGTCTGAAGCATGGGCAGAAATCTTTGGGTGTGAGGTTGCATGAGGCTGTCTCTTTGTGTTTTGGTGATGCCAAGCCGCCAGCCAGCCAGAGGCAGGCAACCAACTGGCTTCAGGGGCAAGCTCCTTTGCAAAGCCAGTCTGACTTCACCAAATGCAATGGCAGAGTGACCATTCGGCCCGTGTTCTGCTTCGCTGTGAAATGGCGTGTGTTCCTCAACCCAGAGAACCTCTTTTTCAACCTCAAGCTGGTCTAAGGAAGAAAAGCATAAGAGTTAGTCTTGAATCCCCCCATACATGTGCTGGGAGATGCCTGCAAACCGCACATGTAAAGCACATCTCCTCCCACCCACACCCAAAAAGTCCTGGGAACAATGGTTTGTTAAGGGTGCTGGGAATCGTAGCACTGTGAAAGGAAAAGTAAGGTTCTTAGGATGCTTTGGAGGGGGTGGAATGTTGAATACACAGCGGCCACATGGATGGACGGACACACACACACACACACACACACACACCCCAGCATAGCTTCAAGTTTTAGCACAAAAAGTCTTCAGCCAGATGTCATGCAACCCTTTGGCAGGGGCAACTTATCATTTTATTGATTTTCCATAACAATTAAAAAGGCGGCCAATCTTGCAAAGGAGTGTTGCCATTTAAACTGCTGGTGTGACGTAGGAACCCGAACAAAGAAAAGGAACCAACTACCCAGAGTCTGCTTCCGATTGCCCTTGTTCTCCACCTCCCTCTATCCTAAACAGCCGCAAACAAGAGTTCAGATTTGAAAGCCTTGTTATCACCTGTCAGGGCCGCCTCAGGTCCCAGCTCACAAGAGACCAACGCCAAGTCCACTTTATTTACAAAAGTCTTTATTGAAGTACATTGTTTGTTCCACAGCCGAGGCGCGCAGCCCCACGTCTGAAGTCCCCTCTGAATCAGTCCCGCCTCCACACCAGTTTAAGAGGCTTCTGCTGGTCCACCTCTTCCTGTCCTTCCTTTTCCGCAGGGTCTTTCTGCCCCCCTGGGTTCCTTCCCTCCTGCTTTCCCCTGACGCTGAGTCCCCAGACGCCTGCTCCCCCCTCCTCCGTGCTTTGGGACCAGGCTCCTCCTCCGGGCTCTCCGCATTTCCGCGCGCCTCCACATTTGAACTTGGCGCGCGTTCGCTACCTCTGACCTTCCTCTTGACAGCTACACTACTCTCTGTACTACTCTCCGCCCCTTCCGGCAGGACGTCTTGCCCCGATCTCCTTCCCCTCTCTGCTTCCTGCTCTGCTTCGTCTGTCACACTGGGAACTCCACCCTCTTCACTCCGTTCCGGCGGGGAAGCCGGCCCCGATCTCCCACTCCCACTCGGGATTTCCCTGCTGCTCCCCTGCTCCTGACGAGTCCCCCCTGTGGCTCCCCTTGGCCTGACCAGGGGCGCCCCCTTTTGGGAATCCTCCGATTCACTTGAAAGACTCATGGAAACCCTCAAGTCATTGTCATCCTCCTCCTCCTCGTTCCGGGATTCTTCCCCCTCGCTCTCAGTCTCCTCCCTCATCTGTGCCTCTCTCCCTGAACCCCTGACATCACCTCATTCCCTTCAATTAGCCAGCTGCTCTGGCAGATGACATCAGTTCCTTCCCGCTCCCAATATTCCTGCTCCTAACCTGGTTAGCCATAGCCCGGAAGCTGAATCTCAGGGGAACGCCTTTGGGCTGGGAAGGGCTCATCTTTTCTGGGCCTCTTCTCCCCCTCAGGAAGGGGTGCTTGGCTCCTGGCCTGTGAAATGCGCTCAAATTGTAAAGATGCCTTCTTTCCAGGGAGCCAAGGAAGAAGGGGGGAATCTGAAATACCTCCAAACCTTCCCATGTCAGAGATGCAGGAGTTGCGGGGAGAGATAGCTCACTTGGTAGAGCATGAGACTGTTGGTCTCAGGGTTGTGAGTTCGAGCCCCACATTGGGTAAAAGATTCCTGCATTGCAGGGAGTTGGACTAGATGGCCCTTGTGGTCCCTTCCAACTCTACACTTCTATGATTCTATGACCTCCAACTTCCTCAGGGATGAAGCAGCTACGAAAAACGAAACATCCCACCTGGGCACGGTTTCTGAGAGAGCAACAGCAGAAGACCCAGACTCTGGCAAGATGAGCATTTGCCCAGTGGATTCTGGCCGCTCCATGAGGGCAGACAGAGGATGGCTGTGGTGGCCGCCAGCCCCTTTCCCACTCCATCTCAGATACAGAACACATTGGCTCTGCCACTCCTTGGCTCTGGCGCCAACTCCTGTTGGCCTCCTTGCCTTCCACCCTCCCAGTCTCAATGAGCACCATCCACCCCTGGTCCAGAGGCCCAGAGCAGTAGTTAGGTGATCTTGCGCCCCGGCAGAACCGCCCAAATTGCGCCCCCTAGCCACGGACAAGTTAGCTCTTCTTTCCTCCGCTCCTCCAACCCCCCTCCCCGCATTAGAGCAGTTTTGTAGTGGCTTTGTTGCACAGGAGCACCAAGTTCACTAACTGGCTGATTCAGAGTGCATCCCATTCAAAAAGAGTGCAATGGTGTGTGTTTCAGCCAGCCATCCGGCTGCTGCAACTATTCCCTGGGTGCCACCACACTGTCCTGTCTGTGTGTTTGGAAGGGAATGGGAGCTATGCTCCCCCCGGAGACACTCCACTCCTTCTTCCTTAGCTGTGTTGCTCAACATTTGAGGCAGCCTGCACAGTTCTGGGATGCCGAGGAAGCGAACCAATAGTCACCTTCATCTGTACTGGCTCAGTATGACCTATTCTGACAGATGCTGCCTTTCATATTCACGCCCAAGAGCCTTTCCGCTCCAGAGATCTGGGGCTGAACCCGGGATCTGCACGCCAAGACTGGAGTAAGAAAGAGCCCTTGCCAGCTGGCCACGTTGGGCGCCTGCCTGGAGAGTGGAAGCCGGGGGTTGGAGGGACATCGTGCTGCTCCTGGCAACCCCCACCCAACCCGACGTCCTCCTCTGTCTGAATCCCGCTTCCCCTGGGACGCACTTCCTCTGCCTGAGTGTATCTTCAGAACAACCCTCTGTGAGGGAGGCTAAGCTGGCCCAAGGACTGGCCCAAGAACTGGCCCAAGGTAGCTCAGCCAAGTTGCCAAGGCCAGCATTTAAGACCGCGCACCCTTTCCCCTCAGATGAGAAAGCCGGGATGAGTCATGCTAGCAGCCTGTGGCCTTGATGGGCTTTGAGGCAGCCCAGCCCCCTTCTCTGCAAGCAGGCTGCCTCCTGGGAGGATCAGCACTTTTCTCGAGGGACAGAAGCGCACGACTTCCCCCTCCCACTTGCCGCCAGCCCTAGTCTTTCTCCGCTGGCTCAGTTTAGCGGCTCATCCCAGGTGGGAATTCGGGTGGCGCTGCTTGCAGAAGGAGAAGCGGCTGGCACTAGCGGAAACTCCCATTGTTCTTCTCAGGTAGGACTTCCGGGATCCAGAGGAACGTTTTACCAAAAAGTATGGCTTGACTACTGATTTCCCATTTAAAGGATGGCAAAAAGACCGAAGTTTGGAGGACAGGTGAAAAAAACCACGAATTACATTTAAAGTTCTGCGAGATGCAAAGGAAAGCTTGCGTTTTAAACTTGCATTTGACACCTTGTTGCTTGGTGCGGTTAACGGAATGGGGATATTGAGAAAGAAGAGACTTGGAATTAGAAGGTTAGGATTTCAGGCTTAGATGGCTTGGATATTTGTGGTAAATAAAATCAGAGTAAATGCGCACCTTGAGAACCACTGTATTAGACGTGCGTGGCCCAATTTCCCCATTGCTTTTTATATCAGTCCTGGAGGTTTTGTTGAATATGATTAGAAGGGACCAGTTGGTTAAAGGTGTGCAAGTCGGAGCTAAACAGTATAAATTGAGAGCATTTGCAGACGATGTAGTACTGACATTACAGGAGCCAGAATCTAGTACTAAAAGAGTTTTGGAACTGATTCAAGATTTTGGCCAGGTTGCAGGATTTAAATTGAATAAACTAAAAACAAAGGTTTTAGAGAAAAACTTAACAGCGATTGAAAGAGAGAGGTTTCAGAATGTGACAGGTTTAACAGTGGTTAAGAAAGTGAAATACCTGGGGGTTAATATGACAGCTAAAAATGGGAACTTATTTAGAATCATAGAATCATAGAGTTGGAAGAGACCACAAGGGCCATCGAGTCCAACCCCCTGCCAAGCAGGAAACACCATCAGAGCACTCCTGACATATGGTTGTCAAGCCTCTGCTTAAAGACCTCCAAAGAAGGAGACTCCACCACACTCCTTGGCAGCAAATTCCACTGTCGAACAGCTCTTACTGTCAGGAAGTTCTTCCTAATGTTTAGGTGGAATCTTCTTTCTTGTAGTTTGGATCCATTGCTCCGTGTCCGCTTCTCTGGAGCAGCAGAAAACAGCCTTTCTCCCTCCTCTATGTGACATCCTTTTATATATTTGAACATGGCTATCATATCACCCCTTAACCTCCTCTTCTCCAGGCTAAACATGCCCAGCTCCCTTAGCTGTTCCTCATAAGGCATCATTTCCAGGCCTTTGACCATTTTGGTTGCCCTCCTCTGGACACGTTCCAGTTTGTCAGTGTCCTTCTTGAACTGTGGTGCCCAGAACTGGACACAGTACTCCAGGTGAGGTCTGACCAGAGCAGAATACAGTGGCACTATTACTTCCCTTGATCTAGATGCTATACTCCTATTGATGAGGCCCAGAATTGCATTGGCTTTTTTAGCTGCCGCGTCACACTGTTGGCTCATGTCAAGTTTGTGGTCAACCAAGACTCCTAGATCCTTTTCACATGTACTGCTCTCAAGCCAGGTGTCCCCCATCTTGTATTTGTGCCTCTCATTTTTTTTGCCCAAGTGCAATACTTTACATTTCTCCCTGTTAAAATTCATCTTGTTTGTTTTGGCCCAGTTCTCTAATCTGTCAAGGTCGTTTTGAAGTGTGATCCTGTCCTCTGGGGTGTTAGCCACCCCTCCCAGTTTGGTGTCATCTGCAAATTTGATCAGGATGCCCTTGAGTCCATCATCCAAGTCGTTGATAAAGATGTTGAATAAGACCGGGCCCAAGACAGAACCCTGTGGCACCCCACTAGTCACTCTTCTCCAGGATGAAGAGGAACCATTGATGAGCACCCTTTGGGTTCGGTCAGTCAGCCAGTTACAAATCCACTGAGTGGTAGCATAGTCAAGACCGCATTTTACCAGCTTCTTTACAAGAATATCATGGGGCACCTTGTCAAATGCCTTGCTGAAATCAAGGTAGACTACATCCACTGCGTTCCCTTCATCTACCAGGCTTGTAATTCTGTCAAAAAACGAGATCAGGTTAGTCTGACATGACTTATTTTTCAGAAATCCATGCTGACTATTGGTGATCACAGCATTCCTTTCTAGGTGCTCACAGACTGTTTGCTTAATGATCTGCTCCAGCATCTTCCCTGGTATTGATGTCAGACTGACTGGGCGGTAATTATTTGGGTCCTCTCTTTTCCCCTTTTTGAAAATAGGGACAACATTTGCCCTCCTCCAGTCTGCCGGGACTTCGCCTGTTCTCCAGGAATTCTCAAAGATGACTGCCAGTGGTTCTGAAATCACATCTGCCAGTTCTTTTAATACTCTTGGATGCAGTTCATCTGGCCCTGGAGACTTGAATACATCTAGACTAGCCAAGTATTCTTGTACTATCTCCTTAGTTATTCTGGGCTGTGTTTCCTCTGCTGAATCATTTGCTCCAAATTCTTCAGGTCGGGCATTGTTTTCTTTATCGGAGAAGACTGAGGCAAAGAAGGCATTGAGGAGTTCAGCCCTTTCTGTGTCCCCTGTTTGCATTTCACCATCTTCTCCTCTGAGTGACCCCACGGTTTCTTTGTTCTTCCTTTTGCTACGAACATACCCATAAAAGCCTTTTTTGTTGCTTTTAACCTCTCTAGCAAGCCTGAGTTCATTTTGTGCTTTAGCTTTTCTGACTTTGTGTCTACACGTGCTGGCTATTTGTTTGAATTCCTCTTTGGTGGTTTCCCCCCTTTTCCATTTTTTGTACACATCCTTTTTTAATCTTAACTCAGTTAAAAGTTCTTTAGATAGCCACCCTGGCTTCTTTAGGAACCTTCCATGTTTCCGTCTCATTGGTATTGCCTGAAGTTGTGCTTTTACTATCTCCCTCTTAACAAACTCCCAGCCATCATGAACTCCCTTTCCTTTTAGTATTACTGTCCATGGGATCTCACCCAGCACTTCCCTAAGCTTTATGAAGTCGGCTTTCTTAAAGTCGAGAAATTGAGTCCTAGTATGCTTGGCTGCTCCTTTCCGCTGTATAGTAAACTTCAGAAGAGCATGATCACTCGCGCCTAATGATCCTTCCACTTCTACCCCACTAACCAGGTCATCAACATTGGTTAGGACCAGATCTAAAATAGCTGTTCCTCTTGTTGCTTCTCCCACTTTCTGGACAATGAAGTTGTCTGCAAGGGCAGTGAGGAATCTGTTTGACCTTATGCTCTTGGCTGAGTTTGACATCCAACAAATATCCGGGTAATTGAAGTCCCGCATTACTACTATCTCCCTTCCTTTTGCATGCTTGGCCATCTGTTCCAGGAAGGCATCATCTATGTCCTCCGTTTGGCTTGGGGATCTATAGTAAACTCCCACAATGAGGTCACTGTTATTCTTCTCTCCCTTAATTTTGACCCAAATGCTCTCACTTTGGCTTTGAGGTTCTAAATCTTGGATCTCTTCACAGGTATACACATCCCTGACATATAACGCCACTCCTCCTCCTTTCTTGTCTGGTCTGTTTCTTTGAAATAGATTGTATCCCTCCATTATTACATTCCAATCGTGGGACTTATCCCACCAGGTTTCAGTGATTCCTATTATGTCATATTTAGTTTGCTGTACCAGGAGCTCAAGCTCATCTTGTTTATTTCCCATGCTTTGCGCATTAGTGTACAGACATTGAAGTCCATTAATCATTCCCCCGTGTCTCTTATTTAAGGATTTTCTCCTCCCACCACTAGGTCTGCATGCTCTTTGCTCCATTCGGTCTATGACATTTGGATGATCATCTTCATCAATTGATAGACTCCTACCTCAGGAGCACTGTCTCCCTCCCCCACATTAGTCAGTTTAAAGCCCTCCTGATGAGGTTTCTGAGATTTTTTGCAAAAACATTCCTCCCAACCGTTGTGAGGTGCAGCCCATCGCTTGCCAGAAGTCCATCTTCAAGAAACTGCATTCCGTGATCTAAGAATCCAAACCGTTCCTGTTTGCACCATTTGCGAAGCCAGTTGTTCACTTCCACTATTTTTCCCTCTCTCCCTGGGCCACGTCGTTCAACTGGGAGGACAGATGAGATGACAATTTGTGCATTTAATTGCTTCAATTTCCTGCCCAGAGCCTCGTAATCTCTTTTGATCTTCTGGAGGCTATTGCTTGCAGTGTCATTGGTTCCCACATGAACCAAGAGGAAGGGGTATTTGTCAGTGGGTTTTATGATTCCTTGCAGTCGTTCAGTTACATCTTGGATCTTAGCCCCGGGGAGACAGCACACTTCCCGAGACATCTTGTCAGGCCCACAGATCACTGCTTCTGTTCCCCTCAGTAGGGAATCCCCTATCACCACTACACGCCTCCTCTTAGGTCTGGTCGGGGTTCTTCTGTGAGCTGTCGGTTCCAAGGTCGCCTGGACATTCCCAGAGGACTGCCTTTGCTCCTCGTCTTCATATACCTGTTCGACTGTAATGAGGGAGAGCTCCTCAAATGGAGTCTGCTTTTCGTCTTCCATGCTAGGGGAAAGGACCTCAAAGCGATTGCGTATTTCTAAACAATCAGAGCGAACGCTGGGCCTCCTACTTCTTTGAGTCACGTTTCTCCATATATCTGACTCCTGTGTTGGTGAACTAGCCACCTTCTCAGGGGAGTCCCCTGTCTCTTCCTTGGTGGAGACGGTGTGCTCTGTTGCTTCCAAGAAGATTTCCAGCTCTCTAATTCTTTGGAGCGTAGCTACACGTTCCTCCAGTTGCTGGACTTTGTCTTTTAAGAGGGCAATCAACATGCAATTGCTGCAGGTAAAGCTGCCTGCAACCTTTGGCAAGATGGCAAACATTGCGCAGGAACCACAGGCGACTGCAGCTGTTCCCTCACCCTCCATCTTGGGAACGTGTCGTTGGGGGTGACTACAGTGGTCCTCTATCATAAAAAGTGTGGAGACAGGACAAATAAATCCCTCCCAAAAAACCTAGGTCTCCCCCAACAAATGTTTGAGACTAGCTCCCCTAAATCTAAAATATGGATCAAACTGCGCGGGCCGCTAGGCGCGCGCCGCTGCCCTAAAGCTCTGATAAGCTCCTCCCACAGCTAATCACCTACCTCAACAGAAGCCCTGCCCCCTCTGACCTTTGCCCAGAGAGAGCAGCTAAACAGCCACAAGAAACTCACACAGGAAAACCCTTTTTGTTCCTTCTTCAGCTGCTGCCCTAAAGCTCTGATAAGCTCCTCCCACAGCTAATCACCTACCTCAACAGAAGCCCTGCCCCCTCTGACCTTTGCCCAGAGAGAGCAGCTAAACAGCCACAAGAAACTCACACAGGAAAACCCTTTTTGTTCCTTCTTCAGCTGCTGCCCTAAAGCTCTGATAAGCTCCTCCCACAGCTAATCACCTACCTCAACAGAAGCCCTGCCCCCTCTGACCTTTGCCCAGAGAGAGCAGCTAATCAGCCACAAGAAACTCACACAAGAAAACCCTTTTTGTTCCTTCTTCAGCTGCTGCCCTAAAGCTCTGATAAGCTCCTCCCACAGCTAATCACCTACCTCAACAGAAGCCCTGCCCCCTCTGACCTTTGCCCAGAGAGAGCAGCTAATCAGCCACAAGAAACTCACACAAGAAAACCCTTTTTGTTCCTTCTTCAGCTGCTGCCCTAAAGCTCTGATAAGCTCCTCCCACAGCTAATCACCTACCTCAACAGAAGCCCTGCCCCCTCTGACCTTTGCCCAGAGAGAGCAGCTAATCAGCCACAAGAAACTCACACAAGAAAACCCTTTTTGTTCCTTCTTCAGCTGCTGCCCTAAAGCTCTGATAAGCTCCTCCCACAGCTAATCACCTACCTCAACAGAAGCCCTGCCCCCTCTGACCTTTGCCCAGAGAGAGCAGCTAATCAGCCACAAGAAACTCACACAAGAAAACCCTTTTTGTTCCTTCTTCAGCTGCTGCCCTAAAGCTCTGATAAGCTCCTCCCACAGCAAATCACCTACCTCAACAGAAGCCCTGCCCCCTCTGACCTTTGCCCAGAGAGAGCAGCTAATCAGCCACAAGAAACTCACACAATTAAAGACAATTATGAAAAATGCTGGACGGAAGTGAAAAAAGATTTAGAAATTTGGTCAAATTTGAAGCTTTCATTGTTAGGCCGTATTGCTGCGATAAAGATGAATGTATTGCCAAGAATGTTATTTTTGTTTCAAACATTGCAAATTTTGGATAAAATGGATTGTTTCAAGAAGTGGCAGAGAGATATTTCTAGATTTGTCTGGCAGGGCAAGAAGCCAAGAATAAAATTTAAAATATTAACGGATGCAAAGGAAAGAGGTGGATTTGCCCTGCCAGACCTTAAACTTTATTATGAATCAGCAGCGTTCTGCTGGTTGAAAGAATGGCTACTCCTTGAAAACACAGACATTTTGGATTTGGAAGGTTTTAATAATGTATTTGGATGGCATGCATATATGTGGTATGATAAGGTCAAAGCACATAAAGCATTTAAAAACCATATTGTCAGGAAAGCACTGTTTAAAGTCTGGATAAGATATAAGGACTTGCTTGAAAACAAAACCCCAAGGTGGTTGTCACCGATGGAAGCGAAGGCTCAGAAAAAACTCAATATGGAGGCCAAATGGCCGAAATATTGGGAAATTTTGGAACAAGACGGAGATAGACTAAAACTGCAGAGTTTTGAGAAACTAAAGAACAAAGTGCGAGACTGGCTTCATTATTATCAGATAATGGAGGCATATAATTTGGACAAGAAAATTGGCTTCCAGGTGGAAAAATCAAAATTAGAAACAGAACTGTTAGAACCCAAAACTAAGACTTTGTCTAGGATGTATAACTTGCTGTTGAAATGGAATAATCAGGACGAAACCTTGAAATCTGTTATGATTAAATGGGCACAAGATGTTGGACACAATATTATGTTTGCTGACTGGGATCAGTTATGGACCACAGGTATGAAGTTTAGGGCATGTAATGCCTTAAGAGAGAATATTATGAAAATGATATACAGGTGGTACATGACCCCAGTCAAGCTAGCAAAAATCTACCATTTGCCCGATAATAAATGTTGGAAATGTAAAGAAACTGAAGGTACATTTTTTCACCTTTGGTGGACGTGCCCAAGGATTAAGGCTTTCTGGGAGACTATATATAATGAATTGAAAAAGGTATTTAAGTATACATTCCTGAAGAAACCAGAGGCCTTTCTGCTGGGCATAGTTGACCAATCAGTGTTAAAGAAGGATAGAACTTTCTTTATGTACACTACAACAGCAGCAAGAATACTTATTGCAAAATATTGGAAGACACAAGATTTACCCACTCTGGAAGAATGGCAGATGAAGGTGATGGATTACATGGAATTGGCGGAAATGACTGGCAGGATCCGAGACCAGGGAGAAGAGTCGGTGGCAGAAGATTGGAAGAAATTTAAAGACTATCTACAGAGATATTGTAAAATTAATGAATGTTAGAATGATGTTGGATTGAAATTAAGTGGTTTCTAGCTGTAATGGTATAAAAGAATATGAAAAAATGGGGGTTTTTTTATAAGTTAAAACGCAAGGTTATAATAATTTAAGATTAAAGATCAGGGTAAAATAAAGAGGGAAAGAAGCTGAACTAATAAATAGAACTGGAATACAAAAAAGGGAGGTATGAGGAGGTCCAGGAAACAAGTAAATGAAAAATAAGTGATGAAAAGATTGACTGTTTTTAACTGTTTTTATTTGTATTTTTTCTTTTTTTCTTTTTCTATTTTGTATTATTGGAAAAACCCTAATAAAAAATTTATATATAAAAAAAGAGAGAATATTATGAAAATGATATACAGGTGGTACATGACACCAGTCAAGCTTGCAAAAATCTATCATCTGCCCGATAATAAGTGTTGGAAATGTAAAGAAACTGAAGGTACATTCTTTCACCTTTGGTGGACGTGCCCAAGGATTAAGGCTTTCCGGGAGATGATATATAATGAAATGAAAAAGGTATTTAAATATACCTTCCTGAAGAAACCAGAGGCCTTTCTCCTGGGCATTGTCGGCCAATTGGTGTCAAAGAAGGATAGAACTTTCTTTATGTATGCCACGACAGCAGCAAGAATACTTATTGCAAAGTATTGGAAGACACAAGATCTACCCACCCTGGAAGAATGGCAGATGAAGGTGATGGACTATATGGAATTGGCAGAAATGACCGGCAGAATCCGAGACCAGGGAGAAGAGTCGGTGGAAGAAGATTGGAAGAAATTTAAAGACTATCTACAGAAATATTGTAAAATTAATGAATGTTAGATTGATGTTGGATAAAAAGTTAAGTGGTTCTTAGCTATAACGTTATAAGGAATATGAAAAAAATGGATTATTAACAGGTAAAAATTTAATGGTACAATATTTTAAGATTAAAGACTAGGATAAACAAAGAGGGAAAGGATTTGCTGAACTAACAAATTGAATTGGAATACAAAAAGGGAGGTGTGAGGAGGTCCAGGAAACAAGCAAATGAAAGATAAGTGATGGAAAGATGGAATTGCTTTTTAACTATTTTTATTTTGTATTTTTCTTTTTTTTTTTTCATTTTGTAATATTTTGAAAATTTTAATAAATATCTTTTAAATAAAATAAAATAAAATAAACTTGCATTTGACAGCTTGTTGCTTGGTGTGGTTAACGGAATGGGGATATTGAGAAAGAAGAGACTTGGAATCAGAAGGTTAGGATTTAAGGTAAGGTTACCAGATTTTTTTCAAAGAATCTGGGGACACTTTTTTTTTTTTACAAAAGAGAAACAAATGTTATTTTTTAAAAATCATTTTTTTAAAAAAATAATAAGTAATACCTTCTCTTCTGGGTCTCCTCTGTCGCGTGGCCTTCCTCTGGGCCGCAGCCTGATCTCTTGGAGTGCTATCTGCCGTGGAGTAGGCTCGGGTCGGGCCTGGGCTCGGCCCCGTGTCCTTGCCCTCCTGGTGCTCTCCTACCTCTCTTCCTCAGTGGCCGCAAGGTCGGGGCTTCCCTCTTTTTTCTCCTTCCTCTTTCTCTCTCTTCCTTCTCCTTCTCCTTTCCTCCTTCTCCCTGGGTTGGCTCCGGGGTTTTTACTGGCCCTGGAGCGCCGCTGGGCAGTCAGCCACGTGGCCGGGCGCTCTCGCTCCCGCCTCGATTTGGGTCCTGGGGGGGTGTCAGCGGTTCCCCCAGTTGACGCGCTGGGCATCCCTGGTTCCCCCTCGGCAGTGGCAGCGCAGGCGGCAGTCTCAGCAGCCCGGAGCCAGCCTGTTAGTGCACTTGGCTCTGGCTGGCTTCAGGAGCTGCTAATTGCCCTGGCACCCGCCATTTTGCCTCGCCGGAAGTCCCCATATGATGTGTCTTGGGCCGTTGAACCAATCACGCAACATTCCTTCCCTACTAATAAATCTACAACACTTAAAATATAAATCTGGGGGCCTTATATGAAATCCGGGGACATTCCGGGGACGGATTTTGTTGGGGACATATTTGTAAATCCGGGGATTGTCCCCGGGAGACGGGGACATCTGGTAATCATTCCGTCATAGGGCTTCTCCTGCCTTTGCCAGTATGTCAGTCTTCTCAGCCTCCTTAAAGAGGGCGTTCAGAAGCACTTGTACGTCTGGCCATATGGGATTGTGAGTGGAGAAGGTGGCGCAGTCTGGATGAGTCCCTCTGTCTTGCTCTTTGGTCACTGTGACCAAGCACCATTTTGGGCTGATCAGGAACTATGGGGAAGGGGATCCACCCAGAAGTTGTGGAGGGAACGGGAAGAGAAGCTTGGTCAAGAGACTGGCTCATGTCAGAAGGAGGCCTGACTGCATCCTTGGCGAAGCCCAGGGCAGGGCAGGAAGGCAGCATTGCCCAGCGGGAAGGCATTCGGAGGCAAATCATCAGCAAGGAGCAGAAAATCCCCTTCCCTTCCCTCAAGAAGACTGAAGAATCTCTAGTCGGCCTTTAGGTGAGTTCAGCATCCCAGGTATCTGGGGTGTTCCTGTCCATTACAAAGCTGACTCGAGGCTCCGTCAACTCATGGGATTACTATGAGGAATTATAAAAGACCCTGATGCTGGGAAAGATGGAGGGCACTAGGAGAAGGGAATGACAGAGGACAAGATGGTAGAACAGTGTTCTCGAAGCTACCAGCATGAGTTTGACCAAACTGCGGGAGGCAATGGAAGACAGGAGGGCCTGGCGTGCTCTGGTCCAGGGGGTCACGAAGAGTCGGACACGACTAAACAACAACAACAAAGCTCTCCATTCCTTTTCTGCACCAAACTTGATTATCGGAGGACAGGAAAATACTAGCAAAAGAAAAGGGGAAAAAAGCTGACCTTGTCTTGTGTTTCTTTCCCGGAATAAGAAAAAAATGAAGAGACATGAGAATTCTAAGGTGCCAGAACAAGCTTTGCTGGCTACTGGTAGTAAACAAAGCAGAAGAGACAGAAGATGACCGACTTTCCATTGAAGAAGCCTTGACCCGTTTGAATAAAGGTAAGAACAAAGATAGGGCTCAGTGCTTATGCCCCAATCCAGCAGAGAAGAACAAGACATGTAAATCAGCTCCAGTACGTTTGTCTCTTGCTGGATCACGAACTGGGAATAAAGCTGGTGCATATCGGAGTGTTAGTACTGAACTGCATTGTTTCCAATATGATGTGCTTCTGAATGGGTACTCCTCTTCATCTTTTAGCTCATCAAGCCATACTTTAAAATGGTGTTTACATGTGACTAGGGTTGGGTAGGGTCCTTACTGTCAGGATGTTAATACTTGGATGCTCAGTTGAGGTTTATCCCCTTCTCTTCAGCTGTTTAAGGACTGCCCCTCTTTCTGATTTACTGCCGCTGAACTTTGTGCCATCTGCAGATTTCAACATGCTTCTACTTCACCTGACCCAAACCATTGGTTGGCTCTCATTGAGTTCTGTGGACACAGTAAAACAAAGCTGCCATCTGGTTTCTCTCGGGATGTTCGGATTGTGGAACACAGATTTGCTCTCCACCGTAACCATGTCTCTCAGCATACCACTTTATTTCCCCCCAGATAGGTGGCTACTATTCACTTGTAGGAAGATGTGCTTATTTAGATTACAACATTGCGGTGGGAGCAAAAGCCACCTTTCTTCTCTCAAGAGGGTTAGTCGAGTTTCTGTTGTTATGGCAAAATCCAGGTGGGAGGCTGCTCAGAGCCCGTGGGTCCCTGCGGAACAAAGATGGAGTCCAGCCACCAACTGGAGCAAATAGCGGAGACCAAGGTTTATCGCGCAACAGGTTCAGAGAGGAATTGAACCCCAAGAATGGGGTGACAAGGACTTTTTAAAGTTCCTATCTTATCCCAGCAGACAGTTCGCTAAACATCACCACTCCATCAGAATAGGGGAGGGTTATACATGATTAACATAGGAGGAATGTGTTGGGGTAACATGCAAATACAGGATATGTCTTGGGAAATCCGCTCCACTTCCCAGTGGGGAGGAGTTGCGGTGGACCACGTGGCCACCCACTCCCCACCAGGGGCGGGGGACTCTGTCCCCCATTGCCTATGGCATTCGAGCCACGTCAGAGTCCAGCCAGCCAACCCCCAGAGAACTTCCTCTTTGGCTCACTTACCCTTACTGGGACTTCCTGCACAATGGGCAGGAGTCAGATATAGTCAGATCCAATCAATGCCTTGGCCAATACCGCTCACATTCTTTAATTTCAATAAAGTTGTGGCCAAAATTTGCCCAGTAACATAAACCTAATATCCGTGTCCTTGTGTGAGTCATTTCCAACGAGGGGGTGGCTGCGGGGTCTCGACACCCAAGTACATTCTAAGCACCTACTGGAAGAGGACAATAGAACTTTGGTTTGCATAGTCTGCCGCCTGGGTAAGTCCGGAGGAGAGCTTTTGCCCAGCGATTGTCACCTACGGGTAAAGTACCTTCCTGTGAGTAGGTGACCTCCCGCTTGGGGAATTCTGGCGGGGACCGAGGGGTTCCCAAGTCCTTGGCCAACGACGCAGACTGGTGGTGGATTGAAGAAAATCGGTGAAACCAGTGGTTTTCTATGAATTTCCAAGTGTTTTTAGGCTTTTTTAATACAGACGGTTCTTTTCGGAAGTGGCCTGGCCTGACATTGCTACATTGTATCTAGCTGGACCATAAAGAAGGCTGATCGCCGAAGAATTGATGCTTTTGAATTCTGGTGCTGGAGGAGACTCTTGACAGTCCCATGGACTGCAAGCAGATCAAACCTATCCATTCTGAAGGAAATCAGCCCTGAGTGCTCACTGGAAGGACAGATCCTGAAGCTGAGGCTCCAATATTTTGGCCACCTCATGAAAAGAGAAGACTCCCTGGAGAAGACCCTGATGTTGGGAAAGATGGAGGGCGCAAGGAGAAGGGGACGACAGAGGACGAGATGGTGGGACAGTGTTCTCGAAGCTACCAGCATGAGTTTGACCAAACTGCGGGAGGCAGTGGAAGACAGGAGGGCCTGGCATGCTCTGGTCCAGGGGGTTGTTCTCGCAGCGGGAGCTGTCATCACCTTGTCAGCGCTCAGTGGAGCGTGCAAAACAGCTGGAGCTGAGCTGCCTCTGCAGAGCCATGGCATTGCTGCGATTGGCTGAAGGGCTACATTCAATGCCATCTGATTGGCTAGAACGCATCCTCATGCAAATACATTGTTCATTCATCAAATTCATCGATCGTGTATAGCATCTTCTCGGCGCTTTCTTCTCGGGCGCTTTCTTCTCGGGGTTTTGGACTTTTTTGCGGTGCTTGGTGCAACGTTGTGACGGGGTGAGGGAAGTCCTAGTGTGGCAGGGTTCCCTTGAGGTCATCGCCTCGGGCTCGACGTCTCTTACTCGGGAATAAGACTTCGTTCATATGCCCCCCCTCCATTCCGTAACACTCTTCATATGGACTTCATGGAGTGTGCACTCTCGCAGGGTCTGCTTCCAGAAACTACTATTGCAGATGTAGATATTTTGGCAGAAATGGTTTACAAATATGCACGATGGCAAGCAGGCAGACAGGAACAGTTACAAAGCAACCTTGGTCCTGCCTAGCCTGGAAGCTGTTTCCAACTAGTGAACAAGAAACCTTTCAGCAACCTTTACAACCATCTACAAACCCCGAAGTTTGTAGGATTCTCTTCTTTCAGCTGTGTCTTGGCTCTGTGCTCACAAGTGTTCTAGTGACTTTCAGGTAACTTGGAAAGCATGGGAATGATGTCTTGGTTCTGAAGAATGATATTTCCCCCAGTCTGACTTAGTTATCCTGGTGATGATTCAGCTAGATGTTCTACACGCTGACCATATTCCAGAAGGGCTTTGTTGTCTTGGCCTTGCTTTGGCTTACTGAGATCTGTCTTCTCCCTATAGGTGCTCATTCTAAAATGGATAATTGTAACGTTTGACTTCATTGATCAGAAGGAAAATATGAAGGCTCTCTATGGTTTCTTCTTCCGCTTCTTACAATATGAGAAATTGGTAAGATAAAAAGGAATGTGTTATTTTGAAGGAACTCGCTTTTATTCTGACATTAACCCAAATCAAACAATAAAGAGTACTTTCCGAACACACAACAGGACACCATGTGAAAAGTGGGGCCTTACAAAAACCTCTCCCATTTCCTTCCTTTTCCTGTCTTGTTCTTTCCCAATGGGCGCCGGTCGCAGCGCCCCCCGGGGGCACGGCATGTTCAGGCACGCAGGCAGGCAGGCAGGCAGGCAGGCAGGCAGCTATCTGATGTCGATCCCGCCCGTTCCTCCCTCCACCCCCCTCAAAGACAGCCGCGCAGGCAGCTATCCGATGGAGGGAGGGGGGGGGGAATCCTGTTCTGCATAGCTATCAATTCGGGTGTGATAGTCTTATGTTTGCATACTTATGGGAAAATAAAACTAATTTATTTTAGAGCTTGTATTTGTGTGTATTCATGGTATTATTTGTAGACCCAGTAGATGGCAGTGTGGTGTGGAGAGTGTTTTTGGCAGCTCGTGAAAGGATAGAGGGTGGAACGTTGACCGTTCAAAGGCACTATAAGCAATATATATATATATATATATATATATATCCACATTGTCCTAGCTACGTTTTCCCATAAAAGTGCCTGGAGGCGGTTGGAGGATGGATGGCGGTTAATGGATTGAAGTTGAATCCTGACAAGACAGAAGTACTGTTTTTGGGGGACAGGGGGCGGGCTCGTGTGGAGGACTCCCTGGTCCAGAATAGGGTAACTGTGCCCCTGAAGGACCAGGTGCGCAGCCTGGGAGTCATTTTGGACTCACAGCTGTCCATGGAGGCGCAGGTCAATTCTGTATCCAGGGCAGCTGTCTACCAACTCCACCTGGTACGCAGGCTGAGACCCTACCTGCCCGCGGACTGTCTCGCCAGAGTGGTGCATGCTCTAGTTATCTCACGCTTGGACTACTGCAATGCGCTCTACGTGGGGCTACCTTTGAAGGTGACTCGGAAACTACAGCTAATCCAGAATGCGGCAGCTAGACTGGTGACTGGGGGCGGCCGCCGAGAGCACATAACACCGGTCTTGACCTACATTGGCTCCCAGTACGTTTCCAAGCACAATTCAAAGTGCTGGTGTTGACCTTTAAAGCCCTAAACGGCCTCGGCCCAGTATACCTGAAGGAGCGTCTTCACCCCCATCGTTCTCCCCGGACGCTGAGGTCCAGCACCGAGGGCCTTCTGGCGGTTCCCTCATTGCGAGAAGCAAAGCTACAGGGAACCAGGCAGAGGGCCTTCTCGGTAGTGGCGCCCGCCCTGTGGAACGCCCTCCCATCAGATGTCAAAGCGATAAATAACTACCTGACATTCAGAAGACATCTTAAGGCAGCCCTGTTCAGGGAAGTTTTTAATCTGTGATATTTTACTGTATCTTTGGTTTTTATGGAAGCCGCCCAGAGTGGCTGGGGAAACCCAGCCAGATGGGCGGGGTACAAATAATAAATTATTATTATTATTATTATTACTCGAATACATTTGTATCAAATACATTTGGAACAAGTGATTGTTACATTTAAGGAACATTCTCTAGGCGATGAGATTGGGGGAAAATACAAAAACCCATTCGGATACATTTGGATACATTTAGAAAAGTACAGCATTTTGAGGAAAAATTCATTTGAGTCGAAAAATACATTCAGATCCATTTTTAAAGTCAATGAGAAAGATACAGCGAAAAAGGATCCATTCCCCAAGGCACCGTTGAACTTCTTGTAGGGTGTGAAGGCAGAATGCGATCTATTTGATATTGGTAGGGTCCTTCTCCTTCATTCCCCTCTCTGACCCTGACTCTCTTACGACACAGGGACCGTCCCAGAGTGTGGGCACAACTTCTGCCGGTCTGGCCTGATCCAGTGGAGCGGGGCAAAAAGGAGGCTGGCTTCCTGTCCTCAAGGCCGAGTTGGAGTCCAGAGAAGGAGCCTCGTCCGCAATCGGCAATTGGCTACCTTTGTTGAAGTAGCCAAGACTCTCAGTCTTCAAGAGGGAAAGGAGGAGTCTGTGAGAAGCACCAGGAGCCCCTGAAACTCTTTTGCAAGGAGGATGAAGCCCCCATCTGTGTGGTTTGGGGCAGATCCAAGAAGCACCAACACCACGAGGTGATTCCTCTGGAAGAGGCTGTCGAGGAATACAAGGTACCTTGAGGGGGAGAAATAGCTGTGTATTCTTCTTGGCAGGTGATCTTCTTAATTCTCAGATCCAAAGTAGGCATGGTATTAATTGGTGGTTTATTACCTTAGAAGCAGCCAAGGGGAAGCCTGAGGGCTGCTGGGATGGCTGGGAGGAGGGAGTCAAAGTCTTTCTCTCTGCCAGGGGGGGGGGGGGCAAGGGATCTTCCCTGGAAATACAGCAGCTTCATGGGACCATGGCAGGGAGAGAAAGGGTTAACCTCATCCACATCCCCCAGCAAGGTTGCTTTGTACATATTTAGAACACTACAAATGTGAATTGCACATACACAACTAAGTCCATGTCTCCTTTGGCTAGCAGGATGCCTCCTCAATACCCTGCCAAGCAGAGAGCAGCAAGGGGTCAGCTGCAAGGGGGTGGGGACTGGGGGCTCCTTTTCCCTTCTGGGGTACCTCAGAGCCCATATAGAGTCCTTTGGTAGCTTCTCTATCGGTAGGAGAAAATAACAGAGGCCAACCAGAGAATATTGAGAAGCAAAGTAGCTAGTAAGCCAGATCTTTATTACCTGTTGCAACAGGGTGCTCACCCCCCCCCCCCACGCAGGAGGGAGGAGGAGACCCCGAACCAAGTCCTTATATAGACATTTGAAATTGCCCAGCCTGGAGCCCAAGACCACCCCTCCATACATCATACATACACCACAGAAGGGGCGGCCTACAACAGACTCCTGTCTGGCAGGAAACCTGTTGATGGGTTTACCTGGCTGTTCATGGGTTTACCTGCATATTATTTTGTGATGATAACTACTTACGGTATTTATGTATGTGTTCTATACAGTGGTACCTCGCAAGACGAACGCCTCGCAATACGGAAAACCCGCTAGACGAAAGGGTTTTCCGTTTTGGAGGCGCTTCGCAAGACGAATTTCCCTATGGGCTTGCTTCGCAAGACGACAGCCCATAGGGAAATATCCGGGACAGCGGGGAAGCGCAGCGAGTCTTCCCCACTGTCCTCGGACCTCCTCCGAAGCCTGGCGGCGGGGCGGGAACACCTCCTCCCGCCACCGCCGGGCTTCGGAAGGCTCCTCCGAAGCCGGGCGGTGGGGCGGGAACACCTGCCCCCGCCACCCGGCTTCGGAACGATGATCCGAAGCCGGGCGGCGGGGCGGGAACACCTACTCCCGCCGCCCGGCTTCGGAACGATGCTCCGAAGCCGGGCGGTGGGGAGGGAACACCTTCTGAAGGCGGGCGGGGGGCGAAAGTCTTTGTTCCCCCCTGCCTGCCTTCAAAAGCGGTCCGGGACAGTGGAGAAACGCAGCGCGTTTCTCCGCTGTCCCGGACCGCTTTTGAAGGCAGGCAGGGGGGAGCATAGACTTTCGCCCCCCGCCCGCCTTCAGAAGAGGTCCTGGACATCTTCTTAAGGCAGGCGGGGGGCGAAAGTCTTTGCTCCCCCCTGCCTGCCTTCCCGGGAGAGCGGAGAAACACAGCGTGTTTCTCCGCTGTCCCGGACGGCTTTTGAAGGCAGGCGGGGGGGAGCAAAGACTTTCGCCCCCCGCCCGCCTTCAGAAGAGGTCCTGGACCTCTTCTGAAGGCGGGCGGGGGGGCGAAAGTCTATGCTCCCCCCTGCCTGCCTTCCCAGGGGCTTTTAAATCGCCCCGGACAGCGGAGAAGTCCTCCGCTGTCCCGGGGGGATTTTAAAATGCCGCCCGCCAGCATTTTAAGATCGCCCCGGACAGCGGAGAAGTCCTCCGCTGTCCCGGGGTTTTTTAAAATGCTGGGGGTGGGAAGAAAAGCCCTTGTCCCCCCCCCCCCCAGCCTTCAGAAGAGGTCCGGGGACAGACTGTCCCCGGACCTGGTCTGAAAGCGGTTTCCCTAGGAACGCATTAATTGATTTTCAATGCATTCCTATGGGAAACCGTGCATCGCAAGACGAAAAACTCGCAAGATGAAGAGACTTGCGGAATGAATTAATTTCATCTTGCGAGGCACCACTGTACTTTTCTTTCCTCCAGTAAATTACTTTGCTATTATAGCAAGGCCACTGGACCCAAGAAACCAATATAATATTCATCTCCTCTCTTTGTGTCTCAATCAAAGCTGAGTTTTCCCTTTTCTTGTCAGGGAGAGATCTGTCGCCGCCTGGAGATTCGGAGGAAAGAGAGAGGGGAAATTCTGGCCTATCAAGCAGACCTGGACAAGGAAAGCAAAGACCTCCTTGGAAGTGTTACTATTGTTACTAGTGAGGGAACAAGCACTTCAAGAAGCAAGTCCGGACTGAGGAGGGATGGGGAAATCTGCCCATTTCAACTTCTCCCCATTTCTCCTTTTCCCATATCGGTTTGCTATTTATTTATTATTCTGAAAATGAATCAAATGCTAGGGTGGCTACCTTCTCGTATAAATATTTTGATACGTGCTTTGCCCTCATAAATACATTTTTTGTGAACATTACCTGGCTGGGTCAACCTTGAAAAATTCAGAGGTGTGAACTTCTGGGAAGACTGTCTGTTTAACAGATGGGACTCGACACCCACTCACGCAGACTGGCTCACTGTTTTGTTCTTTCTTACAGGATTCAATCCAAGCTTTTGTTGTTCCAGGACTGTCTTGCGTGTTGCTGTCTATCAGCGCCCTTCTTGCTGAGAACTACAAAATGTGTTTTGAGAACAATAAGTGTTCTATTTCTAAGAATGGACAGCAACTAGTCAGTGTTGAATGTAAAGACAGGTTGTTTGTGATAGATGCTTCTTTTGCAGGTACAGGTGACACGGAGGTGGCTCAAGCACAGTGTGCCAACGCTCCAGTTCATGATGCGTGTGCTCACTTATGGCACCAACGCATGGCACACGTGTCCTGGGGGTCAGTGATGAAGATCCCAGAGTGTACGCAAGGGTGCAAAATGAAATCATGTGCTAAGTTTCTAGATTGCAGAGCGTGCAAGTCCGCAAAGGTGAAAACGTGCACATACCCTAGGTCTGAGAGGGTGACCACTAGGGCTTTTCAGTTAATTCATGCAGATTTGTCTGGTCCGATGTCTGTGACCAGTATGGGTGGAGCCAAATATGCGCTGGTTCTGATTGATGACCATACACGCAACTCCTGGACCTTCACAATCCGACACAAAAATGAAGCTGCGCCGCTAATCAAAGACTGGATTGCGGCTGTGGAACTGCAGTTTTCCACACGGGTGCAAAACTTTCAGAGCGATCGCGGTGGGGAGTTCACCGGGTCTGCACTGCAAAGTCTCTTCCGCAAAAAGGGGATTCAACACAGATTGTCCTCTCCGCACAGTCCCCAACAGAACGGGATTGCGGAAAGACGGAACAGGACTCTAGGGGAGATGTCCGCAGCTATTTTGTTTGATGCCGGGCTCCCACAGCGCTTTTGGGGGGAGGCTTGGCGAACGGCCAACTTTATTCTGAACAGGTCGTTCAATTCAGTGGTAGGAGACACACCCTACTTCATGCTGCACAGAAAGAAGCCGAAAGTGCACTACTTCCATGTTTTTGGCTGTGAGGCTTGGGTCCTCATACCAAAGGCCAAACGCAAGAAAGGTGAACCCAAGTCCCAAAAGATGATTTTTTGTGGGTATGAGCCAGGGACCAAGGGGTGGAGGTTTGCTTATCCATCAGGGAATCAGTCCAGGATTCTGCTCAGCAACAGTGCTGAATTCTGTGAGCAGAGTGGCTGGGCAAGGATACATGGGAACCCTGACATCCTGTCAGAGAGTCTGCTTGACTTTGCCAATGAAGGAGAGGAAGAGGTTGAACCTGCTACTGAGGCTCAGAGTTCAGACCCAGTGCAGGCAGAGGGGAGAACTTCTCCCAAGGCTGTGAAGATTGAGCAACGCAGTGCTCCATCTTCCCCCACAGGTTTGGCTGAGAAGTCCAGAAGGCGCAGTAAATCAGAGGGGGAGCTCTCTGATGCCAAGGACATTCTGGCTGGCCCCAGTGGGTCAGAGGGGGTTCCTGAAGTAGTGCTGCGCCGTTCAGCTCGGACGACCAAGGGGAAACCTCCTGAAAGGTTTGCCGTCACTAGTGTCTGGGTTGGAATGGCACAGTGTGAACCCGAGAGTTTTGAGGACGTTCAGAAACTGCCTCAGGAAGAAGCCAGGAAATGGCATGAGGCGATGCAGAAGGAAATGAACTCAATGGAGTCTCTAGGTGTGTTCTCCCTCACAAAGTTGTCGGTGAGAAACCAGGCCGTGGGTAGCCGCTGGGTTTACCGTCTTAAGCCCACAACGACAGGAGAACCGCAGTATAAGGCCAGATTAGTGGCGAGAGGATTCACGCAGCGCAGGGGGTTGCATTATACGGAAGTTTATGCTCCCACCTGTAGGAGTGAATCTCTACGTTTGCTCTTGGCCATTGCTGCACAAAGAGGGTTGCTGGTGCATCATTTTGATGTGGACGTTGCTTACTTGAACTCGGACCTCCAGGAGAATTTGTACATGCTTCCTCCTCCAGGGGTTGAGGGCAATGAGCAAGGTACTGTGTGGAAACTTCACAAGTCAATTTACGGCCTGAAGCAGTCGGCCAGGAATTGGAACTTGTGCCTGAATGAAGCTTTGGAGAAGCTAGGTTTCAGGAAGAGTCTTGCTGACAGTTGCCTGTTCCTTAGAGGATCAGGAGACGCACAGGAACTGGTGTTATTTTACGTTGATGACATCATCCATGTTGGAAAGGCAGACAAACAGGTGCAGAAGTTTGCCAAAGAGCTTGGGAAACGGTTTCAGCTCAAGAACCTGGGTGCAGTAAAGATCTACCTAGGCGTCCAGATAGCAAGAACTGAGGATGGTAGCTTCTTGCTCAGTCAGAAAGGCAAGATTGAGCAGTTGCTTGAGAAGTTCAGAATGTCCGATTGTGCAGGAGTTCGGACACCCATGGAGACGAACTTCGTGATAGAGAGCCAGCAAGCAGAAAGTGCCGAGTTTGAGAATGCTGAGCTCTTTCAGTCAGCTCTAGGTAGTCTGTTGTATCTGTCCCAATGGAGCAGACCAGACATTGCCTTTGCCACCAACCTGCTAAGTAGGGAAGCATCAAAGCCCAGTGTGAGTGCTTGGCACGGTATCAAGCGGGTACTGCACTACCTGCAGCATACCAAAGACTTCTGTCTTAAGCTGCCAGCTGAAGGTGAGGCGAAGCTCACATGCTATGCGGACAGTGACTGGGCGAATTCGCAGGACCGCAAGTCTGTGTCTGGGTTGGTGGTAAAGTTTGGGAAGTCACTAATTGGGTGGAAGTCCCGGAAGCAAAGTCTCATTGCGCTGTCTTCTACTGAGGCTGAATTCAGTGCACTGTCAGATTTGTGCCGGGAACTAGAGTTCTATAGATGCTTGGTGCAAGAGATCTATGGGGATTGTAGCTTGCCCATCACGGTTTGGGAGGACAATCAACCTTGTTTGAAATTGGCTGAATCTGCGCAATTTAAGGCCAGAACCAAGCATCTGGACATACGTTTCCAAAATGTGTGTCAGAGTGTTCAGTCAGGTTTGATACGGCTGAAGTACTGTGCCAGTCACATTAACTTGGCCGATGAATTTACCAAACCTTTAAGCTTCCAGCGTCATGGGGAGTTTTGTGGTGGTTTGGAGTTGGGGGTAAGTTCTGTACATACTTTCCCCACAGTAGCGCAGGGCGAGAGGGGGTGTGAGGACAACCTGAGCTTACAGGGTTAAACAGCTCAGAGTGTACGCCCTGCCTACTATTGGGAGGGGGGAGATTTGTCATTTCCGAGAGTCTCCAGCCTTTGTTTTCTCTCTCTACTTTTGCTTTTGAGGAGAGTGGACGTGTTTTCACGATGCTGTTCGACAATGGATAGTCTGCTGATATAAAACTGCTTCTAGCTGCTAATATCCTGAGTGGACTTTATTTAAGCACACTGAAGGAAAGCATTTGAGTTTGCAGCTTTCTCTGGCCGCTGCTTATCTCTGTGTGTTGCTCAGAGCCTTTGGAATGTGGCCTGTGAAGTCCGGAGACCTGGCCGGTAGCTGCGCAGCCGAAGCGGGCTGGACGCCAGGCTTTATCTGAGCAATAAATCTCCTTCAGAAAGACCTCCTTGGAAGTGTTACTATTGTTACTAGTGAGGGAACAAGCACTTCAAGAAGCAAGTCCGGACTGAGGAGGGATGGGGAAATCTGCCCATTTCAACTTCTCCCCATTTCTCCTTTCTCCATATCGGTTTGCTATTTATTTATTATTCTGAAAATGAATCAAATGCTAGGGTGGCTACCTTCTCGTATAAATATGTTGATACGTACTTTACCCTCATAAATACATTTTTTTGTGAACAATTCCTGGCTGGGTCAACCCTGAAAAAGTCAGAGGTGTGAATTTCAAAAGATTGCTGTTTTGGTCTCCATATTTTTCCAAGAATTGCGAATTAGGTAAGTTCACCTTTGAATGCAGCTAAATGGAGTTTATTTCCCATTGTTGTTTATTATGTGAAAAGCAGTCAAGGAGAAGCCTGAGGACTTGTGAGCTGAGAGGGTGGAAGCAGTTCAATTCAAATCCTAATTCTCTGATGTTTTGATGTTTTGAAGGCTGACCATCTTCCTCACTCCGACCTCCTCAGAACCGGAGTGGCTGAAGACTGTGGAGAAGTTGAGACAACTGCACCAGTTCCTGGAAGAAGAAGAAGAAAAGTGCCTGCTGAATCATGTGGAAGAGGTGGAGAAGGAGATTGCAGGGAGAAGGGATGAGCAGCTGGCCAGACTCTGCAGGAAACTCTCCTCTCTTGAGAGGATCATCCAGGTGATGGAGGAAAAGGGTCAGCAGCCAGCGAGTGAACTGCTGCAGGTAAGACGGCTCCAGGAAAAGGCTGCCTCCCATCCTTTCTGTGCCCCTTTCATGTACGCAAGGAGTGTAGGGGCTCAGTTGACGGAGCCTCGAGTCAGCTTGGTAATGGACAGGAACACCCCAGAGACCTGGGATGCTGAACTCACCTGAAGGCCGACTAGAGATTCTTCAGTCTTCTTGAGGGAAGGGGAGGGGATTTTCTGCTCCTTGCTGATGATTTGCCTCCGAATGCCTTCCCGCTGGGCAATGCTGCCTTCCTGCCCTGCCCTGGGCTTCGCCAAGGATGCAGTCAGGCCTTCTTCTGACATGAGCCAGTCTCTTGACCAAGCTTCTCTTCCCGTTCCCTCCACAACTTCTTCTTTTTTTTAATAAGATATTTATTAGCATTTTCACAAGTTTTATAAAACATAAAAATCACACAAAAAAGACACCAAAAAGAAAATCAAAAATACATACAAAAAATCAGAAAACAAACAAAAAACCACATGTATAACTTCATTTCCTTATATTCGTGAAAATTACTTTCCCGACCTTCTCATACCTCTCCTTACTGCATTCCATTCTCTAATCAATTATCTTCAACAAATCCTTCCCTTAATTTTGGTTAATTTTTTAAGCTTTCTTTTCATATTACATAATAATTGCAGCTAGCAACCCCATAATTTCAGAATCAACATCGTCTTAACATTCAACAATTTTACAATATTTCTTAAGATAGTCTTTAAATTTCTTCCAATCTTCTTCCGCAGTCTCTTTCCCCTGGTCTCGGATTTTGCCAGTCATCTCTGCCAGTCCCATATAGTCTATAACTTTCATCTGCCATTCTTCCACGGTGGGTAGCTCTTCTGTCTTCCAATACTTTGCAATAAGTATTCTTGCTGCTGTTGTAGCATACATGAAAAAAGTCCTGTCCTTCTTTGACACCAATTGGCCGACCATACCCAGGAGAAAGGCCTCTGGTTTTTTTAAGAAGGTATATTTAAATACCTTTTTCATTTCATTACAAATCTTCTCCCAGAAAGCCTTAATCCTTGGGCACGTCCACCAGAGGTGAAAGAATGTACCTTCAGTCTCTTTACATTTCCAACATTTATTGTCAGACAAGTGGTATATTTTTGCAAGCTTGACTGGGGTCATGTACCACCTATAAATCATAGAATCATAGAATCATAGAATCATAGAGTTGGAAGAGACCACAAGGGCCATCGAGTCCAACCCCCTGCCAAGCAGGAAACACCATCAGAGCACTCCTGACATATGGTTGTCAAGCCTCTGCTTAAAGACCTCCAAAGAAGGAGACTCCACCACACTCCTTGGCAGCAAATTCCACTGTCGAACAGCTCTTACTGTCAGGAAGTTCTTCCTAATGTTTAGGTGGAATCTTCTTTCTTGTAGTTTGGATCCATTGCTCCGTGTCCGCTTCTCTGGAGCAGCAGAAAACAGCCTTTCTCCCTCCTCTATGTGACATCCTTTTATATATTTGTACATGGCTATCATATCACCCCTTAACCTCCTCTTCTCCAGGCTAAACATGCCCAGCTCCCTTAGCCGTTCCTCATAAGGCATCGTTTCCAGGCCTTTGACCATTTTGGTTGCCCTCCTCTGGACACGTTCCAGTTTGTCAGTGTCCTTCTTGAACTGTGGTGCCCAGAACTGGACACAGTACTCTAGGTGAGGTCTGACCAGAGCAGAATACAGTGGCACTATTACTTCCCTTAATCTAGATGCTATACTCCTATTGATGAGGCCCAGAATTGCATTGGCTTTTTTAGCTGCCGCGTCACATTGTTGGCTCATGTCAAGTTTGTGGTCAACCAAGACTCCTAGATCCTTTTCACATGTACTGCTCTCAAGCCAGGTGTCCCCCATCTTGTATTTGTGCCTCTCATTTTTTTTGCCCAAGTGCAATACTTTACATTTCTCCCTGTTAAAATTCATCTTGTTTGTTTTGGCCCAGTTCTCTAATCTGTCAAGGTCGTTTTGAAGTGTGATCCTGTCCTCTGGGGTGTTAGTCACCCCTCCCAGTTTGGTGTCATCTGCAAATTTGATCAGGATGCCCTTGAGTCCATCATCCAAGTCGTTGATAAAGATGTTGAATAAGACCGGGCCCAAGACAGAACCCTGTGGCACCCCACTAGTCACTCTTCTCCAGGATGAAGAGGAACCATTGATGAGCACCCTTTGGGTTCGGTCAGTCAGCCAGTTACAAATCCACTGAGTGGTAGCATAGTCAAGACCGCATTTTACCAGCTTCTTTACAAGAATATCATGGGGCACCTTGTCAAATGCCTTGCTGAAATCAAGGTAGACTACATCCACTGCGTTCCCTTCATCTACCAGGCTTGTAATTCTGTCAAAAAACGAGATCAGGTTAGTCTGACATGACTTATTTTTCAGAAATCCATGCTGACTATTGGTGATCACAGCATTCCTTTCTAGGTGCTCACAGACTGTTTGCTTAATGATCTGCTCCAGAATCTTCCCTGGTATTGATGTCAGACTGACTGGGCGGTAATTATTTGGGTCCTCTCTTTTCCCCTTTTTGAAAATAGGGACAACATTTGCCCTCCTCCAGTCTGCGGGGACTTCGCCTGTTCTCCAGGAATTCTCAAAGATGACTGCCAGTGGTTCTGAAATCACATCTGCCAGTTCTTTTAATACTCTTGGATGCAGTTCATCTGGCCCTGGAGACTTGAATACATCTAGACTAGCCAAGTATTCTTGTACTAAGCCAAGTATTCTTGTACTAGATCATTTTCATAATATTTTCTTTTAAGGCATTACATGCCGTAAATCATTTTCATAATATTTTCTTTTAAGGCATTACATGCCGTAAATTTTTTACCGGTGGTCCATAACCGTTCCCAGTCTTCAAACATAATGTTATGACCAATATCTTGTGCCCACTTGATCATAGCTGATTTAACTGTTTCATCCTGTGTATTCCATTCCAACAGCAAGTTGTACATTTTTGACAAGTTCTTAGTTTTGGGTTCTAACAGTTCTGTCTCCAATTTCGATTTCTCCACCTGAAAACCATTTTTCCTATCGGACTTAAACACCTCCATTATTTGATAATAATGAAGCCAATCTCGCACTTTATCTTTCAATTTCTCATAACTCTGCAATTTCAATTTATCCCCCTCCTGTTCCACAATTTCCCAATATTTCGGCCATTTTGACTCCATATTTAGTTTTTTCACAGCCTTTGCCTCCATTGGGGATAACCACCTGGGAGTTTTGTTTTCCAGCAAGTCTTTGTACCTGATCCAGACATTGTACAGTGCTTTCCTGACAATATGATTTTTAAAAGCTTTATGAGCTTTAACCTTGTCTGTCAGGGAACTGCCATCAGAGGCACGGGAGAAGGAGGGGGTCTCTGATTCTGCAGGGGAAGGTCCAAGCGCTAGAGGGAGACTCAGCCGGGAAGAAGGGGAAGAGAATGAGTGTAACACCAGGGATCAGGGAGAGCAACGGGACAGGGAGGTGCAGGGGCTCCAGGACTCTTCATTGGAAGTTAGCGAGGAGAGCCCCAGCACCCCACTGCCCACGCCCACCCTGCGCAGGAGACTCCCGCGCAGTGAGAGGAGGAAACGATTGGGCGTCAAACAGCTCTTATGTTGGCAACGCTTTAAGAAACGCCCACAGACAGATTCTACGAGTGACTAAGAGCAGCCACGCTAAGATGGGCTGCGTAGTCCGGAGGGTTTAACCAGGCAATCCGAGGCTCAAACGGAGCAGGATTACGCACGAGTAACTCCCAATCCCTACAGCAATCTGTCTGTCCCTGAAGGTTGCTCGTGCGCAACAAACAGAAGGGGGCATCATGAGTACGACCGGAGGAGCTGGAGCCACGGGAGGGGCCACTGGAGTCCAATCGCTGGAGGAGAGAAACCGCGATTTGGAAGAGCACATAGCCATCCTGACGGCGAGGCTGGACGAACGACGGTCGTTGGATGCTCAGGGGAAACCCACCCCCATAGCGAGGAAGGTACCGGGACTGGTGCACAAGTTTGGGGGAAAGCCTCAAGAGTATGGGGCATTTAGAACAGAAATAGAATATGCCTGAAGTTGCAGAAAAATGATTTTGAAAATGACGCAGCCAAAGTTGCTTATATTGTGGGGCACTTGGAGGACGGGGCGAGGGAATGGATTCGGTCGATTATGGCGACGCAGAATGACGCCATGGAGGATCTATCGAAATTCTTTCAGGCGATGGACGCTATGTTCAGTAGTGATGTGCAGCAGAGTGTGACCAAACGGGAACTGCTAAGCTGTAAGCAGGGAGAAGGGTCAGTTAGAGACTATTGGTCACGTTTTGCCATGATTGTTCATCGTCTGGGGTGGCAGCTGGACGCGGAACCCATTCAGATGCTATTTGAGGAGGGGCTTTCCCCAACGGTCAAGGATGAACTTTCGCGCGCACCCCGCCTACAGTCTATGGACCAGCTGACCAAGGCAGCCCTTGCGATTGGAGTAAGACAGGAAGCGCGGGCTCAAGAGAGGCGGGAAGGGAGAGAGCAGCGTTGCCATGACTACCGGATTCCTAGAATACCTAGGCAGCCTTCCCCACCGGCGGAGCCAATGGAAATAGGCGGTGCGCGCGCCCAGGAAGTTTCAAACGCCAGCGAGCGTCGCAAAAAGGAGGGAAAGGATCTAAAAACGACCAAGAAATGTTTCCTTTGCCAAAAGCCAGGACATTTTGCCAGAGTCTGCCCACAAAGAAAGGCCTGGCAAGCAATGGTGGGGGCCGTGGGGGGAGAGGAGGAGGAACCCCAGACTCCGGAGCAGGGAAACGCAAACGCTTGGCTGCCAATCAGCGGGCACAGCAGCCGAGCCAACAACCAATGAATGTGCCCAAACCAGATTCTCCAAGAGCAGCGATTGCCATTGAGGTGGTGCTTGAGCTCCCAAATGGGCACCCAGTGAAGGTTCAAGGTATGCTGGACTCAGGAAGCTCATGCAATTTTTTTAGCAGGGACTTTGCCTTAGAGCATCAGCTTCACCTGCTGCCTTTGGATGCACCTCTGCAAGTCACCACCATTGATGGGAGGGAGCTGATTGGGGGGGAAGTTACCCACCAGACCCCACCGATGAGAATGAGAGTGTCTAGGCACTCAGAGACAATCGCTTTCCATGTTGCCTCATTAGCGGGTCCACCAATAATATTGGGGATGAGTTGGCTAGCGCAACGTGATCCGGTGGTGGCGTGGCATCAGAGGACCGTCAGCTTTGGGTCTGACTACTGCCTGCAGCACTGCCTAGGAGGGAAAACGCCAAGAATGAGCGTAGCCAGAGTGGCAAGCACTGCAGTGGAGGGTAAAGGGGAGGTGCCACCGCAATATGCTGATTTGAAGGAGGTTTTCAGTGAAAAGGAGGCAGATAGACTGCCACCCCACAGGCCGTTCGATTGCCAGATCAATTTGCTCCCTGGGGCGCAGCTGCCGGTGGGTAAGCTGTATGCCATGACTGACAGGGAGATGAAGGAGCTACGGGACTTTATCGACAAGAACCTAAAGAGAGGGTTTATAAGAGAGTCAAAGGCAGTGGGGGGCAGTCCAGTATTTTTTGTGGACAAAAAGGACACTGATAAACCGAGGCTTGTAGTGGATTATAGGGGGGTAAATTTGGTGTCAGAACCTGTGACTTTCCCGATGCCCAGAATTGATGAAATTCTGACGAGAGTGAGGAAGGGAAAGATCTTCACCAAGCTAGATCTGAGAGGGGCTTACAACTTAATCAGGATGAGAGAGGGGGATGAATGGAAGACCACCATGTTCACACCCCTGGGGGCTTTCGAATATCTCGTTATGCCTTTCGGATTACAGTCAGGCTCCGCCTGTTTTCAAGCTTTCATGCACCACGTGTTCGGGTCTCTGCTTTACAAGAACTGTGTAGCATTCCTGGACGACGTCTTGATTTATTCAGAAAATGAGGAACAACATGCGAGAGATGACAGGGAAGTGCTACAACGTTTGCAGAAACACCAGTTGTGGGTCAAGCTAGAGAAATGTCAGTTTCATGCCTGAGAGGTGGAGTTCCTGGGGTACAGGTTATCTGACAAAGGCTTAGCGATGGACCCAAGCAAGGTGCAAGCAGTATTGGAGTGGAAGACCCCAAAGACACGAAAGGATGTGCAGAGGTTCCTGGGTTTTGGAAATTTCTACCGGAGGTTCATCAAGAACTTTGCACACATGACGGCCCCAATCACGGACTGTCTCAGTAGCAAAAAGAAGTTCGTGTGGACAGAGGCAGCCCAGCAATCCTTTGAAAGATTGAAGAAGGCATTCGCGTTGGAGGAACAATTACTACATGTGGATTTGGAGAAACCAATGAGGGTGGAGACAGACGCGTCAGACAGAGCCATAGGGGCGGTTCTGTTGCAGCCAGGACTGAACAAGCAAGAATGGAAAACGTGCGCCTTTTTCTCGAGGAAGCTGAGCAAGTCGGAACAAAACTACACCGTGTACGACTGAGAACTGCTAGCCATTTACGCCGCCTTTCGTCGGTGGCGCCATTTGCTGATAGGGGCGCAGCATAAGATCCAGGTCTGCACAGATCACAAGAACTTGGAATATTGGCGGACAGCACGGGTGCTCAATCAGAGACAGATTCGCTGGGCGCAGGAGTTTTCCAAGTTTTCCTTCGAAATCCAGTATGTGCCCGGTGAGCAAAACGTGAGAGCAGACGCTCTCTCACGGAAACCAGAGTACTTCAAAGGAGAGGGGCCGCCGGAGACCCGCCACGTCATACCTGAGGACCGATGGGTGTGTGGGGGTACTCTAGTGGGCACGAGAGAACTGGCAGGACTCACCAGGGACGATGAATTCGCCCGGACAAAAATCAGGGAACTCCAAGAGGGGAGGGGAGGACCAGAGGGGTTTGAAGAGAAGGACGGGGTGTTGTACTACAGGGGGGCGATGTACGTACTGGGGGAGGCTCTAAGAAGAAGGGTACTTAAACAGCTACATGACACCCCCACAGCGGGGCACTTTGGGCAACACAAAACCATGATGCTGGTGACCCGACAATTTTGGTGGCCACGGGTGAGGGAAGATGTACGTGAATATGTAAGAGGGTGTGATCGCTGCCAGAGGGCCAAAGGAGAACGCACGAGGCCAGCAGGTTTGCTGGAACCCCTACCCACGCCAAACAAACACTGGGAGGTGGTGTCAATTGATTTCATGACGGATTTGCCCAAATCGAGGGGTAAAACAGCAGCTATGGTAGTTGTCGACTTGCTAACCAAAATGTGCCATTTTATCGCCTGTTCCCATGCCGTGACGGCGGAAGAAACGGCAAGGTTGTTTGTAGAACACATTTTCAGGCTGCATGGCGCCCCCTTGAGGGTTTTATCTGACCGCGGAAGGCAATTTACTTCACGGTTCTGGAGGAAGCTCATGAGCCTACTGCAAGTCGAGGTCAGCTTCTCGACAGCGAGACACCCAGAAACCAATGGGCAGGCGGAAAGGGCAAACAGTGTACTCCAGCAATACTTACGCTGCTACATTAGCGAAAGGCAGAATGATTGGGTAGAAAAACTAGCGCTAGCAGAATTTGCGTACAATAATGCTGAACATGTGTCCACTGGTATGAGCCCCTTCTTAGCCAATTATGGGTGTCATCCCAGGGCATTCCCGGGTAATGAGGAACAGAGCTGGAGTGTGCCTGCGGCTGAACAGTTTGTGGAAGAAATGGAAGCGTTACATCAGCAGCTCAAGACCAACCTAGAAAGGGCCAAAGCCAGTTACAAGAAGCAAGCAGATAAACACCGGAGGGAAGGGGAAACCATTAGGGTGGGGGATCGCGTGTGGTTGTCCACTCAAGGGTTACCCTTTAAGGGAGGGTGCAAGAAGTTGCAGCCCAGAAGACTGGGCCCTTTTGAAGTCATACAACAGATAAACCCAGTGGCGTTCAAGCTCAGGTTGCCCAACAACATGAAAATACATCCTGTGTTCCATAGGTCCTTGCTCTCACCACACAGAGGGGGGCGGGAATTCGAGGGACGGGAGGTAGAAGTCTTGCCACAACCACAGGTAGAAGAGAGGGAACACCAGAGCACGGCCGCAGAGATAGTGGACTCAAGGTGGCGAGGGCGGCAGGTGCAGTACTTGGTGGCGTGGGAAGGAGAGCCCTGGTCGGAAAACACGTGGGTGCCAGCAGAGGCAGTTGGCGACGAGCATATGGTGGAAGTGTTCCATCGACGGTTCCCAGATAAACCCAAGCCCTTAGAACGTTTCTGGGAAGAACAGTTCGGCACCACAGAGGAGGAAGAGAGTTTCGAAGGGTTTTCAGAATCCGAAGAGGAATCGGATTGGGAGAGTCAGTCCTTGGGTGGGAACCTTGGCAGGTGGAAAGAGGTGTTCACACCCACAGATGAGGAGGACAGCTCTTTCAGGGGTTTCCTTGGCTCGCCGACCAGAGAAGAGGCTGCAATAGAGCCCCCGGGTTGGAGGGGGAGTGAAGGGGGCCCTGGGAGGGAGGTGGATGTCAGGGAACTGCCATCAGAGGCACGGGAGAAGGAGGGGGGTCTCTGATTCTGCAGGGGAAGGTCCAAGCGCTAGAGGGAGACTCAGCCGGGAAGAAGGGGAAGAGAATGAGTGTAACACCAGGGATCAGGGAGAGCAACGGGACAGGGAGGTGCAGGGGCTCCAGGACTCTTCATTGGAAGTTAGCGAGGAGAGCCCCAGCACCCCACTGCCCACGCCCACCCTGCGCAGGAGACTCCCGCGCAGTGAGAGGAGGAAACGATTGGGCGTCAAACAGCTCTTATGTTGGCAACGCTTTAAGAAACGCCCACAGACAGATTCTACGAGTGACTAAGAGCAGCCACGCTAAGATGGGCTGCGTAGTCCGGAGGGTTTAACCAGGCAATCCGAGGCTCAAACGGAGCAGGATTACGCACGAGTAACTCCCAATCCCTACATTGTCGTACCATAAATATGCATGCCACCCAAAGGTATTGTTAAACCCTTCTAAATCCAAAATGTCTGTATTCTCAAGAAGTAGCCAATCTTTCAACCAGCAGAAGGCTGCTGATTCATAATAAAGTTTAAAGTCTGGCAGGGCAAACCCCCCTCTTTCTTTAGCATCAGTTAATATCTTAAATTTTATTCTGGGCTTTTTGCCCTGCCAGACAAATTTAGAAATGTCTTTTTGCCACTTCTTGAAACAGTCCATTTTGTCCATAATTTGCAATGTTTGGAACAAAAACAATATTCTAGGCAATACATTCATCTTTATAGCTGCAATTTGACCCAACAAGGAAAGCTTCAACTTCGACCAAATTTCTAAGTCTTTTTTCACTTCTGTCCAACATTTTTCATAGTTATCTTTAAATAGATTCAGATTTTTAGCTGTCATATTAATCCCCAAATATTTCACTTTTTTAACCACAGTTAAACCTGTCACATTCTGAAACCTCTCCCTTTCAATAGGTTTTAAATTTTTCTCTAAAACCTTAGTTTTAGTTTTGTTCAATTTAAATCCTGCCACTTGACCAAAATCTTGAATTAATTCTAAAACCCTTTTTGTACTAGATTCTGGCTCTTGTAAAGTAAGTACCAGATCATCTGCAAATGCTCTCAATTTGTATTGTTTAGCTCCGACCTGAACCCCTTTAACCAACTGATCCCTTCTGGTCATATTTAGCAGAACCTCCAGGACTGATATAAAAAGTAATGGAGAGATTGGGCACCCCTGACGTGTTCCTTTTTCTATCTTGAACTCTTCTGTAATCACATTATTCACAATTAGTTTTGCTTTCTGTTCTGAGTATATTGCACCAATACCGTTTTCAAACCCTTGGCCTACCCCCATCCCCTGAAGATTCTTCTTCATAAAGCTCCAAGAAATATTATCAAATGCTTTCTCCGCGTCCACAAATATCAAAACTGCTCTAGTATTTATATTAGCTTCTAACATTTCCAAAATGTCAATTATATTCCTTACATTGTCTGACATGTGTCTTCTCGGGAGAAAGCCCGCTTGGTCCCCATGGATCTCGTCCATCAAAACTTTCTTCAGTCTCTTAGCCAAAATGTCAGGAAATATTTTGTAATCCACATTCAATAACGAGATGGGACGGTAGTTCTTAAGTTGAGTCTTTTCTGTCTCTGTCTTCGGTATTAGTGTGATGTAGGCCTCTTTCCACGAATCCGGTGCCCTTTTCCCTTCCAAAATTTCATTGCAAACTTCCTTCATTGGTTGTATAATCCATTCCTTCAACATCTTATAATATTTGGAAGTGAGCCCATCTGGTCCTGGGGATTTGCCCAATTGCATGTTTTGAATGGCACCTACTATTTCCTGTTCAGTTATTTTCTGGTTTAGCCCAATTTTACTTTCCTGGGAATTTTTTTGTAATCCAAATGTTTTAAGGAATTGATCTATATCTTCTTCCTTCTGCGGTCCTTGTGAATATAATTGTTTAAAATAACTCTGAAAACAATCTCTAATTTCATTTGGCTTGTAAATAGTCTTCCCTTCCACCTCTTTTTCCACCTTTTTTGGGCCTTTTTATAAACTTCTTCATCTCTAAACAAGGTGTCATTCATCCTCCATCTGAAGGTACCAGTAGTTGCTAGTTTCATCTCCATTTTTACTGGGTTGTGGTCGGAGCAAGTTTTTGGGCAGATTTCCACTTTTTTTATCTTGGTTGCCATTCCTCTAGTGACCCAAATTTGGTCGATTCTGGTCCATGTCATTTTAGATTCAGAAAAGAAGGTTCCCTCTCTTTCAAGGGGATTCTTTGTTCTCCATATGTCAATTATGTCCATATTGTCAGTCATTTCAAAGAAAGTTTTTGGTAGTCTTCCATCCTTTGTAAGTATTTGTCTTTGTGCTTTATCCATGTTCGTTGCGACAACTCCATTCATATCTCCCATCAATATCAGATTATAATCCAAATAGTCTAACAAGATCTCATGCAACTTCTTAAAAAAATCCGATTTCCCCTCATTGGGTGCATAAACTCCCACAATCACAAATTTCTCTCCTTGGACTTGAATTTCGATTGCCAGAAATCTTCCTTGTTCATCTTTAAACAAAAATTTCGGTAGCAGTTTTTCTTTTGCATAAATAACAACTCCTCTTTTTTTAACTCTGTCAGATGATATAAATTCTTGTCCCAGTCTTTTATTCACTAATAATTTCCTGTGAAGCCTTGTCACATGTGTTTCTTGTAAACAAATCAAGTCCAATTGTTCTTTCTTTAATATATGAAAAACTGCTTTCCTCTTTCGGGGCATGTTCAAACCATTGCAGTTCCAACTTAGAAGTTGCAGAGCCATGATGAGACTATTTACTTCCTCCAACTGCTCCCAGTCGTTGTTCTTCCTCTGTCGGTAGTGACAAACCAAATGATAAGTTGGATATGTCCAATGAACCTTTTCCTGGTAGTGCTAATTCCCCTCCGGATTCCACCTCCTTTTGAAGATCTTCTTCGTGATCTCTCAAGAATTTGTCTTTGTCACTCAGTGATCTTATTCTTATCTTCCTTCCTTTGAACTTGAAAGATAGGCCTTGTGGATATTCCCACCTGTAGTATATCTTATTTTTCTTCAGCAAAATGGTCAAATCTTTGTAGTCAGCTCTTACATCCAAAATATGCTTAGGGATATCTTTATAGATCTCCACAAAAGAATCTTCAATCTCAAGAATTCTTTTGTAATGCAAGTTCAAAATTTTATCTCTTTCTTCCTTAGTTCTTAATGTTATCAAACAGTCTCTTGCTTTATTTTTCCTTTGTCTTGTACCTAATCTAAATGCACTCAATATCTTAAATTCTTCCTCCTCCAGGTCCTGTTGCCAAAAGTCCGTAAATTCTTTTGTTAAAAAGTCCACCAGGTTATCTTTCTCACTTTCTGGAATTGACCTCAGTCTTAAATTTCTCTCTTTCCTTTGCAATTCGATCATAGATAGGGTCAGATCATGGTCCTCCAATCTCTTGATGACCGGTGGTATCCTCTCCTGAGTGGCAACAGCAATTTCTTTTGCTTCTTCAGCAATCTTTCGAGTTGTTGCCGAGTCCTCCAAAAGCCTTACAATGGTCTCTGTGTTAGAATTTACCTTCTTCCCAAGGTCATTGATGCTCTTCGTGTTCAAATCAATTTTTTTTGGAGACTTCAGCCACTTGTTTGTTAGTTTCCACAACTTGTTTACTTGTCTCTGTGCCCTGCTTTGTTAAATTTTCCAGAGATGCATTAATTTTACTAAGAGCCTGTGCAAGAGTATCCTCCGTAGACATTGCTCTTGTTTTTGTTTGAGGGGCAACAGCTGTTCCTATGCCTCCAGACGTTGAAGCTCTACGCTGGTGGGAACTGTCAGTTTTGTATTGTCTACCGGATCTTAAACTTGTTTTTTCTTCAAATTTCCCCTTCTCTTTATCCATAACACTCTCATTCAGAGCCAAGGTCACATCCCACACTTGCACTTTTGTTTCTCAAAGGAAATTTCCACTAGATCTTGTTACAGTGGCTTAGTTTTTAATGTTACCACTAAGTCCCCACTAGGGGGTAACACTCCAGCTTCCCTTTATAATTTTATAGTCAATGTCTCTGTAAAAACCCCCCTTTCAGTTAGCCACAGTTTCAAATTCTTTGTAATACTTTAAAAGTTCGTCTGAAGACAATGTAACTTATACAGAGTTAATGCAACAATTGTTTCCACTGTGCTGAGAATCCACTATTAAGTTCCCTTGTCAAGGCAGACCGACTCCAGAGAAAAGAGTAGCAGATATCTTTTTTCCCCCCTTTAAAGTCCTGCGTTTCTTGCAGGCATGCAAAAGTTCAATTTCCACCCCCCTCCGCTCCTGCACAACGGGGGGAGATATTTTCCAGATGATAGATTCTTAACTTTAAGAGTTCTTGTCTTTGGTTGCTGCTTTACAAAATCTTTGCTTTAAACGTCTGCAGCACGGAAAAGGCAGACTTCCTTTTATACCTTTCCCGTGGTAGTTCTCTAATTCTTAAATTTATGGCCCAAATTCAATTCGTTAAATCCTACTCACGAGTAGTTGCTTTAAAGTCCAGATTCTTTAGAAGAAATCAGCGCTCTCCGATCATGGCGGTGCAGCTTCACTCCACGGCTGTAGACGACCCTCAGCTCCGCGCCGCTCACCCGCTACCGCTCCGAAGCCTTGAAAAAGGCTTCTTTGCAGTTTAGGGGGGGGGCGCAAAAGGTGTCTCCTTGTTCACAGGATTCCGCTCCTGTGCTTTCTAAGGGTCACCGCTTCGCCGTAGCGGCAGGACCCGAACCCGTGGAGCAGACTTCCCCCGGAGCTCGGAGGTAAGTCCGCCATTAATCGCTGGCGCTGACCGGAAGACGCCGTTCCCTCCACAACTTCTGGGTGGATCCCCTTCCCCATAGATCCTGATCGGCCCAAAATGGTGCTCGGTCACAGTGACCAAAGAGCAAGACAGAGGGACTCATCCAGACTGCGCCACCTTCTCCACTCACAATCCCATATGGCCAGACGTACAAGTGCTTCTGAACGCCCTCTTTAAGGAGGCTGAGAAGGCTGACATACTGGCAAAGGCAGGAGAAGCCCTATTATGGAATGATTACCAGATGTCCCCGTCTCCCAGGGACAGTCCCCGGATTTACAAATCTGTCCCCAACAAAATCCATCCCTGGAATGTCCCCGGATTTCATATAAGGCCCCCAGATTTATATTTTAAGTGTTGTAGATTTATTAGTAGGGAAGGAATGTTGCGTGATTGGTTCAACGGCCCAAGACACATCATATGGGGACTTCCAGCGAGGCAAAATGGCGGGTGCCAGGGCAATGAGCAGCTCCTGAAGCCAGCCAGAGCCAAGTGCACTACCAGGCTGGCTCCAGGCTGGCTCCGGGCTGCTGAGACTGCCGCCTGCGCTGCCACTGCCGAGGGGGAACCAGGGATGCCCGGCGCGTCAACTGGGGGAACCGCTGACACCCCCCTCAGGACCCAAATCGAGGCGGGAGCGAGAGAGCCCGGACACGTGGCCGACTGCCCAGCGGTGCTCCAGGGCCAGTAAAAACCCCGGAGCCAACCCAGGGAGAAGGAGGAAAGGAGAAGGAGAAGGAAGAGAGAGAAAGAGGAAGGAGAAAAAAGAGGGAAGCCCCGACCTTGCGGCCACTGAGGAAGAGAGGTAGGAGAGCACCAGGAGGGCAAGGACACGGGGCTGAGCCCAGGCCCGACCCGAGCCTATTCCACGGCAGATAGCACTCCAAGAGATCAGGCTGGGGCCCAGAGGAAGGCCACGCGACAGAGGAGACCCAGAAGAGAAGGTATTACTTCTTATTTTTTTAAAAAATGATTTTTAAAAAATAACATTTTTTTTTCTCTTTTGGAAAAAAAAAGTGTCCCCAGATTCTTTGAAAAAAAATCTGGTAACCTTACCTTAAATCCTAACCTTCTAATTCCAAGTCTCTTCTTTCTCAATATCCCCATTCCGTTAACCGCACCAAGCAACAAGCTGTCAAATGCAACTTTAAAAGGCAAGCTTTCCTTTGCATCTCACAGAACTTTAAATGTAATTCGTGGTTTTTTTCACCTGTCCGCCAAACTTGGGTCGTTTTGCCATCCTTTAAATGGGAAATCAGTAGTCAAGCCATACTTTTTGGTAAAACGTTCGTCTGGATCCCGGAAGTCCTACCTGAGAAGAACAATGGGAGTGTCCGCTAGCACCAGCCGCTTCTCCTTTTGCAAGCAGCGCCACCCGAATTCCCACCTGGGATGAGCCGCTTGGCGCACTAAACTGAGCCGCCGGAGAAAGACTGGGGCGGGCGGCAAGTGGGAGGGGGAAGTTGTGCGCTTCTGTCCCGTCAGAAAAGTGTCTCTCCAGTTGCGCTTCCTCGGTTCAGAGGTGGACTATAGCAGCTGGGCTGGGCTGCCACAAAGCCCATCAAGGCCACAAGCTGCTAGCATGAATCATCCCGGCTTTCTCATCTGAGGGGAAAGGGTGCGCGGTCTTAAACGCTGGCCTTGGCAACTTGGCTGAGCTACCTTGGGCCAGTTCTTGGGCCAGCTTAGCCTCCCTCACAGAGGGTTGTTCTGAAGATACACTGAGGAAAACACCCGAGGCATGAAGAAGAATAATGAGGAGAGTCAGGTCTGGAAAGGGGGGTGGGGAGCGCTCCCACCCCAGCCGCTCCAGGATGGGAAGTGCGTCCCGGGGGAAGCGGGATTCAGGCGGAGGAGGACGTCGGGTTGGGTGGGGGTTGCCAGGAGCAGCACGATGTCCCTCCAACCCCTGGCTTCCACTCTCCAGGCAGGCGCCCAACGTGGCCAGCTGGCACTTCAGCCTTGGCGTGCAGATCCCGGGTTCAGCCCCAGATCTCTGGAGCAGAAAGGCTCTTGGGCGTTGGGTGTGAATATGAAAGGCAGCATCTGTCAGAATAGGTCATACAGAGCCAGTACAGATGAACGTGACTATTGGTTCGCTTCCTCGGCATCCCAGAACTGTGAAGGTTGCCTCAACTGTTGAGCAGCACAGCTAAGGAAGAAGGAGTGGCGTGTCTCCGGGGGGGAGCATAGCTCCCATTCCCTTCCAAACACACAGACAGGACAGTGTGGTGGCACCCAGGGAATAGTTGCAGCAGCCGGATGGCTGGCTGAAACACACACCGTTGCACTCTTTTTGAATGGGATTCAATCTGAATCAGCCAGTTAGTGAACTTGGTGCTCCTGTGCAACAAACCCGCTACAAAATTGCTCTTTCCCTCACACTTCCAGGTCCCTCCAGCTGGGCTTTTTGAGTGTGATGGGTTTTTCTCACTCCAGAGCAGTTTGTGTTTAAGCTGAAAGTCACCAGGAAAGCAAGGGAGGCAAGGGAGGCATTGTTGATATAATAAGGTTTTAATAACTCTAATAATGACTATGTGGAAATGACTGGGAAAAGGGGAAAAAAGGAAAATCAAGGCTTTCGACTCTTGGTTTCCTGGAAGAAGATCAAAAGACTCCCCTGGACTAGAAGAGACATCTCATTAACAACTGGAGAAATGCCAAAGAACTTTGGATATCTGCTTGGGAGGTTTCTGATGCAGTATTAATTTAACAAGGAGCCAGGAGTGAAACTGAAAGTAGACTGACCAGCTAGCTGAATCCAATTATATTGCTATGGGGTGGGGGGAAACCTCTGATATTTGTGGATGCGGAGAAAGCTTTTGACAATATCTCTTGGAGTTTTATGAAGAAGAACCTACAGGGGATGGGGGTAGGCCAAGGTTTTGAAAATGGTATAGGTGCAATATACTTTGAACAAAAGGCTAAACTAATTGTAAATAATGTGGTGACGGAAGAATTTAAGATAGAAAAAGGGACACGACAGGGATGCCCAATCTCCCCACTGCTTTTTATATCGGTCCTGGAGGTTTTGCTGAATATGATTAGAAGGGACTGGTTGGTTAAAGGTATACAGGTCAGAGCCAAACAGTACAAACTGAGAGCATTTGCAGATGACTTAGTATTGACGTTACAGGAGCCAGAATCTAGTACTAAAAGGGTTTTAGAATTAATTCAAGAATTTGGTCAAGTGGCAGGATTTAAACTGAACAAGCTAAAAACCAAGGTTTTAGAGAAAAATTTAACACCGATTGAAAGAGAGAGGTTTCAGAATGAGACAGGCTTGACTGTGGTTAAGAAAGTGAAATACTTGGGGATTAATATGACAGCTAAAAATGGGAACTTATTTAAAGATAATTATGAAAAATGTTGGACGGAAGTGAAAAAAGATTTAGAAATTTGGTCAAATTTGAAGCTTTCACTGTTGGGTCGTATTGCTGTGATAAAAATGAATGTATTGCCTAGAATGTTGTTTTTGTTTCAGACATTGCAAATTGTGGATAAGATGGATTGTTTCAAGAAGTGGCAGAGAGATATTTCTAGATTTGTCTGGCAGGGCAAGAAGCCCAGAATAAAATTTAAGATATTAACTGATGCAAAGGAAAGAGGTGGATTTCCTCTGCCAGACTTTAAACTTTACTATGAATCAGCAGCTTTTTGTTGGTTGAAAGACTGGCTGCTTCTTGAGAACACAGACATTTTGGATTTAGAAGGTTTTAACAACGTATTTGGATGGCATGCATATTTATGGTATGACAAGGTCAAAGCACACAAAGCATTCAAAAACCATATTGTCAGGAAAGCATTGTTTAATGTTTGGATAAGATACAAGGACTTACTGGAAAATAAAACTCCAAGGTGGTTGTCACCGATGGAGGCAAAGGCCCAGAAAAAGCTCAATATGGAGGACAAATGGCCGAAATATTGGGAAATTTTGGAACAAGAAGGAGACAAATTGAAATTGCAGAGTTTTGAGAAATTAAAAAACAAAGTGCGAGATTGGCTTCATTATTATCAGATAATGGAGGCATATAATTTGGACAAGAAAATTGGCTTCCAGGTGGAAAAATCAAAATTAGAAACAGAACTGTTAGAACCCAAAACTAAGAATTTGTCAAGGATGTATAACTTGCTGTTGAAATGGAATACTCAGGATGAAACGGTGAAATCTGCTATGATTAAATGGGCACAAGATGTTGGACATAATATCATGTTTGCTGACTGGGAAAAGTTATGGACCACAGGTATGAAGTTTACGGCATGTAATGCCTTAAGAGAGAATATTATGAAAATGATATACAGGTGGTACATGACCCCAGTCAAGCTTGCAAAAATCTACCATTTGCCCAATAATAAATGTTGGAAATGTAAAGAAAGTGAAGGTACGTTCTTTCACCTTTGGTGGACGTGCCCAAGGATTAAGGCTTTCTGGGAAATGATATATAATGAACTGAAAAAAGGTATTTAAATACAGTTGTGCCTCGCAAGACGAACGCCTCGCAAAACGAAAAACTCGCAAGACGAAAGAGTTTTCCGTTTTTGAGTCGTTCCGCAAGACGAATTTCCCTATGGGCTTGCTTCGCAAGAAGCAAGCCCATAGGGAATCTCCGGGGACCTCTTTTAAATGCTGGCGGTGGGGAGCAAAGCCTTTCGCCCCCCTCCGGCCTTCAGAAGAGGTCCAGGAAGGCCGGCGGGGACCGAAAAGCTTTGCTCCCCACCGCCAGCATTTTAAAAGCGGTCCGGGATAGCAGGGAATTGCGCTGCGCTTTCCCGCTATCCCGGACCGCTTTTAAAATGCTGGCAGTCGGGAGCAAAGACTTTCGCCCACCGCCGGCCTTCAGAAGAGGTCCTGTCTTTGCTCCCCCCCCCCCCCCCGCCTGCCTTCCTGGGACTTCTCCGCTGTCCCGGGGCAATCTTAAAATGCTGGCGGTCGGCAGCAAAGCCCTCCTGTCCCCGAGGGATGAGATACCACCTATAAATCATTTTCCAAAGGTTCTCCCTCAATGCCTTACACGCCGTGAACTTCATATTAACATTCCACAATTCATGCCACATTACAAAATCAATATTGTGACCAATTTCCATGGCCCATTTGGTCATAGCCTCCTTCACCTCTTCGTCTTTTGTGTACCAATCCAATAAGAGATCATACATAATAATAATAATAATAATAAATTTTATTTATATCCCGCCCTCCCCAGCCGAAGCCGGGCTCAGGGCGGCTAACAACACCAAAATAGTGCGACATTAAAAGCATTATAAAAATTAATTAAAATCAAGATTGATGGCAGCCATAAAGTTTTGTAAAGGTTGCCAAAGGAGGGAGTCAGGCTGCGCCCTAACCGAAGGCCTGGCGGAACAGCTCTGTCTTGCAGGCCCTACGGAAAGATGTCAAGTCCTGCAGGGCCCTTGTCTCTTGTGACAGAGCATTCCACCAGGTTGGAGCCGCAGCCGAAAAGGCCCTGGCTCTAGTTGAGGCCAGCCTAACCTCTCTGTGGCCTGGGACCTTCAAGGTGTTTTTGTTTGAAGACCGTAAGTTCCTCTGTGGGGCATACCAGGAGAGGCGGTCCCGTAGGTACGAGGGCCCTAGGCCGTATAGGGCTTTGAAGGTTAAAACCAGCACCTTAAACCTGATCCTGTACTCCACCGGGAGCCAGTGCAACTGGTATAGCACCGGATGAATGTGATCTCTAAGCGAAGACCTCGTAAGGAGTCTCGCTGCGGCATTCTGCACCCGCTGGAGTTTTTGGGTCAGTCTCAAGGGCAGCCCCACGTAGAGCGAGTTACAATAATCCAGTCTGGAGGTGACCGTCGCGTGGATCACAGTAGCTAGGTCAGGGCGAGAGAGGTAAGGAGCCAACTGCTTAGCTTGGCGGAGATGAAAAAATGCCGCCTTTGTAATAGCTGCAATCTGCGCCTCCATGGAGAGGGAGGTATCGAAGATTACACCCAAACTCTTAACGGACGGTGCTGGCACTAATTGCACCCCCGCAAGAGATGGGAGTTGCCCCCTCATTCCCATATCATCCCATCCCAGCCAGAGGACCTCTGTCTTCGAAGGATTTAACTTCAACCGGCTCCCACGTAACCATCCAGCCACAGCTTCCAAGCATCTGATCAGTGTGTCTGGGGCCGAGTCAGGATGGCCATCCATCAACAGATAGAGTTGGGTGTCATCAGCATACTGATGGCAGCCCAGCCCAAAACTCCGGACAAGCTGGGCGAGGGGGCGCATAAAGATGTTAAAAAGCATCGGGGAGAGAATCGCACCCTGAGGCACTCCACACACCAAGGAGTGGCGCGATGACAATTCCCCCCCAAGCGCCACCCTCTGTCCCCGACCAGAGAGAAACGAGCGCAGCCATTGAAGGACTGTGCCCTGGATCCCCACGTCGGCAAGGCGGTGGTCCAGAAGTTCGTGATCGACCATGTCAAAAGCTGCTGACAAATCTAGAAGAATCAGCAGCCCCGACCCGCCTCGATCCAGCTGTCTACGAAGATCATCTGTTAGGGCAACCAGAGCCGTCTCGGTCCCATGACCAGCGCGGAAGCTGGACTGGAATGGATCCAGAGCCGATGTTTCATCTAGAAACCCACCAAGCTGTTCAGCAACCGCTCTCTCAATCACCTTACCCAGGAACGGAAGATTCGAAACCGGGCGGTAATTGGATAGATCTAAAGGATCTAATGATGTTTTCTTTAAGAGCGGGCGCACCACTGCCTCCTTCAGTTCCCCTGGGAATGTCCCCGTGCCAAGGGACAAATTGATGATATCCCCCAGGAGAGCCCGCACCTCGTCTGGACACGCTCTAATCAGCCAAGACGGGCACGGGTCAAGAGGACAGGTGGTGGGCTTTCCAGCTCGGAGGAGTCTGTCCACATCGGCTGGGGATATCCAGTTGAAGTGGTCCAATACTGGACCCGAGGACAGTCGAGGGGCCTCCAGTTCCTTTATTGTATCCAAATTGGCAGGGAGGTCATGGCGGAGCAACAAGACCTTCTCCGCAAAAAAGCTCGCAAATGCCTCACAGCTGTGTGTCAAATTGTTATTTAAATTTGGCTGTCCTTCGAGGGACGTTAAAGACCGAATTATACTAAATAATTGTGCCGGGCGAGAGCTAGCGGATGCAATGGAGGCCGAGAAGTAGGACTTCTTAGCGGCCTTCACAGCCATCTCGTAGGTTTTCATAAAAACCCTATAAGATGTTCTTGAAGCTCCGTCACGGGCACGCCGCCATACTCGCTCTAGCCGTCTGAGGTCCCGCTTCATTTTCCGGAGCTCCTCGGTAAACCAGGGAGCCCGGTTTCTGAGGGGTCGCAGAGGGCGCTTAGGTGCGATCTCATCGATGGCTGCCAGGAGCTGGGTATTCCAGCCCTCAACAAGCTCAGTCAATGAGTCGCCAGGGGGAGAAAGGTCCCGCAAGGCTTGACGGAATCTATCAGGGTCCATCAGCCTCTGCGGGCGAGCCCAAATCGGCTCGCCACCTAAGCAGGGTGGGGGTGGAACGTCAATCCTGGCTTTCAGAGCGTAGTGATCAGACCATGGCACCTTCATCGAAGGACGCATGATCACATCTATACCAGCGCCAAAGATCAAATCCAGCGTGTGGCCTGCTTGATGTGTGGGGCCCGAAACAAACTGGGAGAGCCCTAGTGTCGCCATGGAAGACACCAGGTCCAGAGCCTGTGAGGAGGGAGTGGCATCAGCGTGGATGTTGAAGTCCCCCAATACCAATAGGTTAGGGAACTCCAAGGCCCAGCCGGCCACCGCCTCCAGCAGGCCTGACAGGGTGGCTGCTGGTGCGCTAGGTGGCCGGTACACCAGCCAGACAGCCAAGCTCACCTCGGAGCCCCACACTAGGCCAACACATTCAATGCCGGGGATCGATGGCGATGGTAGAGCCCTGAAAGAACAATCTTCCCGGATTAATAATGCCACCCCTCCCCCCCGGCCCACAGTCCGGGACTGGTGGAGGACGGAGAAACCCGGGGGCGCCATCTCTCGTAAAGTAACAGTATCCCCTTCGCGCACCCAGGTCTCCGTCACACAAGCCAGGTCGACCCCCTGCGAGATGAAGAAATCTCGCAGGGTGGCGGTTTTGTTGCCTATAGACCTGGCATTGCACAACACCAGTGACGGAGGTGAGTAATCCTTGCTCACCCTACCCTCGTCTCTCGGGATGGGGCGCAGATTGGAAGGGGTACGAGCATATCCATATCTCGATCCCCTTCGTCTATGACATCTGCCCCCACCGCCATACCTCCCTCACCCCTCCACAGTAGGAATCCCAAGCCTCATGTTCGCCTCCATTTACAGAATATAAAAGCAAACAAACAAAAAAAAATTACACGGAAACAAACCAATCCCCACCCCACTCCACAATCACCCCGCCCCAACCCAAAATAAACCAAAACAAAAAATACATAGATAAAAACCACCGCTTATGGTGGTACAACAAATCAAAAAATAAAAACAGTTTAAAACATATAAAAACACTTCAAACATCCTAGACAAAGTTTTATTTTTACCTTCTATAACTTCCACATTAAATTTAGATTTTTTATCTTCAAATCCTAATTTCTTTTTGTCTTCTTTTAGCAAGTCGTTTACCTGGTGGTATTGCAACCACCCTGTAAATAAGTTCTTTACCTCTTCATAGGGTTTAAGTTTTATGCCCTGATTGGTTTTCCTGGTAAGTTCTTCATAAGTGGCTCCCCCCCCCCCTCCATATTAGTTTTTTTTGACAGTCAGCACTTCTATTGGTGAAATCCACCAGGGTGTTTTCTTTTCCAGCAAATCTTTATTTCTTTCCCAAACTTGGAATATTGGTCCTCTAATTATATGATTTAGAAAGCCTCTATGAACTTTCACCTTCTCGTACCACAGGTACGAGTGCCACCCGTACCTGTCATCGAAGCCCTCTAAATCCAAAATATCAGTATTTTCCAGTTTTATCCAATCTTTCACCCACATTAAACACGCCGCTTCATAGTATAAACTCAAATCTGGGTTTGCGCCATCGCCGAATGGCGGACTCCCTCCGAGCTCCGGAGGGAGCCTGCTCGGCAGGGGCTGGGTCCTACCGCACCGGCGATGCGGGGACCCTTAAAAACCACGGCCACAGAGGCCGTGGACATGGAGACTCGGCTGGCACCGCTAGCGCCCTCCCGACTCGTGAAGGAGCCTTTTTAAAGGCTACGGATCGGGTGCCGGGGAGAAGCGTGGTGCTTTGAGTCCTCTGCTATCCCTGCCGAGCGAAGCCGCATGCCATCCGGCGGAGAGCGCTGACTTCTTCCATTGAGAATTCAGACTTCTTAACAACAACCCGTGAGTAATCTGGAAACCGGGTTCAAAAGGAGAAAAAAAGAAAAAAAAATTCGGATTGGACACGAGCGGGGGGGGGATCCAAAAAGGAAGTCAGTCCCCCTCCCTACTGTAAACCTGCCAAAACAAGGATTGGGAAACCAAGGTCCAAAAAGATTTGTATTGCTGATAAAAACTAAGAATTCCACGATGGGAAACTACAAGAACTGTGCTGGAGGAAGAATTGAGGGAGAAGGAAAACGTAACCCCCCCCCCTGGGAACCGGGGTGATTGAAGAGAGAGCCTGGTGAAAAGAGTCGGAGATTTTGACAGCTGTCAAAGTATCTGTCAAAGTCGGAAATTCAGAGAGGATTTTATTATGAGAACTTGGCTGGTTAAATTTGTTACAATTTGCTACAACCCGTTAAAACTTGGATACAAAATGGCGAAAACATGGATAACAATCGGACTTTTGGACTAGAGAAAACAAAGTTACAACAATCCCCCTAGAGGAGTTTCGGGACATTACAAAGATGGTCGTAAGTGGAAAAATACCATTGGAATTTTACAGGACTGGTTATCTTCTGGGAAAGCTGCAAAACGGAAATAATATTTTGTCTACAGGGTGTTCAGCTAAAGAAGACAATAGAATTTTCTATTGAAGAAAGGAAGGGACTGAACGCAAGTTTTTGTTCCTGAATAACAATAATCCCTGCAGAGTTACTAAATTTCTGAATTAGAACGTTTTAGCAGCGGAACAAGAGGAAACTGGACTACAACTTGGAAAGAACAACGGGGGGAGTTTTATTAAAGATTTGAAGTTAAATGTCTTAAGAATAATTTTAAAAATAACTATAAAAAGAAAAAGCCAGCAAGGAGTTGGGGGAAATATGTGATTTATGGACTTTAAGAATTCCAGGCAGATAACATGGTTTGGTGGTCAGGGGGAAATTAAACCGGGGACGGGGGGGGGGGGGGGGAGAACTAAAATCCAAAGGCTTGTCAACTTTTTTCTGAATTGGTTCTTTTTCATCTATTATACTTTTTATTTCTTATTTCTTATATTTCTATTGTGTGGGGTGTCCTTATCATTAAAAAAAGGGAAATTGTGGAATGAAAATGGGGGGGCCCTGGGGAGAGAACTTTTGTCTTTTATTAAGGGTATTGATGAGGAGTGTATGAATTTTAAATTCGAATAATGGTGTAAACAAACTAAGTTTTAATTAGAACTGAGAGCTTGTGGAGCCAACAATATGAAAGGGGAATATGGTAGGGGTGGGGGAAGGGGGGAGTCCCGGAAAGTGGATGTATGAAAATAAGGCTTTGAATGTACTTTAATCTTTACTTTCTGTATTTCTGAAAATCTTAATAAATATCATTTAAAAAAAAAAATAAACTCAAATCTGGTAATGAGAAACCTCCTCTCTCTTTTTTATCTACCAATATTTTCATTTTTATTCGTGGTCTTCTACCCTGCCAAATATATCTCGCCAAAGCCCTTTGCCTCTCTTTGCACTGTTTCAGCCCCTTAATTACTGGAATAGCTTGAAACAAAAATAGCATTCTGGGCAAGACATTGATTTTGATAACTGATATCCTCCCCAAAAAAGAAAGTTTCAGTCTCTCCCAGATTTCTAGATCTTTCTTAATACTCTTCCAAGTAGCTTCATAGTTATCTTTATATAAGTTTATGTTTTTAGCTGTAATCCACACTCCGAGATATTTCACCTTCTTTGCTGCCATAATTCCGTCCCCCCCCCCAAATTCTACTATATCTTCTTTGCTTATATTTTTTGTCAACATTTTAGTCTTGTTCTTGTTGAGTTTAAGACCTGCCACTTTGCCGAACTCTTCTAATTTCTGTAATGCTTCTTGCAGGCTATTCTTTGGGTCTTCCAATGTTAATACTATGTCATCCATGAAAGCTTTCATTTTATATTCTTTACTTCCTACCTTCACTCCTTTGACCTCCGTTGTTTCCCTTAACTTCTTATTAAATACTTCCAGCACTGTTATAAATAGCAGGGGAGACAGAGGACATCCTTGCCTCGTCCCTTTAGCAATATCAAAAGATTCTGATATATTATTGTTTATTATAAGTTTGGCTTTTTGCTCTTGATAAATAGCTTCAATACCTTTTCTAAATCCTTCTCCAATCCCCGTCATTTTCAAATTTTCCTTCATAAAGCGCCAAGAGAAATTATCGAATGCCTTTTCGGCATCTATAAATATCAACGCTGCCTGCTTATCTATTCTACTTTCCAAGTATTCAATAATATCTATCACGGTTCTTACGTTGTCTTTTAGTTGTCTCCCCGGTAGGAAACCCGCTTGGTCTTTATGGATTCTTTTATTTAACACTTTTTTTAGTCTTTCCGCCAGCACATCGGCAAATAGTTTATAATCGTTATTTAGTAATGAAATCGGCCTGTAGTTTTTCACCTCGAGGCCATCCGCATCTTTTTTAGGGATTAAGGTAATGTAGGCTTCTTTCCAAGTATTTGGAATTTTCCCTTCTTTTAAGATGTTATTCATAACTCCACATAGTATTGGTGATAGTTGGTCACTTAATATTTTGTAATACTTGGCCGATATGCCATCTGGCCCTGGTGCTTTTCCTATTTTCATTTTCTTTATTGCTTTCCTGATCTCTTCTTCTGTAATTATCTGATTTAATTGTTCTCTTTCTTCAGTTGTCATTTGTGGCAAATGATGTTTTTCCAAATAACCTTCTATTTCATTATCTATCTCATTTTCTCTTTTATATAATTCCTTATAGTATTTCTGAAATATCTTTTTTATCTCTATTGGATCTTCCGCTGTCCTTTCTCCATCCCTTATCTTACATATCATATTTTGTTTTTTCCTTTCTCTTAATTGCCACGCTAAGTATTTCCCTATCTTATTCGCTGATTCAAAGGTTTTTTGTTTCATCATTTTAATCCTCCATTCAATCTTCTGGTTCACTATCATAGAAAATTGAGCTTGTAGCATCTTTATATTTTGTTTTATTATTTCATCTCCTGGTTTAATAGTTAGCTGTCTTTCATTCTCCATAAGATGTAATAAAATTTCTTCTTTCTTTTTCTCTTTTTCTTTTTTTAGGTGGATATTTTTCTGGATTAGGAAGCCTCTCATAACAGCCTTTCCTGCATCCCATACCGTTTCTATAGATATTCCTTTGTTTAGATTCCAATTGAAATATTCTTTGATTGTCTCTTTCGCCTTGTTTATTATCTTTTGGTCATTAAATAAATTTTCATTCATTCTCCATCTGAATGTTCTAGAATCCTTTCCCTTTATCTCCATATATACTCGATTATGGTCTGATATGGTTTGTGGGAGAATTTCTGATTTAAGTAAACTTTGTGTCAGTTCCTTCGAGATCCAGATATAATCTGTTCTCCCCCAACTCTGGTTTGGGTTTGAGAAGAAGGTAAACTGTTTTATAGTAGGGTTTTTAAATCTCCAGGCATCAATTAATCCCATATTATCCACCAAATCAAAGAAGGTTCTAGGTAATTTACCTTCCTTCGTTTCTTGCTTTTTTGTTGATCTATCTAAGTTCGGTAGAACCACTCCATTGAGATCCCCCATCAATATCAATTTTTGTTCCATCCAGTCTATTAACTTATTACCCAATTCCAAAAAAACCCCGGACTTTTTATCGTTAGGCGCATATATTCCGGTGACAATTATCTTTTCTCCTTGAAAAGTGATTTGTACTACTATCATTCTTCCCTCTTCGTCTTTATAAATTAATTTTGGGTCGAGCTTTTCTTTTATATATAGTACCACTCCTCTTTTCTTAACATTATCTGATGCCACAAAATCCAACCCTAATCTCTTATTGCTTAAGATTCTTTCATGCTTCTGTGTTACATGGGTCTCTTGTAGACAAATTAAATCTAGGTTCCTCTTTAATAATATGTGGGCAATCTGGTTCCTTTTATTTTTATTATTAAGCCCGTTCACATTCCACGACAGTATTTTTAAAGCCATGGTTGATATACAGTAAATAGGTTATTGAATCTAAGTTAGATCTACTGTTCCTTATCTTCTGTCTCTTCCTCTTCTTTTTCTTCTCCTGAATTTTCCTCCTCTTTTCCCTCTCCACTCCCTCCATCTCCACTCCTCTCTCCCCCCATCCGCTCCCCCCCTTCCTCCCATCCCCCCATCCTTCCCAGTTCCTTTTCGTACCTTCTTGCAAATTTTTCCAGCTCCAGAGGACTGGATAGTTTAAATCTTTTTTTCCTTAAAATAGAATGAAATCCCTTCCGGGAATTCCCATCTATATTGGATCCCATTTTTCTTCAACTGGTTGGTTAATTTTTTATAACCATCTCTCCTTCTAAGAAATCTTGAAGGAATCTCTTTAAATATAATAATTGGTTTTCCCTGAATACACAACTTTTTGTTATAGTTCTGTTTCAGTACTTCATTCCTCATGTCCAAAGAATTGAACATAACTAATATGTCTCCTGGCAGTTTCTTCTTTCTAGCTTTAGCGGATTTTACTTTTATCCGAAAGATGTTTGCTATTGAATATCCCATATCCTCTTCTTTCATAGCTAACCAAGCTGCCAGTTCTTTAACCAGTTTAGATCTTATATTTTCATTTGGGTCCTCTGGGATCCCCCTGAATTTCAGATTTGATTGTTTCTGTCTCATCTGAGTCATTGCCATACTGTCCAACAGTTCTTCCTGTATTTTATTTATCTCCTTGACCTCTATTTTAAGCCTATCCATATCCTTCCTACTTTCTTTCATATCTTTTTGCACCCTCTTCATTGAGTCCTCAAGAACTTTGGATCTTACCGTCAAATCTTTTACTTTTTCTGTCAGCTCTCCCACCACCCCCTCCAATCTCTTATCCAATGTATCCTGTACTTCTAATAACCTTTTCTCGATATATTGTTCATTATGTTTAAATTCTTTCCTTATTTCCACCATTAAGCTGTCATAGTCCTTGATTTCTTTCCCTTCTTTCCCATTTTCTTGTCTGGATGGTCTCCTTTCTACTGGCATTCCCACCCCTTTTTTCATTTTGTATTTCAGCTTATATTAATTAACTAGTAAATTTTTTTCACCCCTAGAGGTCGCAAAGCTGAGATATTGACTTTCTCTAGTCTTCCGATGTAGTTCTTCCCATGTAGTTCCCCTCGACCCCCACACGGTGGCGCCTTAATTGCTTTCCAAGACTTAACTCTTAAAATACGAAAAATACAAAGAAGAAGAGGGAAGGAGAGGGGAGAACAACAACAAGAAACCGAGAAAAAAAGGGGGGAGGGGGAAGACACACAACCAAAAAGTTCTCAGGAACAGGAACAGGATACGAGGTGAGTCTCAATGCAAGAGCAGAAACGGGGAAGAGAGGCAGAGTCAAGTGGAAGGAGCTCCACGAGGAGAGGAGCTTCCCGGGGTAACGGAAGGTCTTGCCGAAAAGTCCTACTTAAGCCTTCCTTTCTTTTCCCCTTATCCGTTTGCCCCCAGTCTCTTCCGACTAAAGCGGTAATTCAATCGCTTAAAGTGCAGCGTCCATCTTCTCCTAATTGGTTGTTGTTGTGTACCACTTTAAAGAAGGAGGAGGAAACAAGTGTGAAATGGCGGCGGAGAGTCCCACTGTATTCTCAAACTCTCCTCATACAATTCATGTTCTCCTCCCAAACCTCCTTAAAGAGACGCTGCCTCTCAGCGTTTCAGTTCCTCTTATTTCCAGTTCAATTTTTAGTCCTTCAGACTCCTCAAGCATAAAACAATCACTGTTTAAACGTGGGAGGCAGAAATCACAGTTTAAGCACTATTTAAAACAGGCACTGTTTAAACAGGCAAGCAAGAGGGTTGATTGCAGGGTCTCACTTATGTGTCCCAAACAAGTCGCTGGCATAACGCACTCCGACCTGGACAAACAAAGAATTTCCATTCACTTCTCTCTAGTCCATTAAGATATTTTCAGTCATTTTGTTGCCTCAGATTTCTTAGACTTTGTATATGAGGTCTCTCCGCTACACCCACTTAGCGGTTACTTTCTTACTTTCTCTCCTCTCCCAGCCTTCCGCTATACTCCATTTTACTCTTACCGCTGCAGTGGACTCCTTCTCCTTTCTCCCCACATCTTCTTATTCCGCTGGTTCTCTTGGCCAAATTTCTGTTTGTTGTTGCTTTCGTTGCCTTATTTACATCCAGCTTCTTAACTGCTATTGGAGGCTCACCGCTTTCACTCGGAGCCTGAGGCTTCACAGCACGGGGTTTGTTGCTTCCCCTCGTGTTGCAGCTCAAAACCTGTTAAAAACTAAAAAATCAGAAGAGCACACGCAGCACCGCCGGGTACTCTGTCCCCCAGGATAATCCTCCTGAGGTTTCGAGGTTCACGGAGCCTTCGTAATGCCTCTGGACCCCCGTGTTGTTCGAGACCCCCCGGAGGGTAGCCTCGCGCTCCTTTTTCGTGGCTGCGGCTCACCGGAAGTCTCAGGCCTTTTCTCTCTCAGCGGCCATCTTCTAATAACTGTATTTTCTTGAGCTTTCTCTAGAGAAGGGGCTGTTTTGTATATTGGAGCAGAATAGTGTATTAGCTCTCATGTTTTGTGTAAAGCAAGCCCTTGTTAAGTACCGTCAGCTGAATTGGGCTTGTGCCCAGATCTTAGCACACTAACCGATGAAACAGGTGAGGGTAACCTCTGGCCCTCCAGACGTTACTGAACTACAATTCTCATCATCCTGCCCATTGTCAATGCTGGCTGGGGCTGGGGAATTTCAAGGAAGCTTTCGACTTGCCCCTACCTACACCTACCTACCAACTGAACGAAGGAGCAAGAAAGCAAAAGGCAAGTTCAGAATTCCAGAGTTTTCCAAATTGTGGGATGTTGTAGGAATGAAAATCACAGCAGACGAGCAGCAGGTGTGATGAGAGGCGTCTGGCAGGGCAAGCCCTGGGAGCTCTCCTTTATTGAATATTACAAACATTGCCACAGGTGTGCTTGTGGCTGATTGGTTGATACAAACACAAAGAAACTTGTTGCTGATTGGTTAACATAAGCATAAGGCGGGAATTACATGTGAGAGGTGGGAATTACATGTGAACATTTATCATCGATAGATTAAAGGCTGGGAATGAAGCTGGAACTAGACAGGCATGAAACCTCCTAATTAAATTATAACTAAAGAATGATATAGCATAAAACAATTACTAATGATTGATCATAACATGAAAGAATACAATAATCAAGTTCTGTAGATGTGGTCAGCTAGGCATAAAGAACAGGTCATCATGAACTTAAGGTGAACTGAGCAAGGAGGAAATGTCTTGGTGTTTGGAACAGGTCTGTACAGTGTGTGCAAAAGCAGGGAAAAGATTATAAGCGAGACTTCCCAGAATGCAAGAGAAAGGAGGCAATGCTTCCCCATAATGCAACAGTTATGTGCAGAGAGAGATCTTATGTGCAGAAAGAGAACTTATGTGCAGAAAGAGAACTTATGTGCAGAAAGAGAACTTCCCTTCATCTCCCCCTTTCTTTTCTTGTTTGTGAGGTGTCCTGGGTAAATAAAGGCAAAAATACTTCGGGATTAGTGGTGTGCCAGCGAATGCCCAAAATAAGTTCGCCAGGGTCGATGGGACAAAAATATTTCGGGATACGTGGTCTGCCAGCGCATGCCCAAAATAAGTCTACCCACATCTCCCCAAAAGTTTACTGTTGGTGTTGCCATTTAGCAAAGTAGGCAGCGAGTAGTTTATTGGGTGGCTGAGGGGGAGAGAGAAGCCGAGAGAAAAGACTTATGAGGCCAGGAATGCATTGGAGGAAGCAACAGAACAAAATCAATATACATACAATGACAATGGCATATTGAAAAAGACTACGAAGCCAAGTAAAGTTTGGCAACCAAGCGGTAAGCCACTGGGTGAAAGAATCCCAGAGGCCAGAAAAGCCAACATCTTGTGTAATGTGGTGTGTAAGATTTTGCAAATGAGAAATCTGGCTTTGAATGGCTTTAGAATTATGTGTGATATTAAAACAACACATGTCGGCCACTTGTTCACAGCCATAATGATGAAGCATCAATAGATAATCGACAGAAGCGCGGTTCTGCAGGAGACCATGCTGGAGTTCACTCTGCTCTTTATTCAGAAGATGAAGCGCTTGAGAAGTAAAATTCAGGGCTTTTGCTGCAGAACAAGCTAAAGAGTTAATGTTCCTACTATTGCGTACAGCCAATCCAGGAACTCCTAGGAGAGAAACAGCTAAAGAGATATATTCAGACCTACTAGGAAGAGAAATTGAATCGTCACAATCGTTAGTTAGTTCAACAGAGCGGCAATATCTAGAGCGGGACAAATGATGTTTTTTGGGTAATATGATAGACAAGCGGCTTAGACAGCAAGGTGTGCCATGGCTAATGTTTGCAGGAATGTAATTAAATGTATAGCCTGGACACGACCAGAACCAGCCTTCAGGCAGCTCTGTGTATTTATATACATAAGAAATATTTACATAATCAGAGCAATTAAAATTATCCTTGCCCATTGTCACACAGTTGGTTTTTGTGCAATTCACCATACGGGCACAAGTGACATTAAAAGAAGCCACGTACGGGGTTGATAAATCAATGGCCAAAGGTGGACATCGGCGCACTTGGTTACCCCAATTGTGGTAGCCGGTATAACCAAGGGTGCGGAGAGAATCATTTTGGGGTAGGGATGAATAAAACCAGGTATCATTTTGCAAATCAAGAGGGTCATGACAAACAGGGATAAGGCAGGAGCCAAGGATTTCACCTATGGATACCTGCTGGGTGAGGCAGAAGGAAGAAACATTAAGGGTCCTTGCGAAAGATTCCCACACATTTGTTGGTGTGAGGGTAATAGGAGTGGAGGCAGAAAGAGGTAGAAACAAAATGCTGAGAATGAGTACTATCATTGAATTAATGTTAAGGCAAGAAATAACGCACAAAAGCAAATTCTCAGGGGTTGCTTCAAGCTGCTTTTCCAGCCTAAGCTGTTCAGCCTGAGAAGAAAGTGATTTTATTTGGCCCCACGTCACTGGTCCATTACGATTTCCCCGCTTGCGAATCCTGGGGGGGCTGGACGTCGCATCCTGGGCGATCTGTAGTTTGCGGTCGAACTGCGGTATTGGATCCGGAAGAGTCTGTCGCCACGCCATGGTATAGGCGGATGCAGCGTGCGGGGACCCAGCAAGCACCCTGTGGAGTAGAAACTGCAGCGTAACCCTTCCCCCAGGTAATCAATTTTACTGGTTCACTCCATTCGTTGGAGGGTAATATCTTATAGCGGACCAGTGGGGCTGAGAGTATCTCTGTTTGTTGAAAATGTTTCTGCACGCGAGTATAGGATTGATGATCCTGTATGGAAACATTCAAATGGTTGAGAGTAAAGAGAACACTGGCCAACCAGCCTTCCTTTTCGGAGAGCGAGGCTGGGACTCCGGCCTTCTTTTCCTGTCGAAGTAAAGCAGTTTTTAAGGTGCGATTGGCACGTTCAACAATCGCCTGGCCTTGAGAATTGTAGGGGATGCCAAATAAATGGCGGATATTCCAAGTTTCACAGAACTGAGCAAAGGTTTTTGCACAGTACGCTGGGGCATTGTCAGTCTTTAAAGAATGGGGCTTGCCCATGACTGACATGGTACGAACTAGATGGTTGCAAACATGCTTAACCTGCTCACCCCTTTGAGGGGTGGCCCAAATAAAGCCCGAGAATGTATCAATGCAAACATGTATGAATTTCCAAGGTGAAAAGGGGGCAAAGTGAGTTACATCCATTTGCCACAATTGGTTGGCTTCCAGCCTGCGGGGATTTACACCAGGGCTGGGATGGCCAATCTGATTAGAGCATTGAGGGCATTGCTGGATAATTGCACGTGCCGCTTCCAACGGAATTTGGAACTGGCGGCTAAGGGCTTTCGCATTTTGATGATGGAAAGCATGACTTTCAATAGGAGAAACAGGCAAAGCTCTAAGCAAGGAATCCGCTTTAGCATTGCCATCAGTGAGAAAGCCTGGGAAGGGTTGGTGAGAACAAATGTGCACCACAAACAAAGGGTGGGAGCGATTAGAAAGGAGCAATTGTAAGGAAAGGAAAAGGCTCAATAAGTTGTCATCCAATAAAGGACTTACATAACTGCCTTGTAGGCGAGTTATGACATTTGCAACATAAAGACTGTCCACTACCAAGTTAAAAGGCTGTTTGTGCAGAGCTTTGACAGCAGCTGCTAACTCAGAACGCTGGGCAGACTTTTGTGGAAGAGTGTAAAGGCTGTGCCATTCCTCATTTTGTTGCCAGGCAACCACCCCCCTGGAGGGGGCACCGTCAGTAAAGACAGTAAGGGCATCCAAAGGGACAGGAGATAATATGGAAGAAAAAGACCGGGAAATTTGTTTGCTCATTTGCAGGCGAGGGTCAGCTGGGATATGGCAATCCACTTGGCCAACAAAATCTGCTAAAGCGCACTGCAAATCCATACTAGCGGAGAGAGCAGTTTCCCATTGTTCTAAGGGCATGGGCACAATAATTTGGCGGCAATCAACGCCAAAAAGGCTTTTGCAGCGACGGCGTCCCTTGCTGATGAGCTGAGCAAGGAGATCGACTAAAGGAGTCACCGTGTTCTTCGGCGTATGATGTAAATACAGCCATTCAATTATATGAACTTTTGATGGGCCTAACTGAATGATGGCCGCAAAGGGTTGGGCAGAGTCTGTCATTATGACCACATCGGGCAAAACATTAAGGATTGCTCGATCAACCCAGTGGAGACGCATGATTTCCTTTAACTGGGCAACAGTCTGCTGTTGAGAAGAGGACAGGGTGATCTTTGTACCAGGAGAGTGATGGCCTTTTAAAGCTGAAAAAAGCGGCCGTAAAACTTCAAGAGGGATTTTAAAATAGGGTCTTATTCAGTTGATATTGCCCAGCAATTGCTGCAACTGGACATATTTCATCGTTTTTGGAACATGAAGTTCAGGGACAATAGGAATAGAATAACTAGCTATCATTTTGTGTCCCAAATAATGAAAGGGAGAAGACTCCTGGACCTTTTCTGGAGCAATTTTCAAACCATAAAGTGACAAACAATTTATCAAATCATGTTTCCATTGGGGAGGGAGGTGTGGCCCACTCAAAAGCACGTCATCCATATAATGATAAATTGAGAGGTGTGGATACTGCAAACGGAAGGGCTGAAGGGCTTGATTCACATAATATTGGCACATGGTAGCGGAATTCAGCATTCCTTGAGGTAAAACCCTCCATTGGAATCTCTCTGTTGGCTGACTATTATTTAGTACAGGAACAGTAAAAGCAAAAAATTTACGATCCTTCTCCTGTAAGGGAATGGAGAAGAAGCAATCTTGCAAATCTATTATAGCCAATTGATAAGAATGTGGAATCACATTTGGATTAGGCAGACCACACTGCAAAGGCCCCATGGGTTCAAGGATTTGGTTTATTTTCCGCAAGTCTTGGAGAAATCTCCATTTTCCACTTTTCTTTTTAATGACGAAGACAGGGGTATTATAGGGGCTTACTGAAGGCTCTATATGGTCTGCCAATAATTGCTCATTCACCAATTGTTTTAAAGCAAGCAGCTTTTCTCCCGTAACGGGCCATTGTTCAACCCATACAGGAGTAGTAGATTTCCAGTTGAGGGGAAGCGCAAGCTTACTCATTAAATTGAATGGTAGCTTGTAATTGTTGCAGTAAATCTCTTCCCCACAGATTGAGATGGATTTTCAGCACACAGGGCTGGATGTATGCAATGGTTTCAGAGCTATCAGGCAGAGAAACAGGCAGCCACTGCACGCTTTTGGAAGAATTTTGGGGGCCACCCACACCCCAGACTGCAGAGGCAGACTCGAGGGGCCACGTGGGGTCCCAGCAACAACTAGAAATTACAGAAATGTCTGCGCCCATGTCAATCAAGCCTTCCAGAACTTTTCCATTGATTTTATACTTACAAAAAAGTTTCTGATGACCAATCTGCTGGATAACAGCTAACAGCTGTGGGGGAAAAGAAGAGAGCTCTTGCAAATTACTATCCATAATAGAAGCAGTAGGATGAGTAGGGAGCACCACCAAATGCGCCCAAGACTCACCCTTTTTTAACTGCATGGGCATATGGCTCCAAAATTGAACCATTATTGTGCCCACATAGTCAGGATCCAGAACTCCTGGAATAACCTGGATTCCTTCCTTTGCCGCAGAAAATTTGGGTAAAATTAAACCTGCGACTTTAGGAGGTAGTGGGCCTGCCAATTGGGAAGGCATAAGCACAATTTCACCAGGTAAAACAGTGTCTTTGGTCTCTTGATTGATCAAATCAATGGCAAATTCAGAAGGTGTATTTTTAGAAAGTTTGTCAGCAGCGGAAACTAAAAGCGGAAATCTCTCCATTTGCCCTGGCCCGAGGCTCTCTAATTGCCCTGGCCCGAGAGCGGGGCCGCAATGGAGTTTCCCGGACTCCTGCATTGATTTGCCCAATGATAGCCTTTTCCGCATTTTGGGCATTTTTTGGAAGGTTTAGCCTTGTTGGCAGCCCCATCCTTGTTGGCCCCCCCGCCGGGGGCCCTGCATTGCTTAGCAAAATGGCCAGGGCGCTTGCAGTTAAAGCAATTGCCTGTAGGCCTATTGGAAGCTTGGATCGCGCCAGCAAGCAAGGACATCGCATGACTCTGGCTTCCAACATCTGCACAGGCTTTAATCATATCAGCCAGGTCATATTTAACGCGATGGATGACGGACTGTAAAGCCTTTTTGCAATCTGTGTTAGCATTCTCAAAAGCCAATTTTTTCATCAACTCATTCTGAGCCGTGGTGTTATCAATCTGCCTAGTAACTGATTCTTTCAATCTATCTATAAATTGATGGTAAGGCTCCGAATGCTGTTGCTTAATATTGACAAAGGAGCTCAGCGGCTGGCCTGAGACAGGGACTTTCCGAAAGGCGCGCTGTACACAGGTCGCTGTGCGACTAAAATGTACAGGTGACAGCGTTGCCTGGGCAGCTATATTATCAAATGGACCAGCACCATAAAGTTCATTGGCTGTATGCTGTGGATCAGACAGGGCTGAAGTGTTATGTTTAAATTCACTTTCAAAAACTACATACTGAGCTGGGGACAATAACATGCGCATCAGATCCTTCCAGTCTTGAGGTAGCATAGTATAACCATTTGCTATTCCCTCCAGCATTCCTATTACATAGGAGGATTTTAAACCGGAATCAGCAATGGCTCTTCTCAATTCTCTCATTACAGAATAAGGAAGGGTCTCGTACAACACCTGTTGTTGCGCAGTGCCTGGGTTTGTGTAGGAAATAGGGAAAGCTGATGGGGTTGTGCAGGAGATAGGGAAAGCTGATGGCATTTCACCAGGCCACTCAGATTCCTCCTCTAAGGAAAGGAGACTTTTCTGCCTTGCCTGAGAAAGTGCAGCGCGGACAGGCAGGAGCTGGAGCAAGCGAAGGAGGGGTGGGAAGAGGGAGGGAGGAAAGAGGGGGGGAAGGAGTGGGCTGCTGAGACGTAGGGAGGGTTTGGCAGGGCTGCAAAGGAGGCAGAAGTTTAGGGTAAGGTGGGGGATTGTCTGCAACGGCTAGAAGAGCAGGGGCCGAAGGAGACGCCTGGGGGACCTGGGGTCCTAGGGGGACCTGGGGTCCTAATTTTGCAACGGCATCTGCACATTTCTGCCAAGTGAGCAGACAATGAATCGGAGCCCTTGGTTCTGCAAAAAGGGTTTTTCCGATCTTTTGCCAAGTCTCTACTTCCAAAGAACCAATTTCAGGATATGAAGGACATTGAAATGCGATCTCACAAAGCAATTGTTCAATCTCTTTTAAAGAAATATGCACACCCACCGCCCTTTGCCTAACCAACTGCAATAATTCCCTAGCATGTATCTTTTGCAGCTTAGTCAATTCCCCTCCCATACTCACGAAATAGCGCGCTAAGACTTTTCCAGTCGAAGTGAAGTATGAGGGCTGGCTGGCTGCTTGGCTGCGCAAGGGATCTGGCACGTCGTGGGGTCACCAGATGTAGGAATGAAAATCACAGCAGACGAGCAGCAGGTGTGATGAGAGGCGTCTGGCAGGGCAAGCCCTGGGAGCTCTCCTTTATTGAATATTACAAACATTGCCACAGGTGTGCTTGTGGCTGTTTGGTTGATACATACACAAAGAAACTTGTTGCTGATTGGTTAACATAAGCATAAGGCGGGAATTACATGTGAGAGGTGGGAATTACATGTGAACATTTATCATCGATAGATTAAAGGCTGGGAATGAAGCTGGAACTAGACAGGCATGAAACCTCCTAATTAAATTATAACTAAAGATTGATATAGCATAAAACAATTACTAATGATTGATCATAACATGAAAGAATACAATAATCAAGTTCTGTAGATGTGGTCAGCTAGGCATAAAGAACAGGTCATCATGACCTTAAGGTGAACTGAGCAAGGAGGGAATGTCTTGGTGTTTGGAACAGGTCTGTACAGTGTGTGCAAAAGCAGGGGAAAGATTATAAGCGAGACTTCCCAGAATGCAAGAGAAAGGAGGCAATGCTTCCCCATAATGCAACAGTTATGTGCAGAGAGAGATCTTATGTGCAGAAAGAGAACTTATGTGCAGAAAGAGAACTTATGTGCAGAAAGAGAACTTATGTGCAGAAAGAGAACTTCCCTTCAGGATGTAAACACAGGAGCAGTCAATGAGAACATTCCTAGAGTGTACATGTTAGAACATGGGGAGGGATGTCTGTCCAGCACGCAGGTAAACTTCCTGGGGACGGACTTCCTCCGCATGTGACCAGAGGTGGGTGTGGCCTCACCTGTGCAGGTAAATGATAAAAGCACAGGGCAGGCAGCCATCTCTCTCTCTCTCTGCCATTTTTCTTTCGAAGAAGAAGCATCTAAAGATGCTCTCTTGGCTCAGAGAGGAGGAAAGGACTATCTTGCTATAAGATAGATTCTGAATGTATGCAACCTTTTTAAGCCTGTCTGCCTTCTGGGATCATATTGTGAACAGAACGTGAGTAAACTCTTTTATGCTTTTATAAAGACTGTGTCGTGTCTTGTATTTTAAGAGGGAACAAAAGGGGAAATTACCAGAGTAATTATTATAGAGGTTCTAGCGAACCTGTGCACACGTTACCGTTGCGTACTTAAAGGGGGAATGTTTATAAACTCTGCTGATATTTTGGAAACTTGTTAGCACAAGTTGGATTAGGATATAATCTCACAATATATCCTCTCCTGCACCCCTGAACATTCCCACACAAATGCCATGGCATCTCAATGGGGCTCCCTTGCCAATTGATGGTAAAGCAAGCCTCATGCATGAGGACGGTTTTTCGAATGGATTTGAATCACACTTGGACTTTTTCCTAATTCAAGATAGTGCCTCACGGAAGCAGGGAGCTTTGCAGAGTCCTTTGGAGACTGTGGAAAAGATTGCGCAAGAGAGAGGCTTGGCACCAGAAGAAATTCAGAACTTGCTGAACATCGCACTCAGTGCCAAGCTTGGTAAAGAAAACATGTTTTGGCTTCTTCTCTTTCCCCTTGGCAGCAAAGTATGTCAACGGAGCTGCATTGCCCTCCCTTCTCCCTTAACAAGAACCGGGGCTGCTTCGAGCTTGTGAGAAATTATCAAGAGTGAAGATGTTCAGAATGTTAAGCAGTGTCTTTCAAGGTCTTGCAGGCACAGTAATAAGCACTAGGCTACTGAAGACTCTGATTCCCATTTCCGTACTAACAGAGGGTTCTCTTCTTTCAGCTGTGTCTTGGCTCTGTGCTCGCAAGTGTTCTAGTGACTTTCAGGTAACTTGGAAAGCATGGGAATGATGTCTTGGTTCTGAAGAATGATATTTCCCCCAGTCTGACTTAGTTATCCTGGTGATGATTCAGCTAGATGTTGTACACGCTGACCATATTCCAGAAGGGGTTGGTTGTCTTGGCCTTGCTTTGGCTTACTGAGATCTGTCTTCTCCCTATAGGTGCTCATTCTAAAGTGGATAATTGTAACGTTTGACTTCATTGATCAGAAGGAAAATATGAATGCTCTCTATGGTTTCTTCTTCCACTTCTTACAATATGAGAAATTGGTAAGATAAAAAGGAATGTGTTATTTTGAAGGAACTCGCTTTTATTCTGACATTAACCCAAATCAAACAATAAAGAGTACTTTCCGAACACACAACAGGACACCATGTGAAAAGTGGGGCCTTACAAATACCTCTCCCATTTCCTTCCTTTTCCTGTCTTGTTCCTTCCCAATGGGCGCTGGTCGCAGCGCCCCCCGGGGGCACGGCATGTTCAGGCACGCAGGCAGGCAGGCAGGCAGGCAGGCAGCTATCTGATGTCGATCCCACCCGTTCCTCCCTCCACCCCCCTCAAAGACAGCCGCGCAGGCAGCTATCCGATGGAGGGAGGGGGGGGGGAATCCTGTTCTGCATAGCTATCAATTCGGGTGTGATAGTCTTATGTTTGCATACTTATGGGAAAATAAAACTAATTTATTTTAGAGCTTGTATTTGTGTGTATTCATGGTATTATTTGTAGACCCAGTAGATGGCAGTGTGGTGTGGAGAGTGTTTTTGGCAGCTCGTGAAAGGATAGAGGGTGGAACGTTGACCGTTCAAAGGCACTATAAGCAATATATATATATCTCCACATTTTCCTAGCTACGTTTTCCCATAAAGGTATACACTCGAATACATTTGTATCAAATACATTTGGAACAAGTGATTGTTACATTTAAGGAACATTCTCTAGGCGATGAGATTGGGGGGAAATACAAAAACCCATTTGGATACATTTAGAAAAGTACAGCATTTTGAGGAAAAATACATTTCAGTCGAAAACTACATTCAGATCCATTCTTAAAGTCAATGAGAAAGATACAGCAAAAAGGATACAATTTGATACAGCGAAAAAGGATCCATTCCCCAAGGCACCGTTGACCTTCTTGTAGGGTGTGAAGGCAGAATATGATCTATTTGATATTGGTAGGGTCCTTCTCCTTCATTCCCCTCTCTGACCCTGACTCTCTTACGACACAGGGACCATCCCAGAGTGTGGGCACAACTTCTGTCAGTCCGGCCTGATCCAGTGGAGCGGGGCAAAAAGGAGGCTGGCTTCCTGTCCTCAAGGCCAAGTTGGAGTCCAGAGAAGGCGCCTCGTCCGCAATTGGCAATTGGCTACCTTTGTCGAAGTAGCCAAGACTCTCAGTCTTCCAGAGGGAAAGGAGGAGTCTGTGAGAAGCACCAGGAGCCCCTGAAACTCTTTTGCAAGGAGGATGAAGCCCCCATCTGTGTGGTTTGGGGCAGATCCAAGAAGCACCAACACCACGAGGTGATTCCTCTGGAAGAGGCTGTCGAGGAATACAAGGTACCTTGAGGGGGAGAAATAGCTGTGTATTCTTCTTGGCAGGTTATCTTCTTAATTCTCAGATCCAAAGTAGGCATGGTATTAATTGGTGGTTGTTTATGACCTTAGAAGCAGCCAAGGGGAAGCCTGAGGGCTGCTGGGATGGCTGGGAGGAGGGAGTCGAAGTCTTTCTCTCTGCCAGGGGGGCCAAGGGATCTTCCCTTGAAATACAGCAGCTTCAAAGATTTGGGTTGGGACCATGGCAGGGAGAGAAAGGGTTAACCTCATCCACATCCCCCAGGAAGGTTGCTTTGTACATATTTAGAACACTACAAATGTGAATTGCACATGTCTCCTTTGGCTAGCAGGATGCCTCCTCAATACCCTGCCAAGCAGAGAGCAGCAAGGGGTCAGCTGCAAGGGGGTGGGGACTGGGGGCTCCTTTTCCCTTCTGGGGTACCTCAGAGCCCATATAGAGTCCTTTGGTAGCTTCTCTATCCGTAGGAGAAAATAACACAGGCCAACCAGAGAATATTGAGAAGCAAAGCAGCTAGTAAGCCAGATCTTTATTAACTGTTGCAACAGGGTGCTCACCCCCCCCCCACACACAGGAGGGAGGAGGAGACCTCAAACCAAGTCCTTATATAGACATTTGAAATTGCCCACCTGGAGCCCAAGACCACCCCTCCATACATCATACATACATCACAGAAGGGGCGGCCTACAACAGACTCCTGTCTGGCAGGAAACCTGTTGATGGGTTTACCTGGCTGTTCATGGGTTTACCTGCATATTCTTTTGTGATGAGAACTATTTACGGTATTTATGTATGTGTTCTGTCCTCCCCCCCCCCCCCCTCCAGCCAATTACTTTGCTATTATAGCAAGACCACTGGACCCAAGAAGCCAGTATAATATTCATCTCCTCTCTTTGTGTCTCAATCAAAGCTGAGTTTTCCCTTTTCTTGTCAGGGAGAGATCTGTCGCCGCCTGGAGATTCGGAGGAAAGAGAGAGGGGAAATTCTGGCCTATCAAGCAGACCTAGACAAAGAAAGCAAAGACTGTGAAGAGAACCTGAGCTTACAGGGTTAAACAGCTCAGAGTGTAAACTCTGCCTACTGTTGGGAGGGGGGAGATTTGTCATTTCCGAGAGTCTCCAGCCTTTGTTCTCTCTCTACTTTCGCTTTTGAGGAGAGTGGACGTGTTTTCACGATGCTGTTCGACAATGGATAGTCTGCTGTAAATAAAAACTGCTTCTAGCTGCTAATATCCTGAGTGGACTTTATTTAAGCACACTGAAGGAAAGCATTTGAGTTTGCAGCTTTCTCTGGCCGCTGCTTATCTCTGTGTGTTGCTCAGAGCCTTTGGAATGTGGCCTGTGAAGTCCGGAGACCTGGCCGGTAGCTGCGCAGCCGAAGCGGGCTGGACGCCAGGCTTTATCTGAGCAATAAATCTCCTTCAGAAAGACCTCCTTGGAAGTGTTACTATTGTTACTAGTGAGGGAACAAGCACTTCAAGAAGCAAGTCCGGATTGAGGAGGGATGGGGAAAACTGCCCATTTCAACTTCTCCCCATTTCTCCTTTCTCCATATCGGTTTGCTATTTATTTATTATTCTGAAAATGAATCAAATGCTAGGGTGGCTACCTTCTCGTATAAATATGTTGATACGTACTTTACCCTCTGTCAGAGCTGCCTCAGGTCCCAGCTCACAGAGGACCAACGCCAGTCCATTGTTATATTAAATAGTCTTTATTGAAGTTCAGTTTCTCATTTACAGCCACGGCGCGCAGCTCTACGTCTTAAACCCTAGACCGCCGAAGCTCCGTCTGAGTCTCCTCCCCCCAGACACCAGTTTAAGACCCTAGCCTTGCTCCACCTCCTCCTTTGTTCTTTCCTCCTCTGGGTCCGCCTGTCCGCCGGGGTTTTCCCCTTTCTAGACTCTTCTGACGCTGAGTCCCCCGAGTCTTCCCCCTCCCTCCGGCGGGCTTTAGGACCTGGTTCCCAATCCGGGCTTCCTGCTGTCCCGCGCGCCTGTACATTTGAACTTGGCGCGCGCGCCCAGCCTGCCACCTTCCTTCTGACCGTTTTACTGCTCCTGTCGCTGCTCCCCTCTTCGGGGACGCTAGCTGGGCCTGACTCCTCCTCCCTGCTTGCCGGAGGAGACGCTGACTCTGACCTATGGGACTCTTCCCCCCCCACTACGCTCTGGTGGGGAAGCTGGCCCTGATTTCCAGCTACTGCTCTGGGAGTCTCCGCTGGCCCCCTGCTTCTGGTGTGTCCCCCCTGGGACCCCCCTTGCCCTGGCCATCGGCGCCCCCTTCTGGGAATCTTCTGATTCACTGGAGAGGCTCATGGAATCTCTCGGGTCACTGTCATTCTGCCCTCCGCTGCCCTCAGATTCCTCCCCCTCGCTCTCCATTTCCTCTCTCCCCTGTGCCTCTGCTCCTGAGCCCCTGACACCCTCATAAATACATTTTTTGTGAACAATACCTGGCTGGGTCAACCCTGAAAAAGTCAGAGGTGTGAATTTCAAAAGATTGCTGTTTTTGTCTCCATATTTTTCCAAGAATTGCGAATTAGGTAAGTTCACCTTTGAATGCAGCTAAATGGAGTTTATTTCCCATTGTTGTTTATTATGTGAAAAGCAGTCAAGGAGAAGCCTGAGGACTTGTGAGCTGAGAGGGCGGAAGCAGTTCAATTCAAATCCTAATTCTCTTGTTGATATTTTGAAGGCTGACCATCTTCCTCCTCCGACCTCCTCACAACCGGAGAGGCTGAAGACTGTGGAGAAGTTGAGACAACTGCGCCAGTTCCTGGAAGAAGAAGAAGAAGAAAAGCGTCTGCTGAATCATGTGGAAGAGGTGGAGAAGGAGATTGCAGGGAGAAGGGATGAGCAGCTGGCCAGACTCTGCAGGAAACTCTCCTCTCTTGAGAGGATCATCCAGGTGATGGAGGAAAAGGGTCAGCAGCCAGCGACTGAACTGCTGCAGGTAAGACGGCTCCAGGAAAAGGCTGCCTCCCATCCTTTCTGTGCCCCTTTCATGTACGCAAGGAGTGTAGGGGCTCAGTTGACGGAGCCTCGAGTCAGCTTTGTAATGGACAGGAACACCCCAGAGACCTGGGATGCTGAACTCACCTGAAGGCCGACTAGAGATTCTTCAGTCTTCTTGAGGGAAGGGGAGGGGATTTTCTGCTCCTTGCTGATGATTTGCCTCCGAATGCCTTCCCGCTGGGCAATGCTGCCTTCCTGCCCTGCCCTGGGCTTCGCCAAGGATGCAGTCAGGCCTCCTTCTGACATGAGCCAGTCTCTTGACCAAGCTTCTCTTCCCATTCCCTCCACAACTTCTGGGTGGATCCCCTTCCCCATAGATCCTGATCGGCCCAAAATGGTGCTCGGTAACAGTGAGTGACCAAAGAGCAAGACAGAGGGACTCATCCAGACTGCGCCACCTTCTCCACTCACAATCCCATATGGCCAGACGTACAAGTGCTTCTGAACGCCCTCTTTAAGGAGGCTGAGAAGACTGACATACTGGCAAAGGCAGGAGAAGCCCTATGACGGAATGATTACCAGATGTCCCCATCTCCCGGGGACAGTCCCCGGATTTACAAATCTATCCCCAACAGATTGTAGATTTGTAGATTTATTAGTAGGGAAGGAATGTTGTGTGATTGGTTCAACGGCCCAAGACACATCATATGGGGACTTCCGGCGAGGCAAAATGGCGGGTGCCAGGGCAATGAGCAGCTCCTGAAGCCAGCCAGAGCCAAGTGCACTACCAGGCTGGCTCCGGGCTGTTGAGACTGCCGCTACTGCTGCCACTGCCGAGGGGGAACCAGGGATGCCCGGCGTGTCAACTGGGGCTCTTTCTTACTCCAGCCTTGGCGTGCAGATCCCGGGTTCAGCCCCAGATCTCTGGAGCAGAAAGGCTCTTGGGCGTGAATATGAAAGGCAGCATCTGTCAGAATAGGTCATACAGAGCCAGTACAGATGAACGTGACTATTGGTTCGCTTCCTCGGCATCCCAGAACTGTGAAGGTTGCCTCAACTGTTGAGCAGCACAGCTAAGGAAGAAGGAGTGGCGTGTCTCCGGGGGGAGCATAGCTCCCATTCCCTTCCAAACACACAGACAGGACAGTGTGGTGGCACCCAGGGAATAGTTGCAGCAGCCGGATGGCTGGCTGAAACACACACCATTGCACTCTTTTTGAATGGGATTCAATCTGAATCAGCCAGTTAGTGAACTTGGTGCTCCTGTGCAACAAACCCACTACAAAATTGCTCTTTCCCTCACACTTCCAGGTCCCTCCAGCTGGGCTTTTTGAGTGTGATGGGTTTTTCTCACTCCAGAGCAGTTTGTGTTTAAGCTGAAGGTCAGCAGGAAAGCAAGGGAGACTAAAAAAATTGCATTTGTTAATAAAATAAGGTTTTAATAACTCTAATAATGACTAACTCTGTGGAAATGACTGCAAAAAGAAAAAAAGGAAAATCAAGGCTTTCGACTCTTGCTTTCCTGGAAGAAGATCAAAAGACTCCCCTGGACTAGAAGAGACATCTCATTAATGCCAAAGAACTTTGGATATCTGCTTTGGAGGTTTCTGATGCAGTATTAATTTAACAAGGAGCCAGGAGTGAAACCGAAAGTAGACTGACCAGCTAGCTGAATCCAATTATATTGCTATGGGGGTGGGGGAGGGGAAACCTCTAACATTTTACTTTTCGATACTTGTACTTCCAGGGTGAATTGAATGGGTTGGGGGGGTGGAGGAGAGGCAGAAAGAAGAGCTAACTTGTCCGTGGCTGGGGGGCGCAATCTGGACGGTTCTGCCGGGGCGCAAGATCACCTAACTACTGCTCTGCGCCTCTGGACCAGGGGTGGATGCTGCTCATTGGGACTGGGAGGGTGGAAGGCAAGGAGGCCAACAGTAGGTGGCGCCAGAGCCAAGGAATGGCAGAGCCAATGCGTTCTGTATCTGAGATGGAGTGGGAAGGGGCTGGCGGCCACCCCAGCCATCCCCTGTCTGCCCTCATGGACCGGCCAGAATCCACTGGGCAAATGCTCATCTTGCCAGAGTCTGGGTCTTCTGCTGTTGCTCTCTCAGAAACCGTGCCCAGGTGAGATGTTTCATTTTTCGTAGCTGCTTCATCCTTGAGGAAGTTGGAGGTGACGCAACTCCTGCATCTCTGATGTGGGAAGGTTTGGAGGTATTTCAAATTCCCCCCCTTCTCCCTTGGCTCCCTGGAAAGAAGGCATCTTTACAATTTGAGTGCATTTCACAGGCCAGGAGCCAAGCACCCCTTCCTGAGGGGGAGAAGAGGCCCAGAGAAGATGAGCCCTTCCCAGCCCAAAGACGTTCCCCTGAGATTCAGCTTCTGGGCTATGGCTAACCAGGTTAGGAGCAGGAATATTGGGAGCGGGAAGGAACTGATGTCATCTGCCAGAGCAGCTGGCTAATTGAAGGGAATGAGGTGATAACAAGGCTTTCAAATCTGAACTCTTGTTTGCGGCTGATTAGCATAGAGGGAGGTGGAGAACAAGGGCAATCGGAAGCAGACTCTGGGTTCCTTCTCTTTGTTCAGGTTCCTACGTCACACCAGCAGTTTAAATGGCAACACTCCTTTGCAAGATTGTCCGCCTTTTTAATTGCTGTTATGGAAAATCAATAAAATGATAAGTTGCCCCTGCCCAAGGGTTGCATGACATCTGGCTGAAGACTTTTTGTGCTAAAACTTGAAGCTATGCTGGGGTGTGTGTGTGTGTGTGTGTGTGTGTGTGTGTGTGTGTGTGTCCGTCCATCCATGTGGCCGCTGTGTATTCAACATTCCACCCCCTCCAAAGCATCCTAAGAACCTTACTTTTCCTTTCACAGTGCTACGATTCCCAGCACCCTTAACAAACCATTGTTCCCAGGACTTTTTGGGTGTGGGTGGGAGGAGATGTGCTTTACATGTGCGGTGTGCAGGCATCTCCCAGCACATGTGTGGGGGGATTCAAGACTAACTCTTATGCTTTTCTTCCTTAGACCAGCTTGACGTTGAAAAAGAGGTTCTCTGGGTTGAGGAACACACGCCATTTCACAGCGAAGCAGAACACGGGCCGAATGGTCACTCTGCCATTGCATTTGGTGAAGTCAGACTGGCTTTGCAAAGGAGCTTGCCCCTGAAGCCAGTTGGTTGCCTGCCTCTGGCTGGCTGGCGGCTTGGCACCAGCAAAACACAAAGAGACAGCCCCATGCAACCTCACACCCAAAGATTTCTGCCCATGCTTCAGACATGCAGCCCTAAGAGCAGCTCTGACTCCCACTCTAGGCCCCTCTGCCCCAGTCTTCCTCCTGATGTAGGCTACAGGATCTGGGAAGTCTGATCCAGCTTTGAGGTGTGGTTCCATATGGCCGTTAGTACTGTTCTGTTTTTGCCAGAGAGCCACGTGGTAAGGAAGATCTCCAAGCACGCTTCCTAGGAGGTCCTCTTTAATCCTCAGATGTGCCCACAAAGGCATGATCCAGCACCCTCATGCCACAGCTGCCTCTGGAGTGACCCTCCCTCCGGTAAGAGGTGTGCCGCACAGCTGAGTGCCTGGTTGTTTGTGTAGGGCGGAGGCTGGGAATCTTGTGGGCTCCCAGATATTGCCAGATCCAATGGCCTTCTGCCTCAGCCAGCATGGCCGACGGTCAGGGGTGATTGAATTCAACAACATCTAGAGGGCCACACAATTCCCCATCCCTGGTCTAGTGAATTTGAGGTTCTTGGTTTCTCTCCCTCTGCCCCCTTTTGCCTGGAAAAGCACTTTGGCAGATTCCTTTGGAGGATTTGGGTGTGACAAGCTGTAGCAGCGCACTGAATAAAACAACTCTGAGAAGCTGAAACACCGGGCTGTTTTCTTTTCTAATCAAAATATTCACTGTGCAGTTCACAGGCACAAAACACAATGTTGATATTGTCCAGGAAATGGGTTTTCAGTTGGAGGGCATGGGTTGCGTGAGAGCATGTTGTGCGGGATAACCAGTCTCATATAACCAACATGCTTCCGTCTAATTAGTGCATGAAGGGGTTAACACCATAGAGTAAGCTGTCCTGCCATCTTAGCCATGTCTCTTCCCCTTACCTTGGGAGTGAGTTCTGATCTATTCTGGTATTCACTTCTTCAGCGTTTAATGTACTGTAGGTTTTTCCTGATTTTATGGTTTTATCTTTCTGTAAACGGCTTTGATGTTTCTTACCATCTGGTAGTGTATAATTTTTATGAAATAAATCAATAATTTTGAATAAATAAATAAATAAATAGGAAGATGTAAAACCACAACCTTCGAAATGAAAGCTACTGTGCCTCCAGGCGGATGTTGTTGCCTGGAGGGGGGCCGTATTCTGCAATGTGCTATCGATGCAATAATAGTGCAGCTTTCTAATGGACTGTCCACGCAAACATCATTCTGCTTTCTCAGTTGCTCTGCAATGCTTCGCCAGGGTTACCACATCATGGCCCCCTGGGGTGCGCTCCTGTGTTGTAGCTCAGCAAAAGCAGGACAAAATTCCTCTAGTATGGCTCACAGTGAGGGCTGCTGAGACTTGGGAGAGATCTTGGAGGCCAAAGAGTTTGCTTTTCTGCTCAGTACAGGGGATCTTGCCAGCTCTTCACCCCTGACTGGCCGAAGATGCCCATCTCTCATCCATGCAGCTCCACAGCGTGCCTGGATGATGACTCAGATGGAGCTGGACACACCATTCCTGAAGGATGCAATAATCTTGCAATTGTGGTGGACCAACTACATGTCATTTTGTTCTGTGATGCGTCCCCTGTGCTACTATATTATTATCAGCCAGAGGGGCCCTCTTGAGCTATAAAGTGCAACTTAAGTGGGACAAATCCCCCACCCCCATTACATTTAGATGGATTTAGGGGAGTGCAACTGGTTTGGTCACACTGGCGTGAAGCCTTGTGGGCCCCACAGGGGACACCGCAACTATGATGTTGAATAGACGTTGAGAGGCGTGGGGCACTGAATTTTGGCATCGTACAGGGCTCCCCTGGAATTTGAGATGCCATGGTTCACCACTGAAGAACATTTGTGGTATGAAAAAGGTACCTGGTTTCAGCTGGAAGTTAGGGGGCACTGGTTGGAAGGGTCGGAGTATGTCTGTCCCGAAAGCTTTGCAGGCACGAACAGTACTGAATACAGTCTTGCATATAACTGCCCTCCTACTGTCATGAATAGAAAAATCTGTTTTACAGAGGCTGTTTAGCTTGCTCTTTTTACCCCTTTACTAGACAGGCTGTATTTCTGTGCTGTTTTCAGAGTGGGGAATGCCCATTCCTTCATGGCCAGCATGGAAACACAGAAGGCTAGCCATTTAGGAGGTTTGCAAAGAGGACAAGGGTGTTACGGGGTAATCTTCTAGCAAACAAGCTTGGCACAGCAGATCTGACAGGTGGTTTTCTGCTCCCGGAAAGCCAGCCTGGAAACCAGGTTGCCAGGTGAAGGAAGAATGCAGAGATCAATCAACTCACTTGCCTTCAAAGAATTTCTGGTTGCCTGTGGCTACTGGGATAGTGCTTAGATATCAGGCTGGCTGACACATCTTAAAAAATACAAGGAAAAAGCTTTTTTTCTTTCATTAGCAAAGCTCCTTTGGGGCCCCGAATAGCTAAGCTGAGGAAGAAGTGGCTGGTATTACTTGTTTGTTCTTGGTCCTGATCTTGCCTGCCCTTGCACACTCCTGTTGTCTTTGCATATTTAACCAGCACGTCTGTTCCGATTGGAGTCCTATTCCTGCAGTTCCACATCCTTCTCTTTGGCACTTTGGCATTCGGTTCCAGGAGCTGGACCTGAGCGCAGAGGCTTTCTTCTACTTGGACTCGACAAAGGAGCAAGAGTGGCTGACAGCTGTGGAAAAGGCTTTGCGTTCCAAATCCAAGTACAAGAAAGTAAGTCCAGCCCCACCCATTTCTTCAGCAGCCAGACAGCTGTCAGGAGCTGGAGTGAGGAGGAGGAGGAGGAGGAGGTCAGCAAGAAAAAACACCTGGTGTCAGTGGTGTTTTATTCAAAAGAAGCCAACATTCTTTATTCAAAGAAACCCAAACCGTGCAGGCCTCGTGATCACAGAAACCTTTCCCAACAGGTCTTGCCCCAGTGAGGTAGTTGTGAAGGCTGAAGGTTGCTACCCTCCCACCACTCTCTGAAGTCTCCTCCTCCCCCTGGTCCTTCCCAAGCAACCTGAGACTCTGACACCTTGCCTGTCTTTGCTCCCTCCTCTTAATTTCTCTGTGTTCTGGGAGACCAGCAGGGAGGGGAGCTGATCGCAGCAGGATGGGGAGACCCCCTGGCTTCTTCAGCAGCCTGCCTGAGCTCTGCCTCTTGACCCCCGCCTCCAGCCTCCACTTCTGCCTGGGATTCTGGGCTGCTGTTTGCCACAGAATCTTCCTGCCCTCCTGCCTCTTCAGTTTCCAACACCTCCTCTTGCTCACAGTCTGCTCCCTCTTCTCCCTCGGACGACCCCCCACCAGTTCCCTGGCTCTGAGCCTTCTTCCCTTGGGGGATCCCCAGTTGGTTCCCCCTGCCACTCCTATCTGCATCCAGCCGGCCCAGGACAGCAAGCAATGAACAGAGCTGGTAGACATCCCAGTACCTTGCATCTTCTAGGTGCAGCTGGTGCGTCTAGTCGGAATGATGTTGCTCATCTTTGTCAGGAAGGACCAGCTCAGCCGCATCAAGGAAGTGATGAGGGAGACAGTGGGCAGAGGCATCATGGGGAAGATGGGGAGTAGACCCTGACAGCGGAATTCCCTACATCGATCTTTCTGTCTGTCTATCTGTTTTTCTAATCTCTGCCAACCAGTTCCCCCCTCTTTCCTGCTTGCTCACTAACAGCCATCTTTGCTCCCCCCTTGCAGGGTAACAAGGGGTGTGTGGCCGTGAGGCTTGTCTGCAACAATACCAGCTTCTGCATGGTCAATTCCCACCTTGCTGCCCACGTGGAAGACTTTGAGCACCGAAACCAGGATTACAAGGATATCTGTGCCCAGATGAGCTTCCTGCCCACTGACCAGGGTCTGCCGCCGCTGACAATCATGAAACACGAGTGTGTTTTGAGGGCTTGGAGGGAGAGAGGGAGGGAGAGAGCCTTGGCTGATGTAACTTGCTGGTCTCCGCTATCTGGAGAAGCAAATTGAATCATGTTTCTGTAACTTTCCTGCCTGTGTGTAGCTCAGGGTAGGCAGCATTTGTTGTTGTTTAGTCGTTTAGTCGTGTCCGCCTCTTCGTGACCCCCTGGACCAGAGCACGCCAGGCCCTCCTGTCTTCCACTGCCTCCCGCAGTTTGGTCAAACTCATGCTGGTAGCTTCGAGAACACTGTCCCACCATCTCGTCCTCTGTCGTCCCCTTCTCCTTGTGCCCTCCATCTTTCCCAACATCAGAGTCTTTTCCAGGGAGTCTTCTCTTCTCATGAGGTGGTCAAAGTATTGGAGCCTCAGCTTCAGGATCTGTCCTTCCAGTGAGCACTCAGGGCTGATTTCCTTCAGAATGGATAGGTTTGATCTTCTTGCAGTCTATGGGACTCTCAAGAGTCTCCTCCGGCACCAGAATTCAAAAGCATCAATTCTTCGGTGATCAGCCTTCTTTATGGCAGGCAGCATAGTGCTCTCCAAATGTTGATAGACCAAAATTCCCATAATCGCTAAGAATTGGCCTTCTACAATAATCAACCAAGAGATTGAATGGAAAATTAAAACGATGAAACAGAAGAACTTTGAATCAGCAAATAGGGTAGGGAAATATTTGGCGTGGCAAATAAGAGAAAGAAGGAAACAAAATGTGATTTGTAAGATAAGGGAAGGAGAAAGGATGGTAGAGGAACCAAAAGAGATAAAAAAGATATTTCAAAAGTATTATAAGGATTTATATAAAAGAGGAAAGGAAACAGATTATGAAATAGATTGCTTCTTACAAGAACACCATCTGCAACAGATCTCAAAAAAAGAAAAAGAGCTATTAGATCAAAACATTACACAAGAAGAGATAAAGGAGGCTATAAAAAAGATGAAATCTGGGAAAGCGCCGGGGCCGGATGGCCTTCCGGCTAAATACTACAAAATATTAAGTGACCAAGTATCACCAATGTTATGTGAAGTGATGAACAATATAATAAAAGAGGGAAGGATCCCGAATACCTGGAAGGAAGCATATATTACATTGATTCCTAAAAAAGATGTGGATGCTCTGGAAGTAAAGAATTATAGGCCAATTTCGTTATTAAATAATGATTATAAACTGTTTGCTGACGTAATGGCAGAAAGATTAAAAAAGGTTTTAAACAACAGAATTCATAAAGATCAAACGGGATTCCTTCCAGGGAGACAACTAAGGGACAATGTAAGAAATGTGATAGACATTATTGAATATTTGGACACCAAAATAGATAAACAGGCAGCCCTGGTATTCATAGATGCCGAAAAGGCATTTGATAATATTTCGTGGGGCTTCCTGATGAAAAGTTTGAAATTTATGGGAATGGGAGAAAAATTTAGAAGAGGCATAGAAGCAATTTATCATGAACAAAAGGCAAAACTGGTAATAAATAATACTACAACGGAATTTTTTAATATACATAAAGGGACTAGACAAGGTTGCCCCCAGTCCCCTCTATTGTTTATAACAGTATTAGAAATACTCAATAAGAGACTGAGAGAAGCAACAGAGGTTAAAGGAATTAAGGTTGGAAAGAGGGAATACAAAATCAAAGCTTTTGCGGATGACATTGTACTAACACTAGAGGACCCAAAGAATAGCGTAAAAGAAGCCCTACAAATATTTGAAGAGTTTGATGCTGTGGCAGGACTCAAGGTAAACAAAAATAAAACTAAAATGCTGGTTAAAAACTTAACTAAGGAAGAAACGACAGATCTAGAACAAAGGGCGGGAATTATGACAACTAAAAAAGTGAAATATCTCAGAGTGTGGATTACGACAAAAAACATAAATTTATATAAGGATAATTACGAGGCCACATGGAGGAATATAAAGAAAGACCTGGAAATTTGGGGGAGGATGAAACTATCCTTTTTGGGGAGGATAGCGGTTGTCAAAATGAATGTTCTGCCCAGAATGTTGTTCTTATTTCAAACTATCCCTGTACTTAAAGGTTTAAAGCAGTGTAAGGAATGGCAGAGAGCCCTGGCAAGATATATCTGGCAGGGAAAAAGACCGCGGATAAAAATGAAAATATTGGTAGACAAAAAGGAAAGAGGAGGCTTTTCCTTACCGGACCTGAGTCTATATTATGAAGCTGCGTCTTTATTGTGGCTAAAAGACTGGATAAGATTGGAAAATAGAGATATACTAGATTTGGAGGGCTTCAATAACAGGTACGGATGGCATTCGTACCTGTGGTACGAAAAGGTGAAGGTTCATAGGGGCTTCCTAAATCATATTTTTAGGGGACCAATATACCAGGTATGGGAGAGAAATAAAAATCTCCTGGAAAGGAAGACTACCTGGTGGATCTCACCATTAGAGGTGTTAACGATTAGGAAAACAAATATGGAAGACAAGAATGCCGCCTATGAAGAACTTATAAGTAAAACAGAACAAGGGAACAAACTTAGACCCTACGAAGAGATAAAAAACTTATTCACTGGCTGGTTGCAATACCACCAGGTGAATGATTTGTTAAAAGAAGATAAAAAGAAACTGGGTTTTGAAGATAAAAAATCTAAGTTCCACGTGGAGGTAGTCGAAAGTAAAAATAAAATACTGTCCAGGATATATGATATGCTACTGGAGTGGTACACAAAAGACGAGGAGGTGAAGGAGGCAATGATTAAATGGGCAATAGACATCGGCCATAATCTTGACTTTGAATGGTGGGAGGAACTGTGGAACAGTAGTATAAAGTTTACGGCGTGTATGGCACTGAGGGAAAATATCTGGAAAATGATATATAGGTGGTATCACACGCCGGTGAAATTGGCTAAAATGTATAGGTTAAAGAATAAAAGATGTTGGAAATGTGGTGAAGCAGAAGGCAACTTTTATCACATGTGGTGGTCATGTAATAAAGTGAAAGGCTTTTGGGAATTAATTTATAACGAGCTTAAAAAAATACTTAAATACACCTTTCCCAAAAGACCTGAAGCCTTTCTGCTAGGAATGATGGGTAAAGAAATTAGAAAAGAAGATAAGAACATATTTCTTTATGCCACCACAGCCGCAAGAATTATGTTGGCACAAAACTGGAAAACGGAAACCATACCCAGTATAAAGGATTGGCAGGTCAAAATGGTAAACTATGCCGAGCTTGCTAGACTAACAGGTAAAATACGAGACCAAGATGAACAGAAATTTCATGAAAATTGGAATAAATATTGGAATTATATCGGAACCAATTTGTAGAGGAAACTGGCGGGGTTGGAATAAATCTAACAGTGAGTGATTAACTTTTAAGAATAAAAACAAAATACGTGATTGTGGAATTTATTTGATACTTACCAAAAGGGTGGAGGGGAGTCCAGGGCTCGGCAGAGCCCGAAATATTATGATTTTCTTTTTCTTTTTATGATTTTTTGTATAATTTGGGGAAGGGAAATAATAAATTATGTAAATATGTACTTATATGTATACTGATATGCTTATTGGTATGTTTATTTGTATATTTTCTTTGTGTAATTTGAATAAAAATGTACTGGGGGAAAAAAAAAAGAATTGGCCTTGCTGACTGGGGCTCATGAGAGTTCCACTTCAGCAACACCAGGAGGGTGCAGTGTCGGCGATCCCTGCTGCTGCAGCTGCTCCACTAAGGTTTCTACTAGAGCAGCCAGTAGAGAGCAACATAAACCGAGTGGCAGAGATGTATTAGATTAGATTATAGCAAATGTGGGCAACTTCTCCAGTGATCGGGGTGGGAGTTGCAGTTTGTTAAGGGCAGTAACGCGAAAGCAGAGCGGCCATTTTGCACGGAGAAGGTTCCAGGCTCAGTCACCAGTGTGTGCAGATCGGGCTGGGCATGATCTCTGCCTGAAAGCTGCTGCCAGTCCATGTAGTCCATCCTGAGCTTGATGGGTCAATGGCCTGCCTCAGTATAAGGTAGCTTCCTATGTTCCTGTGTACTACAGCAGGGTTTGGAGGGCCACAAGCGCCCTGCCCATGAATTAAAGAACCAGGGGAAATTCTAAACGTCTTTGCTGAAAGGACATCAAAGCAGGGGCCAGGTGAACCTCTTTGGGAGATTATTCTGAAAGGTCGGGTGCCATGACTGAAAAGGCCCTGCCATACTTGAAAGAGCAGGAGTTCCCTGGGAAAGGGATTCCAGTCAGTGGAGAGGCAGTGCAAAAATAAGTGGGCCTTCTTCTGGTACCCTTTTCCCAAACCTTGAAACACTTGAAAGGCCAAATGGGATGCTCTGAATTGGGCCTGGAAGCAGTTCAAGAGCCAGTCTACTTCACAGAGCACTAGCCTAATATGATCATACTGCCCAATCCTAGTTATCAGTCTTACTACATATTGCAGGAAGTGGCAGCAGGCTGCCCCCCGACCTCCGACCCCGTGAGCTAGCCTGTAGCTGTGGTTTCTTTGCTTTTTTCCAGCATTGTCATCTGATCACTAAAAATGAGCTTCAGAGACTTCTGACCTACGACCAGGTGAGAGACATCTTTGTGTTATATGTGGTGGTTTAGGATATTGCCCTGTTTATTTCCTTTGTCTGGGATACCCCAGCCTAGGCTAGAGAAACCACTTTCAGACAGTTAGGAGCAAAGTGTAGCTATAACATAGGATGACTGTGACTTCTACAAATGCTTTTTAAGGTTGCAGGTTTGTGCAACCTGAATTAGAAGCAAGTCCTAATTAAGTTGGAGGGTTGCCTTGGAATAAGTAGGACTGCTCTGCAATTTCCCAGTTAGAGGGCTTTCCTAGCTCAGCACACGCTCCAGATGTTGTTGGACTCCCATCAGCCCCAGCATAGCTGCTGTCCAGCAATATCTAAAGGTCTAAGGTTTCCTGCTCTAGGTTTTGCATCTGTCTGGAAAATCTGCGTTGCTCACATGTTCTTAGCAGCAGAGACTTCCATTAAGTCCAATTAAATTGCTGGTGCTTTTTGTTTTACATTTTTCTCTCCAAGCTTTGTGTGTTCATCATGTTGACGACCTTTCTCCCACTTGGCATAAGGATCATCGGTATTTTGTGTTGAAACAGAGGCCTGATTGCTGCACCTTACGGTGGATTTAAACTCTGTGAGCGTAGTCATGCCTTAGCCCTTTGAGAAGGATGCTGCAAGGAAGGCAAGGGGGGCAGCCTCAGACTTCCAACATATGCAAAACCATCATAAAACATTAAAAACTTCCCTAAAGGCTGTATAGTTACTTATCTCCTTGACATCTGACGGGAGGGTGTCCCACAGGGCAGGTGCCACTACTCAGAAGGCCCTCTGCCTGGTTCCCTGTAACTTCGCTTCTCACAGTGAGGAAACCGCCAGAAGGCCCTCGGTGCTGGACCCTGATGCCTGGGCTGAACAATGGGGATGGAGACACTCTTTCAGGGCTGAGGCCATTTAGGGCTTTAAAGGTTGGCACCAACACTGAGAATTGTGCTCAGAAACGTCCTGGGAGCCAACGTAGGATGCAAAAGGATGGTTTTGCAGTTGCTCATAGTGTCGGGGGTGTATTCTGGTGGTTGTTAACAGTTTGTATGGATTATTGGTACATATAACATTGTCTATTGGAGGTATGGCTAACCTGTGGTCTGCCAGATGTTACTGAGCTGCAGTTCCTGTTGGCTCCAGCCATCATGGCCAGTAATCAGGGATGATGGGAATTGTAGTTCTGCAGCATTGTGAGGATTTCAGCAGGTATACCCCTTTTTTTGCACTTGGCTAACCTACTAGTAGGGACGCGGGTGGCGCTCTGGGTTAAACCACAGAGCCTAGGGCTTGCCGATCAGAAGGTCGGTGGTTCGAATCCCCGCAACGGGGTGAGCTCCCCTTGCTCAGTCCCTGCTCCTGCCAACCTAGCAGTTCGACAGCACGTCCAAGTGCAAGTAGATCAATAGGTACCGCTCCGGCGGGAAGGTAAACGCTGTTTCTGTGTGCTGTTCTGGTTCACCAGAAGCAGCTTAGTCATGCTGGCCACATGACCCGGAAGCTGTACGCCGGCTCCCTCGGCCAATAACGCGAGATGAGCGCCGCAACCCCAGAGTCGGTCACGACTGGACCTAATGGTCAGGGGTCCCTTTACCTTTAACTTTAGCCTACTAGTACTTCACCTTGGTCTTCCAGCACAACAGTGGCTGTTAATAGACTCCATTGTCAGGCAACAGGGGGTCTTTTGCTTCTCTGCTGATAAGCGGTTTATTTTTGGCTTTAGCTAAACATTCAGCGTACCCAAAAGACAGCTTTTGCTGATTTCACAGAGGGAGAGATCAAGTTCATCCCGACGTACAAATTCGACTCTAAAACAGATCCTGCTTGATAGTTGAGCCTTTGTAAGTAAGTCCTCTCAATCATTCTTCTGCAAGGCTCCCCTAGCATGGAAGACGAAGAACAGACTCCATTTGAGGATCTCTCCCTCATTACAGTCGATCAGGTATATGAAGACGAGCAGCAAAATCAGTCCTCAGGGAATGTGCAGGCGACCTTGGAACGGACAGCTCACGGAAGAACCCCGACCAAACCTAAGAGGAGGCGTGTAGTGGTGATATGGGATTCCCTACTGAGGGGAACAGAAGCAGTGATCTGTGGGCCTGACAAGATGTCTCGGGAGGTGTGCTGTCTCCCCGGGGCTAAGATCCAAGATGTAACTGAACGACTGCAAGGAATCATAAAACCCACTGACAAATACCCCTTCCTCTTGGTTCATGTGGGAACCAATGACACTGCAAGCAATAGCCTCCAGAAGATCAAAAGAGACTACGAGGCTCTGGGCAGGAAATTGAAGCAATTAAATGCACAAATTGTCATCTCATCTGTCCTCCCAGTTGAACGACGTGGCCCAGGGAGAGAGGGAAAAATAGTGGAAGTGAACAGCTGGCTTCGCAAATGGTGTAAACAGGAACGGTTTGGATTCTTAGATCACGGACTGCAGTTTCTTGAAGATGGACTTCTGGCAAGCAATGGGCTGCAGCTCACAACGGTTGGGGGGAATGTTTTTGCCAAAAATCTCAGAAACCTCATCAGGAGGGCTTTAAACTGACTAATGTGGGGGAGGGAGACAGTGCTCCTGAAGGTAGGAGTCTATCAATTGATGAAGATGATCATCCAAATGTCATAGACCAAATGGAGCAAACAGCACGCAGACCTAGTGGTGGGAGGAAAAAATCCTTAAATAAGAGACACGGGGGAATGATTAATGGACTTCAATGTCTGTACACTAATGCGCAAAGCATGGGAAATAAACAAGATGAGCTTGAGCTCTTGGTACAGCAACCTAAATATGACATAATAGGCATCACTGAAACCTGGTGGGATAAGTCCCACGATTGGAATGTAATAATGGAGGGATACAATCTATTTCAGAGAAACAGACCAGACAAGAAAGGAGGAGGAGTGGCGTTATATGTCAGGGATGTGTATACCTGTGAAGAGATCCAAGATTTAGAACCTCAAAGCCAAAGTGAGAGCATTTGGGTCAAAATTAAGGGAGAGAAGAATAACAGAGGCCTCATTGTGGGAGTTTACTATAGATCCCCAAGCCAAACGGAGGACATAGATGATGCCTTCCTGTAACAGATGGCCAAGCATGCAAAAGGAAGGGAGATAGTAGTAATGGGGGACTTCAATTACCCGGATATTTGTTGGATGTCAAACTCAGCCAAGAGCATAAGGTCAAACAGATTCCTCACTGGCCTTGCAGACAACTTCATTGTCCAGAAAGTGGGAGAAGCAACAAGAGGAACAGCCATTTTAGATCTGGTCCTAATCAATGTTGATGACCTGGTTAGTGGGGTAGAAGTGGAAGGATCATTAGGCGCGAGTGATCATGCTCTTCTGAAATTTACTATACAGCAGAAAGGAGCAGCCAAGCATACTAGGACTCAATTTCTCGACTTTAAGAAAGCCGACTTCATAAAACTTAGGGAAGTGCTGGGTGAGATCCCATGGACAGTAATACTAAAAGGAAAGGGAGTTCATGATGGCTGGGAGTTTGTTAAGAGGGAGATAGTAAAAGCACAACTTCAGGCAATACCAATGAGACGGAAACATGGAAGGTGCCTAAAGAAGCCAGGGTGGTTATCTAGGGACTTCCGGGTTGGCGCCATCACCGAATGGCGGATTCCCTCCGAGCTCCGGAGGGAATCTGCTCGACAGGGGTTGGGTTCTGCTGCGCTGGCGACGCGGGGACCCTCAAAAACCACGGGCGCGGATGCCCGTGGACCTAGTGACTCGGCGGGCACCGTTTGCGCCCTCCCGACCCGCAAAGGAGCCTTTTTAAAGGCTACGGAGCGGGTGACGGGGAGTGGCGCGGTGCTGTGAGTCTACTGCTTCCCCTGCCGAGCGAAGCCGCATGCCATTCGTCGGAGAGCGCTGACTTCTTCTTCTGAAAATTTGGACTTAAAACTAAGAACAACAACCCGTGAGTAATTTGGAAATTGGACTAAAAACTTTTCTTTTTTGGATTCGGTACGAGCGGGGGAGGTGCAAAGAGGAAGTCCGTCTCCCCCCCCATTGTAAACATTTTAAAGCAAGGATTGGACAACTAAGGTCGAGAGAAGAGTCTTTTTCTTTTTGGATAAAAGTTATTAATTCCACGGATTGAAAGTATAAGTAACTGTGCTGGAGGATAAGAGCTAACTTTCTGATTAAAGTGCCACCCCTCCCGGGACCGGGAGTGATCCGCGAGAGGAGCCTGCTGAGGAGACACAGAAGATTTTGACAGCTGTCAAATTGGCTGTCAAAGTCGGAAAAAATAGAAAACTTTATTTCTGATGTTCTTGCCGGTTATATTAGATACAATATAGCTACAAGTTGCTGAAAATAAAGAAGGACCGAAACAAATTAACTTGACTTTTGGATTGGAAGTGAAAGGAATACTAAATAACCAGAATCCCTCTAGAGGGGGTTCAGGGACATTACAAGAATGGAAATAGGTCGGAAAATACTGGCTGACCTGGATGAGGTTGCTTTTCTGATGGGAAAGTTGCGAAGGATGTATGAGCAAGGTCATGTTTTGTCTACAAGTGCCATAAATTTGAAGTCAACAGCAAATGTATCCACTGAGTTGGAAAAGGACTTGATGTACAAAACCCAGGCAGCTGAACAAGAAAAGAAACTAGAGGAAATTGAGGAAGAAGAGGAAGAGATATACGCTGAACAGGAGGAGCAGAAAGGAGGGGCTGCAATGCTGCAGAAGGCAAATGAGAGCCGGAGGCCTGTCAAGATGGATATAAAAGAAAATAAGGATTGGAAGAGGAAAACTTGGTTTGAACTTAGAAATGAAGAATGGAAAGATCTCCTTTTGTGGGGATCTGAAGATCTATGGACTATAAGTCTGATCAAGGCGGAAGCTGGAGCTCTTGGGACATTTGGACTTAAAAGGATTAAGAAACAAGATTTGAGCTCCACCTTTAAACATGGAGGTCTGGCTGGAAGGAACATGGACATTATAGAGAGAGTGCCCCTCCAAGACTTGGTGTTAATTATAAGGGACTTTCAAAGAAACCGGCAGAGAGGGATTGAGAGAGACTTAAGGGCCTCGGACGTGAGGTTACCAGGCTGATAGTAGATGGACTAATGGACAATGGTTCCGGGATCGAAACCGGGGAAGGGAGGGTGGGGTTTGGAAATCCAAAGGGTGTTTGATTTTTTCTACTCTGTTTTTAATTTTGTGTTGTTATTAATATAAGAATGGGGAATTCGTGGAAGGGAAACTGGGTCGACTTTAGAAAAAGCTTTCAAATGTAAATGATTGAGGTATATAAGTTAAAAGTTGATATATAAATTGAATTAAATATAATAACAAACTAAGGTTAAAAATATAATATAATAAATATAATAACAAAGTAAGGTTAAGAATTTAGGGATAAGAACTTGCTGGATAAATATTTGGACATGGAATACAAGAAGGGGAGGTGAGGGGAAGTTGCGGAAAGAAGCTATTGAAAATGGGATTGTAAAGGATGAATTCTTTTTTCTTCTTTTTTTTTCCTTGGTTTTTTTGTATTATTTGAAACGCTAATAAAATATTATTTTTTTTTAAAAAAAAAGAAGCCAGGGTGGCTATCTAAAGAACTTTTAACTGAGTTAAGATTAAAAAAGGATGTGTACAAAAAATGGAAAAGGGGGGAAACCACCAAAGAGGAATTCAAACAAATAGCCAGCACATGTAGACACAAAGTCAGAAAAGCTAAAGCACAGAATGAACTCAGGCTTGCTAGAGAGGTTAAAAGCAACAAAAAAGGCTTTTATGGGTATGTCCGTAGCAAAAGGAAGAACAAAGAAACAGTGGGGTCACTCAGAGGAGAAGATGGTGAAATGCAAACAGGGGACACAGAAAGGGCTGAACTCCTCAATGCCTTCTTTGCCTCAGTCTTCTCCGATAAAGAAAACAATGCCCAACCTGAAGAATTTGGAGCAAATGATTCAGCAGAGGAAACACAGCCCAGAATAACTAAGGAGATAGTACAAGAATACTTGGCTAGTTTTGATGTGTTCAAGTCTCCAGGGCCAGATGAACTGCATCCAAGAGTATTAAAAGAACTGGCAGATGTGATCTCAGAACCACTGGCAGTCATCTTTGAGAATTGCTGGAGAACAGGCGAAGTCCCGGCAGACTGGAGGAGGGCAAATGTTGTCCCTATTTTCAAAAAGGGGGAAAGAGAGGACCCAAATAATTATCGCCCAGTCACTCTGACATCAATACCAGGGAAGATTCTGGAGCAGATCATTAAGCAAACAGTCTGTGAGCACCTAGAAAGGAATGCTGTGATCACCAATAGTCAGCATGGATTTCTGAAAAATAAGTCATGTCAGACTAACCTGATCTCGTTTTTTGACAGAATTACAAGCCTGGTAGATGAAGGGAACGCAGTGGATGTAGTCTACCTTGATTTCAGCAAGGCATTTGACAAGGTGCCCCATGATATTCTTGTAAAGAAGCTGGTAAAATGCGGTCTTGACTATGCTACCACTCAGTGGATTTGTAACTGGCTGACTGACCGAACCCAAAGGGTGCTCATCAATGGTTCCTCTTCATCCTGGAGAAGAGTGACTAGTGGGGTGCCACAGGGTTCTGTCTTGGGCCCAGTCTTATTCAACATCTTTATCAACGACTTGGATGATGGACTCAAGGGCATCCTGATCAAATTTGCAGATGACACCAAACTGGGAGGGGTGGCTAACACCCCAGAGGACAGGATCACACTTCAAAACAACCTTGACAGATTAGAGAACTGGGCCAAAACAAACAAGATGAACTTTAACAGGGAGAAATGTAAAGTATTGCACTTGGGCAAAAAAAATGAGAGGCACAAATACAAGATGGGTGACACCTGGCTTGAGAGCAGTACATGTGAAAAGGATCTAGGAGTCTTGGTTGACCACAAACTTGACATGAGCCAACAGTGTGACGCGGCAGCTAAAAAAGCCAATGCAATTCTGGGCCTCATCAATAGGAGTATAGCATCTAGATCAAGGGAAGTAATAGTGCCACTGTATTCTGCTCTGGTCAGACCTCACCTGGAGTACTGTGTCCAGTTCTGAGCACCACAGTTCAAGAAGGACACTGACAAACTGGAACGTGTCCAGAGGAGGGCAACCAAAATGGTCAAAGGCCTGGAAACGATGCCTTATGAGGAACGGCTAAGGGAGCTGGGCATGTTTAGCCTGGAGAAGAGGAGGTTAAGGGGTGATATGATAGCCATGTTGAAATATATAAAAGGATGTCATATAGAGGAGGGAGAAAGGTTGTTTTCTGCTGCTCCAGAGAAGCGGACACGGAGCAATGGATCCAAACTACAAGGAAGAAGATTCCACCTAAACATTAGGAAGAACTTCCTGACAGTAAGAGCTGTTCGACAGTGGAATTTGCTGCCAAGGAGTGTGGTGGAGTCTCCTTCTTTGGAGGTCTTTAAGCAGAGGCTTGACAACCATATGTCAGGAGTGCTCTGGTGGTGTTTCCTGCTTGGCAGGGGGTTGGACTCGATGGCCCTTGTGGTCTATTCCAACTCTATGATTCTATGATTCTATGATTGTTTGTTTTTCCTAGTCTGCTGAGATGCTAGTAGTGTCCTGCCTTTCCATCCTCCTGAGCAGGCTAGTAAAACATATATTTTAAAAATGGCTTTCTGCTAAGTAAGCTGTTGGAGGAGGGCTAGAGTTGAGGGCTGGATGGACTTCCTTTCCTCTGCAGCCAGAATGGACACCAAGCCACGGAGGAAGAGAGAGATCCAGCTCTCCTTCACCTGCTCACTTTGCTTGCATGGAATTCCGGGTTGCCAAAGGCTGCTAGGCGAGTTGTGAAATGCAAGGCTGTGATATGTTGTCTTCCTCAAGCCATCCCTGCTCAAAGTCTCTGGAAATGTTTTGGCTCCTTTTCCACAAGCAGCCTTTCCCCCACATTTGTCCTGATAACCAGCATCCTCTGTTTCATGGTGTGTATAAGCAGAGAATCCTCTTTGTGTCAAGGAAGTCTGGGAATGAGACTTGGTGCTCTCTCAAGATGAGTCTGCCAGGGCATAAGAGCATGAGAGCAGCCCTGCTGGATCAGGCCATTGGTCCATCTGGCCCAGCATCCTGTTCTCACATTGGCCAATGAGATGCCTCTCGAGGAGCCCACAAACAGGACCTGAGTGCAACAGCACGCTCCCCTCCTCCAAGCCATACTGCTTCTCTTGGTGGAGTATGGTCTGTGGCCATTATGGCTAGTAGCCATTGAGCCTCACCATCCAGGATTTGGCATATTCTTGTGGCTCTTGACAACTGTCAGAAGCCACCTAGGCCTGCTAGTTTCATTGCTCTTGCTGTGGTAATGGGGAAATCAAAAGGACAGGCGGAACATGTAGTGACGAAGCCGGAAAACGGCAGGCTCCTTTGGGCAGCATTTCAGGTGCCAGAAAGGGTCTTTTGGATCACTGAAAAAATAGTGTCTGAACAAGAATAACGGGGCCCCTTGCTTTGGGGAAGGATCATCATTTGGTGGTGTGCCATATGCTTTGTATGCAGAGTCTCAAGTTGAAAGGCACCTCCACCTGAAAAAGGATTGGGCCACAGAGAGCTGCTGCCAGCCAGAGTAGACTTAATTAATGAATTGTGGGGTTGGAAGGGATCACGAGGGTCATCTAGTCCAACCCCCTGCAATGTAGGAATCCAAACTGGGGGAGGTCAGAAATTCATTCTGACCTGGTAGAAGGAAGCTTTTGATTTCCTGACAACTCTCTCCATGAGGCAAAATGCCTGCACACCTGCAAGGTCCGCCCCTTCAGAAGTTGGACTCCCAAACCCCCATCATCTCCAGCTCTTGACCGTGGTCAAGATCACAGGCCGTGTGTGGAGCCAAAGTTTGACTGTGTGAGCCTTGTGTGTTGCCTCAGCCAGTCCAACAGTCCTGGTGTCTCTCCTGTCTCCTTGCAGTGGGAAGTGCCGTGTGCCAGCATGGTGTGAGCCAATCCTCTGGAGAGGAGGCAGCGTGAATCAGCTCAGCTACCGAAGCCACATGGAATTGAAAAGGAGCGACCACAAGCCCGTCAGCTCCCTCTTCCTCACAGGGGTAACACCTGCCCTGGCCAGGGCTATCGTCTATTCAGGGTTTTTAGTTGCCTGCTATGGGGCACCTCCTCGAATCTGGGCAGGCCCTGACCAACAACCAGGCCCCTTTCCACAGAGCTCCTCCTTGGCCAATGACTTCCGGTGCAAGGAGTGGGCAGGTTTTGGCTCTGTTAAATCCCTAGGCTTCCATTCTCCACTCTTCTGAGTAAACGCTGCTCCTGCAGGCATGGCAGACCACATGGGCTGAACTGTATACCTTAACCGTTGGCTCCATTCATCCAATGGAGCTTCTGTGGTACTTGGCTTGGAGCATTTGGCTTCAGCCCATTGGCTCTGGAAGTCACAGCCGCTGCCATCCTGGGGAAGCTCTCAGAGTTACAGTACTTGCCTCTTTCAGGGCTGGGAACAGGGGGGTGCATCAGGCCTTTCTGCTCTTAACTCATGCCCCCCCCTTTAGTCCTTAGCCCCAACAAATGTGCTCTCCCCCCCCCCCTCACATAGGTGAAGGTTGTGGAGGGTATTGTTCAGTTGATGGACAGGATGGAGAACAGTTACAGATGGGTAGCCGTGTTGGTCTGCCATAGTCAAAACAAAAAAAATTCCTTCCAGTAGCACCTTAAAGACCAACTAAGTTAGTTCTTGGTATGAGCTTTCGTGTGCATGCACACTTCTTCAGATACACTGAAACAGAAGTTGCCAGATCCTTCTATATAGTGAGAAGGTGGGGAGGGGTATTACTCAGAGGAGGGTGGGGATGGGTGATTGGCAGATAGCTGTGATGAGCCTGTTGACGACTATTAACGACTGCAGTAGGTCTTACAGGAAAAAGCAAGGGGTGAGAAGGTGAAAAATGGCTTTGTCATGTATAGTGAGATAAGAATCCAATGTCTTTATTCAGGCCAGGTGTCTCCATGGTTTTAAGTTTGGTAATGATTTGCAATTCAGCAGCTTCTCTTTCCAGTCTATTTCTGAAATTCCTTTGTAGTAAAACAGCTACTTTGAGATCTTGTATAGAATGTCCTGGGAGATTGAAGTGTTCTCCTACTGGTTTCTCTGTCTTGTGATTCTTGATGTCAGATTTATGTCCGTTTATTCTTTGGCGTAAGGTTTGGCCTGTTTGTCCAATATAGAGAGCTGAAGGACACTGTTGGCATTTGATGGCATACACAATGTTAGACGATGAGCAATTAAATAGTCCAGAGATGGTGTGTGTGATGTTGTTGGGGCCAGTAATGGTGTTGTCCAGGTGTATGTGGCAGCAAAGTTGGCATCTGGGTTTATTGCAGGCTCTGGTGCCAGTGTCCGTGTTAAGTCTGGTTGTAGTATTATTGTGGGTTAGGAGTTGTTTAAGATTGGGTGGCTGTCTGTAGGCAATGAAAGGTCTTCCTCCCAGAGCTTGAGAAAGAGAACTGTCATTGTCCAGGAGAGGTTGTAGATCTCTGATGATGCGTTGTACTGTTTTAACTTGGGAGCTGTATGTGATGACTAGAGGAGTTCTGTTATTTTCTTTTTTGGGTCTGTCTTGCAGCAAGTTCTCTCTGGGTATCAGTCTGGCTCTGTTGATCTGTTGTCTAACTTCATCTGCTGGGTATTTTAGTTCTAAAAAGGTTTGCTGTAGATCTCTTAGGTGAGAGTCTCTGTCTGTAGAATTGGAACAGATACGGCTGTAACGTAGTGCCTGGCTATAAACAATGGACTGTTTGGTATGTTTGGGATGGTGGCTAGAGGCATGTAGATATGTTTGTCGGTCAGTTGGTTTACGGTATAAGGTGGTGTCTATGCGCCCATCCTGTATTTTTATAGTAGTGTCCAAAAAATGTATTTCTTGCATAGATTGATTCATTGTTAGGTTGATTGTGGGGTGAAAATCATTGAATTTCTGGTGGAAGGTGTTCAGGGTCTGTTGACCATGTGTCCAGATGATAAAAATATCATCAATGTATCGCAGGTACAAGAGAGGTTTGAGTGGGTAGGATGGAGAACGAATTCCTTCCCTCCCTGGAGGGAGGTAAAGACGAATAGGATCCTCTCCAACCCCTTAAAGAGGGTTTGCTGCAAAAAGACCAGGGGAAAAGAAGCCCTTGGCCCATCTAGTGTTACGAAAAAGGAGCAATGCAGCAGCGAGCTGCAGCTGGCTGGAAAGCCAAACAGGATGTTGATATGTGGGACTGTACCGTGGGAACAAAGGGACAGTCTATTCACTGTACTGAGCACCGGATGTTAGCTCAGAGTGTCATCTGACCTGTACTGGAAGTACAGGGGCGGAGTCTCTCTCTCTGCTGTTGGTGTTAAGAGAGTGCAGACATGTTTCTCTGTACTGCTGCAAAAGACAGAAATAAAGGCATGTAAATACATTTCTGTCTGTCTCTTTCCCCTCCCTGGGGATGGCAGGGAGGAGGGGAAGAGTGGTGTGTTCTTCTCACGTTTGAGGAGGATCGCCGATAGAGGCCTCGCCTGTATCTTGCCAGGAGTCGCAGACGGGGAGGTCAACAAGGAACTCAAGCCGGGTGCCTGGAGAGTGGCCAATTCCTCTGACAAGGCTTGAAGATTCCAACATCTAGCTCAGTCTTGATTTCCGGGGGATCTCTCCCAGCCCTACCTGGAGATGCTGGGGATAGAACCTGGGACCTTTGCATGCAAGGCAGATGCCCTTCCACTGAGCGGCAGCCTCTTCCTCTTCCTCGCAGGCAAAGACTCCAGGGGTAGCCAGCGTGGTGCCCTCCAGATGCTGGACTACAACTCCCATCATCCCCAGCCAACATGGCCAGTGGCAAGTGCAGCAAGATCTGGAGAGCCCCACGTGGACCTGTTGCATGTGCAGTCCCCTAAATGAGAGCCCGGGGCCAAGGACAAACTTCCCCCTGGAGCACGTTTCCTTGCCTCTGCTGAAGGCAAGCACTCTCTTTCCTCCCCCCCCCCCCTTTTGCTCTGCAGTTTCCGTTTGAGAACGTGAAGTTCCGGCAGCTGCAGAAGGAGAAGTTCCAGATCACAAACAACGGGCAGGTCACCCTCCACTTCTCCTTTATCCCCAAGCTCAGTGACAGCCAGTATTGGAAGCCATGGCTTCGTGCTGAGCCCTGCGAGGGATACTTGGAGCCCAGCGCATCTCTCTCTGGAATCAGAGAACTGTAGAGTTGGAAAGGTACCCCAAGGCTCATCTAGGGAAGGCCTTCCTTTTCTCCTCCTCTTCCCAACCCTCCTCCCTAAAACCTTGGGAGTTTGGTAGAGCAGGGGAGGCTTAACATTTGTGGGCTGCATTGCCCCATGCTCAAGCCTCCAAGGGCCACACGTCAAAGCAGCTGAGCCCAAAGTGTAAAAGTGTGTGTGACCAGCTTTAAACACACACACACACACACACACACACACACACACACACACACACACACAAATGAATTGAAGCCAAAAAATGCTGGAGGGTCCCAAAACACCTTTTGGCATCGCAGGGAACCAGTGAGAGCAGTCCGTCCAAAAATTACTTTTTTAAAACAATGCGTATTTTTATGTTGTGGAGGCACAAAAATATCTTGGGGAACATATAGAACTAGCCAAACTTTGAAAAACTCAATGAAATGTAAACTCAAAAAGAAAGTAACATTGGGGGCGCAAAAATCCTTTAGGAGACAAATAAATGCTTTCCCTTTTTATATTCTTTTGTTAGGATCACTTTCTCTCACCCCCCAGTATCCTGTCACCATCTTCTGTGCAGCTGCTGCTTTGGAGGACTAGAGAGGAAAGTGGGGTGGGGGTGGGAACTGAGTCGCTTCTTCTCCTAATTCTTGAAGTTAAGGTTTCCCCCATACACCTGTGAGAACAGGATGCTGTACTAGATGGGCCATTGGCCTGATCCAGCAGGCTCGCATTGTGTCCTTCTGTTCAATTCTTCACCGTCTTCACTTTTAATTTACAGACAAGCCAACTTGGCTGTGCCATAGAGTGTATCTACCTGACCTCCTCCCGTTTTAGGTGAGACGGTGGACATTTCCCTGGATGTGTACGTCAGCAAGGAAGAGAAGATTGAGGCTATCTTTGTCCTTCACCTTGACCGTGGCAAGGACTATTTCCTCACCATCAGTGGGAGCTATCTATCAAGCTGCTTCGGGACCTCCTTGGAAGCCTTGTGCTGGATGTCTACCCTTCCCACTCGGCTTGCCTGCTTGAAAAACAGCTGCTCTTCCACTCAGAAATGTGGGGGCTGGGGGTCCTCCGCTGCATTCAGCTTCAGCTTCTGTAGCTGTGCATCCGCTTCCTGTGTGCTGTTCATGCCCTTTGTTTGCCTTGACTGAGTCATCCCAGGTTCTGGTCCCCCCACCTGCCCTTTCGCAGGGCCACTGAACCGTGTGCATTTCCCTGCCATCTGCCCAGATACTGTTCAGCCAACGGGCTGTTTCTTTCTCTTCTCAGGGCCTGGGCCATTAACACCCTTGGTTGTCTTTTGCTCTTGCCTTCCTCCTCTGATCTCAGGGAGAAGGTAACAGCTGGTTTGATATCCTCTAGATGTTCTTGTAGGTACAGACAACGCCCCGTTGACACGGGGGTTGCGTTCCGAGGTACCGTGCGTTTAAATGAAATTGCGTATATTGGGGACAGCATTGGAAAAGCCTGCAAACACCCTCTAAACTTCCGGAAACCCTTTTGAAAGGCCTTTTGAAAACCAGCAGCCTCCCTGCAAAACTCCTTGCTCCAACTCTCCACAGGCCTGAAAGGTCGGTGCCAAAGCTCCTGGGAGGGAGTCGAGATGCTGTTTCCATGCCGCTTTGCCGCTTTTGTGCTCTGGGGGGGACATTTTGGCCCCTTCAAGTGCCCCTTCCAGCTTTGCGGCAGTGTGCATGTGCCTCGAAGGCACGTAAATGGAGTTGCCCTTGTCAACGATCAGCAGCTGCTCCATGCAGTGGCAGCTGGTCCCTTAGGGCAAACCAGGCACTACCCCAACAACCTGACTTTCCTCTCAGGCAACCCGCACCTGCCTGCCTTCTGACTCAAATCCAGTCCAGGTGGTGGCTCTAGCTCTCTGCTTTGGTCTCTTCCCTAGTCTCAACGTGGCCCTTGTAGAACTCGGCAGAGGAGAACGGAGACGAAACCAGAATGTGCCATCACTGCTTGTAACTGATTTTGCGCTGCTCGGCTCTGGGTCCGCTTGCGATTGGCAGCACGGGAGGCAGAAAGCCCAGTCTCATGATGCAGGCGCCAGCCCCCTCTGGCCCCAAGAGCCAGTTTTCTCCTTGTCTCTGTGCTCAGCAACTGCTGCACAGGCTATGCCACTCTGGCTTACTCTTACCACCTGAGCACTGGCATTTGGGAAGCGGTAGTGGCTGCTTTGGGGTGGCTCAGGGAAATGTCACTCCTCTCGAAATCAGATATACTTGGGTGTATTATCCTAGCCACAAGGAGACAGTGGTGACTGTCAATTTGGACAGCTGTAGACATTTAGAGTCATGGAGGATATGTTTATCAGTGGCTACCGGTCAGGGCTATTTCTTGCCACTATTATCACAAACCACATGCTTTTGATTGCCAGTTTCTGGGGAACATGATGGACAGAGTGCTCTTGTCCCCGTGTCCCTATGGACTCCCAAGGGCATGTGGTTGGCCATTGTGGGAACAAAATGCTGATCTAACCCAGCAAGGCTCCTGTGTTCTTTAGCATGCACCAGCTACTCTTGCACTAAGACTCTGATACAGTATGTGTCATTCCCCACACCAATGCGCTCTCTCTCTCTCTCCAGGGGTGGGGAGTATTGGCGGGGGGGGGGGGGAGGAGGGGGGATGAACTGGTTCCTAATCAACAGCTGCCCTGGGGATGAGGGGATCAAATTCTCTCTCTCTCTCAAGACAGGGGCGGGGAGTATTGGCGGGGGGGGGGGGGATGAAGTGGGTCCTAATCAACAGCTGCCCTGGGGATGAGGGGATCAAATTCTCCATCCTTGCCAACTCCTTTTAGTGATGGGCTGCTTGCCACTGCTGTGCTCCTAAAGCTCTCTTGCTCCCCCCTCCTCTCTTTCTCTTTCTCTTGAATGTGGTAGCTTGAGATAGAACTAACCACCCTGAACATTTCTGGAGAGGAAGATGGGAAGGAGGCCGGAGGCATGGTTCACCAGCTGCTGTGTGCTGCATTGCCCAGACAAAGTCGTGGGCTGGGGCTCCAGCTGTTGCTCAGTTTCTACCACTGCCTCTGCAACGTGCTCTAGACAAGGGGTGGTGAACATGTGACCCCATCATCTCATCATGCTGGCTGGGGCTGCAGCCCATCAACCTATGAAGGCCCATGCATGTTCTGTTGCTGTTTTTCTTACTTATTTCCTGCCCTTCACCCTAAGGTCCCAGGGCAGGTTCCAACAATTTAAATAAAATGTTAGCCAAACCTCATGTCCACAGCTGCATATTCAGTAAGCTTTTGGGTGAACTGCACATCCGGAGTGGGAGGATTACGAGCTGCATATTAATAGGGGGAGGGGGAGCTTGGATTTGGGGTGCGAGCAATTTGTTTTTTCTTTTCCCCCTTGAGATGCTTGCTGTGGCTAGGACCGGGCGATACGTCAATATAGATATATTTTCAACTCAGCTTGAAGTCTAGATAGTGAGACTGGTTTCATAATTTCTGACCTGGCAATATATTGCGAATCATGATGTGTGTGTCTACTATGCAAAAAACACCATGTGGGGGAAAACTGTGAAGCCAGACAATGCTTCTCTAGATTCCTGCAGCCCCTGTGGACTCTGCCGGTTCAGCTTTCCCCTGCCCTCCTGCAGGGGGCAGCAAAAATCACAATGCGGGGGAAACCGTGAAGCCAGCCAATGCCTCTACATAGCTCCATCTTATTTCAGACATCGTGATATATTGGTGTATTGCAATGTTTAGCTAGTGATATATCACCGTGCTGAAAGCCAGCTATCGCCCAGCCCTAGTTGTGGCCTCAGAGGGCAAGACTTGTCCACCCAGCTGGAGCAAGGAAAGAGTGCATACAGGCACACATTCTGTCAGGCTCTCATGCCAGTCCCGCTTGTCATTGGACCTCCAGGAGAAGCAGTTTCTGGATATCGTACCCCAGGATGGTGATGACTCCACTGAGCGGCCAAGGAGATCTGGCTTTTGGTGGACCACCTCTTCAAGAATGCCTGCCACCAGGTGAGCTGAGGGGGACGGTACCATTGAAAGGATGGGTGTGGGCTGGAATCCAGTACCAGTTTTGGGGGGTGCAGGTTCCAAACGTCCCAATTGATTTATATCTTAGCTACCGACTCGCTCTTACAAACTCCTGCTGTGAGTATAGTGGCACCTTGGTGGAGCGGCAGCGGGTGGGACACCCAGCATACGGTCTTCCTTAGAGCGGCTCAGAAGAACCCAAGTGTTCCCAACCATTGTCTGTCTCTCCCTAGCAAAGCGGCTCTCTGAGACTCGCCACTAGAAGAAGCGGGGAATGATTTCACTCTCCCATTGCCCCAAATCAGGAGAAGGGTAGTAGGAATGCTACTGTGGAAAGCAGGCGGGATACAATTCTCAGCCCTTGTGCCAGCTCTCTTGGTGATGGGCTTCTCTCCATTGTGGCATTCCTCAACCTCACATTATGCACCCCAGGGCTGGATTGTTCTTCATGCTATCCAGGATGTACCTCATCCCTTCCGAACGCATGGGTGATACTCGGCTTCAGGAGGACCTCTTCCAGACCCCGGGCACGCAGGACGAGCTGCAGGAGAGAATTGAGTGCCTGGACACCAGCATTCCCGAGACGATCCGTATCCTCTTTGGGGGACATTGTTGGAGAGCAGGGTGGTTTTGGCTCCTTTTCCACAAGCAGCCTTTTCTTTCGCTCTTGGCTGGAGTGGACCTCACTCCCCCCCCCCAATAGATATTTATTGAAATTTTCAAAATATTACAAAATACAAAAAATAATAAAAAAGAAAAATACAAAAAAAAATAAATAGTTAAAAACAATTCCATCTTCCTTTACTTAACTTTCATTTGCTTATTTCCCGGACTTCCTCACCCCTCCCTTTCCTGTATTCCAATTCAATTTGTTAATTCAGCAAATCCTTCCCCACTTTATTTATGCTAATCTTTCATTGCATTACCTTAATCTATTTTCCTCATTATTTTATAAAAAACCTTATAATCCAAAACCTAAATCTTATTTTTACTAACTTCTCATAACCATTATATTCTTTCCTAATCCTTTAAGCATTTATACTAAAGCCAGGCAATTTCATTTCAAACATCCTTCTAACATTCATCAGTTATGTAAGACAGTCCTAGTAACAAAATAAAGAAGAAAAAATAAAACAATCCCATCTTCATCCAGCGTCCCTTCCTCCTGGTCCCGGGTTTGTCAGTCCATTTTATCCCATTAAACTAGCACATTAACCTGGTAATCTTATATCCGAGGCCCTTAAGTCTCTTCCATGTCCCTTCCACGATTTTTCTTCATATTCTCCTTTCACTCGTGTGAACTCCAACTTAATAATGCTTTTGCCCCTTTTCAACCAATCAGTCCCTTTTCCACAGTCCAGACTGAGCTCCATGTAGTACTTAAAAGCATGTTTCAAAATCCCTCCAAAATTTAGAGCCCCCATATCTCCAAACCTCTCACGGCCCATTGCCAGACTCGGAAAGTCCATACATCCCTGCTCAGGGGGGTCAATCCAACCCCCCATTTCCAAACCAGTCCAAACTTTATCTTTCCAAGTCTGATTTTTTCAAAGATCAGTTGCCAGATCCAAAGGCTCATGTTCCTGCAGGGCCGCAACTTCCTCCATCTCTGGCTCCATTTCTGACTCCCAAAATTCAGCAGCATCCTCTTCTTTCATCTGTTCTGTCAGGGCACACTCCTGGTTTGATTCCTGGGTAGGCTCCATACCTTTTCCTACTGCTTGTCCAAAATTTCCCGCTGTCTGCTTAAAATTTCCAACCAAGTCAGTCATCAAATTAATTCTATCATGTAATTCTTCCAATAGAGCATTTGTTTTGTAAAAAACACACAACAACACTTCTGAATGCATTGTCCTTCAAGGTCACCAGTCAATTCCCACGGGTTATACTGTAGCGGCTGGAAACTCCCTAGAATTAGTTACAATTTCACAGTCTCCCTCTAGGGGGAAAACTTCTATTGCAAATCCAACCCCAAAGTTACTTTCTTTCTTTCTTTCTTTTTTAGATACTTTGTCAATAGTTGCTATTTTAAAATGCGAAAGGAAACAGTGGAATCGCAATGTTCCTCTTCTTTTAGCTATCTGTCAAAAGACTTCTGTCTCTGGTCAATGAGCTTCAAACGTCAGTCCTGACACCCCACTCCAGGGTCAGGACGGTGGAAAATTACTTTACTTTAAACTTACTTCTGCAGGTTAAAACAGTCCAAAGAAAGCTCCCCCTTCTCCTCCTGCTGCCGAAGGGGGGGTTCAACTATTTTAGATGATGAAATCCACTCCTTTAATGGTGATTTTCAAAGCTCTAGTTTACTTTGTCTTTGCTTTGTTCAGTCTACAGGGAAACGGAAGGCTGACTTCCTGTTTAGACCTTCCCGTTTCAGTACCAAATTGTAATAAATTTTAAAGTCCGATTCCTTTCTGTTCCCAAATCCTTATTTAAAGTCCAATTTTTCAAGGTTTAGGTACTCACGGTGATTATTTTTAGAAGCCAAATTGTCCCAAAAAGAAGGCAGCGCTCTCCGGCAACGGCTATGCGGCTTCGCTCCACGGAAAGAGCAGTTGACTCACAGCACCGCGCCGCTTCCCCCTCTTCGCATCAGAGCCCGTTAGTGGGTTCCTTTGCGGATGGGGGGGGGCGCTAAGGGTGCCCGCCGAGTCCCATGGTCACAGGCTTCATCCGCCTGTGATTTTTTAAGGGGTCCCCACTTCGCCGTAGCAGAAAGGACCCGTTTCACGCGGAGCTTGTCCCTCCAGTTCAGAGGGATTCCGCCATTGCTGATGGCACCATCCCGGAAGTCCCTGGACCTCACTTTTATATACCTGGTGGCTTAGGTTCCTAGGCCACCCCATCCTTAAGGCTCTGGGACACAGCACAATGAAATGCCCACAGTCAAGTCCAGTCATGCATCCAAACAGCTTCACAGCTTTAACCCCCATTTGAAAACATCAGCCTGGCTAGATAGAGCAGAGGTGGGGAATCTTGACAGGCCCGCAGGCCCCACATCTAGCATCATATGTGGTGTCAGGTGTGGAGACAGGTAAAGACATGGCTGCAAAGGAGCTTCAAGGGTGCGTTCAATTGTTCTTTGGCAAACAGGGTTTGTTGACTGCACTTTTGGAGTTGACCACGAGTATTTGCTGTTTGGATTGAAACCATGCCTGCAGAAGGACATTTCCTCGGCAGATCAGCTTTGCAGGCAGCTTCGTCAAGAGGGGAGGTGTGGGATAATTACAGTGGGGTGGCTCAGTTGGTAGAGCGTGACACTCTTAATCTCAGGGCTGCGGGTTCAAAATGTGGGGTAATAAGCAAAGGATTTTAGGTATACTAAAAACAACAAGACCGCCCATAAAATGTATGCTATTGCCACGCAAAAATGAGAGAAAATTAGTTGGAGGGAGGCAAGGGATGGGGCCACGGACCCCTGATTGGGAATAACGGAACTAGATGGTCCTCGGTGTCCCTTCCAACTCCACAATTCTATGATCCTGTGTCTTAAACACAAATCTTGAGGAATAGTGTGTGTGTGTTTCTGTTTGAACTTTCCCAGCCTTTGCTTTATTCTGATTTGCGCTTGCGTCCCTACTCCCCACGTGTAGAATTGCTATACCTTTGGATTTTCCTGGACATTCAAGCGTTTCCCGCATGGACACTTGATTCCAACGGCCAAATCCCGGCGGATGGCAACCCTACCCACTTCTGCCAGATTGCCTGGCATACATTACAAGCATCTAGTCACATAGATTCTCCAGAATCCCGGGGCTAGCCCACCTGACGGGAAGAGTCCGCGACCAGAAGGAGGAGGAGTACCAGGAAGAATGGACAAAATTCAAAGATTATTTAGCTGAATATGTCAAGATAACCTAACTGGAAAAGCTTGCAAATATGAGATAGGCTTAGGATTTAAATATGTAAGGATTGGAATTAAGATGTTTCAAGCTAGATTAGAAAGAATGAAAGATGTGAAGTGATCAAGTTAATTTTTTTTTTAAGAAGATTGATTTTGGAAAACTGTTAAAATGAAATACAATGAAATTCAACCAGGGGGATTTGAGGAAGTCACTTAACAATGTTATCAAGATTGGTTTAATTACAATTAGGATGTATGTTTGTTTGTTTGTCTTAATTTTTTGGGGGGAAATTAATAAAAAAAATGGAAAAAAAACACACCATAGATTATCCAGAATCCCAAGCAGCGACATTGTGAAACTTTCATAGGAATAAAAGGTAGGGGGAAAGGAGGCACAATGTCAAGCAGGCAACAGAATAAACCCGAGCACTGTGGGTCTAAAACCGGCCCCTGAATCTCTTGCTCCCCACTCTGCCCTTCTAACAAGACCATTTTTTTGCTTGCTGGATGGCTGTGTGCAATGAGAGCTCAGTCACTGAGGAAGGGTGCTGGCCCAGTGGGAGAAGTATGTGCTTGGCATGCAGGCGATCCAAAAATCCATTCAAGAGCAAAATTCCAGTTCTCATGTTTTCTGTCGAAATGGCTAATTTAAAGGGGAATAGCAGGGTGCCTTCCACAGAGTCAGACCATTGAGCCGCCTAACTCCTTAAGGGAGGACCAGAGCTCGCTGGTGACGCAGGTCCCAGAACAGTCTCCAGCCTCTCCAGGTGAAACTGAAAACATCACCTGCCTGGAACCTTGTAGAGCCACTGCCAATCAGTACAGACAGTGCTGAGTTAGGTAGCTATGATCCATCCACCACCACCCTTTGCCTGAAGCAAAGGCACATCGCTGTCCAAATCTTTGAAAGACTTTCCCTGCTCACCAAACCACCTGCCCTCCTTTATGCATTGCCGACGGCTTATCAAAGGGATCCTCACTGCAAGTCTCATCAAGGCAGACAGCTTGGTGAAATCTTGGTGCCCTTTCTTAGGAAATGCTAAGAGGGACAATGGCACCAGTTGCCCTCTGGACTCACAGGGTGCAGCTTACTTTGGAGCCATCAATTGTACACATTTGGAATGGCCCTTGAGAAATGATGGTCTGCCTATAGTCAGCAGCTTACCACCTTGCTGTTTGTTAAAAACTTGAATAAAAAGCATGCTTAAAAGAAAACAGGAAAAATGAAATTTTGCTGGCTTCTGGAGAAAAGAATAATGCCTCATTATTTGTATCTGCTTTTAAATGTAGTTTCTCTTCTCTTTGTAATGAGTTTTACTGGGTCTGTGGTCATTTTAAGTTGCTTACCTTCACTAAAATTCAGTAAAAAACCTTCACTACTCGACTGGAAAGTTTTATTATCCAAATTCAAACCCACTTTTCTTTCTTGGAATGTCCTCCATGGAAATGAGATGAGCAACTGGATAGCAAAATTCCTGGAGTGGGGAGGAGGGTTCAATGTTCTAATAGATTAGATATGGACAGTCCTTCAGTACAGCAAAACTTGACACTTTGAAACCTTTGAGTCCTTTCCAAAAGGACTTCACCCACTATTTAGGGGGGAAGTATGTCAGAACTGACCTTCTGCAGTACTGATTCCACATTCTTGGACTCCTAATCTTACACGTAAATTAGAGCTGGAACCATCTCAGGCCCTATGCCTCTTGAAATGACCATGACCTATTGAGCAAAACCACAGAATCCACCTCTCTGGTGACTAAACCCCACTTGCTTTTACAAAATAAATTAACAACAGAGGAAAATCATGGAAGAAATAAAATGGCTTTTCAAATTAAGGAAGGCGATTCCTTTTATCCACATGTATTACGGGACATGTTCAAAGCGCCCCTAAGGGGAAATTCTGTAAGCAGGTAGCAAATACACAAGGACACATTGCTAAAAGAAACAAAGGGATTTGGAGTGAACAGGTAGTACCAGAATGTACAGAATTGTACCTAGAAAAAGGTTACCACTGGATTACCTTTTTGTAAACAAAAACAACAGCAACCCCCCAAAATAAAACTCGGAAGCAGCAGGACTCCTTAGGAACTCTTCAAAAAACAAAACACAAAACTGCATATCCCTACCTAGTCACCAAATGTGAGGGGAAACGTAAACCAGCATCTTACACTGCTTTAAATGATAGCCAGATTCTGCAATTTTTTACCACACCAGAAGTAAAAGCACGGGGCATTAATAAGTTTTTGAAAAATCATGCACTTCATTTGTAGGCAAGGGAAAGCTTTCTGAAATGTACAAAATCTTACTAAGACACACCATCTGTTGAAATGACCAAGCAGCGGACGAGATTCGGGGACAGTGGTGTGCCGCCTGGGGAAATGTTCCTTTCCATTCACCTTAAGCAAAGATGTGGTGACCTTGTGCATCCATAAATAACTTTCAGAAATGTATTTCATTACTTCCCAAAGCTTCTCAATGGGCTACCAAATGGCATTTCTTTCTATTTTGGATGAAACTGGGGAAGCAGCTTTAGAAGAAGGGGTTGCTGACATTCACTGGCCTGGAAAACACCTGATGCCAATATGATGGCAAATTGTGGGTGGTGCATTGATGGAGAAACTAAGGCAACAAATGGGGACATGACGCCACCGGTGTTCTAAAGATACATTTCATGTAAAGATTATGATGGGCTTCTTCAAATGCCCATAGCCTCTTACAAGCAGAGGTTTTAGATCAATTTTCTGTAAACCTCTGTCATAAATAGTTGTCACTGGAAATACGACCCAACAATGCAATGCTGGACTCATCCCTCCCGTCAGCGTGCCTGGAAAGCACGGGTCCCAGTAGTTTCCGCCTTACTCTGCTCCTTTCTCTGTGAAGGCCTGCTCTTTAGCTTTCACATCGGAGAAAGAAACCTTTTTTATGAGCCCCCCTACTCTGCGTGTGCTTGAAGCTAACTGCTTTCTTTGGCTCCTGTCTCAATGTGCAGAAATTGAGCACATGAATTTTCCAGCATCGGGAGTTTCCCCCAAGACAGTGTCGAGATCAGGCGTGTTTGTGTGGCTCGACGCTTGCAGTTATTGGGGCTTTGGCTAAGAGGAGTGCATGCACTTTCAGCAAGACATAGCTAGCTAGCTAGCTAGCTAGACAGTTTACCTCCCTTTGCTACAGTTTAAATTTCTGCATGCCATCTGCTGTTGTGGAACAAGTCATCCCCATGATCCCTCTAGCCCAGTGTTCTCTAGGGCGGCCCACAGAAGCTCTCAAGGGTTTCAGACAAAACATTTGTTCACTTCAGCATATAGCAGTCCAAAGAAATGTATGCTCTAGAAGGTCACAGGCTCCCCCGTCTTTGGGGTAGAGGTTTGACGTCTGAGACTAGATCTGCAGGACTCATAAACATTTCACTCTGTAGAGATGAGTAGTCGGCACCGTCCGAGTATAGGAGGAGGGGGGTGGGGGTGGAATACAGGGCTGAGAAATAGAAGGATGCGTTCGATCTCCTACACGAAGCCAGAGCCAATTATGAAGATTGACCAGTTGCTTATAGATCAAATGCATGGATCATGCAGCTGCAAAGAGGTCTACCCAGCCGCTCCCACAGGCAACATGGAATTCTTCTGTGCAATTTACTGTGTTGTTGCTGTTGTTGTTAAAGATGTAAGACAAGCCTATATTGCACTTCATTAAAAATGCCAGGTCACTTCACAACAATATACTGATGGACTCAGTAGAATCAGCAATCAGTACTGGGGCAGGGGCCTTGGCTGGCACCCTGAAATGCACGGCCCCTGCGCCAGTCCTGAGGAGGCTCAAGGCCAGGGGTCAGCAACCTTTTTCAGCCGTGGGCTGGTCCACCGTCCCTCACAGCATGTGGGGGGCCGGACTATATTTTGGAGAGAGAGAATGAACAAATTCCTATGCCCCACCAAGAACCCAGAGATGCATTTTAAATGAAAGGACACATTCTGCTCATGGAAAAACACATTGATTCCCGGACTGTCCGTGGGCCGGATTGAGAAGACGATTGGGCCGCATCCGGCCCCCGGGCCTTCGGTTGCCTACCCCTGCTCAAGGCAATCACTTCCTGCACTTCACGTTAACGCAGAAGACGGCCCAGTTGTGCTCAGATGCTCAAAATTCCCTTTTCACCTTTGAATCTTTGGAGGGTCTGTTTCAGTTGGCATCGGGACAGCTCACCTAGCAGTGCAGCTGCCTTTATTGCAGAGGCAGGAAGTTTCCTTCCTTTCATATTCAGGATTTCTGTACTCACATAGAAATAATAAAAGGGTTTCTGCTGTTTGTTAAAAGTCATGAATGAACTCTCACAACTCGTTGATAAGGTAGCTTGCTTGTGTTTCGAGAAATCGTATAAGAGGAGCATTCATAGGAAGTTGCACTTGACAGAGTCAATCTAGCCTAGCACTGCCTACACTGACTGGCAGCAGCGCTGCAGGGTTTTCAAACAGGGGACAGTCCCAGCCCTGTCTGGTGGAGATCCTGGACTGAACCTGGGATCTCCTGCATGCAAAGCAAGGCCTCCCTCAACTCGGGAGGCGTCAGTTCTCTACTGTATTTCAGCAAATGCTTTCACTTTATCATTTCATTTTCATTTGTATATTTTGTGCACATATTTTCCTGTATATTTTAGACAGAGAGGAGTAGCAATAGGGTTAGAGGCAAGGTTCAGAGTTAGTGTTGTGTGAGCATTTTAAAGCAGTTGAGTTTAAACAGGAGGGGATTTCAGATGAAGAGATGGCCAGCATCGTGAATCTGTAAGTAGGATTCCGTCTGCTTCTTTTTTGTAATCTTCTGGGGCGAGGGCTTGGGGTCCCCCACACGGCCAGCATCCCCATGGAATTCAACCCTTTCCTGAACAGCTTAACTTCTCTTCCCACCCGCCTTCCCATTCTCCCTCAAATCTCATTGCAGCTCAGCTGGTTAGAGGGAGCTGCAGATAGCACCAAGGTTGCAGGTCCGATTCCCATAAGGTACAGCTGCATATTCCTGCATTGCAGGGGGCTGGACTAGATGATCCCCAGGGTACCTACCAGGATCATTATTTGGGGATGCTTTTTATTACATTCATAGCCCACTTTTCATCCAAGCAGTTCAAGGTGGCATTGATGGCTTGCCTTTCCCCCCGTTTTCCCCCTCACAACAAACCTGTTAGGCAGGCTAGGATGAGAGAGACTGGACCCAACATCAAACAGTGCACTTCATGACTGAGTGGGGATTTGCACTCGGATCTCCCAGGTCCTCCTAGTCCAGAATTCTAGCCACTATACACCCCCCCTCTCTCTACCCCTTCTCCCTTTCTCAACTCTTCAGCCATCAACTGCAACAGACAGGGCTTCTGTCAGTCTTCCTGTCAGTCACTCTGGCTCTAAGAGAGTTTTCATTGCATTCTTTGGCTCATCTATGCCTTGATGCTTTGACGACCTTCCTAGCAGCCCCCTTCCCTCTCCAGGCAGGGCTGCTGTCCTAAAAGCATTATGCTGAGGGCTCTTTTAAATGCTGGAAATGCTTCCCTTATCTTTGCTTTGCTGGGGGTGGGGGTGGGGGGAGTGTTGGAATCCCCACACACACACACATACATGAGATGCACCACTGTGTTCCTGTGGAGAGCCGTTTGGGGTCTGTGGGTGCATAAAAACACAAAAAGAGCCCTGTTGTGTGGCGAGTTCCCGCCCCCCCCCCCGCCCCAAAGTGGAAATAAAGACACATGACACAATTATTTCAGGTTAATGGGCTAAATATGGCCACAACTTTATTGGTTACAGGTGATGAGCGGTATTGGCTTAGGCATTGGTCCTAACCGACTATCCGGCTTCAGCCCGTCCGCTTGAGGTCCGGGAAGGGTTAACCACCAGTAGGGGGAGTCCTGCTGATGCACATCAACTCGCTACCCCCCCCCCCCCCAGGCGAGAAACCAAGTCCGGCAAAAGAGGGAGATCCCCAGCCACGTCAGCGATAAATAGGGCTGGTCACGCCCCCTGAGCCAGCTGATTGGCTGTCCAGGGGCTGACGCGGCCGGGGATTCCCTCAGTCGCCCGCAACTCCACCTCCTTTGTAGGCGGAAGTGGCTTTGCTGGATCAGAGGAAAAGCCCGTCTAGTCCAAACTCACAAGCCCACTCCTGCTGCTTCTCCTCTAGCTGTGGGCTTCAGAGGTAGAGTGCCTCTGTTCCTGGAAGCTCTATATTGCTATGCTGAGTAATAGTAAGAGATGCTGTTGTTCTCCTCCAACAATTGGTGTAATCTGCTTCCCAGCCCTGCAGGCTACTTGTCCTTGTAGCATCGGCTGCCTGCAAATTTCAGCAACGGAGTAAACATGATGTGAAGAAGTTCCCACCAGCATTCTCAAATGAGTTGATTCAAAGCTCTCCCTCCATCTGCTTTCTCTCCTAGGCCACGATCATCTTGGATAACTCCTTCCTGCTCCTTTCCTTGTTGGTGTTTTAAATAATTAATAAACAAACAAACAAACAAACAAACAAACAAATGATTAAAGATTTCTTAGTTTACAAAAAAACCGTGCCTTGTCTCTTTTGTCAAGTTGTGTTTTCTACAGATCAGTTTCATCTGTTGTGAGACATTAGTGTTGCATGCACTGTTGGGTTAGGAAGATCAGAGGGGGAAAGAGGGGGAGGGTGGGGTCGGGTGGCAATGCTTCTCTTCTACTTAGTGTACAGGGGAAACTCGGGAAATTAGAATATCGTGGAAAAGTTCATTTATTCAAGTAATTCAACTTAAAAGGTGAAACTAATATATGAGATAGACTCATGACATGCAAAGCGAGATATGTCAAGCCTTTATTTGTTATGATTGTGATATTATGGCATACAGCTGATGAAAACCCCAAATTAACAATCTCAGAAAATTAGAATATGAAATGAAATCAGCAAAACAAGGATTGCAAATAGAGCAATATTTGACCTCTGAGAAGTAGAAGCATGCATATGTACTCACTACTTGGTTTGGGCCCTTTTTGCATCAATTACTGCCTCAGTGCGGCGTGGCATGGATGCTATCAGCCTGTGGCACTGCTGAGGTGTTATGGAAGACCAGGATGCTTCAACAGCAGCCTTCAGCTCTTCTGCATTGCTTGGTCTCATGTGTCTCATCTTTCTCTTGGCAATGCCCCATAGATTCTCTATGGGGTTCAAGACAGGTGAGTCTTCTGGCCAATCAAGCACAGTATTCCCATGGGCATTGAACAAGGTTTTGGTACTTTTGGCAGTGTGGGCAGGTGCCAAGTCCTGCTGGAAAATGAAATCAGCATCCCCATAAAGCTTGTCTGCAGAAGGAAGCATGAAGTGCTCCAAAATCTCCTGGTAGACTGCTGCGTTGACCCTGGACTTAATGAAGCACAGTGGACCAACAGCAGCTGATGGCATGGCTCCCCAAATCAACACTTCACACTGAACTTCCAGCATCTGGCATTGTGTGCCTCCCCATTCTTCCTCCAGACTCTGGGTCCTTGGTTTCCAAATGAGATGCAAAAGTTGCTCTCATCAGAAAAGAGGACTTGGGACCACTGAGCAACAGACCAGTTCTTTTTTTCTTTTTTCTTTTTCTTTAGCCCAGGCAAGATGCTTCTGACGTTGTTTCTTGTTCAGGAGCGGCTTGACAAGAGGAATATGACATTTGAAGCCCAGCTCCAGGATCCTTCTGTGTGTGGTGGCTCTTGATGCACTAACTCCAGCCTCAGTCCACTTCTTGTGAAAGTCCCCAACACGTTTGAATGGTCTTTTCCTGACAATCCTGTCCAGGCTGTGGTCATCCCTGCTGCTTGTGCACCTTTTTCTTCCACACTTTCCCCTTCCGCATAACTTTCCATTAATGTGCTTTGATACAGCACTTTGGGAACATCCAACTTCTTCTGCAATTACCCTTTGAGGCTTTCCCTCCTTATGGAGGGTCTCAATGATGGCTTTCTGCACAACTGTCAGGTCAGCAGCCTTCCCCAGGATTAGTGCTTCCTACTGAACCCATTGCAGGTGTTATGGATTGAATAGCTACTGCACCTTTTCACAATATTCTAATTTTCTGGGATTGTTAATTTGGATTTTTTATCAGCTGTACCCCATATTCATCACCATTATAACAAATAAAGGCTTGACATATCTCACTTTGCATGTCATGAGTCTATCTCATATATTCGTTTCACCTTTTTAAAGTTGAATTACTGAAATAAATGAACTTTTCCACGATATTCTAATTTCCCGAGTTTCCCCTGTATGTGTGGGGTTTTGTGTCAGCATCACTTGTGTGGGTTCACTTACTCTTCCCTTGTTGCATTTCCTTGGTGGTGAGAGAGGTTGGGGGGTGACCTAGGGTGTGGTAGGTGGTCTTTGGTTGGCTGCAGGGAGATTTGTTGTTGTGTGTGAGTGGGCACCTAGGGTACAAATAACCAGAAACCTCCTCAAACTATACCTCCACAACTACAACCTCTCGTGGCGACAAATCAACAAATACCCGAGGAGATGCAACAACACCAAATGCTCCTTTCCTTGTTGATACGATGTCCCGCAGCCGAAGTAGTGTGTGAAATGACACGGCTCTGCCTGCAACTGTTAGGCCACCCGTATTTGTGTTATGGCTATGCTGCAAAGACTCCCTGCCTTCTCTTACACACACACACCCCATTTTGGTTGTAGGCTTCTGTCTCAGGTTTTGAAATGTGTTGGGGAGGGGGCTTTACTGTGTTGTTTTTCACCTTTGTTATGCATTTTGTGTTTCTATATTGCGATTTTTATGTTGGAACCAGTGCTTTTTTCTATTAAAAAAGTGTTTGGGGTACTCTCATTTTGACTCAAGAAAATCACCATTTTATAGTTCAAATCGGGGAAAATAAATGCAGTACAGTAAATGGAGAAAAGTGCAAAGATTCACAAAATGTTTCGGGGTGTGCGTAGCCCTGCATCCCCCCAGAAAAAAGCACTGGTTGTAACTGAGACCTGTGGGTATAGGGTGGTATAACAACAACAACAACAAGGTCTGCCCCTCTCCTTCTCTTCTAGGTTCAGGCGACTGAGGGACATGGCAGCCCGCAAGAAGAAGGGGACCCGCAAAGTCCCCAAGAAGTCCAGGGTTGCTGTGGGCCCACGTGAGCAAATGCTTCCTTTTCATTTTGGAGCGTAAGGAGGGGTGGCCTTAATGCTCTAATACTCAACTGTGGAAAATAAGTAGAAATGAACTAACCTGCCCCCATGTCCTTTCCTTCTTCTCTTGTTGCAGATGGTTCAGAGACTGGCAGGGTCTGGGCATCGCCTGTGGTTAGTATTTGAGAAAACAGCACAGTACATACGAAATCCCTCACCCCCCATTTTGGCGGTCTCAGATGCAGAGAAGCCCTCCTGCCATGAACTGACAGCCTGACTCTTGCCATTTCAGCAACTGGAGAAGGATGAGATGTTCCTCTGTTGCGTGCTGGCCACTTGCTCGGAGGCCCGCCAGAGAGAAAAGGACAGGTTGAGGTACTCCAAGAAGATGGCCGTCAAGGCAATTGCGGTGAGGGAGAGGTTGCATGAGGTATCCAGGGGTGAGGGGGGCAGGAGAGCTGGGGATGGGATTGGGGGGATGCTGGGCAGAAGGAAGGCCTGGCGGGGTCTGGCCAAGAGAAGGGTTGTGCAGGCATTTGGCATTACATTGCCAATTCCTGCACTGAGTTTGGGGTTGGAGGAATCCACCTGATGTGATGTTTTCTCCCTCCGCCCTCTGTTCTCTATCAGGATCTCATGGGACGGATTGTGTGCTTTACACAGCCTGAATTGGTCCTTGCTACGGCACTGGAAGCCCTTTACCAACTGAGATATACCGGGTTTTTTGAGCTTGACGAGGAGCTGGCGGGGGGGGGGGAGGGGAGCAGAATGTGGAAAGGTGTTACCAGACCTTGCCACTTCAGTGAATTCGATTGGAAGAATTGCTTACAATTTCTTGGGTTTCTTGCGTTCAAAAAGCTTTATTCATGCAGCAACTATTTACAGGATGAGTGGAGATGTGAGATGATTATTATTATTATTATTATTATTATTATTATTATTATTATTATTTATTATTTGTACCCCGCCCATCTGGCTGGGTTTCCCCAGCCACTCTGGGCGGCTTCCAACAAGATGAAAGATACACTAAAATGTCACATATTAAAAACTTCCCTGAACAGGGCTGCCTTCAGATGTCTTCTGAATGTCAGGTAGATGTTTATCGCTTTGACATCTGATGGTAGGGCGTTCCACAGGGCGGGCGCCACTACCGAGAAGGCCCTCTGCCTGGTTCCCTGTAACTTGGCCTCTCGCAGTGAGGGAACCGCCAGAAGGCCCTCGGAGCTGGACCTCAGTGTCCGGGCAGAACGATGGGGGAGGAGACGCTCCTTCAGGTATACTGGGTTGAGGCCGTTCAGGGCTTTAAAGGTCAGCACCAACACTTTGAATTGTGCTCGGAAACGTACTGGGAGCCAATGTAGGTCTTTCAAGACCGGTGTTATATGGTCTCGGCGGCCGCTCCCAGTCACCAGTCTAGCTGCCGCATTCTGGATTTGTCAGTGCTGCCCTAGGTCCCAGCTCACAAAGGACCAACGCCAGTTCGTTGTTATATAAAACAGTCTTTATTGAAGCTCAGTTTCGCTTTCACAGCCGCGGCGCGCAGCTCTACGTCTCAAACTCTAGACCGCCGAAGCTCCGTCTGAATCTCCTCCCCCCAGACACCAGTTTAAGACTCTAGCCTTGCTCCACCTCTTCCTCTGCTCTCTTCTCCTCTGGGCCCGCCTGTCCGCTGGGGTCTTGCCTCTCCTAGACTCTTCTGACGCTGAGTCTCCTGAGTCCTCCCCCTCCCTCCGGCGGGCTTTAGGACCTGGTTCCCAATCCGGGTTTCCTGCTGTGCCGCGCGCCTGTACATTCGAACTTGGCGCGCGCGCCCAGCCGGCCACCTTCCTCCTGACCGTTACACTGCTCCTGTCACTGCTTCCCCCTTAGGGGAGGCTAGCTGCACCTGACTCTCCCTCCGTTCCCTCACTCTGCGATGGAGGCGTGGCCACCCCTGACTCATCCTCTCTCCCTGCTGGAGGAGAAGCTGGCCCTGATACATGTGACTCTTCCCCCTCACTACGCTCTGGTGGAGGAGCTGGTCCTGCTCTCCCGCTGCTGCTTTGGGAGTCCCCGCTGGCCCCTTGCTTCTGGTGTGTCCCCCCTGGGACCCCCCTTGCCCTGGCCATCGGCGCCCCCCTCTGGGAATCTTCTGATTCGCTGGAGAGACTCATGGAATCTCTCGGGCCACTTTCATACTCCCCTACACTGCCCTCAGATTCTTCCCCTTCGCTCTCCATTTCCTCTCTCCCATGTGCCTCTGCTCCTGAGCCCCTGACAGGATTAGTTGTAGTTTCCGAGTCACCTTCAAAGGTAGCCCCACGTAGAGCGCATTGCAGTAGTCCAAGCGGGAGATAACCAGAGCATGTACCACTCTGGAGAGACAGTCTGCAGGCAGATAGGGTCTCAGCCTACGTACCAGATGGAGCTGGTAAACAGCTGCCCTGGATACAGATTTGACCTGTGCCTCCATGGACAGCTGTGAGTCCAAAATGACTCCCAGGCTGCGCACCTGGTCCTTCAGGGGCACAGTTACCCCATTCAGGACCAGGGAATCCTCCACACCTGCTCGCCTCCTGTCCCCCAAAAACAGTACTTCTGTCTTGTCAGGATTCAACCTCAATCTGTTAGCCGCCATCCATCCTCCAACCGCTTCCAGACACTCACACAGGACCTTCACCGCCTTCACTGGTTCTGATTTAAAAGAGAGGTAGAGCTGGGTATCATCCGCATACTGATGAACACCCAGCCCAAACCTCCTGATGATCTCTCCCAGTGGCTGCATGTAAATGTTGAAAAGCATGGGGGAGAGGACAGAACCCTGAGGCACCCCACAAGTGAGAGCCCAGGGGTCTGAACACTCATCCCCCACCACCACTTTCTGAACACGGCCCAGGAGGAAGGAGCGGAACCACTGTATGACAGTGCCCCCAGCTCCCAGCCCCTCAAGACGGTCCAGAAGGATGTTATGGTCGATGGTATCAAACGCCGCTGAGAGATCCAGCAGGACTAGGAAACAGCTCTCACATTTGTCCCTAGCCCGCCGGAGATCATCAACCAGTGCGACCAAGGCAGTTTCAGTCCCATGATGAGGCCTGAATCCCGACTGGAAGGGATCCAAATGGTCCGCTTCTTCCAGGCGTGCCTGGAGTTGTTCAGCAACCACTCTCTCAATCACCTTGCCCAAGAATGGAAGATTTGAGACTGGGCGATAATTGGCCATCGTGGCCGCATCTAAAGATGGTTTTTTAAGAAGCGATTTAATAACTGCCTCTTTCAGCGGGTCAGGGAAGGCTCCCTCACGGAGGGAAGCATTCACCACCCCACGAAGCCCATCGCCCAGTCCTTCCCGGCTAGCTTTTATAAGCCAGGATGGGCAAGGATCCAGGAGACAGGTGGTTGGCTTCACTCGTCCAAGCAGCCTGTCCACATCCTCGGAGGTAACAGATTGGAATTGATCCCACACAACTTGACTAGACAGGACTCTAGCACTCTCCCGCCCTGGCCCTGCTCCCACGGTGGAGTCTACTTCTTCCCGAATCTGAGCGATTTTATCTGCAAAAAACTTTGCAAAATCATTGCAGGAGATCATGTGGCCCGTACTGGGCCCCGATGTCGCAGGTGGTTCCGCTAAATTGTGAACCACCTGAAAAAGTCTCCTGCTGCTGTTTTCTGCAGATGCAATAGAGGCGGCGAAGAAAGTCCTCTTCGCCGTCGCTATCGCCACTTGGTAGGCTCGACGTTGAGCTCTAACCTGTGTCCGGTCAGATTCGGAATGAGTTATCCGCCACCGGCGCTCTAGCCGTCTCAACGATTGTTTCATTGCCCTCAGATCCGTGGAAAACCACGGGGCTCTCCGGGCTCCATGCAATCGGAGAGGGCGCTTTGGAGCCAAACAGTCAATAGCCCTGGTTAACTCCACATTCCAGCGGGCCACCAGGGAATCGGCTGAAAGGCCATCAACATGGGATAAAGCATCCCCTACCACTCTCTGGAAACCATTTGGATCCATTAAGTGGCGGGGGTGGACCATCCGAATCAGTCCTACCTCCCTGCAGAGGGGAAGGGTCGCAGAGAAGTCCAGTTGCACCAGGAAGTGATCTGACCATGGCACTTCTTTCGTTTCGCTTTTACTTAGTGTCAGATCACCAACATCCATAGAGGTAAACACCAGGTCCAAGGCATATCCGCGGCTATGGGTTGGGCCAAACTTATTCAGGGACAGCCCCATGGAGGCCATGCTTTCCACGAAGTCCCGAGCGGCCCCTTGTAAGGTCGTGTCGGCATGGATGTTAAAATCCCCTAGGACAACCAAGCTAGGTGTCTCCAGGAGAACATCCGCCACAACCTGAAGCAGCTCGGGCAGGGAATCCTTGGTGCAGCGGGGAGGTCGGTACACCAAAAGGAATCCTGTACTGCCCCTATTGCCCAACTTCCAGAACATGCACTCGGAAAACTGGGTCTTCCCAATAGGACGCCTGGTGCAAACTAATGACTTCCTAAAAATCACTGCAACCCCCCCTCCCCGCCCACATGACCTGGGTTGCTGTGCATAAGAGAAACCTGGTGGACAAGCAGCGGCAAGGACAGGCCCATCTGCTTCATCCAACCAAGTCTCTGTTACACATGCCAGGTCAAGTCCTCCATCCATGATCAAGTCATGGATGGCAGTGGTCTTATTCATCATTGACCTGGCATTGCACAGCAACACTTTCAGGTCATGTGGGTATCCCTTGCTGATTCTAGTATCCATCCGGTCAGGACCAGACCCGGAGGCAGGGATAGTCCTCAGACAACGACTAAACCTGCCTCCTCTGTAATGACATGGTCTGGTCTTAGCGTAACTCCTTTTTTTATAATATTTTTTATTGCGTTTCTTTTCATAGTTTTATACATTCCAAGAAGTACAGAAAAAGACAATACAAGAAACAGATTTTTTTTTTTTAACAAAAAACATTACCAAAAAAAATTATAAGTATGTAATAGTTCCACTTTCCATAAATTCCTGTTGGACTTCCCCACACCTTCCAGATCTGCGTTCTTTATATTAACAATGTCAGCAAATTGTTACCTTCTTTCACATCTTATTGTAACTTTCAGTTATTATGTCTCCAAATTCAATATATTGTAAGTCAGTTATAATACCTTTAAAATAAACATAATATGTTTGATTCACATTGTCTCCTTTTCTCCTTTATCACTTATTTTACCGTTTACTTAAACATATTGCAAAAGCATAGCATTTCCTAATCGTGCACTATCTTAAGATTCGTACAACTTATAATATTTTTGCAAGTAATCTTTAAATTTTTTCCAATCCACCTCGATTGTTTCTTCGTCCAAATCTCGGATTCTGCCAGTCATTTCAGCTAATTCCATGTAGTCCATCAACTGCGTCTGCCATTCCTCCAGCGTGGGTAAATCTTGTGTCTTCCAATGCTTTGCGATGAGTATTCTTGCTGCTGTACTAGCATACATAAACAAGGTTCTGTCCTTCTTTGACACTTTCTGGTCTACCATGCCCAGCAGGAAGGCCTCTGGTTTCTTAGGGAAGGTATATCTAAATACCTTTTTCAATTCATTATAAATCATTTCCCAGAAGGCCTTCACTTTTGGGCAGGTCCACCAGAGGTGAAAAAATGTCCCTTCTGCCTCCTTACATTTCCAACATTTATTGTCAGACAGGTGATATATCTTAGCTAACTTGACTGGGGTCATGTACCACCGGTATATCATTTTCATAATATTTTCCTTCAAGGCAGTACATGCCGTGAATTTCATTCCGGTGTTCCATAACCTTTCCCAGTCTTCAAACATAATGTTATGTCCAACATCCTGTGCCCATTTTATCATGGCAGATTTAACTGTCTCATCCTGTGTATTCCACTTGAGCAGCAAGTTATACATTCTCGATAGTGTCTTGGTCTTTGGTTCTAACAATTCTGTCTCCAATTTCGATTTTTCCACCTGGAAACCAACTTTTTTATCTATTTTAAACACCTCTTGAATTTGAGCATAATGTAACCAGTCTCGCACCTTATTTTTTAATTTCTCCTGGCTCTGCAGCCTCCAATTGTCTCCAATTTTTTCAATTATTTCCCAATATTTCGGCCAGTAGGCCTCCATATTGAGTCTTTTCCTAGCCTTGGCCTCTACCGGTGATAGCCACCTCGGGGTCTTACCCTCCAATAAGTCTTTATATTTCAACCAGACCGCAAAGATTGCTCTTCTGACAATATGGTTTTTAAATAGTTTATGAATTTTACTTACTTATCAAACCTTTATTAGGCATTATACAAATAAAACCATAAAAGAGAAAATAACACATAAAAGCCTTAAAATATATATAAAAAGGCAGCAGTTGGCTACATACATATATATATATATCCATATAGAATCAGTGGTTTTCCTTGTTAACCTGCTCCTTGGAGGACTGCTACCAAAAACTCGGCTACCCCCGCCGTTACCCTTTGGTCAACGTCGGATAGGCAGAATCTCACACATTCACCTTGCTGGGGTTCCAGACCACCCAAAAGAGGGGACAGCACGTGTTGACGGAGCGTACTGTACAATGGGCAATAAAAGAGAATATGCTCTACCGTGTCCGGGACATTCATAGAACATCTGCAGAATCTCTTGTTTCTAGGAATGTTTTGATATCTTCCCCTGACAAATGCTGAGGGAAAAACATTCAAACGGGCCAGCATAAAAGCCCTACGTTGGGCTGGGATTATTAATTTAGTGACGTAATTGGCTCTGCTATCTAAGATATTTAAATCATAGAATATGGGGGAGCAAATTTTGTTTACAGCTGCCATAATATTTTGTCTCTCGACATCCTTTAGTCTAGTTAGGATATTATGGAAAATGTATTGCTCGTTAGAATTGTACAAGGGCTCCAGCTCAATGCCTAAAGATTCAATCTTTTTTTCGAGGTACTGATACCATCTTGATTTATAGGAGTCCTTGAGCAAATCAGCGAGCAGACTTGATGGAGGGCAGCGAAAATGGCAGCGTAACCAGTACTTTATTGAGGTGGACCAGGCCCAATATTCCATTGTGTGTATGCCTATTTCTGCACACATTGTTTCATATTTGATCACAGCTGGGAGTCCAAGAGTACGTCTCAGAAAGCTGGAGTGAATCTTTTTTAGATCACTGTTATATGGTTGGACCCATAGCGGGATTCCATAGAATATCTGGGATTGCACTTTTGTTTGAAATATCTGATTGGCCGCAGGAATAAATTGATTGCCTTTCTGATAATAAAAACGGGCAACTGCTGATGAGGTGCACTTTGCCTGTTTTATGGCATTTGTGCGATGATTTACCCACCCTAAATTGCTCTGGAATAAGATTCCCAGATACCTATAGATTTTCACTTGTTGGATTTCCTGCCCTCTTATTTTCCATTTCTCTAATTTCCAACCATTCGAGAAGACCAAAATTTTTGTCTTCTCATAATTTATAGAGAGTTTGTTACATTCACAGTAAAGGATCAGAGAAGATATAAGACGTTTCAGACCCAAGCTCGTTAATGATAGTAGGACAGCATCGTCTGCGTATAATAAGAGAGGAACTGGTTTCTGATTAAGTTTAGGGGCATGTGATTCTATTTTTTGAAGGTGATCTGGCAAGTCTGATAAAAATAAATTAAATAGAAAGGGGGCAAGAATACACCCTTGTTTTACCCCTTTCGAGTTTGAGATGTCTGATGAAAGGTGACCTTTGGTGTTAAGTTTGACTTGACAGGTATTGGAAGAGTATAGATTTTGTATTAGAATCAATAAGCGCTGATCAATTTTTAATTCTGCGAGTTTCCTCCACAGCTTTGGGCGGTCAATTGAGTCGAATGCACCACGAAAATCTACAAAAGCAGCATATATCTTAGATTGCCTTTGGGATCTGTATTTTTCAACCAAATGCATAAGTATAAGGCAGTGGTCTAATGTAGAGCAACCTTTGGAGAAACCTATTTGTTCTTTCCCTGGTAAATTTAGATTTTTCATCCAGGTAAGGAGTTTAGATAAAAGGTGCTTAGCGTAGATTTTCCCTATCACTGATAATAGGCTTATCGGTCTATAATTCCTTGGTTCTTTTGGGTCGCCATTTTTAAAGATTGGGATAATTATTGATCTTAACCATATCTCAGGTATGATCCCATATTTATCTATGAGAGTAAACAATTGAGCTAAGGGTTCTGCCCACCAATCTATATAGGTCTTGAATAATTCTATTGGTAGACCGTCTGGCCCAGGAGATTTCCCCGATTTGAAATTTTTAACTATCTCTCTAATTTCCTCTTCTTCTACCCTTGGCCACTCCTGGAGTTTATTGATTTTATTTTTAGTGGTCTCATTTCCTTTAGGTTCACTGTGTAGATTGTTAAATACAGATGTAAAGTATTGGGACCATTTGGATTCTGCAATTGGTGGTAGAGTTAATTGATTTTCGGCTTTCAGTCCTCCGTACACTAGGTTCCAGAACGCTTTGTTGTTTTTACTCTGAATTGAGTCGAATAATTGTAGCCATTTTTGGGTTGCATATTTCTGTTTCTTTTCGGCCAGAATGTAATGATATTTTCTTTTTTCATCAAGATAAGAGGGCTCTAGTTTAGTGCGATTATTTTTAAATATTTGGCGCAGTTTTCTTTTTAGCTGGAAACATTCATCATCAAACCAAGGGCTAGCGCTATGTTTAAGTACCCAAACTTTAGGTGGAGTACTAAGCTCTACGAACATTTGGAAGATTTCATTATAAATTTTCGGAATATCACTGTAGGAATTCGTGGTCTTTAAGTTGGATAATATTTGTTTTCTCAAGTTGGCTGTAAGTTTTTGCCCCACTGCTGCACTCATTTCCTGGGACCATTTTAATTGGGTCATTTGTTTGTATTGAAAAGGTTCTATGATATTGTACTTGGTTATTTTGGTTTCGTCCTTTAAGTTAATAGACAACGATAATGGCTGATGGTCGCTTTCAGTACGCGTTCCAATTTTGAGGTCCATGATCGAATTTATAATATTATAAGGGACAAGAATATAGTCGATGACACTGCATCCTCGGGGGGAGAAGTATGTAAACTCCCCGCTTCTATCGCCTTTTGTTGAACCGTTCACAATCTGCAAATTAAAGTTGTTACATAATTCAAGTAGGCGTAGGCCTTCGTTGTTTACAACCCTATCTCTGGAGAATCGTCCTATTTTCAGGGCATGTGCGATATCATTATCAGTATTCCAATTTAGTTTGCTACATAGTTGTTCATTGTTGGTTCCCACTCTGGCATTAAAATCACCTGCTATTATCAGTGAGGCATTTGGGTATTTATCGGTCAAATTTTCTATATAAAAGGTTAGTTGTGACCAATTTTCACTGCTGTTGTTGTTTTTGGTTGGGGGGATATAGACATTTACAAGTAGCAAAGTATCGTCTTTTTGAGTTAAAAGTAGAGCTTGTGCAAGTGGTAAGCATTTTTCTAGCTGCTTGATTTCAAACCCTAAGTTGTCTTTGATCATACAACAGAACCCTGCTTTCGGCCGGCCCTTCGTGTTTGTTTTCAATGCGGGTTTCGTATAGGAGGTGAATCCATTGATTTTAATATCTCTAGTTGACCATGTTTCTTGTAGAAGTATTAATTCAAAATCTTTAAAGAAGTTCATTAGGTCTGGGTCTCCGTCTTTATTTCCCCACCCTGCAATATTCCAGGACAGCAAGCGTAGGATCCGTTTTTGAGTTGGTGGCTGGTTGACAGCATTTAGTCATTCTAGTTCTGTTATTGAGTCCAGCGAGGGATTTTGTCTTGTGCAGATACAGCCATTTGTCGCTGCTTTCGGTGGGGAACATAATGGTGGATCTTTTAGATTCTTTTTTAAAGTGCGGGAAATTAAAATTTCCTCCCTTTCTTGATTTTCTTCCTTAACTGTTCCTTGTTCCTGAGAAATTTCTGTGGTTGGTGGACTGTTATGGACAGTAGGACTGTTTTCAGTCTCTACTTCCATTTCTTTGGCCTCATTTGGTGTTGAGTTCAGTGTGTCAGGACTGTTGGAAGTCATCTTTTGTTCGGCAATGTTAGAGTCCTTTGTAGTGCTTAAATAAGGGGTACCTGTTTCGTTTGGAGCTAGTATTTGGTATCTCAGCCAGGAATTTGTGGTCTCATTGCTGGAGTTTTTCCTTGCCGTTTCATATTCTAAAGGAGGCTGGATTTGAAGCTCTGCATCTATACATTTGAAAGTTCCATTAGTAGCTCTCTTTTTGACTATGCATTTTGGGGAGAAGGCTGGTAAGTGTAAAGTTTGATTGTGTATTGTTTCTACTGCATTTTGTTGACCTTGTTGGTGAATTTCGGTCAATCTGGCCTGTAGTTTCGTCAATTTACTGAGTATGTTTATTTGTTCTTTATCTGGTAGCTTGGTAAAGTTACTCAGCAGATCTTCTTCTTCTGGGACTGTCCAGTCTATTGTGTCAAGGGCGAGGCTGTTATTTAATGCTACAGTCGCATGGTTTGGGAGCTTGAATTTTTCTTGCGTGATTTCCCGGGTAGCTGGCTGCGGTTTCTCCCATCTACTGGGTTCTTCCACGGGAGTAGGGCAGATGTCGGCTTCTGGTGGAATGGTCTTGTTCATCTTGTTCTGTCTTTTAGATGCAATCAATGGTCTGGGTGATATATCTTCAAAGTGTCGACGCGGAATAATTCCTTTCTGGGCTAAATGAGCCTTTTCCCTTAAAATTTTGGTTGGAATTCTATGACTACCAAATCTTAGTAGTACTTTTTTGGAGTATCCGTCGTTAGTGAGCCTCTTGACTGCTTTTAAGTCGATGCTTCCACCCTCAAGGCCTAGGAGCAGATTTAGATGATGTCTGGCCCAGAAGAATGATTCCCAGTAAGGTAGGGGCCCTCTATATGGAAAAATGTGGAGAACAATCTCACATGGCCTCAGTATCAGGTTGACTGAGTGAGGGGGGCTTCCTCTGGTTTTTGGCTGGTTTAGAGGTATAAATTTGTATTTGTTCTGTTTATCTCCAGGGCTTGTTAAGGATGGCAAAAAGGGAGTGAGTTGCCTCCTTTCATCTGGGTTATCCAGCTTCTTGGAGATGTTTTGTAATTGTTCAAAGATTTTTTGAACTGTTTGAGCACTCAATAGGCAGCATTCCTCCAGCAGCTCCACCTTTCTATCAATTAGTACTTGTGCCTCGATTATGGGAGTGGTAGCCTTGTCCTCATTTATTCCTAGGGATATCTCTTCAACTGTCTTTCCATGTAAAGAGTTGAGGGAGGTTTTGGGAGGAGATATGTGCTGTTTTTGAGGTAGCAGGTAATTATCTAAATTACTCTGTTTGAAACCAGAGGGCTCTGCGTCAGTTTCTGTATCAGGACACCTGAGTCTTTTGGCTCTTCTCATTGCTAGATTCTTCTTAAATCAATGAGATCAGACTTCTAAATAGAGTGATAAAGTGCTAAAGTTCTCAGGTCGCAATCTCATTCACTTCTCATTCAGTCCTGGCTGGGCTGCTACGAGGAGTTTAAAACTGGGTCCAATTAGAGCCCTCCTTTGAAGTATCCCCCCCCCCTTCTTCTCAGTTTGTTAAAACAACTGAGATGTTTGGGGGTCCACAAAGTTAGAGGTGGTGGGAGAAATTTGTGGTTTTATGAATTTGTAGTTTTTTTAGGGTTAAAAGCCCATTAGAAGTCCTTAAAGATCCTTGGAATAAGTTTGTCACGAGGAGTCAACAAGAAACTGGAAGGGAGTGCCTTAATGCCCGAGAGGGAATGTCTGAGAGCCTTCGTTAAAACTTCATTAACTTCATTAAGTCCCGGCACCGAGGAAGATAAGATAAGATGTTCAAAAGCACAGCGAAGTAGTGAAAGGAAATAAAATCCAAAAGAAGGAGGAGAGCCAGCAACAAAGGCATTTAGTTAAAAGATTTCTTCAAGCTCCGATAAGAGCGTCTTACCTCGGCGCCATCTTTTTCGATTCCCGTTTATGAATTTTAACCTTGTCGTACCACAAATATGCATGCCAACCAAAAGCATTATCAAACCCTTCCAGATCCAGGACATCAGTGTTCTCCAACAAGAACCAATCCTTCAACCAGCAGAAGGCTGCAGATTCATAGTACAACCTCAGATCCGGCAGGGCAAACCCCCCTCTTTCTTTCGAGTCAGTTAGTATTTTAAACTTTATTCGGGGCTTTTTGCCCTGCCAGACAAACTTAGATATAGCCTTCTGCCACTTTCCAAAACATTCCACTCTGTCCACGATCTGTAGGGCCTGAAACAAAAATAACATTTTCGGCAATACATTCATCTTTATAGCTGCAATTCTGCCCAACAAGGAAAGTTTCAATCTTGACCAAATTTCCAAATCCTTCTTAATTTCCGACCAACATTTTTCATAATTGTCTTTAAATAGATTCAAATTTTTAACAGTCAAATGAACCCCTAGGTATTTCACTTTTTTAACAACACTTAGTTCTGTTTCTTTCTGGAACCCCTCTGTTTCTGTAGGTGTCAAGTTTTTAACCAGAACCTTGGTCTTTTGCTTGTTCAGCTTGAATCCCGCCACCCGACCAAATTCATGAATCAGTTCTAAAACTCTTTTTGTACTAGATACTGGCTCCTGTAATGTTAAAACCAAGTCATCTGCAAATGCTTTCAGTTTATATTGTTTCACTCCGACCTGTATTCCTTGTACCAACCGGTCCTCCCTAATCATGTTCAAAAGCACCTCCAGGACTGAAATAAATAAAAGAGGGGATAAGGGGCACCCCTGTCGTGTCCCTTTTTCAATTTTAAACTCCTCTGTCACCACATTGTTCACTATCAGTTTAGCTTTCTGCTCTGAATAGATTGCTTCTATTCCATTTTCAAACCCCCGTCCCACTCCCATCCCTTCCAAATTTTTCTTCATGAACATCCAAGAAATGTTGTCAAAGGCCTTCTCCGCATCAATAAAGATTAACACTGCTCTCGTATTGATATTTGTTTGTAAAAGTTCCAAAATATCAATAATGTTCCGAGTGTTATCAAACAAATGCCTACCAGGGAGAAAGCCAGCCTGGTCCTTGTGAATTACCTCATTCAAAACTTTTTTAAGTCTACTTGCCAGAATGTCTGCAAAAATTTTGTAATCCACATTTAGGAGTGAGATGGGACGGTAGTTCTTAAGTTGAGTCTTTTCAGTTTCCACTTTGGGAATCAATGTGATGAAAGCTTCTTTCCACGACTCCGGTGCCTTCTTCCCCTCCATAATCTGGTTACATACCTCCATCAGAGGTTGTATCAGATAGTCTTTCAAAGTCTTATAATATTTGGAGGTGAGTCCATCAGGGCCTGGAGACTTGCCTAGTTGCATGTTCTGAATGGCACCTTCAATTTCCTGTTGCGTTATCTTACAGTTCAGGATTGTTCTCTTTTCCTGAGTTACTTTTGGTAATCCATTGGTTTTTAAAAATTGATCTATCTCAAACTCTTTCTGTGGCCCCTGTGCATAAAGTTCTTTAAAGTATCTCTGGAAACACTTTCTAATTTCTTCTGGTTTCTGAACAGTTCTCCCTTCAATCTCTAGATTTGTAACTGTGTTCAATTTTTGTCTCTTCTTCAACTGCCACGCCAGCAGTTTTCCACATTTATTTGCTGATTCAAACGATCTTTGCTTCATTTGTTTAATTTTCCATTCAACCTCTTGATTTATCAGTTTCGAATATTGTGCTTGATGGAATTTGATTTCTCTCAGCACCTCCTTCGACTTTGGATTAGTTCTCAATTTTTTCTCTCCTTCTCTTATTTTCTCCAAAATCTTCTCCTTTTTTCCATTCCAGAGTTTGCTTTACTGGCGTCCCAGACCGTTCTTTTTTCTACCGTAGTATTCAAATTTATTTCAAAATAGTCTCTTAAAGTTTTTTGGGCCTTCTTCACAACCTCCTGGTCTCTTAGTAGGGTGTCATTCATTTTCCATCTGAAGGAACCAGTTGGAGTAAGTCTCAATTCCACTTTCAAGGCGTTATGGTCGGAGCAGGTTTTTGGGCAGATTTCCACTTTTCTGGTCTTAGGTGCCAGCCCTCTAGTTGTCCAAATTTGGTCGATCCTTGTCCATGACAAATGGGCCTCAGAAAAGAAAGTTCCTTCTTTACCTAAGGGGTTCTTTGTCCTCCATATGTCAATCAAGTCCATATTGTCAGTTAGTTCAAAGAAAGTTTTAGGCAGTCTGCCATCTTTTGTCAAATTTTGGTTTTGTGACTTATCCATATTTGTAGATACCACTCCATTCATGTCTCCCATCATAATGATGTTGGAATAGTCCAAATAGTCCAGCATAGTCTCGTGCAGCTTCTTAAAAAATTCTGATTTCCCATCATTTGGTGCGTATATTCCTAATATCAAAAAATTTTCTCCTTGTGTCTGAATTTCAATTGCCAAAATTCTTCCTTGCTCATCCTTAAATAAAAATTTTGGTGACAGGCTCTCCTTAGCATATATCACCACTCCTCTTTTCTTTACCTTGTCCGACGAAATAAATTCTTGGCCCAGTCTTTTGTTAATTAGAACTTTCCTATGGAGCCTAGTCACATGTGTTTCTTGTAAACAAATAATGTCCAATTGTTCTTTCTTCAATATATGAAATATCCTCCTTCTTTTTTCCGGAGAATTTCCACCGTTTATATTCCAACTAAGTAGCTGCAGAGACATCCTGTATTGATTTGTTGGTCCTAGAGTGGTGTATCTTCTTTATTCTCTGGTCCCGAGGGTGCAGGCGTTGGTCCGCCTCCAGGCGGTATAGCTCCAGATTGTGGTAGAGGCCAAGATGCTGCTACTCCTTTTTGGAGATCTTCTCCGTGGTCGTGCAGGAACTTTTGTAGATCCTCTGATGTTCTTATTTTAACCTTCTTTTCTTTGTAGGTAAAGGATAGTCCTTGTGGAAACTCCCACCTATAAGGAATTGCGTTGTGTCTCAGCAACTTTGCCAATTCTGAATAGGTGGCTCTCAAATCCAATAGCTGTTTCGGTATATCTCTGTAGATTTCCACCCTTTTGTCCTGTATCTCCAATGAATTTTTGAAGTGAAGGCCTAGTATTTTGTCTCTCTCTTCCCTTGATCTCAGGATTATCAAACAATCCCTGGATCTGTCCTTCCTTACCAATCTTCCCAGTCGAAAAGCCGATACTATTTTAAAGTCACTTTCCTCCTTTATACCCCAGAACTTGGAAATTTCTGTTGTCAAAAAGCCAATCAAATCTCCTTGTTCAAGTTCTGGAATTGCCCTCAATCTAAGGTTGTTCTCACGATTTTTCAATTCCACCATGGACAGATAGGCTTGTTGTTCCCCTATCTGTTTATGCAGAGGCTTGACTTCTCCTTTGACTTCCTTGACCTCTTTCTTAGCTGACTCTGCTATTTGAATGGCTTCCCCACCTAGTTTACGATTTTCTTCTGTTGCTCCTTGCAATTTTTCAATTGCTTGTGTATGCTGGGAAACCTGATCAGTCAATTTCTGGATCGAGGATGTAGCTTGGTCAATTTTTAATGATTGGTTATCTACCTTTTGATTTAAAGTTGACAATTGTTCCAAAATTTGTTTCAAGACTGCTTCAGATCCTCCTGTTGCCATATCTTCCTCTGCAGACTTGTCAGGCTTTTCAACTTCTGTCTTTTGTGCCACCAGCACAGCTGGAACCGATGATCTGCGTCCTTGAGTCAAAGTTGTTTGTACCAACTGTACCAGCTTTTTTTCTTTTTCCTTTTCCTTAGCTTCCTTAGCTTTTAGCTGCTCTTGTCTTCCCTGTACCACTCATTACACATCAGTCAATGTTCAAGGTCAAATTATTTGTTATCCCATGGGAAAGGCAGATCCAGTTTGAAAACAATCCGAAGAGAGAAAGTAAACATAAAAAGCTGTTCCCAGGCCTTTATAATCCCAAAGTCCTCTAGGGGGAGTGCCACCAGAACTCAAGAAGAAGAAGGAAACTTTTCCGCCATTAAAGTCCCTGTTGTTCCAATTCAAAAACACAATAGTCCCGAAGCAGTAAAAGAAAAAGTCCCCCAGAGCTCTTTTAGAGTTTAACAAAGTTTCAAAAAGGTGTCTACAACAATATCCAATCCAACTTATTTATGCTCAAAAGTATCACTTAAGTTTCCGAAAGTTTGTAACAGTTCCGCAGTTAAACAGTTTCCCCCAGGCAGCCCGACGATTTGGCACTTAAGTATCAATAGCCCCTAAGCGAGGGGATCGCTCCAACTTACGTTTAAAAGTCCCTTTTACTTGCGAGAAGTTCTATACTTCCTCTTTAGAAGCTAATTCTGTAAGTACACGAAAGTCCCACTTTAACGCTTCCCTTTTCAAGCGCTTTCCGCTTCTCAAGTCCTTTGCTTTGATCTTAAAAGCAGTACCGGAAGGCGGACTTCCTTTTTCTCGTCTCCCGGTTTCAGCCAAATTCAATAAATTAATTCCCCGGGTTTGATGACCTTACTCACGGGTTTGTTGTTTCAGCCTGATGTTTTCAGGAAGAAAGGTCGGCGCTCATCTGTGACAGCCGTGCGGCTTTGCTTCCGCAGAAAGAGCGATGAACTCACAGCACCGCTCCCCCTCCTCCACTCCGGAGCCCCTTACGGGGTCCCTTCTGTGTTTTCGGGGTCGCTTCAGGTGCCCGCCGAGTCCCACGGCCACGGGCTCACTCTACCCGTGGTTTTTCTTGGTGGGCCGCCGCTGTGCCGTAGCGTGCGACCCTTTCCTGCGGAGCCCCTCTTCAGAGATCGAAGAGGACCGCCATCACAGTTTCGCGCCGCCTCCGGAAGTCCCTTAGCGTAACTCCTCCTCCTACCCGTGATCACTGAGATCGGTTGTCCCAGTGCATTCCCCCCTGTGGAACATGCCCCAGCCATTTTGTTGGCTGGGATCTACTCCCCAGCAGCCCTGACCCCTCCCCTTAAGAACAAAATAACACCTTAAAAAAACAACAAGAAATGAAACAATACAAACAAAAAAACAATAAAAATTACAAAAACATAAAAGCAAACAGATTCCCAGGCCCAATAAACATCCATACCCCCCACCCCACCCCACATACAAAAAATTCAAAAGAAATTTTTAAAAACATTTAAAAAACACTCTACACCCCTCCAGCGGAGCACAGCAGTCCTTATGAGGCTTCAGGCCCCGCCCTGGGCCAGATGGTGAGTGGCAGGAAGGAGCAGGGCCCTCAGACACTCACACAGGTGAGAGAGAAAATAGAAGCTATATTGTCTAGAGATGACTGCGAAATGGCTCAGCTTTTAGGGGTGGGATTAACTAAGACCTAGAGGCTTGCAACCAAGTACCAGGTAGACTGCCACATAAACAGTGCCCTTCTGTGTTTATTTTAATTTTACCTTTATTCATTTTTACCCTGTAAAATTGATACGCTGTTTGATTGTCAAAAGTGGTTTAAGCTAACACATGCATTCACTAGAACTTCAAGAGGATGTTGGCTATTTGCAGTATGGTAGCGCTGCAGAGAGCTTGCTGGGGAGATAATGCATTAAAAAGAAAAGGACTCAAAAATAACTTAAACAAGGTTTTAATAAGAAAAACAAAAACTCCATTTACACTAAATAGATCAACAACAAACCATGACCCAACCACCAACCCATCCCCCAGGGTAATGGGAGAGCTAGGTGCTGCTCCTTATATACTAAACCCAAATGCTGACACACCTTAATCAAATACAACTCAGCAGCACCTGCTATGTTTCACAGCTGTAAAGCTGGGTCTCGTTAGTTTGCTCTGGCCCTTGCTCTGGCCCCTTAAAGACATACACATCGGGTGGAACAATGATGAACCTTTACATTTAAAGAAACCATTCAACATTTCCCCTGCGGTTCATCATTGTGGAACCAAAACATAAAGCATACTTTGTACATGTCTTTCGTGTGTAACCTTTGGAAGTGCTTTAGTAAAAATGTCCGCAATTTGATTGTCACCTGGAACATATTCAAATACAATCATTTCGTCAGCAATTAGTTTCTTTACAAATTCTAAACGTAATCTTAAGACTCTAGTGCGCTGTGTATTGGTCTCTGAACACAGGATAGCGAGTCCACTCTGGGAATCAAGGTAAACTTTTACTGGTAGTGTTACTTGCATCCGTAGGTCTGCAAATACTTGCAAATACCATTCCACATCATGAGTGGCCTGAACGCATGCACATAATTCACTCTCTGTTGTGGAGAGACAAATAATGGTTTGTGTCTGGGACTTCCATTCAAATGGACAACCGTTATAACAAAACACCATACCAGACACACCCCTGCAATTATTTTGTTCCACTGCATGAGATGCATCGCAGAAAATTTCAAAACCTTTGTCAATACATATTGTAAACTGCAACCTATAATGTTTGGTGTGCTTAAGGTACATTACCACTCTCTTAAGAGCAGAGAAACATTGTGTAGGAGGCCTTTCCACATTGTGATGCATCTTTTAACAAAAGCTTAACTGTTTCATATTTTACGCTTGGTGAATAACACAAATCATAATCTTCGCCTGGAATTTGTTGAAAACCCCTAGCAACTAATCTTGCTTTGTACCTTACAACTTCATTTTTGTCATTCATTTTAACTCTATAAACCCATTTTGAATCAATAAGTCTCATATCTGGGGTTTGTGGTACAAGAGACCAGGTGTTATGCTCTTTTAAAGAAGCTATCTCGGAGTTCATAGCTTTATACCAATTTACAGCTTGGTGCTTAGGTAAATTCTGAACGTCACTGTAGCTTTTTGGCTCAAAAACCGCCTTATTGGCATACACAGTATTAAAATGTTCATCTGCAAATCGTTGTGGCTTCTGCCTCTTTCTATCTGAACATCTCAGTCCGGAAGGAGAGTCAGACTCCTCAGACTTAATGGGACTAAGTGAACCACTAGTTTCAGGTTGTAAATCATTGTCAGATTGAAGAGATGCCTGTAGGCTAAGATCACGGTCAGAAAAATCAAGAGAATCTAACCTCCCCTCGGGTGCCTGTGACTTTAAATCATCAAACAAATTATCAGATTCAACAGGCTTTTTGTCTTTTCCCATTAATTCAGAAGCACTATCATTTCCTGCTGCTGCTGCTGCTGCTGCTTCCTCTTCTTCCTCAGTATTATCTATACCATCAGAATCTTGGAAGACAGCAACTCCATTCCAATTTACAGTTTGTATCATGCTTCTGGTAATATGAAATTTGCCAGTTGCTGGTATGTAAACTCTGTACGCCCCCTGCTGGTAGCCCATTAATTTTCCCTGAACACTACGCTCACCCAATTTCTGCTTAGCAGGATAATGCATAATTACATCTGAACCCCAAATGCGTAGGTATTTCAGATTAGGGCATTTTTTAAACAGCTTCTCATAGGGGGTGACATCTAAACCAGAATGATAACTGCGATTTCTAACATAACAAAACGCATTAAGCGCTTCAGCCCAAAAGTCTTTGGGCAGATTAGCATCGTGCAGATACGTTTTCACCCCTGCCTGTAGGTCACGCTGCACAACTTCAACAAGCCCATTTTGCCAGGGACTTTGGGGGCAAGGTAACTCATGAGTAGTCCTCTGCGCTTCCAGGAATTTCTCAAAATCCTCAGAAACAAATTCCCCGCCCCGGTCAGAAAACAGGTTCTTAATTGGTTTGTTAAAGTGCGTTTTTACCCAGTTGCAAAAAACTTTGTACTTCTCAAATGCTTGGGACTTCTCAGCTATTGCATAAGTCCAACAATATCTACTATACTGGTCTATCAGAGTAAGCCAGTACTTAGAACCTCCTAATGATGGTGGGAGTGGCCCAACTAAAGCACAATGTACACTCTCAAATGGCTCAGTTACTTTCCTATCTGAGCACCTACCCTTGCGTGCAACCTTAATCTTATTCTTGCAACAGGATAGACATTGCATAAAGAATTTACATGTTTTTAAGTTGAGGCCATTAACAATATTCTTTGTCTTAATTACATCAGCAAAATTCAGGTGTCCCAGAATTCTGTGTGCCTCGTGGACACACCCGGAATGAGGCCTTACATTCCTCAACCCCTGGCTTGACTGTGCTGCTCTGCAGTTTATAGGCAATTGTGAGTAGGTGCGGAAATACAGTCTATATAAACCATCAGATTCCCGGGCATACAATAGACGTTTGTTCCCATCGAAAAACTCACACATTGACTTTAAGAAACGCACAGTTATGCCTTGACGAGCAAAACACCTTACTGATAATAAATTGTCCACTGACGGGCAGTAAATGCAGTTCGCTATTGTAATGTTTAAAGAGTCAAGTTTAACAGTACCCCTGCCAAGCGACTGCAAGACTTGTGAATTGGCTAAATGTACATTACCAATTTCCTCTTCGAAAGAAATAAACAAGCTTCGATCATTGCAAACGTGCTGAGATGCTCCTGAGTCCACAACAAAAGACTTCCACTTGGCACCTTTAGGTCTTTTACGATCTGTGGTCCGAGCATGAAAAGCTCGCGGCTCGTTTCTGTCTTTACGGTATGATGTCGGCTGCTGAGATGACAACCGTGACTGACGAACAGAAACAGACTTGGGAGTACTTTGCTTTCTTTTGGCTCTGCGGTCCTTTGCAAAATGTCCTTGCTTATTGCAGAACCAACAACGCTTGGCAGCTTTAAATGCAGTTGTATCACCACAGGTTTGCATGTGGTGTTCCTCATTACTTCTGGAACTAGGAGTGCTTATGGCACAAGCCTCCCTTCTGTCCAACTCGCCCATTAATCTTGCCGTCACCCCTTCCACAGTTAATTGTGCTGGTGGAACAGCAGATATCTGGCTAGCTATACCATCAAAGTCCTCATTTAGGGAACAAAGGATGATAAAAACATACTGAATATCAGGTATCTCCATGTCCCTTCGAATTAATTCACCGCATATTGCCTCCAGACGTCTCAAGTGTGCTGCCAAATCACCACCAGGCTGCAACTTCATCTGGTACAACTGCTTGAAAAACGTCAATGCAGACGCTGACTCTTTTCTAACATGCACTGCTGCAAGACTGTCCCACATTTCTTTGGCAGTTTTCTTATTTCTTATATAGACTACTTGCTGGTTGCTGACTGCCAAATTAATTATCGCCCTGGCTTTTGCATCTCCTTTCGACCAAGCATTAGTCACAGGGTTAGGAGGGTCATCAGTTACATAGGTCCATACTTCTCTAGAGGTCAAAAGTGCCTCCACCCGAAAAGACCATAAACTATAGTTCTCATCTGTTAGCTGTGGGAAGACCAGAGCCTTCTCAGCTTCAGGAACCCGGTCAACCATTCTAGAACTCTTCCAGACCCACAGAACTATGCTAACAGGAGAAGGAGTTTTCAAACCTTTCTCAGAGTCCAAAAATATGCAGTCATCCACTCAGCAGCTGGGCCCATAACCAAAGATGTTGGCTATTTGCAGTATAGTAGCGCTGCAGAGAGCTTGCTGGGGAGATAATGCATTAAAAAGAAAAGGACTCAAAAATAACTTAAACAAGGTTTTAATAAGAAAAACAAAAACTCCATTTACACTAAATAGATCAACAACAAACCATGACCCAACCACCAACCCATCCCCCAGGGTAATGGGAGAGCTAGGTGCTGCTCCTTATATACTAAACCCAAATGCTGACACACCTTAATCAAATACAACTCAGCAGCACCTGCTATGTTTCACAGCTGTAAAGCTGGGTCTCGTTAGTTTGCTCTGGCCCTTGCTCTGGCCCCTTAAAGACATACACATCGGGTGGAACAATGATGAACCTTTACATTTAAAGAAACCATTCAACAGAGAATGACATGTATTTGATGCTCCCCCCCCCCCAATATGAGGAAGACTCCAAGAAGACAGAGTCTAAAAAGGTTTCCCTCCTTCTCTCCAGCCTCATGAAGCCCAAATTACCACTGAAGCTCCACAGCCTGATTGTGCATGCAGCCTTTGCGGCGGTCATTGAGGTCAAAACTGAGCCCGACAAGCAGGTAAGTTGTTAGCCTTGAAATTTGACTTCTGTAGTTGTTGTTTCTTCTTCACACGCTTTAAGCATTGCTCCCATTGCTCAACATCTGATCTCTCTTTCCCCTGCTTGGCGCATCCTCTCCCTCATTGCCATTGCCTGCAGGAGTTAGAGGAACGCTATACTCTGATGCTGGGAGGCCTCCTCTGGGAGGCCCCAAGCACTAAGACCCTGAACTTGCTGATGAATGTAAGTATCTTGATGGCCTCAGTGGCTGTTTGACCTAGAAAGCTTTCATGGAGAAGCCGCCACCTAGCAGTGCACCTCTTGGGCCCTTCCCCTCTTGTAAGGCAAGCTGGCCACATGGACCAGCCAGCAAAGGCCCACTTGCCCAGACAGCCAAAGGAGGGCCTTGGATGCAGAGCTACAATTTGGGGCTGGAGGACATTGCCATTTTAGAACAGAAACGGATCTCTCTCTGGGAGTGTAAAGGGCTTCACAGTGGTCTGCCTCTTTCCCCCAGACCAGCCTCCTGATTCTGAGGTCCCCTTTCCTCCCACAGGAACTGAGAGGTTACACAACAAGTGCGATTGCAGCGGAGAGGCAACTGGCAGCCAGTGGCATTAGCTGGCTGATGTCCTGTGCAAGAAGGCTCAGTTGCCTGAAGGGAAGTCTCTCACCTTTGGCACCTTCACAGCCCCAAGAGGCTCCCAGAGTGGCTTGTGAAAGGATTCCCACAGGAGGAATCACAGTCTGGTATCAGGCGCACAACACAATGTGTGTCCCTGGGATGCCGGACAAGGCTGGAGACATTTCCTGCCCTCTTCCTTGATCTTACACTTCCACCTTGGGGCCAGGCAATAGAACTCACTCATCCCATGATGGAAGCAAGTCTTCCCTGGCTTGGGTCTGCTTCCATGTTCTCTTGCACCCATTATTTCTTTTGGGGTGGGGGAGGGTTGAGGATCAGGTCAGTCATCTGATCCAGTACGGTCTTTTCTTTTCTCTACAGCATGCTCTCGTCCCTCTGGAGCTGGCTCCCTTCTGCCCCAAAGAAGGTAACACCCACAGCCTGGGGACATGGGACGCACTTTCCAGACTAAGGAGAGCCCACTCAGTAGCTGCAGCAGCCTTGCTTGATGCAGACCTCCTGGGTCATGTGGCTGTGAAATCCTGCCACAGCACAAAGATGGCCAAACTGCAGGCTTGGAAGGAGTCGTTGCCACCAAAGACAGGATCCATAAAGCCTCCTTGTAAATAGGGTGGAATGGGGGCCAGGTCAATTTGGTGAATCAGTAAATGTGGCAGAAATTCATCTCTCTTCTCCTTCATTCTCTTCCAGATGACATAAGACTTGATGTCAGTTTCGATTATGGGGAGAAGACACAAGTTTCAAGGCTCAGCGATGATGGAGTGGCAAGTTTTGCTTGCTGTTTCATTGTGTCTTGTTGCTAATTGTGATCATTGCTGTTGTTTTAGAATTCTTTCCTATGCAATATTACTTTTTTATTGCTTTTAAATTGTTGCTTTTTAAGTTGTCCTTGTAAAGGAAAGTGTTCTGCTAATGTTGATTGTATTCTGAATTGCTTCAAGAAGCCTCATAGCAATGAATAATATTAAGAGTAATAATTATTTTAACTGCCTTAATTATAATAAAGCATTGACATGCATATTTTAAATTAGCGGTTAAGGTCTTAAACTACACATTTTAATAGTTTCACATCTGAATTCTTTACTGTGTTCTAGCTTATAGATTTTGATTTTAACCTACATATATATGAGAGCCAGTGTGGTGTAGTGGTTAAGAGTGGTTCGTAATCTGGGGAACCGTGTTTGCGTCTCCGCTCCTCCACATGCAGCTGCTGGGTGACCTTGGGCCAGTCACACTTCTCTGAAGTCTCTCAGCCCCACTCACCTCACAGAGTGTTTGTTTGGGGGGGGGGGGAGGGAAAGGAGAATGTTAGCCGCTTTGAGACTCCTTAGGGTAGTGATAAAGCGGGATATCAAATCCAAACTCTTCTTCTTCTTCTTCTTCTACATGTTCTTTATCTCTATATAAGTCCATATTCTGGTTTGTGACTGTAATAAATTGATTCGTTCATTCAATAAAGCTTCGGTGGTTTTGAAATTCAGTAAATTGTCTCTGCCTCCATTTTTGGGTATTGAGGGAAACGCTCTATAAAATAATCAGAAAACATCAGGGTTGTAGTCAACATCAGTCCTTTCCACAGCAGACCTATTTAAATTGATGGGCACAAATTACGTGGCTGTGTTCATTTTGACGCATCTCTTCTGAGTAAAACTCAGTTGACTACTCCTCACAGGATATCATGGAATTGTAGAGTTGGAAGGGACCACAAGAGTCATCTAGTCCACCCCCTGCAATGCAGGAATATTTCCCCCAACGTGGGGCTCAAACCCACAACCCTGAGATGCAGAGTCTCACACTCTACTGACTGAGCTATGGGCAGATATCTTGTTTGATAAATGTGTCCCTTGGAAACATTTTGGTTTTATCCTCTCTGCAGGAGTTGCTATGCCTGATCATTCCACCTAGTTCTGTCGAAAGAGAGGTGGGGGTTGTTTTCTGATTTCTTAATTGTGAATATTTGGGGGGGAGGGGAGGCATAGGTGGAAAGGAGATACTCAGATGGACCAGAGTGAAATGGGGCCGAGTGAAATGGGGGCTTCGGGATGGCTTGGGGAAGTCTAAAAGTGTCACATCCAAACCAAAACTCTTGGTTGTTGGATGCCCCTGCCTTCTGTCATCATTTGAGCTTTCCTCTGCTTCCCTTTCAAGCTGCTGTCTGGAAGGAGGCCAAAGCCCACTTAAACATAAGAATGGTTATAACAAAGCATTCATTCAGCAGCCAGAGTTGAATGAAGACAATGTGCTAGGAGGAGAATGAGCTAATTAAACCATTCTGCAACACACACACACACACACACACACACACACACACACTGCAATCCGAACCCCAGTGCTGTTATGAGGACAATGGTCACAACCACACATTTCAAGAAGCATTGCACTAAGAGTCACAGATTCACCCAACACATCCTGGGAACCTCTGTTTGCTACAGATCTAACATCTCTCAGCACCCTTGGCAAACTACAGTTCCCAGGATTCTTGAGGGAAAGCCTGGACTCTTTCAAGTGGTGTAAGAGCTTTAAATGTGTGGTGTGGAATTCCTCCAAAAGAATCGGGGAACTGTGCAACCCTCTCTCTCTCAGGCTACGGTCCTGCCCCAGGCTCAGGAGGAGGAGGAGGGCTCTTTATTAGATTAGGTTTGTATCCTGCCTTTCTATTTTCATGCTCAAGGCAGCTAAACCGTCAGAACTACATAAATCAATTATAACAATCAATACAATAAGAATAGCAATAAGAATTATTTACCAAATCTAAATAATCTGATAGAAAATTGAGGGAGGGGTGATCTCTCAATCGGCTGCAGTCTTTAGACACAACATTTCAATGAACATTGTTGTTGTTGTTGTTGTTGTTGTTATTTATTTCATTTCTATACCACTTTATATTTTCAAGAAAAATCTCAAAGCAGTTTACAACATATTAAAACATAAATAAAACAATCTGAAGAATGTCAAATATAGAGTATACAGTTAAAGCAACATAGTTAACCAAAAACTGAAATATTAAAGATTTCAGAATAAAACATTACAAAGGAAGTCAACTACAGAATACATATTTAACACAAAGTTAACAGAAACAAAACAAAAAACTTAAGCATCCCCCCCCCCCAAAAAACCAACATTGCTAAGTAAATTCAAATATAAAATGCACATTTAAAACAGCAGAATTCCCAAGAGAATAAAATATGATCATAAGCATGACACGGCTGTTTAGCAGGCACAAAAAGATGGGGCAAAAGAATCCAATAGTTTGGGTTTCTTGTCAGGCCGAGCGATGTCCCTCTGGTCTCACCAGGAGCCTCTTTAGTAGAGCTGGTGTCTGGGCCCTGCCCCCCAGGCCAGGTGGAAAGGGCCTTGCAGGAAGCGGCCTTCACAACTCACAACCGGCCAAGGCCATCATGATGACACACAGTTCAATAGGGCAAGGTTTCTGGCAGGTGGGCATCTAAAGCCTACCAGATTGTCCACGCAGACCTTGTTGGTCCACTTGCAACCTCTCTAGGTGGAGCAAAGTACTTCATGGTATTGATTGATGCTTTTTCCAGGTACATTCATGTGTTCATGCTCAAGCAGAAATCAGAAGCATTTCCGAGGTTCAAGGAATTCTGTGCTTGGTTGCAAAATGTCCATGGAAAGCAACTGCAAAACCATTGGTTGGCTTTGTGGGAATGTTCAGGGATGCAGGAGAGGATATATTGTGAGATTATATCCTAGTCCAACTTGTGCTAACAAGTTCCCAAAATATCAGCAGAGTTTATAACATTCCCCCTTTTAAGTTCGCAACGGTAACGTTTGCACAGGTTCGCTAGAACCTCTATAATAATTACTCTGGTAATTTCCCCCTTTTGATCCCTCTTAAATACAAGACACGACACAGTCTTTATAAAAGTATAAAAGAGTTTACTCACGTTCTGTTCACAATATGATCCCAGAAGGCAGACAGGCTTAAAAAGGTAAAATACATTTAGAATCTATCTTATAGGAAGATAGTCCTATCCTCCTCTCTTGGCTGAGAGCCAAGAGGGCATCCTGCTTCTTCGAAAGATGAAGATGAGAGAGGCAAGAGGTAAGAGAGAGAGATGGCTGCCTGCCGTGTGCTTTTATCATTTACCTGCACAGGTGAGGCCACACCCACCTCTGGTCACATGCGGAGGAAGTCCGTCCCCAGGAAGTTTACCTGCTTGCTGGACAGACATCCCTCCCCATGTTCTAACATGTACACTCTAGGAATGTTGTCATTGACTGCTCCTGTGTTTACATCCCACAGGCTTTCATTGAGTTCTGTGGACACAGTAAAAAAAAAGCTGCCATCTGGTTTCTCTCGGGATGTTCGGATTATGGAACACAGATTTGCTCTCCACCGTAACCATGTCTCTCAGCATACCACTTTATTTCCCCCCAGATAGGTGGCTACTATTCACTTGTAGGAAGATGTGCTTATTTAGATTACAACATTGCAGTGGGAACAAAAGCCACCTTTCTTCTCTCAAGAGGGTTAGTCGAGTTTCTGTTGTTACGGAAAAATCCAGGTGGGAGGCTGCTCAGAGCCCGTGGGTCCCTGCGGAACAAAGAAGGAGTCCAGCCACCAACCGGAGCAAATAGGGGAGACCAAGGTTTATCGCGCAACAGGTTCAGAGAGGAATTGAACCCCGAGAATGGGGTGACAAGGACTTTTAAAAGTTCCTATCTTATCCCAGCAGACAGTTCGCTAAACATCACCACTCCATCAGAAAAGAGGAGGGTTATACATGATTAACATAGGAGGAATGTGTTGGGGTAACATGCAAATACAGGATATGTCTTGGGAAATCCGCTCCACTTCCCGGTGGGGAGGAGTTGCGGTGGACCACGTGGCCACCCACTCCCCACCAGGGGCGGGGGACTCTGTCCCCCGTTGCCTATGGGATCCCGGCCATGTCAGAGCCCGGCCAGCCAACCCCCAGAGTGTCGGAATTCAAGCCTATATCAGTAGTAACTGGCAACTCTCCAGGCACCCGGCTTGATCTCCTGTTGACCTCCCTGTCTGCATTCCCCAGCAAGATCCAGGTTAAGGTCGCGATAGGCTGAGAAGAACACCCCCCCTCTTTTTTGCCCCCCCCCGGCAGGGGAAAGAGATAGACAGAAACATATTTACATGCCTTTATTTCTGTCTTTGCAGCGTTACAAAAAACATGACTGCTCTCTTCAAGCTCCAGCAGTCGAGAGACCAACACTTCCTGTACTTCCTGTACAGGAACAATAGGAAGAGCTCATATTACACTCTGAGCTAATTCCGGTGCTTCACACTGTGAATTGACTGTCCCTCTGTTTCCCACGGACAGTCCCAACATTCCCATCATGTTTTGTTTTCAAGCTAGCAGTTGGCAGCTGCATTGCATCCATATCGTAACACAGAGAACTTCCTCTTTGGCTCACTTCCTCAATCACCCGCCCTCCCTCCCTATTTTGCAGATTAGGCAATGGCCTTGCTATGGACTTCGGTTGGTCGCCTTGGTTGTCCGAGGGGCCTGGTAGGAATTTTTCCACTTGGCAAATTGGCACTGGACACTTGGTTTTCGCCTACCTCGTAGCAATCGTCACAACTTTGTTAGGGTTGCGGTTAGGCATTGTTTCACCTTGTGTGGAGGAGGGGAGGTGTGGTCGCCACCTGCCCCCTCCATGCTTAAGGGTATTCCATTAAAGGAATCCGGGGTGTTGATCTAGTCTGAAGCCCGGCTGGGGGGCTAAGGCCTTGACACGACCCCGACGGGAGCACCAGGGGGAGCTTGAGATGGTTCGCATCGACAGGGCTCCCCCTACCGGTGGCTTGCCCTTACTGAGACTTCCTGCACAATGGGCAGGAGTCAGATATAGTCAGGTCCAATCAATGCCTAAGCCAATACCACTCACATTCTTTAATTTCAATAAAGTTGTGGCCAAAATTTGCCCAGTAACATAAACCTAATATCCGTGTCCTTGTGTGAGTCATTTCCAACGAGGGGGTGGCTGCGGGGTCTCAACACCCAAGTACATTCTAAGCACCTACTGCAAGAGGACAATAGAACTTTGGTTTGCATAGTCTGCCGCCTGGGTAAGTCCGGAGGAGAGCTTTTGCCCAGCGATTGTCACCTACGGGAAAAGTACCTTCCTGTGAGTAGGTGACCTCCCGCTTGGGGAATTCTGGCGGGGACCGAGGGGTTCCCAAGTCCTTGGCCAACGACGCAGACTGGTGGTGGATTGAAGAAAATCGGTGAAACCAGTGGTTTTCTATGAATTTCCAAGTGTTTTTAGGCTTTTTTAAATACAGACGGTTCTTTTCGGAAGTGGCCTGGCCTGACATTGCTACATTGTATCTAGCTGGACCATAAAGAAGGCTCATCGCCAAAGAATTGATGCTTTTGAATTCTGGTGCTGGAGGAGACTCTTGAGAGTCCCATGGACTGCAAGAAGATCAAACCTCTCCATGCAAAAGGAAATCAGCCCTGAGTGCTCACTGGAAGGACAGATCCTGAAGCTGAGACTCCAAGACTTTGGCCACCTCATGAGAAGAGAAGACTCCCTGGAAAAGACCCTGATGTTGGGAAAGATGGAGGGCGCAAGGAGAAGGGGACGACAGAGGATGAGATGGTGGGACAGTGTTCTCGAAGCTACCAGCATGAGTTTGGCCAAACTGCGGGAGGCAGCGGAAGACAGGAGGGCCTGGCGTGCTCTGGTCCAGGGGGTCACACAGAGTCGGACACGACTAAACGACTAAACAACATCTATTTTTATTGGATTAACAGGGTAACAAAGTTTCGATTGACTCAGTCCGTTGTTCTCGCAGCGGGAGCTGTCATCACCTTGTCAGCGCTCAGTGTAGCGTGCAAAACAGCTGGAGCTGAGCTGCCTCTGCAGAGCCATGGCATTGCTGCGATTGGCTGAAGGGCTACATTCAACGCCATCTGATTGGCTAGAGCGCATCCTCATGCAAATACATTGCTCATTCATAAAATACATCGATCGTGCATAGCATACGGGGTCAGAAATGTCGCTTTCTTCTCGGGGTTTTGGACTTTTGTGCGGTGCTTGGTGCAACGTTGTGACGGGGCGAGGGGAGTCCTAGTGTGGCAGGGTTCCCTTGAGGTCATCGCCTCGGGCTCGACGTCTCTTACTCGGGAATAAGACTTCGTTCATATGCCCCCCCTCCATTCCGTAACACTCTTCATATGGACTTCATGGAGTGTGCACTCTCGCAGGGTCTGCTTCCAGAAGCTACTATTGCAGATGTAGATATTTTGGCAGAAATGGTTTACAAATATGCACGATGGCAAGCAGGCAGACAGGAACAGTTACAAAGCAACCTTGGTCCTGCCTAGCCTGGAAGCTGTTTCCAACTAGTGAACTAGAAACCTTTCAGCAAACTTTACAACCATCTACAAAGCCCGAAGTTTGTAGGATTCTCTTCTTTCAGCTGTGTCTTGGCTCTGTGCTCGCAAGTGTTGTAGTGACTTTCAGGTAACTTGGAAAGCATGGGAATGATGTCTTGGTTCTGAAGAATGATATTTCCCCCAGTCTGACTTAGTTATCCTGGTGATGATTCAGCTAGATGTTCTACACGCTGACCATATTCCAGAAGGGGTTGGTTGTCTTGGCCTTGCTTTGGCTTACTGAGATCTGTCTTCTCCCTATAGGTGCTCATTCTAAAATGGATAATTGTAACATTTGACTTCATTGATCAGAAGGAAAATATGAATGCTCTCTATGGTTTCTTCTTCCTCTTCTTACAATATGAGAAATTGGTAAGATAAAAAGGAATGTGTTATTTTGAAGGAACTCGCTTTTATTCTGACATTAACCCAAATCAAACAATAAAGAGTACTTTCAGACCACACAACAGGACAACATGTGAAAAGTGGGGCCTTAAATACATTTGAAGTATTTAAGTGCCTTGAACTAATAATTTCTTGTTTGCATGTTCTACCCCAGCTGCTGCTCCCTGTTCAGTTCAGCTGGGGGATTAATTATGCCTTGTCAGTTGATTTGTCAGGGTCTGTTCCATACATGCCGGGTGGATAAAACGACTAATTCATGTCATGTCTAACTGGTTTGAGCAAAAGGCTTCTCAAAAGCTAGGGCATGTCATAAAATACGGCAATGTACAAAAGTGGGTGGAGGGTGGACATTAAAATCAGTCCAAAGAATTCAAATGTCTGGGTGCTCAAGAAATGTTTAAATGATAGCACAGAGCTGTTGGCATAAAAAAGGTCTTCAAGAGATCCCTGAAAGTCAGCATTTCATTACAGATCAGCCTTCTCACGGATTCAGTCACTTGTGCAGACAGCTCAACTTCTTCAACCAATGACCTCCTGCAGAGTGTAGCCACAAAAGAGAGTTTTGGGAGGACTGGAGGACAGGCTTGCAGTTCATTCAGGGCAGAAGCAATGGGAGAAGGGCCATAGCTTAGTGGTAAAGCAGCTGCTTACATGCAGAAGCTCTCCGGTTCAATCTGTTGTATCTCCAGCTAGAATGTCCTCTGTCTGAAACCCTGGAGAGTTTTTGCCATCCATTGTGGACAAGACTGAGCTAGATAGAGCCATAGTGGGACTCAGTATAAGGCAGCCTCCTATTGTCCCAGCAACAAGCCTTTGTGTTGGTGCTGACCTTTAAAGCCCTAAACGGCCTCCGTCCAGTATACCTGAAGGAGCGTCTCCACCCCCATCGTTCAGCCCGGACACTGAGATCCAGCGCCGAGGGCCTTCTGGCGGTTCCCTCATTGCGAGAAGTAAGGTTACAGGGAACCAGGCAGAGGGCCTTCTCGGTAGTGGCGCCTGCCCTGTGGAACGCCCTCCCAGCAGATGTCAAAGCAATAAACAACTATTTTACTTTTAAAAGTCATCTGAAGGCAGCCCTCTTTAGGGAAGTTTTTAATGTTTGATGCTGTACTGTTTTTAATATTCAGTTGGAAGCCGCCCAGAGTGGCTGGGGAAACCCAGCCAGATAGGCGGGGTATAAATAATAAATTATTATTATTATTATTATTTGCCACGCACAGAGGAGTCCTTTCAGACATGAAATAAATAAAGCTGCCCTGGAAAGGGATGCTGAAAATTAGAAAGCCCTGGGACAACAAAACACTCGGACACAGTGCCTTTAAAGCACGGACCTGGGCCTAGGAAGCATGGGGCACCAGGTACCTGTGGCTGAGCCTTGAGCGACTGCTGTCCAAGGTGCTGAACGGATTGAATACAAAGATGCAACTGTTAGCATGTCAAGGGGCATGATGGTGCTTTGAATGTATAAAGCAGATGCGGCCTAACTTGCACAGTTGCAGAATGAACTGAATTGAGCCAGAAGAGACTTCCGGGTTGGTGCCTCCGGCAGTGGCGGAGTTCCTCTGACCGGGGGTCTGTACCGCCGCGGCGAAGGCGGAGACCCGTAAAAATCACAGGCGGGAGAAGCCTGTGAACGTGGGATTCGGCAGGCACCTTTTGCGTCTCCCCTACTTGCGGGGGAACCCGGTTTCAGGGAGCGACATGGGGTGAGCGGCGCGGTGCTTCAAATCGTCTGCTTCTTCCACTGAGCGAAGCCGCATAGCTGTTGCCGGAGAGCGCTGACTTTTTCCTGTGGACAATTTGACTTCAAAGTAATTACCCGTGAGTAGAGCTGAAATGGGAGAATCGGACTTTAAATGTTAAATTTGGCATCGAAACGGGGAGGTTCAAAACAGGAAGTCCGCCTTCCCTATTTGTAAATAGACTGAGGCAAGGAGGCTGCAAGCTAAAGCCTTGGAAAGCCTTTCGTAAAAGATTAAACTTCCATCGGCAAAGAGCATAAAACCCCCCCTTGGAGGCAGGAGAAGAGGGGGGGTAGTTGTGGACTGAGTATGCCTGCAGGAGAGAGTGAAAAAAGTTAAAATACCGCCGCTCTCACCCTGGAAACAGGCTGCTAGTAGGACTGACGTTTTGGAATGTTCATTGACAGCATTTAGAACGTTCATTGACAGCTAGCGAAATGAGACAATACATTGTTTCCACTGTCTCCGGTTGCTTTTAAAGAGGAGTTAAAGTAAGTGAAAACTCAAACTAACTTTGGATTATTGGAACATTGTCTAAAAGAGGACAGTACTGACTAATACAAATGGAAACTGTTTCCCCTAGTGGAAGCTTTTGAAATTGGTTGCTCCATAGGGGCAGGACTAGGGGAATTTCCAGCTGCAGATAAAGAAGTGTGAGACTCTGGGATTGACCTTGAGTCTCTTAAGTGTTATGGCAAAAGGAAAGGAAAAAATAGACGGAATGTCGACAGAAGAGGCATTAGTGGCCGTATTGGTGAAAATAAATAATTTGCTGGAACAGCTTCACAAGAAAACAGATGTGATGAATGTGAAAGTAAATGCTGAAAATATTAAAATAGACTTAATGTTAGAAAGTTTAAATAATCTGGGACAAAAGGTGAATACCAATACAGAAACCATCCAGAAATTGATACAGGAATCTACTTTGATACGGCAAACTGCGGATGAAGCCAAGGAGAAAACCCTTGCTGCTGAATTTGAAGCAACTCAATTGGAGAGAGAGAGAGTCCCTTCCATACAAGGACAACTTGAGGAACATAAGCTAACATTTGTTATGATTGAACTTAAAGAGAAACAGATGAATTTGAGGATCAGAGCCTTACCTGAGGAAAAGGAAAGCTTGACAGAGGTTCAGGAGGAGACAGGACTAATATCGGTTGAGAAAGAGAGGTTTTTTGGGGTTAGTATGACCGCCAGAAATGTGAATTTATTCAAGGACAATTGTGAAGGACGTTGGATTGAAGGGAAGGAGGATTTGGAAATATGGTTAAATCTGAAGTTGTCATTGTTGGGCCGAGTTGCTGTGGGGGGAATGAGGCTTGCTGTGTTGTCAGGGATGTTGCTTTTGTTTCAAACATTGCAAGTTTTGGATGGGATGGATTGTATCAGGAGGTGGCAGAGGGACGTCTCTAGATTTGCCTGGCAGGGCAGGAAGCCAAGAGTAAAATTTAAGATATTGACGGATGCTAAAAAAGGAGATGGACTTGCCCTGCCAGACCCCTAAACTTTGTTGTGAATCATCTGTTTTTTGCTGGCTGAGAGAATGGTTGCTTCTTGAAAGCACTGAAGTGCTAGATAAATGGCAGATGAAGTTGATGGACTATATGGAATTGGCGGAAATGACTGGCAAGATCCGAGACCAGGGAGAAGAGTCGGGGGAAGAAGACTGGGAAAAGTTTAAAGACTATTTACAGAAATATGGTAAAATTAATGAATGTTAGAAGAATGTTGGAATGAAGTTATATGGCTTTAGCAGAAATGTTATAAGGAATTAAGTATAAATAGATTAATAGAAAATTAAAGGAAAAAATAAGGTAAGAATGTGTTAAGATAATTATAGGATAGAAAACAGAGGAAGATGGAAAGGAATTGCTGAAATAATAAATATAAGTGGAATACAAAAAGGGAGGTGTAAGGAGGTCGATGGAAATAAGCGACTGAAAGATGGGATGTTGAAAATGTTTGAGGTGATTTTAAATTGTTTTTGTTTTGCTTTGTATGTGGTGTTTTTGTATTGTATTTGTATTGTTCTTTCCCCCCCTCTTTTTTCTTCTTTCTTTTTTTGTGTAATGTTGTGTTGAAATTGTTTGAAAAGTAATAAATATCATTTTAAAAAAATAAAAATGAATTGAGCTGTAAGAAGCAGGACTACATGGGATGTAGAACGCTATACAGGAATTGGCTGGGGGTGGCCCACTGGGAGAGGCACATGATGCAAAAAGCGGCAGTTCCAACCCATTCATGGGAAACTGAGCTCTGAAATCCTGGAGAGCAGCTGCTGGCTGTGGCAGACCATACAGAACTAGATGGCCCAGTGGGCTCACTGGGGTTTCAAGCCAGAACACAGCTTCAGCGCCCCCAGGACAAACCAATTTTTAATTCCCCAAACTCTTACTAATCAGAGTTTCCTTTTTAAAGCGACAGTAGTTCAAAGCATTGACTAGGGGCTTTTCAATGTTCAAAGGCACTTTGGATGCCTTGACTTGCAATCCTTACAACAACCCTGCAGAGCAGTTCAGTGTTATCTCGAGTTGCAGAATAGCGAGGCGCGATGCCGAGGCGGACGCAGGGTGGCCCACCGAAGGAGTTCATGGTAGGGGGACCGAATGAGGCCAAACTCCGTCTTTTGCTCTTATTGCAGCTGTGTCTTGGCTCTGTGCTCGCAAGTGTTCTAGTGACTTTCAGGTAACTTGGAAAGCATGGTAATGATGTCTTGGTTCTGAAGAATGATATTTCCCCCAGTCTGACTTAGTTATCCTGGTGATGATTCAGCTAAATGTTGTACACGCTGACCATATTCCAGAAGGGGTTGGTTGTCTTGGCCTTGCTTTGGCTTACTGAGATCTGTCTTCTCCCTATAGGTGCTCATTCTAAAATGGATAATTGTAACGTTTGACTTCATTGATCAGAAGGATAATATGAATGCTCTCTATGGTTTCTTCTTCCGCTTCTTACAATACGAGAAATTGGTAAGATAAAAAGGAATGTTGAAGGAACTCGCTTTTATTCTGACATTGACCCAAATCAAACAATAAAGAGTACTTTCCGAACACACAACAGGACACCAGGTGAAAAGTGGGGCCTTAAAAATACCTCTCCCATTTCCTTCCTTTTCCTGTCTTGTTCCTTCCCAATGGGCGCCGGTCGCAGCGCCCCCCGGGTGCACAGCATGTTCAGGCAGGCAGGCAGGCAGGCAGGCAGCTATCCGATATCGATCCCGCCCGTTCCTCCCTCCACCCCCCTATCCGATGGAGGGAGGGGGGGGATCCTGTTCTGCATAGCTATCAATTTGGGTGTGATAGTCTTATGTTTGCATACTTATGGGAAAATAAAACTAATTTATTTTAGAGCTTGTATTTGTGTGTATTCATGGTATTATTTGTAGACCCAGTAGATGGCAGTGTGGTGTGGAGAGTGTTTTTGGCAGCTCCTGAAAGGATAGAGGGTGGAACGTTGACCGTTCAAAGGCACTATAAGCAATATATATCTCCACATTTTCCTAGCTACGTTTCCCCATAAAAGTATACACTCGAATACATTTGAATCAAATACATTTGTACTATCAAGAATGTATAATTTGCTGTTAAAATGGAACACCCAGGATGAAACGGTTAAATCTGCTATGATTAAATGGGCACAGGATGTTGGACATAACATTATGTTTGCTGACTGGGAACAGTTGTGGACCACTGGTTTGAGATTCACGGCATGTAATGCCTTAAGAGAGAATATTATGAAAATGAAATACAGGTGGTACATGACACCAGTCAAGCTTGCAAAAATCTATCATTTGCCTGATAATAAATGTTGGAAATGTAAAGAGACTGATGGTACATTCTTTCACCTTTGGTGGACATGCCCAAAGATTAAGGCTTTCTGGGAGATGATCTATAATGAAATAAAAAAGGTATTTAAATAAACCTTCCTGAAGAAACCAGAGGCCTTTCTCTTGGGCATGGTCGGCCAATTGGTGCCAAAGAAGGATAGAAACTTTTTTATGTATGCGACAACAGCAGCAAGGATACTGATTGCAAAGTATTGGAAGACACAAGAACTACCCACACTGGAAGAGTGGCAGACCAAGGTGATAGACTACATGGAATTGGCAGAAATGACCGGCAGAATCCAAGACCTGGGAGAAGAGTTGGTGGAAGAAGATTGGAAGAAATTTAAAGACTATCTGCAGAAATACTGTAAAATTAATGAATGTTAAAATGATGTTGGATTGGAAATAAGTGGCGTTGGCAAATAAGAAAATGTAAATATGGATCGATAATGGATGAAAATATATTGTTATAATAGGTTATGATAAAAAGTTAAGATAAGAAGAAGAAGAAGAGTTTGGATTTGATATCCCGCCTTTCACTCCCTTTAAGGAGTCTCAAAGCGGCTAACATTCTCCTTTGCCTTCCTCCCCCACAACAAACACTCTGTGAGGTGAGTGGGGCTGAGAGACTTCAAAGAAGTGTGACTGGCCCAAGGTCACCCAGCAGCTGCATGTGGAGGAGCGGAGACGCGAACCCGGTTCCCCAGATTACGAGACTACCGCTCTTAACCACTACACCACACTGGCTGAATGAAAGAAGGCTAGGATTTGCTGAACCAACTATTTAAATGGGAATACAAAAAGGGGAGGTGTGAGGAAGTCAAGAAAAAAAAGTAAATGAACCTACAAGCTCTGAAAACTGGATTGGTTTTTTAAATTTTTCTTTTTTTTGTTTTTCTGGGTTTGTGTATGTATTTTCTATCTGTATTTTTTCTTAGTTTTTCTGTAATTTCTATCTTCTTTTTTCAACACTGTAATTTTTTGTTTGTAATTTTTTTTAGTTCATAAATCTAGGTGTATTCTTTGAAAAAACTTAATAAATATCTTATAAAAAAACAAACAAATACATTTGGAACAAGTGATTGTTACATTTAAGGAACATTCTCTAGGCGATGAGATTGGGGGGAAATACAAAAACCCATTCGGATACATTTGGATACATTTAGAAAAGTACAGCATTTTGAGGGAAAATACATTTGAGTCGAAAACTACATTCAGATCCATTCTTAAAGTCAATGAGAAAGATACAGCAAAAAGGATACAATTCGATACAGCGAAAAAGGATCCATTCCCCAAGGCACCGTTGACCTTCTTGTAGGGTGTGAAGGCAGAATGCGATCTATTTGATATTGGTAGGGTCCTTCTCCTTCATTCCCCTCTCTGACCCTGACTCTCTTACGACACAGGGACCATCCCAGAGTGTGGGCACAACTTCTGCCGGTCCGGCCTGATCCAGTGGAGCGGGGCAAAAAGGAGGCTGGCTTCCTGTCCTCAAGGCCGAGTTGGAGTCCAGAGAAGGAGCCTCGTCCGCAATCGGCAATTGGCTACCTTTGTCGAAGTAGCCAAGACTCTCAGTCTTCCAGAGGGAAAGGAGGAGTCTGTGAGAAGCACCAGGAGCCCCTGAAACTCTTTTGCAAGGAGGATGAAGCCCCCATCTGTGTGGTTTGGGGCAGATCCAAGAAGCACCAACACCACGAGGTGATTCCTCTGGAAGAGGCTGTCGAGGAATACAAGGTACCTTGAGGGGGAGAAATAGCTGTGTATTCTTCTTGGCAGGTTATCTTCTTAATTCTCAGATCCAAAGTAGGCATGGTATTCATTGGTGGTTGTTTATTACCTTAGAAGCAGCCAAAGGGAAGCCTGAGGGCTGCTGGGATGGCTGGGAGGAGGGAGTCAAAGTCTTTCTCTCTGCCAGGGGGGCCAAGGGATCTTCCCTGGAAATACAGCAGCTTCATGGGACCATGGCAGGGAGAGAAAGGGTTAACCTCATCCACATCCCCCAGCAAGGTTGCTTTGTACATATTTAGAACACTACAAATGTGAATTGCACATACACAACTAAGTCCATGTCTCCTTTGGCTAGCAGGATGCCTCCTCAATACCCTGCCAAGCAGAGAGCAGCAAGGGGTCAGCTGCAAGGGGGTGGGGACTGGGGGCTCCTTTTCCCTTCTGGGGTACCTCAGAGCCCATATAGAGTCCTTTGGTAGCTTCTCTATCGGTAGGAGAAAATAACAGAGGCCAGCCAGAGAATATTGAGAAGCAAAGTAGCTAGTAAGCCAGATCTTTATTACCTGTTGCAACAGGGTGCTCACCCCCCCACCACGCAGGAGGGAGGAGGAGACCCCGAACCAAGTCCTTATATAGACATTTGAAATTGCCCACCCTGGAGCCCAAGACCACCCCTCCATACATCATACATGCATCACAGAAGGGGCAGCCTACAACAGACTCCTGTCTGGCAGGAAACCTGTTGATGGGTTTACCTGGCTGTTCATGGGTTTACCTGCATATTCTTTTGTGATGAGAACTACTTACAGTATTTATGTATGTGTTTATATCTTAGACCTTCTAATTCTCCTAACACCAGGAATTGACCAGATGGTGCAGGATGCCCCCCCCCCAAGTATCTGTTGGAAGCAGATTTAGGAGTGGGGGGTGGAAGCACCTACTGGTGGGGAGCACACTTCTTCTGGGGATGCTTCCTCCTCCTCCTCCTCTTCCCACTTCTCCCTGGGGCCTCAAGATGAGAAGTCAGGCTGGAAGTCTCCTCGGAGAAGACAAAGGAGCAAGCATGGCTGCCTTTCCTCTTCTCCAGACCAGTTAGTTGGACCTTTCCCATCCCAGTTCTGCAGTGGTTTTCAAGCAGTGTGCTGTGGCAGCTGGGGTGCCGCAGGAGACACTGGCCTCTGTCCCTCTTTCCTTCCCTCCCTCCTCGGATGCCATCTCTGCCTCCCCAAGGCTTGCCCAGCTGTTCTCCCCCAGAGAATGGTGCCTCTGGGGCTGGCCAGGGGGTGTGGGCTGCCAGGAGATGAGGCGGCCTCAGAGTAAGCAAGCCAACTGGCGAGGGGCCCTTGCTGTTGGGAATGGACAGGCAAGTCCCAGGCCCCTGGGGGGCAGCGGGGGCAGCTCAGAGACCAAGAGGAGGACTCCTAAGGAGAGGGGAGAGGAGAGGAGGCTGAGAGAGCACTCCGCTAGGGAGGCTGTTCGAGAATGGGGGAGGGGAGGCAAGCAAGGGGGGACCTAACTGGTCTCCTGAGCCCCACAGGGGTGCCGCAGAAAGAAGGGAGTTGGTCCAGGGAGCCGTGGACCCCAAAAGGTTGAAAACCTCTGTACTTTTCTTTCCTCCAGTCAATTACTTTCCTATTATAGCAAGGCCACTGGACCCAAGAAGCCAGTAGAATATTTGTCAGAGCTGCCCGAGGTCCCAGCTCACAAATGACCAACGCCGGTTCGTTGTTATATACAAAAGTCTTTATTGAAGTTCAGTTTCGCTTTCACAGCCGCGGCGCGCAGCTCTACGTCTCAAACTCTAGACCGCTGAAGCTCCGTCTGAATCTCCTCCCCCCAGACACCAGTTTAAGACTCTAGCCTTGCTCCACCTCTTCCTTTGCTCTTTCCTCCTCTGGTTCCGCCTGTCCGCTGGGGTCTTGCCCTTCCTAGACTCTTCTGACGTTGAGTCCCCTGAGTCTTCCCCCTGCCTCCGGCGGGCTTTAGGACCTGGTTCCCAATCCGGGTTTTCTGCTGACCCGCGCGCCTGTACATTCGAACATGGCGCGCGCGCCCAGCCGGCAACCTTCCTCCTGACCGTTACACTGCTCCTGTCACTGCTTCCCCCTTCGGTGAGGCTAGCTGGACCTGACCTCCCCTCCGTTCCCCCGCTCTCCGATAGAGGCGTGGTCAGCCCTGACTCCTCTTCTCTCCCCGCTGGAGGAGACGCTGGCCCTGACACATGGGACTCTTCCCCCCCACTATGCTCTGGTGGGGAAGCTGGTCCTGATCTCCCGCTGCTGCTTTGGGAGTCCCCGCTGGCCCCTTATTTCTGGTGCGTCCCCCCTGGGACCCCCCTTGCCCTGACCATCGGCGCCCCCTTCTGGGAATCTTCTGATTCGCTGGAGAAGCTCATGGAATCTCTCGGGTCACTGTCATACTCCCCTACGCTGCCCTCAGATTCCTCCCCCTCGCTCCCCATTTCCTCTCTCCCCTGTGCCTCTGCTTCCGAGCCCCTGACAATATTCATCTCCTCTCTTTCTGGCCTATCAAGCAGACCTGGACAAGGAAAGCAAAGACCTCCTTGGAAGTGTCCCTATTGTTACTAGTGAGGGAACAAGCACTTCAAGAAGCAAGTCCGGACTGAGGAGGGATGGGGAAATCTGCCCATTTCAACTTCTCTCATTTCTCCTTTTTCCATATCGGTTTGTTATTTATTTATTATTCTGAAAATGAATCAAATGCTAGGGTGGCTACCTTCTCGTATAAATATGTTGATACGTGCTTTACCCTCATAAATACATTTTTTGTGAACATTACCTGGCTGGGTCAACCCTGAAAAAGTCAGAGGTGTGAATTTCAAAAGATTGTTGTTTTGGTCTCCATATTTTTCCAAGAATTGCGAATTAGGTAAGTTCGCCTTTGAATGCAGCTAAATGGAGTTTATTTCCCATTGTTGTTTATCATGTGAAAAGCAGTCAAGGAGAAGCCTGAGGACTTGTGAGCTGAGAGGGTGGAAGCAGTTCAATTCAAATCCTAATTCTCTTGCTGATGTTTTGAAGGCTGACCCTCTTCCTCACTCAGACGTCCTCAGAACCGGAGAGGCTGAAGACTGTGGAGAAGTTGAGACAACTGCGCCAGTTCCTGGAAGAAGAAGAAGAAGAAAAGCGTCTGCTGAATCATGTGGAAGAGGTGGAGAAGGAGATTGCAGGGAGAAGGGATGAGCAGCTGGCCAGACTCTTAAGAACTTCTAACTGAGTTAAGATTAAAAAAGGATGTGTACAAAAAATGGAAAAGGAGGGAAACCACCAAAGAGGAATTCAAACAAATAGCCAGCACATGTAGACACAAAGTCAGAAAAGCTAAATGAACTCAGGCTTGCTAGAGAGGTTAACAGCAACAAAAAAGGCTTTTATAGGTATGTCCGTAGCAAAAGGAAGAACAAAGAAACAGTGGGGTCACTCAGAGGAGAAGATGGTGAAATGCAAACAGGGGACACAGAAAGGGCTGAACTCCTCAATGCCTTCTTTGCCTCAGTCTTCTCCGATAAAGAAAACAATGCCCGACCTGAAGAATTTGGAGCAAATGATTCAGCAGAGGAAACACAGCCCAGAATAACTAAGGAGATAGTACAAGAATACTTGGCTAGTCTAGATGTATTCAAGTCTCCAGGGCCAGATGAACTGCATCCAAGAGTATTAAAAGAACTGGCAGATGTGATCTCAGAGCCACTGGCAATCATCTTTGAGAATTCCTGGAGAACAGGCAAAGTCCCCGCAGACTGGAGGAGGGCAAATGTTGTCCCTATTTTCAAAAAGGGGGAAAGAGAGGACCCAAATAATTATCGTCCAGTCAGTCTGACATCAATACCAGGGAAGATTCTGGAGCAGATCATTAAGCAAACAGTCTGTGAGCACCTAGAAAGGAATGCTGTGATCACCAATAGTCAGCATGGATTTCTGAAAAATAAGTCATGTCAGACTAACCTGATCTCATTTTTTGACAGAATTACAAGCCTAGTAGATGAAGGGAACGCAGTGGATGTAGCCTACCTTGATTTCAGCAAGGCATTTGACAAGGTGCCCCATGATATTCTTGTAAAGAAGCTGGTAAAATGCGGTCTTGACTATGCTACCACTCAGTGGATTTGTAACTGGCTGACTGACCAAACCCAAAGGGTGCTCATCAATGGTTCCTCTTCATCCTGGAGAAGAGTGACTAGTGGGGTGCCACAGGGTTCTGTCTTGGGCCCGGTCTTATTCAACATCTTTATCAACGACTTGGATGATGGACTCAAGGGCATCCTGATCAAATTTGCAGATGACACCAAACGGGGGGGGGGGGGGGTGGGGGGGTGGCTAACACCCCAGAGGACAGGATCACACTTCAAAACGACCTTGACAGAGAACTGGGCCAAAACAAACAAGATGAACTTTAACCAGGAGAAATGTAAAGTCTTGCACTTGGGCAAAAAAAAAAATGAGAGGCACAAATACAAGATGGGGGACACCTGGCTTGAGAGCAGTACATGTGAAAAGGATCTAGGAGTCTTGGTTGACCACAAACTTGACATGAGCCAACAGTGTGACGCGGCAGCTAAAAAAGCCAATGCAATTCTGGGCTGCATCAATAGGAGTATAGCATCTAGATCAAGGGAAGTAATAGTGTCACTGTATTCTGCTCTGGTCAGACCTCACCTGGAGTACTGTGTCCAGTTCTGGGCACCACAGTTCAAGAAGGACGCTGACAAACTGGAACGTGTCCAGAGGAGAGCAACCAAAATGGTCAAAGGCCTGGAAACGATGCCTTATGAGGAACGGCTAAGGGAGCTGGGCATGTTTAGCCTGGAGAAGAGGAGGTTAAGGGGTGATATGATAGCCATGTTCAAATATATAAAAGGATGTCATATAGAGGAGGGAGAAAGGTTGTTTTCTGCTGCTCCAGAGAAGCGGACACGGAGCAATGGATCCAAACTACAAGAAAGAAGATTCCACCTAAACATTAGGAAGAACTTCCTGACAGTAAGAGCTGTTCGACAGTGGAATTTGCTGCCAAGGAGTGTGGTGGAGTCTCCTTCTTTGGAGGTCTTTAAGCAGAGGCTTGACAACCATATGTCAGGAGTGCTCTGATGGTGTTTCCTGCTTGGCAGGGGGTTGGACTCGATGGCCCTTGTGGTCTATTCCAACTCTATGATTCTAGGATTCTATGACTCTGCAGGAAACTCTCCTCTCTTGAGAGGATCATCCAGGTGATGGAGGAAAAGGGTCAGCAGCCAGCGAGTGAACTGCTGCAGGTAAGACGGCTCCAGGAAAAGGCTGCCTCCCATCCTTTCTGTGCCCCTTTCATGTACGCAAGGAGTGTAGGGGCTCAGTTGACGGAGCCTCGAGTCAGCTTGGTAATGGACAGGAACACCCCAGAGACCTGGGATGCTGAACTCACCTGAAGGCCGACTAGAGATTCTTCAGTCTTCTTGAGGGAAGGGGAGGGGATTTTCTGCTCCTTGCTGATGATTTGCCTCCGAATGCCTTCCCGCTGGGCAATGCTGCCTTCCTGCCCTGCCCTGGGCTTCGCCAAGGATGCAGTCAGGCCTCCTTCTGACATGAGCCAGTCTCTTGACCAAGCTTCGCTTCCCGTTCCCTCCACAACTTCTGGGTGGATCCCCTTCCCCATAGATCCTGATCGGCCCAAAATGGTGCTCGGTCACAGTGACCAAAGAGCAAGACAGAGGGACTCATCCAGACTGTGCCACCTTCTCCACTCACAATCCCATATGGCCAGACGTACAAGTGCTTCTGAACGCCCTCTTTAAGGAGGCTGAGAAGACTGACATACTGGCAAAGGCAGGAGAAGCCCTATGACGGAATGATTGCCAGATGTCCCCGTCTCCCGGGGACAGTCCCCGGATTTACAAATCTGTCCCCAACAGATTGTAGATTTGTAGATTTATTAGTAGGGAAGGAATGTTGCGTGATTGGTTCAATGGCACAAGACACATCATATGGGGACTTATGACTAGGCAAAATGGCGGGTGTCAGGGCAATGAGCAGCTCCTGAAGCCAGCCAGAGCCAAGTGCACTAACAGGCTGGCTCCGGGCTGCTGAGACTGCTGCTACCGCTGCCACTGCCGAGGGGGAACCAGGGATGCCCGGCGCGTCAACTGGGGAAACTGCTGACACACACACCCCCCAGGACCCAAATCGAGGCGGGAGCTAGAGCGCCGGGCCACGTGGCCGACTGCCCAGCGGCGCTCCAGGGCCAGTAAAAACCCCGGAGCCAACCCAAGGAGAAGGAGGAAAGGAGAAGGAGAAGGAAGAGAGAGAAAGAGGAAGGAGAAAGAAGAGGGGAGCCCCGACCTTGCGGCCGCTGAGGAAGAGAGGTAGGAGAGCACCAGGAGGGCAAGGACACGGGGCCGAGCCCAGTCCCGACCCGAGCCTACTCCACGGCAGATAGCACTCCAAGAGATCAGGCTGCGGCCCAGAGGAAGGCCACGCGACAGAGGAGACCCAGAAGAGAAGGTATTACTTCTTATTTTTTTTAAAAAAATGATTTTTAAAAAAATAACATTTGTTTCTCTTTTGAAAAAGTGTCCCCGGATTCTTTGAAAAAAATCTGGTAACCTTACCTTAAATCCTAACCTTCTAATTCCAAGTCTCTTCTTTCTCAATATCCCCATTCCTTTAACCGCACCAAGTAACAAGCTGTAAAATGCAAGTTTAAAACGCAAGCTTTCCTTTGCATCTCACAGAACTTTAAATGTAATTCGTGGGTTTTTTCACCTGTCCTCCAAACTTAGGCCTTTTTGCCATCCTTTAAATGGGAAATCAGTAGTCAAGCCATACTTTTTGGTAAAACGTTCGTCTGGATCCCGGAAGTCCTACCTGAGAAGAACAATGGGAGTGTCCGCTAGCGCCAGCCACTTCTCCTTCTGCAAGCAGCGCCACCCGAATTCCCACCTGGGATGAGCCAGCGGAGAAAGACTGGGGCGGGCGGCAAGTGGGAGGGGGAAGTCGTGCGCTTCTGTCCCGTGAGAAAAGTCCTGGGCTCTGTCTCTCCAGTTGCGCTTCCTCGGTTCAGAGGTGGACTATAGCAGCTGGGCTGGGCTGCCTCAAAGCCCATCAAGGCCACAGGCTGCTAGCATGACTCATCCCGGCTTTCTCATCTGAGGGGAAAGGGTGCGCGGTCTTAAACGCTGGCCTTGGCAACTTGGCTGAGCTACCTTGGGCCAGTTCTTGGGCCAGCTTCGCCTCCCTCACAGAGGGTTGTTCTGCAGATACACTCAGGAAAACACCCGAGGCATGAAGAAGAAGAACGAGGAGAGTGGGGTCTGGAAAGGGGGGTGGGGAGCGCTCCCACCCCAGCCGCTCCAGGATGGGAAGTGCATCCGGGGGAAGCGGGATTCAGGCGGAGGAGGACGTCGGGTTGGGTGGGGGTTGTCAGGAGCAGCACGGTGTCCCTCGAACCCCTGGCTTCCACTCTCCAGGCAGGCGCCCAACGTGGCCAGCTGGCACTCCTGCCTTGGCGTGCAGATCCCGGGTTCAGCCCCAGATCCAGGTTCTGATATTATGAGGGAGAAATCATCGCTCTGCACCTTTCCCACATCATGCATACTTCTATGATGTCCCCACTTTCCCCCCTCTCCCAAAGCCCCAAAGCCTCCTACATTGTAAGCCTTCCTTACAGGGGAATCATCAGAACCACCTGTGCTGCAGAGCTTCTGGCTGAAAGGCGACTCATGGAGATTTGCAATGACTGCTGCAATGCACCCCTAATGATTCAGATTGTATCATTATAGCCTTATTGTGTTTATTTGTTGTTGATATATTAAATTTGTATAATCTTAGAAGCGGTGTGGCTGTGAGTACCATGAAGGGAGCCTGCACTTTGTGATTTGCCAGGGCACTACTGCAGGTTAGGAAGGAGGAAGAGGCAAAGATCCTTTCCCCAGTAGCTTTTAAAAACCATATTGTCAGGAAAGCATTGTATAATGTCTGGATTAAGTATAAAGATTTGCTGGAAAACAAAACTCCAAGGTGGTTGTCGCCAATGGAGGCAAAGGCTGTGAAAAAGCTCAATATGGAGTCAATATGGCCGAGATACTGGGAAATTTTGGAACAAGAAGGGGATAAACTGAAATTGCAGAGTTACGAGAAATTAAAAGATAAAGTGCGAGAGTGGCTCCATTATTATCAAATAATGGAGATTTACAAGATAGACAGGAAAATTGGCTTCCAGGTGGAAAAATCAAAATTGGAGACAGAATTGTTAGAACCAAAAACTAAGAATCTGTCAAAAATGTATAACTTGCTGTTGAAATGGAATACACAGGATGAAACGGTTAAATCAGCTATGATCAAGTGGGCACAAGATATTGGTCATAACATTATGTTTGCTGATTGGGAACGGTTGTGGACCACCGGTTTAAAATTTACGGCATGTAATGCCTTAAGAGAGAATATTATGAAAATGATATACAGGTGAAAATGATATACAGGTGGATTCGGCAGAATCCGAGACCAGGGAAGAGAGACGGCGGAAGAAGATTGGAAGAAATTTAAGGACTATCTTAAGAAACATTGTAAAATTATTGAATGTTAGAACGATGTTGGTTTAGAAACTAAGTGGTTTCTAGCTGTAATGATCATGCAATTAAGAAAAGAAAGGTTGAAAATCAATAGAAATTATGGGAGGGATTTGCTGAATTAAATAATTAGAAATTGGAATACAGAAATGGGAGGTATGAGGAGGTCGGGAAAGTAAGGTATAAGAAAATAAGGGATCGAAATTATACTTGTTGTTGTCTGTGTTTTGTTTGTATTTTTGTTCTTTTTTATTTTTATATAACTTTTTGGAAACTTCAATAAATATCTTTTTTTTTAAAAAAAGATCCTTTCCCCAGTAAAACACGTTTGCACCCAGGGTGTTTCCAGACTGTCAGTATTTTGTGGAAGGGATTCAGGTCCAGCCCAGAACTTCAGCTTTTCCAATGAGAATGGATTAAAGCACTCTGACCATTCCCTTAGTAGAGTCTAACCACTGTGTTAGGTTTTGGGCAAGCAAGACATGAACGCAAAACAAACAAGTGGTCATCTCCTCCGGAGGAACCCCTGCACTGTAAATATATTGACAGCACACTTATAGGTCTTTGGCATTGGCATCCCAGAACTGTGAAGGTTGCCTCAACTGTTGAGCAACACAGCTAAGGAAGAAGGAGTGGAGTGTCTCCGGGGGGAGCATAGCTCCCATTCCCTTCCAAACACACAGACAGGACAGTGTGGTGGCACCCAGGGAATAGTTGCAGCAGCCGGATGGCTGGCTGAAACACACACCATTGCACTCTTTTTGAATGGGATGCACTCTGAATCAGCCAGTTAGTGAACTTGGTGCTCCTGTGCCACAAAGCCACTACAAAATTGCTCTTCAACGCACACTTCCAGGTCCCTCCAGCTGGGCTTTTTGAGTGTGATGGGTTTTTCTCACTCCAGAGCAGTTTGTCTGTAAGCTGAAGGTCACCAGGAAAGCAAGTGAAACTAAAAATATTGCATTTGTTGATATAATAAGGTTTTAATAACTCTAATACAATCTGAATCATTAGGGGTGCATTGCAGCAGTCATTGCAAATCTCCATGAGTCGCCTTTCAGCCAGAAGCTCTGCAGCACAGGTGGTTCTGATGATTCCCCTGTAAGGAAGGCTTACAATGTAGGAGGCTTTGGGGCTTTGGGAGAGGGGGGAAAGTGGGGACATCATAGAAGTATGCATGATGTGGGAAAGGTGCAGAGTGATGTTTTCTCCCTCATAATATCAGAACCTGGATCTCTTTAAGAAAGAGGAATGTTGGCAGATTCAGGCCAGACACAGAGTGCCTAGTGACACTGAAATTTCCTCCTTCCAGAGGCACTGAGGGGGGTGGCTTTAAGAGAGGATTCGTCAAATTCATGGAGGGTTAGACCATGTTGCACCTCCAGCCGCAGAGGCAGTCTACCTCTGCATACCAGTTGCGGGCGTCCCCAGTGGGGAGAGTGGGGCTGCATTTGGAGTCTGCTTGGGGCTTCCCTTGGACATCTGCTGGGCTGCTGAGAGCTGGACTAGATGGGCCTTGGTCTGATCCTGCAGGGCTGTGACAATAAGAGCCTGGAGTATGGCTGCTTCGCGAGCAATTCAGGGAACAGTAGTGCAGAGTTGCATCTCCCTGGGAAGGGGCACGTGCTCAGCAAAGCTGTCTCTTGCTTCTGGTCCTAAGAGTTGGGGTGGGGACATGGAGGAAAGGGGTGCAGCCTTCTGTAGAGCCCGGAGTCTCTCCCCTGCCTCTCTCTGCCACCTCTGAGGTGCCCGAAAAGGCAGATAGCAGAGGAAGCGAACCAATAGTCACGTTCATCTGTACTGGCTCAGTATGACCTATTCTGACAGATGCTGCCTTTCATATTCACGCCCAAGAGCCTTTCTGCTCCAGAGATCTGGGGCTGAACCCGGGATCTGCACGCCAAGGCTGGAGTAATAAAGCGCCCTTGCCAGCTGGCCACGCTGGGCGCCTGCCTGGAGAGTGGAAGCCAGGGGTTGGAGGGACATCGTGCTGCTCCTGGCCACCCCCACCCAACCCGACGTCCTCCTCCGCCTGAATCCCGCTTCCCCCGGGACGCACTTCCCATCCTGGAGCGGCTGGGGTGGGAGCGCTCCCCACCCCCCTTTCCAGACCCCACTCTCCTCGTTCTTCTTCTTCATGCCTCGGGTGTTTTCCTGAGTGTATCTTCAAAACAACCCTCTGTGAGGGAGGCTAAGCTGGCCCAAGGTTGCTAAGCAGAGTTGCCAAGGCCAGCATTTAAGAACACGCACCCTTTCCCCTCAGATGATAAAGCCGGGATGAGTCATGCTAGCAGCCTCTGGCCTTGATGGGCTTTGAGGCAGCCCAGCCCCCTTCTCTGCAAGCAGGCTGCCTCCGGGGAGGATCAGCACTTTTCTCGAGGGACAGAAGCACACGACTTCCCCCTCCCACTTGCCGCCAGCCCTAGTCTTTCTCCGCTGGCTCAGTTTAGCGGCTCATCCCAGGTGGGAATTCGGGTAGCGCTGCTTGCAGAAGGAGAAGTGGCTGGCGCTAGCGGACACTCCCATTGTTCTTCTCAGGTAGGACTTCCGGGATCCAGACGAACGTTTTACCAAAAAGTATGGCTTGACTACTGATTTCCCATTTAAAGGATGGCAAAACGACCTAAGTTTGGAGGACAGGTGAAAAAAAACACGAATTACATTTAAAGTTCTGCAAGATGCAAAGGAAAGCTTGTGTTTTAAACTTGCATTTTAAAGCTTGTTGCTTGGTGCGGTTAACGGAATGGGAATATTGAGAAAGAAGAGACTTGGAATTAGAAGGTTAGGATTTCAGGGTTAGATGGCTTGGATATTTGTGGTAGATCAAGTCAGAGTAAATGTGCACCTTGAGAACCACTGTATTAGACGTGCGTGGCGTATTAAGAATCTGAAAATAGATATAAAGTTAGTTTATACTCAAAGACTCTGTTTCACCAGAAGACACTTTTTATAGACAAAAGGGTGATTGATAAAGAGAAATGGTTAATCTATTGAGAGTTCTTAAAGTGGAAACGGGGAGATTGTAAAATTTAAACAAGGGGTTTTTCTTTTACACTTAATAAAAGAGGGTTGGGGTGTTTATGGGTTCTTTTTCGGGGGGGGGGGGTCCTGCACCACTGGGTTTTTCAGGTATTCAGAGAAATTGTGGCTTTTAGGACTTAAAAATGGGTCAGTAGCTTTATTTGGCAATGCCAGAAAAGACTGCCCCTTCAAATTCTGTTTCTAACGCGTATAATAATTTAATAATTATATTTTTTAATTATTTCTACCCCAGAAAGATACATTAAAACATCAGTCATTAAAGGCTTCCCTAAACAGGGCTGCCTTCAGATGTCTTCTAAATGTCATATAGTTGTTTATTTCTTTGGCATCTGGTGGGAGGGCGTTCCACAGGGCGGGCGCCACTACCGAGAAGCCCTCTGCCTGGTTCCCTGTAACTTCGCTTCTCGCAATGAGGGAACCACCAGAAGGCCCTCAGCGCTGGACCTCAGTGTCCGGGCTGACTGATGGGGCTGTATTGAAGCACAATAGGGGGTGGCGTAGGGACTTTGCACAGGTGATTGATGGTCAAGAAAAGGCAACCTTTGTGCTGTTTTATGTCAGGAGTTGGGAATTCTAGAAGTAGTACTCCTTTTTGCACGTTCTTACTTCCTGTACTGCTTGAATGGAAGAGGAAAACTTCACTTCCTAATTAATGATGTTAAGCGAAGCAAATGTTAGGTCAGGAAGCTCAGCGCAGTATACCTGAAGGAGCATCTCCACCCCCATCCTTCAGCCCGGAGGTCCTCCTCCGAGGGTCTTCTGGTGGTTCCCTCCCCGCGAGAAGCGAGGTTGCAGGGAACCAGGCAGAGGGAGGGCCTTCTCGGTGGTGGCAGCCTCTCTGTGGAACGCCCTCCCTACAGGTGACAAGGAGATGAGCAACTATCAAACCTCTGGAAGGCAGCCCTTTATAGGGAGGCGTTGAATGTTTGTTGTTGTAATATGTGTTGGAAGCCGCCCAGAGAGGCTGGGGAAACCCAGTGAGGTGGGTGGGGTACAAATAACACAATTACATTTATAGCCCCCATTTCCTGCAAGGAGGTCAAGTTGGTGTGCAGAGTTCTCCCCCCCCCCCCCATTTTATCCTCACAACAACCCTTTGAGGTAGGTTAGGCTGAGCGTGAGTGCCTGGCCCAGGGTCACCCAGTGAGCTTCAGGGCTGAGTTTGAATGCCTGCCCCCAGCATTCCTCCTCTGCAAGGCCTGCCTCCTCCCATGACAAAGTCTGCTCACACACTCTCAAGCCCCCATGGATGGCTGAGGCAGGTAAGGTTGCCTGTGTTGGAGGAGGGCAGGAGCAGGCAAGGTGAGCCATGCCCCAAAAGGAGGCAGCTGCAGCAGCCCCCTCCTCCAGGAACAGGGCGGGGAGGGACCAGCCCCCAGGAAGGACATGTTTGCCTCCCTCTGCAGTGCTCAGAACAAGAGGGGAATGAGGCCACCCAGGCCCTCTGGAGCACAGAAGGGCTCACCATCCTTGACTTTCCCCCTTCAACTGCCTTTTTACCCAATCCCTCATTTTGAGGAAGTCTCCTCTTTTGAAGTCAAATGTGACTGTTCTGGATTTCCTTAGCAATTGTCCACTTCCATACTGTGTATGTTGAGTCTGATAGCACTGTGGTCACTGTTCCCATTTGATTCAGCCACACCTACATCTTGTCAGTTGAGAGCATCAGGCAGAGCACCCAGCACCTACCGAATCCATTTTTTATTCCAGCAGGTCTTTTTAACGGAAGTCTGATGTCATCAATGTTAACTTTTTCTGCAATGTATTTCTCGTGTGTCACTTCAGAGATGATTATAGTCAAGTGGTGTATAAGCTGTTTAAATAGTAAATGGTTGAATGCAATTTTAAAAATAATAATTGTATAAAAAGGGGGAAAGCATACTTGTATCTGACCATATTTTAATGGACACAGACTTTGATAAATAGGATCCTAGCCATAGGCTAATTTTGTGGAGTTTAAAGCTAAGCATACAAGTTCTGAAAGCATGCTTTGAAATCCATATGAACTCTAGTATGCTGTCGGGGGAAGAGGGAGGGGGAAGTGGAAGGATGTGGTTGGCTGAAATGAAGTCCGATCCTGTACAGATAAATCACTAGTGGAAGCGTCAACAGAAAGGTGTACAGATTCCACACGATCATGAGGAAGCCTGAATCTGGGCAGGACCTTGTCTCTTTGCCTGTCATTTGTGGCTGCTCCACCCAGGTCTGAGACACCTTCCGGAGTGAAACAGTGATCGGGGGGGTGGGGGAGGCAAGAGGATGGAGCCGTCTAAACCCCTCCGCGGGTACTTTGAAAACAGACTCCTTTTGTCTGGATCTTACCTGCGCAAAGATGGGTCTGTATGCATTTTGAGCAGAGGAAGAGGGTCTGTGGAACTGCCCACCACTGCGGTGTACTATTCCCAGGATATTAAAAAAAATAAAAAAAATAAAAGTTATAACAAGACATATTATCCAAAAACATATCCTTATCCCCCCCCCATTTTTCCTCCCTCCCCCCTCCCCCGCAGAACCCCCACCCCACCCCACCCCACCTCCTGACTTCCCTCAGTTCCAGTCTTTGGTTTCTCTAATATTGCTATTTTCTGCATGTTACAAAGTTGTATAGATCCTCAAACTGTTTAGCTGATTATTATCAGTAAAAAAAAATTGTGGATGTTTATTCAAAACCTGTCCAATTTGCTTTGTTGCGTCTTCAGAGACTTTGTGAAAGGTTCCCATTCATCTTTAAAGTCACAGTTATCTTTGTTCCGTAGCTTATATGTCAATTTTGCCAGTTCTGCATAGTCCATCAACTTTTCTTGCCATGATTCTTTAGCTGGGGTTTCTTCAGTCTTCCATCCTTGTGCAACCAGAACTCTCGCGGCCGTTGTCGCATACATGAAGATGTTTTTCAACTTTTTTGGCAGATCTTTCCCTACAATCCCCAACAAAAATGCCTCAGGTTTTTTAACATATGTTAAATGGGACATTTTCTTCAATTCATTGTATATCATTTCCCAAAATGTTTTAATTACCTTACACTCCCACCACATATGATAAAATGTTCCCTCCTTTTCCTTACACTTCCAACATATATTTGAACTAGTTTTGTACATTTTCCCTAACTGCACTGGTGTTGTATACCATCTGTACATCATCTTCATGTAGTTCTTCATGTACTGTTCCCAGGATAGGTAAAGATCATTCAACAGTTTTCAAATTGAAAAACGGTGTTTCATTTTGAGATCCTTTGTAACACCATCCACTTCATTTAACCACAACCTACGACCCTTGAGGTTTTTACTGAAGCAAAAGGATTGATTCCATCCCTGCATCAAACAGCTGTGATTTGAGGATCGTCTGTTTCATAGCAGCTCCTGTGCCCCTTCCCTCTGCTGCATTTGGCATGAAATTGCTGGTGATTTCCTCAGGAGTAAAAAGGCCTACCTACTCTGGGCTTATTCTTGGGAATTACTTTGCAACAAAGAAGAAAGCTTTTCGTCTTCTGTTTCTTTTCATTTTTATGTTTTCAAAATGCTTGATATCTGACACTGATTTCTGTATATTGTGTTTTCTTTGTTTTTCAAGCTTTCATAAAAAATAGCCTTTGAAACCAGCTGGTACAGTGGACAGAAGACTTGCCTTCGTGTCCACAGAATGGAGAAGAAAAGTTCGCCCCGCGAATCCCTGGGTGCGACCACAGAGACCTCCGGCTCCCACCTGGCTGAGCCTTCTCATTTCCAGCTCACTTCGATGCCCTCTGTTCCCAGAGATACCACTGGAAGAGCTGCTTCCCTTAGCCAGGAAGAGTCGGGGTCCCAGCAGCCTTCCCAGCAGGCCTCCCACATTTCCTCCTCCTTGGGCAGTGCTCCATTGCAGGTCCCCGAGCAGCTTTCCGAAGAAAGGCCCCATGGCACTGGCCAAAGTGCTTCCCTCCCGTCTCTGGATGAGGTTTCTTCTTCCCAGTGCACCACCCAGGGAACGGGTCACCAGCTTGCAGCGACGTTCTCTAGCCTGCAGTCTGGGAGTAGGAAAAGTGTGATCACCTTTGCGGGGACCCAGGCTGTTTCCTCTACCTCTAAGTCTCCAGAGGGGTCTGTCCCAGCTCCGAGCACAGCTGATCTGGCTAAAGGCGGCCAGGGGCAAGGCCAGGTAAGTCCAGATTGAGAGGTAGGGAAAGGGCTTTGAGGCTGTAATGCCCTCCTTGAGTCTCTCCAGCTGGTTTGGACAACTGCCCCCATCCCTGACCCCTGGCCATACCGCCTGGGCCTGGTGAGAGATGGAGCCCCAGAACACCTGGAGTGCACCAGGCTGGGGAAGGATGTCGTGAGGTGGAAGGCAAAAGGAAGGCAGACAGCCCATCCCGGGGTCGGTCCTTTTCCTCCTTCTAGCTTAATGGCTCACCTGAGCCGCCATCCTTTAAACTGGGGAAGCAGCAGCGGCTCATCAGAACTCACAAGTTAGGAAGTCCTATGTTATAGTGCCCATCTTCTTGTTATGTCCTGTTGGTGGGGAGAATCGTGCCGTTTTCCTGTGGGTGGGCAGCCAGCCAGCAGCAGGCTGGCAGGTGGGCCCAGGGAAATGGCTTTGTCGGGGGAGCCTCAGAACTCGTCCTCTGCATGTTTGTTCCCTGTTGCCCCAAAGTGGGAACTGTCTTGCAATTCAGGCTTGTGGCACACAGGTAGAGAAGGGGAGCCGTTTGTCTCTTCAGATGCCTGGGAGAAGAGAGCAGTGGGTGGGGGCAGCCTCTGCTCCCCCTTCTAGAAAGGAGGCCTTTGCCAACATGGGTGCAATTCTGCTCCATGTGGGGAAAGTGTTTATCCATCATGGATTTGGGGGGATGCTGCTGCCAGCCAATATGGGCTTTGAAGGATATTTTTTTACTGTAGGCCTGTTTATTCTGCTGCATTTCAATGTTTGCCTATTTTCGGACCTAGTTGTAAAGTACCTTGAGATTCCCACATAATAGGTTGCAGGTAAATACTCTAAAAATAAGAACTCCCCCCCCCCCCATCATGTCACAAAGTCAATTGACACAGAGCCTAAAATAATGCCAACAAGCTCTTCTACCTGGAAGTGCAACATCAGCCCTTCAACACATCAGCATGATGTGCAGTTGTCACACGGCTACGACTCATAAGCCATGAATGCAGGTCTGAATAGTGCTCCTTTGGAAACCCCCACCCTCCATGCAGAAAAAGAGCATCTGCCCCTGAAATCCTTTCAGTATAAAGTGTATGAATGACAGGCAGCTAAAAAACTGTCTCCTCGGCTATTTGGCTCATGTGTCTCATAGAACAAACTCCGTGGACGAAAACAGCCTTGCCAGGAATGTGAGCCGACTTTAATCCAGCCTGCCCTGAAATATCTCAGAAGTGAAGCAGGAGAAAGAGGCCCAGTTTATGGCGGTGAGCTGACTTGGTTTTGCGTAGGAGGGTGTGCGCTGAGGGGACTGGTCTGCTTATGTGAATAGGCTGGACTACAAAATATCTGGCTGCTCTTATATTCTTTTCCTGCAAGGCTGCAGTTAGGTTAGTGAGTGGCAGGCTATTGCCTATCTTGTGTATCAGCAGCACTGTAGAGTCAGGCCAGATGGCAAATCCTGATAGTTGGGGTCGGGATGAATATGGAATGGGTTCGGGAAAGAGGGGTGGCCACTTCCAATCTACCAGGAAGCATTTGTCTGCTGGAGAAACAGCTTGCACCAGCAGAGGGAGGCAGCACTCCACAGAAAAGCTCTCTGTCATACAAGCAGTCCTCTTGGGCTGGAAGTGACCATATTCCAGATGAGGGGGAGCATGAAGCCAGGCTCTGGGCTTTCGTTTCGTGTTGGAATGGAGATGTAAAATCACTTCTTTTGTATTCAGGCCAGGACAAGAGATCCACACCTGGGAGCTTGACGGCAACTGAAGGGGTCCATGGTGATCCAGGGCAAGCTGCACTTGCTGCTCAGGTAAGGCCAGAAGGAGGCTTACCAGGCGTCCCCGGTTGCCAGGGAGAGTCCCCGGATTCAGCAATCTGTCCCCGGCAGAAATTTGTCCCCGGAATGTCCCCAGATTTAATTAATGGCCCCGGATTTACACTGGGGACTTCCTGCGCTGCAACACGGCTGACACCATGACAACAAGCAGCATCGGAGGTCCCGACTACATCCGGGGACATTAATTAAATCCGGGGACATTCCAGCCAGCCAATCCGCTGGCGGGGGGGGGGGGGTGCCTCGACCTTGCTGCAGCCACCGCCGCTGAGGAGAGGGAGAGCCCGACCCGAGAGAGCAGACCCAGAGGAAGGTATGTCTGCTTTAACGCCTCATTGCTGAGCAAAAAACAGCGTTCCTGGCCGTTCCTGTGGCGTACACCACTCCCCCCTTTTCTCCAGCTGGACGGCTTGTCTTTGGGGCGTTGAGGCAAAGCACAGCAGAGGGGATCCCCTGTCCCCCCCCCCCCCACTTTGTGGGAGAGCTTGTTTGCAGATAGGGATAGCGCACGGTTGGAGAGCCTTTTATTTGTAATTGCTCTGGTTGCTTAGAAGGGTAGTTGGCGGATGAAATTAATCAAGTCAACTTTAATCGTTTAACCTGCCAGAAAAAGGGCCAGTTTAAAACAGCGGCTGTCTAGTTCACAGAGTTCCTGAACAAGCATGCATGGAAACACTGGTTTCTATAATAACTGAAATGTGCTTCATTTGCAACCAAGTAGAGCCTCTCTGCTAATGCAGAGCACAATCCAAAGCTTCAGGCAAGGCCATTTATATACCCAGAATCCAGAGCAGCCTATTCTCATACTCCTCTGAAGTACCACCACTGGAACACCAGCGCTTGGCCTTCTGGCACCTGCAGGCTAGGGAAAGAGCTCTTTGGCACCCTGGGGTGGAGCTCCTTCTCAGCAATAGCACTGTCTGCTCATTCCCAACTTCTTCAACCAGTGCCTCTGTGCCTTCTGTAAATGTCTGGAGTAAATGTCTAGCAGGAAGTGTCTGTCCTCTCCAGGATGTTGAAATACTGAAGAAGGCGCCCAATAGCCCTAAGACGGGGGCGGAAACAGTACTTAAGGATGATCAAGCATTGCGTATGAAGGTCCAGGAGCTTGAAGAAAAACTCCAGGCGTTGCCTGCAATACTCCAGGATCCGCAAGGAAGAGGTATTTTTGAGAATCCTGTCTTCACAAATTCCGGGAACATGGCCCTCCCAGTGTTAAGGTGGGGAGGTGGGGTTGGGAGTTTGCAGATAAGAGTCCAAAGTTAAAAATATAAAGGCTAATGGAATTCTATTTAAAAATCAAAAGTCGCTGTGGTGGTTCAAGTTATAGTGTGAGACAAAAGACAAGATGGAAAAGAAAAGATAAGGAAGAGCGAAAAGTGATAGAGAGAAAAAGAAGAAAGAAAGAAAAAGAAAACACAAAAAATCCTACTGAAAATAGTTTGTTTGTTTGTTTGTTTGTTTAGAAAAGAGAAGGAAAAGGAAAAAAAACCATTGTAATAAGTAAATAGAAAAAGGGGGGAGTGGGGATGGAATAGTAGATATATAAATATAGAATTATTTAATGAGAAATAAAAAAAAATTAAAACTTTTTTTGAGTGATAGCAGCTCTTTTGGCTGAGGTGTGGCATGCAGCTGAAACAGTATTTAAGGAAACTCAAGCATTGCCTATGAAGGTTCAGGAGCTTGAAGAGAAACTCCAGGCGTTGCCAGCAACACTCCAGGAGCCGCAAGCCAGAGGTATTTTTGAGAATCCTGTCTTCATAAATTCCGGGGACGTGGCCCTCCCAGTGTTAAGGTGGGGAGGTGGGGCTGCGAGTTTGCAGATAAGCATCAAAAGTTAAAAATGTAAAGGCTAATGGAATTCTATTTAAAAATCAGGTCAGGAGAAGAGATCCACACCTGGGAGCTTGATGGCAGCTGAAGGGATCCACGGTGATCCAGGACAAGCTGCACTTGCTGCTCAGGTAAGGCCAGAAGGAGGCTTACCAGGCGTCCCCGGTTGTCAGGGAGAGTCCCCGGATTCAGCAATCTGTCCCCGGCAGAAATTTGTCCCCGGAATGTCCCCGGATGTACGCTTGGGGACTTCCTGCGCTGCAACATGGCTGACACCATGACAGCAAGCAGCATCGGAGGTCCCGACTACATCCGGGGACATTAATTAAATCCGGGGACATTCCAGCCAGTTCCAGCCAGCCAATCTGCTGGCTGGGGTGTGCCCTGACCTTGCTGCAGCCGCCGCCGCTGAGGAGAGGGAGAGCCCGACTCGAGAGAGAAGAGACCCAGAGGAAGTTATGTCTTCTTTAACGCCTCATTGCTGAGCAAAAAACAGCGTTCTTGGCCGTTCCTGTGGCGTACACCCCTCCCCCCTTTTCTCCAGCTGGACGGCTTGTCTTTGGGGCGTTGAGGCAAAGCACAGCAGAGGGGATCCCCTGTCCCCCCCCCCCACTTTGTGGGAGAGCTTGTTTGCAGATAGGGATAGTGCACGGTTGGAGAGCCTTTTATTTGTAATTGCTCTGGTTGCTTAGAAGGGTAGTTGGCGGATGAAGTTAATCAAGTCAACGTTAATCGTTTAACCTGCCAGAAAAAGGGCCAGTTTAAAACAGCGGCTGTCTAGTTCACAGAGTTCCTGAACAAGCATGCATGGAAACACCGGTTTCTATAATAACTGAAATGTGCTTCATTTGCAACTAAGTAGAGCCTCTCTGCTAATGCAGAGCACAATCCACAGCTTCAGGCAAGGCCATTTATATACCCAGAATCCAGAGCAGCCTTTTCTCATACGCCTCTGAAGTACCACCACTGCAACACCAGCGCTTGGCCTTCTGGCACCTGCAGGCTAGGGAAAGAGCTCTTTAGCACCCTGGGGTGGAGCTCCTTCTCAGCAATAGCACTGTCTGCTCATTCCCAACTTCTTCAACCAGTGCCTCTGTGCCTTCTGTAAATGTCTGGAGTAAATGTCTAGCAGGAAGTGTCTGTTCTCTCCAGGATGTTGAAATGCTGAAGAAGGCGCCCAATAGCCCTAAGACGGGGGCGGAAACAGTATTTAAGGATGATCAAGCATTGCGTATGAAGGTCCAGGAGCTTGAAGAAAAACTCCAGGCGTTGCCTGCAATACTCCAGGATCCGCAAGGAAGAGGTATTTTTGAGAATCCTGTCTTCACAAATTCCGGGGACATGGCCCTCCCAGTGTTAAGGTGGGGAGGTGGGGTTGGGAGTTTGCAGATAAGAGTCAAAAGTTAAAAATATAAAGGCTAATGGAATTCTATTTAAAAATCAAAAGTCGCTGTGGTGGTTCAAGTTGTAGTGTGAGACAAAAGACAAGATGGAAAAGAAAAGATAAGGAAGAGAGAAAAGCGATAGAGAGAAAAAGAAGAAAGAAAGAAAAAGAAAACACAAAAAATCCTACTGAAAATAGTTTGTTTGTTTGTTTGTTTGTTTGTTTGTTTGTTTAGAAAAGAGAAGGAAAAGAAAAAAAACCATTGTAATAAGTAAATAGAAAAAGGGGGGAGTGGGGATGGAATAGTAGATATATAAATATAGAATTCTTTAATGAGAAATAAAAAAATAAATAAAACTTTTTTTGAGTGATAGCAGCTCTTTTGGCTGAGGTGTGGCATGCAGCTGAAACAGTATTTCAGGAAACTCAAGCATTCAGTGTGAATCTCCAGGAGCTTGAAGAGAAACTCCAGGCGTTGCCAGCAACACTCCAGGAGCCGCAAGCCAGAGGTATTTTTGAGAATCCTTTCTTCACAAATTCCGGGGACATGGCCCTCCCAGTGTTAAGGTGGGGAGGTGGGGCTGCGAGTTTGCAGATAAGAGTCAAAAGTTAAAAATGTAAAGGCTAATGGAATTCTATTTAAAAATCAGGTCAGGACAACAGATCCACTCCTGGGAGCTTGATGGCAGCTGAAGGGATCCACGGTGATCCAGGGCAAGCTGCACTTGCTGCTCAGGTAAGGCCAGAAGGAGGCTTACCAGGCGTCCCCGGTTGCCAGGGAAGAGTCCCCGGATTCAGCAATCTGTCCCCGGCAGAAATTTGTCCCCGGAATGTCCCCGGATTTACGCCTGGGGACTTCCTGCACTGCAACATGGCTGACGCCATGGCAGCAAGCAGCATCGGAGGTCCCGACTACATCCGGGGACATTAATTAAATCCGGGGACATTCCAGCCAGTTCCAGCCAGCCAATCTGCTGGCTGGGGTGTGCCCTGACCTTGCTGCAGCCGCCGCCGCTGAGGAGAGGCAGAGCCCGACTCGAGAGAGAAGAGACCCAGAGGAAGTTATGTCTTCTTTAACGCCTCATTGCTGAGCAAAAAACAGCGTTCTTGTCCGTTCCTGTGGCGTACACCCCTCCCCCCTTTTCTCCAGCTGGACGGCTTGTGTTTGGGGCGTTGAGGCAAAGCACAGCAGAGGGGGTCCCCTGTCCCCCCCCCCCACTTTGTGGGAGAGCTTGCTTGCAGATAGGGATAGCGCACGGTTGGAGAGCCTTTTATTTGTAATTGCTCTGGTTGCTTAGAAGGGTAGTTGGCGGATGAAGTTAATCAAGTCAACTTTAATCGTTTAACCTGCCAGAAAAAGGGCCAGTTTAAAACAGCGGCTGTCTAGTTCACAGAGTTCCTGAACAAGCATGCATGGAAACACCGGTTTCTATAATAACTGAAATGTGCTTCATTTGCAACTAAGTAGAGCCTCTCTGCTAATGCAGAGCACAATCCAAAGCTTCAGGCAAGGCCATTTATATACCCAGAATCCAGAGCAGCCTTTTCTCATACGCCTCTGAAATACCACCACTGCAACACCAGCGCTTGGCCTTCTGGCACCTGCAGGCTAGGGAAAGAGCTCTTTAGCACCCTGGGGTGGAGCTCCTTCTCCGCAATAGCACTGTCTGCTCATTCCCAACTTCTTCAACCAGTGCCTCTGTGCCTTCTGTAAATGTCTGGAGTAAATGTCTAGCAGGAAGTGTCTGTCCTCTCCAGGATGTTGAAATACTGAAGAAGGCGCCCAATAGCCCTAAGACGGGGGCGGAAACAGTACTTAAGGATGATCAAGCATTGGATATGAAGGTCCGGAAGCTTGTAGAAAACCTCCAGCCATTGCCTGCAATACTCCAGGAGCCGCAAGCAAGAGGTATTTTTGAGAATTACGTCCCGCAGCGACCCAGAAGTAACGGAACGGGTTACTTCCAGGTTTCGCTGCTCGCGCATGTGCAGGCACTCAGAATGACGTCCCGCGCATGCGCAGAAGCGGCAAATCGCGACCCACACACGCGCAGAGGCGGGTTGCGTTCTGCTCATGATGCGAACGGGGCTCCGGAACAGATCCCATTCGCAACCAGAGGTACCACTGTAGTTGAAATGCCTGGCTTGTTCAATGGCTTGTCCATTTAGGAGCCATTTCTGCTTCCTGGGCTGTGCCCCCAATACTACGGCTTTTGTCTTGGAATAATTTGTATTCAAATCTTTGTTACGACACAGTCTCCCAAAGTTCTTTAGTAATCGCCTCATAGCCACTTGCGTTTGTGCTAACAACACCGTATCGTTGGCATGTAGCAAAATGGATACATTATGGGATAAAACTGAAACAGGGAAATATCTGGCCATTTGGGTTCCTTTATTACATCATTTACATAAAAGTTAAAAAGCAGAATTTTAGAAAGTTTTTCAAAGAGTTTAAAATGATTTAGGAATTACAAGGTTAACTTTTAAAAAAAGATATTAAATAAGTTTTAAAAGCCTGTATGTGTAACTGCTGATGATGTTGGGGGGTGGCGGCAGCTGTGCTTCTAAGACTCCCTTAAAACTGATTTACAGTGCTGGCTCTTGGGGATTGAAAGGGCACATAAAAAGGCCTTGTCCCAAATTAAAGAAAAACCAACAAACAACCCCAGTCAAACAATTAAAAAAAACCAGCTTGTGGAGCTCAGATGAACAAGTCCCACTTTGGTGCAACTTGACCGGAATGACATGCACAGATGCTCCCTTCTTTTTCTCAGTGATAGCAGCTCTTTTGGCTGGGGTGTGGCAAGGAGCTGAAACAGTATTTCAGGAAACTCAAACATTCCTTGTGAAGCTCTGGGAGCTTGAAGAGAAACTCCAGGCGTTGCCAGCAACACTCCAGGAGCCGCAAGCCAGAGGTATTTTTGAGAATCCTGTCTTCACAAATTCCGGGGACATGGCCCTCCCAGTGTTAAGGTGGGGAGGTGGGGCTGCGAGTTTGCAGATAAGAGTCAAAAGTTTAAAAGGTAAAGGCTAATGGAATTCTATTTAAAAATCAGGTCAGGACAACAGATCCACACCTGGGAGCTTGATGGCAGCTGAAGGGATCCACGGTGATCCAGGATGTTGGGGGGTGGGGGATGGCGGCAGCTGTGGTTGTAAGTCTCCCTTAAAACTGATTTACAGTGCTGGCTCTTGGGGATGGAAAGGGCACATAAAAAGGCCTTGCCCCAAATTAAAGAAAAACCAACAAACAACCCCAGTCAAACAATTAAAAAAACCAGCCTGTGGAGCTCAGATGAACAAGTCCCACTTTGGTGCAACTTGACCGGAATGACATGCACAGATGCTCCCTTCTTTTTCTCAGTGATAGCAGCTCTTTTGGCTGAGGTGTGGCATGCAGCTGAAACAGTATTTAAGGAAGCTCAAGTATTCCGTGTGAAGCTCCAGGAGCTTGAAGAGAAACTCCAGGCGTTGCCAGCAACACTCCAGGAGCCGCAAGCCAGAGGTATTTTTGAGAATCCTGTCTTCACATGGCCCTCCCTCCCAATGGGTTTCAAGTCCCATCATCCATGATGAGCCCCGGCCATGTTGGCTGGGGCTTAGGGGAGTCCCACCACAGTCTGGAGCCCAGTTCAGTGCGCCTTTGTGGGCAGCTGGTAGCCATGCCAGGGTCGCCTTCGCTGCGTGGAAGGGGTGGCCTCCCCCCCACCCCCACCCCATGCGCAGGAGACCAGAGGCCAGTAGCAGACTGTGCATGTGCCTCTGAAGGGCACAAAGGTTTGCTGCCTCCTTCTGTGCCCATTTTCTTGCCAAAAAGAATAAAAATACAGCATATGGTTGCACATACCAGGCACCAATGTTAATGGTGGTTCTTTGGCTTTTCCTTCAGGTGAGGAACACGAGGAGGAGGAGGAGGGGCAGCAGCAGGAGGAGGAGAAGGAAAAATAAAGAAAATGGGGGGGGGGATATATATTTTCCTATATATTTCTATTATTTGTTGTTGTTGTTTAGTCGTTTATTCGTGTCCGACTCTTTGTGACCCCACGGACCAGAGCAGGCCAGGCACCTCTGTCCTCCACTACCTCCCGCAGTTTGGTCAAACTCATGCTTGTAACCTCGAAAACACTATCCAACCAATTTCTATTATTAGTTCTATGTATTGCTTCTTTATTTAATAAAATTTATTTTAAAAAGCCTGCAAAGTGGTTTACCAAAACAAAAAACAAAAAAACCACCACAGCAGTAAAATCAAGAAAAATCAACAATCCTACTTTAAAACATACAAAAGCTAAAATATTAAAAGAGATGAAAATTACTTCAACTTCCTAAGCTTCTAGGTATGCTTGCCTAAACAAGCATGCTTTTAGCAGGTGCCTGAAAAGCGTCTAGCAAAGGCACGTGCTTTGTTGCAAGAGGCGGGGAGTTCCAAAGGGCAGGTGCTGCCACACTAAACCATGCAGTACAGATATTCTGCGGAACCTGTGGGAGCGCTTGAAACTGTGAGAATTCCAGCTCCATGATTGCAGTCATGGGATTGTTGTCTATGTTTTGACTCCACAGAGTGGGAAGTGACAGCGACAGGATGTTTGTGTCCCTGTGTTCCGTGAAGTGGGACTATTGTCCTTTGTGCTTTTTCTCTTTGCTGTCTGATGCTCGAGAGAGAGGGAGCCATGTTGCAGTGCTCCGTGTGTGTGTTTACATGTAAATAAAGTCGATTAGCCAAAATGCTGAGTTGCTGAGGTCTGTCACGCATGATCCACAAACTCTGCGGATCCCTAAGTGTGCCGGTGTCGCTTGGCATCGGTCGCTGTGATGTTCGGGCTGAAGCAAGCTTATGAAGCTCCCAAACGATCGACCAGGAGGGAGGGAACATGCCAGTCGGGCACGTGTCTCTGCCAGGGTGCTACTCGAGTGTAGGCTGAACTCCTGACAGAAACTACGGAAGGGGAGGTTTTAGTCATGGGGGTTTCACCATGCTCTGAAAAGGAAAACATTGATTTCAACAGCAGGCCTGCACAGCAGCAATCTACTCGCCTGCGAGTCTCATCATGATCAGTGGGACTTCTTCCCGAGCCGGCGGTGCATAAGATGGGCTGCACCCCTTGCACCCAACTTGTACCTAAAACTCTGCACAAGCCTGCACCAGAGAAGAGTGGAGTTGGAAGGGACCCCTGAGGGTCATCAAGCCAACCCCCCTGGGGCAATGCAGGAATCTCAAGTAGACTATCCCTGACCGATGGCCCCCCGTCTTCTGTTTTTCCTCTCAGCCAGGACACACAACAATGGAGACTGGAGGTGGGGGGAAAGATAAATTTTGACGAGGGAAAGGCAATGGGGCCGATTTGTCAGGCGCACACAGGCACAGCTTGAAGACTTTACGCAGAGAGGAACCCCACACGGGAGACACAGATACACAAGCACACAGAAGTCAATAACCCAAGAGTGGCTTCTAAGTGGGGGGTTGGCTGAGGACAGGGTGGGGCGGAAACATGTGGAGCTTTGCAGAGGGGAGGCAGAAAGCGTTTGTCAGAGGGAAACTCACTTTCCCTGTTTAGAAACCGGCCAAGATCCCTTGTGCATTTGCAGCGCTGCCCCCAAAGTGACCCTTTCAATCCACTTGATAGTCCAGCTGTAGGCGCTGGTCTTCCAGGCAGAATGAAAGGCGCACCCACCGATCCCGCTTCCTTCCTCTCCCCTTCCTGCCCCCCTCCATTCTTTGCTCACCTGCCTCCTTCCCGTCCTCTCCCCTGCCTGCCTCCTCCAGCCGGGAGCGCCCACCCACGACCCCCAGCTTCCCAAGCCTACAGTGAATGTGTCCCCCCCCCCCCCCGCAGGTGCGGACCGCCCCCACCCTGCTCCGCCACTGCTCTGGAAGAAGCTGTTCTGCTGAGAGCAGGACATCTCTGAAGACTCGGCTGGGGTTCTGTAATCTCTGGTGATACATCCCACTGGCTGAGGTGTGGTGAGCTGCAGACTGACTCCCACAAGTCACCAGCTGAGAGGTCCATGGTCCAGATGCCACTACACCCCTAGGTGCTGAAAAGTACCAACTTGAATGGCTCTGAAAGGAAATCAGACAAATTCAACCTTGAGATTTCTATGCTGTCCATCGGACTGGGTTGCCCCAGCCATTCCGGGCGCTCCCAGCAAATTGAAACATCCAAAACAGTAAAACACCCCCAAATCTTTCCTGTACCGAAGCCAATTGGATTGACTGTTGAATCTTCTTCCAAGTACTTTGGAAAGGACAGGAGCTTTCCCTGCACTTGAGAGCAGTCAGCTAACGTAGGGGTACAGGCCAGGCCACAGGCCACTCCCAGCTCAATCCCCTCACCTCAGCATCGGCCGCCTGAGGCAGCTGCCTCACTCTGGCTCATCAGAGGTCCGGCCCTGCTTGGGAATATGAGTGGGAGAGGGCCATTGCACTCAGGTCCTGCTTATGGGCTTGTTGTGAGCCTCTGCTGGGCAACTATGGGGAACAAGGTGCTGGACTAGATCATCCATTGGTCTAATCCAGAAGGACTGTTCTTACATCCGGGCTGGACTGGAGGCAACTCCAACTTGCAAAAAGCCCTGGAACACCAAGAATTGCAGACTCCCACACTCGCAAGCAAATGAGCTATTGCTTCACTTCTTAAACCAAAAGGGAAAAAAACAAACCCACGTCCAGTAGCAAACAGACCAATGAAAGTTGCATTTTTGCGTGGGTAGGAAGGGTGTCATTTTCCTTTGGCTGATTTAGGTCCTCGGCTTTTAGACTCCAGAACTGGCACAAAGAGGGATGGAAATCTGCTTCAGTTCAAAGGGAGGTATGATTGGCAGGCAAGGTGACACAGCCAGTTATGTGGAAGGGAGGAGGAGGAGGGTGGGGAGGTCCAGTGGCGTGGCGTGGGGGGTGCCAGGGGTGCCAGCCGCACCGGGCGCAACACCTGGGGGGGGGGCGCGAGTCCAGAGGGAAGGGACAAGCAATCGAGGCTTGGTTGGGGTGGGGGGTCGTCGTCTCCGCCACTGCTTCTGTTTTCCGCGCGCTGCGCTGAGGCGAGCTGGGCGCGGCCAGGCATGCAAGCGCGGCGCCTGGCCAAGCGCTGCAGCCTGGGGAGTGGCCGTTGCCCAAGCTCGACAACTCGTGGAGGGCGCCCCCCTCTCTCTCTCCCTCTCTGCCTGGAGGGGAGGGGCTTTCCCTGCTCTTTGTTCCGTTTGAGCAAACACAGCAACGAAAAGAGGCGGGTGGGCAGTAAGACCCTGAGGCAGAATGCAGGAAAGCAGCCACTTCCTCTTTTCAGGTTTCCCTTCTCCGGTACCTACCCACCCACGTTTATTGCGAGGGAAATCTAGCTGACTGCAGGGAAGGGGTTGGGTGCATGTAATGTGTGACAAAGGCATCAGGTGTACGTCTACCGTATTGGGTAGAAAGGGTATAAGGGTGGGGAGGTAGAGTGCATTAAAAAAAACCAAAACATTGTGGATTTAAACAAGGAAAATGTAGCATAATCTACTGTTTGTAAGGGCCCTTTGGGATTGGTTTTACCCATCTCAGACAGTTAGCTCATAGTGTAAATAAAGATGGCTGTTGTTTACATTTTTTTAATAAAAGCATCAACAACGATCCTTTTGCACGGTCTGTTGTGCTGTGTTGCAGAACTTTTTGCAGTTGCAGGATTAGGGATGGTGTTCTGTGCTACAGTGGCGTAGCGTGGGGGGTGCAGGCTGGGCCGGCCACACCGGGCGCAACATCTGGGGGGCCGCGCTCCACGGGTTAGAGGGCACAAAATCCACAGGTTAGGGGGCGCAAATTACTTGCCTTGCCCCGGGTGCTGACAACCCACGCTACGCCACTGGGGAGGTCACAAGGGAGGAAAGAGCTCTGCACCTCAGCTCGGAATTCTTTTGGAAGAGTGGAGGGGAACAGAGGAAACCTTTCTTCCCTTTCAGTCTTTTCTCTCCCCCCCCCTCCTTTTTCCTTTTCTCTCCCCCCCCCTTTTTTTTAAGAATATGCTATACGGAATTTCCGAGGGGGAAATTCGCTAGGGATCTCGCCTTCCCCAGAAACCCCTCCACATACCTAGGGCGCGAGACAATGAGCTCGAGAAAGCCCTTTCCTTCCCCTGTCGCACCAAGCACCACATCTTTTTTTATTAATGAAAGACCCTGCTTCCCTCTTTCTGGTATGAAACCGTATCAATATGAACGGGGACTTGGGCATGAGCTCTGTATTTACATACTGCTGCGTATAGCCCAATCAAAAGCATCGGATTTGGACAGCTAGCCAATAGCGGATAGCGGCCTCGAGCAGCGGAGCTTCGCCAGCTTGACTGAGCTCCTGAGTGGCCGCCTGCTGAGAGAACAATGGACTCAGTCCATCAAAAGCCCATTAACTGGTTTCTATTGCCAAAAGTGATCCTTTGTTGCAAGAATTCTGTCAAGCCACTTCCCTTATGGACTGCCGGCTTAGGAAAAGCCCCTCACTTCAGAAAATCCACCCCCTGCATCAATTTCCTCCATTCCAACGCCATTCTTGCCCTTAAGGAAAGGACTCTTTCCCCCTCTATCTCCCGCCATAATCCCTCAAGCGTGAGGACACGTGTACACCCCGCCCCCCCCCCCCACCCAGGGAAGTGCCCAAAGGTGACAATTACTGAGCAGTTAAGTTGGCCAAAGAAACCAAGAGCCCATCCCCAGACTTGCACCAGGCTATGGATGTGCAGGAGGGACGCGGGTGGCACTGCGGTCTAAACCACAGAGCCTAGGGCAGAAGGTCGGCAGTTCGAATCCCCGCGACGGGCTGAGCTCCCGTTGCTCGGTCCCTGCTCCTGCCAACCTAGCAGTTCGAAAGCACGTCCAAGTGCAAGTAGATGAGTAGGTGCCGCTCTGGCGGGAAGGTAAACGGCGTTTCCGTGCGCAGCTCTGGCTCTGGCCACATGACCCGGAAGCTTTATGTTTTATTAGCGTTTTACAAAAAACATAGGTTTACAGAATAAAAAGAATTAAAACAGTAATTAACATACTAAAAAGAAAACATAAAAGGGAAAAAAAGAAAAAAAAAGAAAAAATACAAAATTCAAAAAACAAATAGCTAAGAATATTTTTTTAAAAAAATCCATTTTTCAATATCTTTAAGTTCATTTGCTTTTTCCTTGACCTCCTCACACCTCCCCTTTTTGTATTCCCATTTACATAATCAATTCAGCAGATCCTTACCCTCTTTCATTTATCTTAACTCTAAATCTTAACCTATTATAACTATGCATTTTCATCCGTTATCAATCCATATTTGCATATTCTTATTAACCTTGTTACCAATACCACTTATTTTCAATCCAACATCATTTTAACATTCATTAATTTTACAGTATTTCTGCAAGTAGTCTTTAAATTTCTTCCAATCTTCTTCCACCAACTCTTCTCCCTAGTCTCGGATTCTGCCAGTCATTTCTGCCAATTCCATATAGTCCATCACCTTCATCTGCCACTCTTCCAGGGTGGGTAAATCTTGTGTCTTCCAGTACTTTGCAATAAGTATTCTTGCTGCTGTTGTTGCATACATAAAGAAAGTTCTATCCTTCTTTGACACCAATTGGCCGACTATGCCCAAAAGAAAGGCCTCTGGTTTCTTCAGGAAGGTATATTTAAATACCTTTTTCATTTCATTATAGATCATCTCCCAGAAAGCCTTAATCTTTGGGCACGTCCACCAAAGGTGAAAGAATGTACCTTCAGTTTCTTTGCATTTCCAACATTTATTATCGGGCAAATGATAGATTTTTGCAAGCTTGACTGGTGTCATGTACCACCTGTAAATCATTTTCATAATATTCTCTCTTAGGGCATTACATGCCGTAAATTTAATACCTGTGGTCCACAACTGTTCCCAGTCAGCAAACATAATGTTATGTCCAACATCCTGTGCCCATTTAATCATAGCAGATTTAACCGTCTCATCCTGAGTGTTCCATTTTAACAGCAAGCTATACATTCTTGAAAGTATCTTAGTTTTGGGATCTAACAATTCTGTTTCCAACTTTGATTTTTCCACCTGGAAGCCAATTTTTTTATTCAAATTATAAGCCTCTCTTATTTGATAATAATGAAGCCAGTCTCGCACTTTGTCTTTTAATTTCTCAAAATTCTGCAATTTCAATTTGTCTCCTTCTTGCTCCAAGGGGGGGGGGGGTGTTGGGACCCGGAAGCTTTATGGAGGCTCCCTCAGCGGCCAATAAGGTGAGATGAGCGCTGCAACCCCGAGTCGGTCATGACTGGACCTAATGGTCAGGGCTCCCTTTACCTTTAGCTTTACTTAAGAGGTGCCTGGACATGTTTGCCTGTGTTATTGTCTGATTATATCCTTATCCAACTGGTCTTAACAAGTTCCACAATTTAGCAGAGTAACATTCCCCTCTTCTAAAATTGGCAGCGGATGCGTTTGCTCAGGCTCGCTAAAGCCTCTATAATAACTGTTCTGGTATTTCCCCCTTATTCCCTCATAAAAGATAAGACATGACACAGTCTTCTATAAAAGTATTAAAAGAGTTTGCTCACATTCTGTTCACAATCGGATCCCAGAAGGCAAACTTAGCTTAGAAAAGTAACATACACTTGAAAACTATTCCATAAGAAGACAGTCCCTTTGTCCTCTCTTGGCTGGAGGCCAAGAGGGCATCTTTGGCTAAGCAGATGTTGCTTCTTCGATGCATGTGGTGAAAGAGAGAGAGAGATGGCTGCCCTGCCCTGTGCTTTTGTCGTTACCTGCACAGGTGAGGCCACACCCACCTTTAGTCACATGTAGAGGAAGTTTGTCCCAGCCCAGAAGGAAACAGGAAGTTTACCTGCTGGCTGGACAAACATTCCTCCCCATGTGTAAACATGTGCACTCTAGGAATGTTGTACTTGACTGCTCTTGTGCTTCACATCCCACAAGAGCATGTGGTGGGCCGGACTATATTTTGAAAAAATATAGTAGCCTCACACCCCAGAATTTTCTTCATCAATGCCAACTCACCCATAGAGGCAGAATAGGAAGCCAGCCCTCCAGGACTTGCTCCTCTGCTGTAAACATAGTTGAAGTTCAGCTGCAGCTAGTAAGACCAAGCACTGGGCGCCTCTCACAGAATCAAAGGCTAAAATTGGGTCGAGTGCTTCTCTCCAGAATTTCTTTCCAGGATTATGGCTTCACATGCAGTGAGGAAAAGCAGCACATATTTGGATGTTTGGATTCCTGACGATCGAGGAGCATGGGTACCCCCAACAAAAAAAAAATTAATTTGGAAAACATTTGGACTTTATGATCTGTATTGATATATTTTGGACTAATTGGTATGATATGTTTAATCTGGCAAATGGAAACTTAATAAAATTATTGGGGAAAAAGAAAAAGAGTGTGCTGCTCCACAAACCTTAAAAAGCACCCTCTCCAATGGCATGGCACTTGGATGACCCTGTGGTTCTACCCCTGGGGCTGAGGGTGATGAAAAAATTCCTGAGACAGCTAAAGTGCTGGTGGTGAAAAACCCACTTCAAATGAGACCAAACACGGGTTAAAGCTCAACGTCGAGCCTACCAAGTGGCCATAGCGACGGTGAGGAGGACCATTGTAGCTGGATCTGTTGGTGAAAACAGTACCAGGAGACTCTTTCAGGTGGTTCATAGTCTAACAGAAGACACCTTTGCCATCAGGGTCTGATACAGAGTCCAAGATCTCCTGCAATGACTCCTGTCATGAGTTTTTTTGCAGATAAAAAGAGGTGGACTCCACCAAGGTAGGAGGGTGCCAGAGCTCTGCCTAGTCAGAGACATAGTATGGCTTGCCAGTTCCCACGTGGAGGAGGGGGTAGGAGGGAGGGAAACAGGCGGAGTATGCATGCGCATTCGACTGCCTAATGGCATCCACATCACCCAGGGGATCACAGCCACAGAGATAAGAAAAGAAGAGCCACCCCATTGTCTGGAGAGGTCACTTACCTGATCGCATGGACAAGCCGTTGTCATCGGACCCCAGCGATGGAAGCGTGCAGCTGTATTGAGGCAGCACCAGGTGCTGAAATTGTGCACCTCTAAAAATTTTGTGCCTGGGGGCAACTGCCCCTGTGCCCCCACAGCCCACTACGCCACTGGGTCTAGTCAAGTAAAGTGAAGTTGATCCTCCACTGTGGGTTACTTTTGTTCAAAGCAAGATTCCTCTGGAGGGAGAGGATGTTGCAAAGTAAGTCAGAGGCAAAGCAGCCCAAAGCCAGGTTCTGTGTTTGCACACATGATTTGCAGTGAGCCAAGGGCTGAATTGCTGCTGTTGTTTCATAGCCCAGAACAGCAGGTGTAGGCGAAAGGTCTAAAGTTAGACAACCAGGTCTTGGTCAAGGCATCCGCTGACCAGCAAGCCATAGAGAAGAGGAACGTCAGCATTTCAACTCTGAGCCAAAAGTTTGGCTTTTGCTATTTCTGGACACCCTTGGTCATGAGCCAAGTGTGATTCTCAAACTGTGAATGCTGACTTTGCCAAATCCATACAGGCCCTTTTCATCTCTCATGCTCAGGAAGTCACAGCCACAGCTCAGGAGAGGATTTTTCATTTGCTCCTTTTCCATGGGGTGGGGAAAACTCAACACTTTTAATCTTGTCTTATTTTTATGCAAATTGGGTGGTCCAAAACAAGGAGAGTTATATCTGCACCCTCTCTTTAGCACAGATGGCCTGCAGGAGAATTTCCTGTCCTTAAAAGTAAAACTGCACTTTTTTGGCAGTGCAACTGCAGGGAAGGCCTTGTCTGTCACGTTTGCAGTTGAAGGCAGAGCTTGGGGGGGGCAGGAATGTTCAGCAGAGGGCAACCAAAATTATCAAGGGGCTGGAGCAACTCCCAGATGAGAAGCTAAAACATTTGGAGCTTTCTAGTTTAGGGGGGAAATGAGTAAGGGAGGACACGGTCAGGGGTACACGCATAGTGTAGAGAAAGTGGAATGCTCACAAGGCTGAGGGACTAGGCAAGACCAAGGCTATTTCAAAACCAGTTTTTAGGTGCATGTAGCTTTGTGTCCTATAGCTTTTAGCCCAATATTGATTGATGGGGAATGTGTGGGAATGTTCTGGGGTGCAGGAGAGGATATTTTGTGAAATTATATCCTAATCCAACTTGTGCTAACAAGTTCCCAAAATATCAGCAGAGTTTATGACATTTCCCCTTTTAAGTTCGCAACGCTAACCTCTGCACAGGTTCGCTAGAACCTCTATAATAATTACTCTGGTAATTTCCCCCTTTTGATCCCTCTTAAAATACAAGACACGACACAGTCTTTATAAAAGTATAAAAGAGTTTACTCACGTTCTGTCCACAATAGGATCCCAGAAGGCAGACAGGCTTAAAAAGGTTACATACATTTAGAATCTATCTTATAGGAAGATAGTCCTTTCCTCCTCTCTTGGCTGAGAGCCAAGAGGGCATCCTGCTTCTTCGAAAGATGAAGATGAGAGAGGCAAGAGGCAAGAGATGGCTGCCTGCCCTGTGCTTTTATCATTTACCTGCACAGGTGAGGCCACACCCACCTCTGGTCACATACGGAGGAAGTCCGTCCCAGGAAGTTTACCTGCTTGCTGGACAGACATCCCTCCCCATGTTCTAACATGTACACTCTAGGAATGTTGTCATTGACTGCTCCTGTGTTTTACATCCCACAGAATGGAGGCTTATTTTGGGATGGTTTGTGGTGCACAGCCCTGTCTTGTCTTGTCCTCTTGTGTGTTTGTGTGTTTTTCCAAGGGCTTTTTGCTTGTTCACCGGGATCCTTCAGAAGGAAGAGACAAAAGAGGAGTAGTGACATTTTCCTGCAGGTACCATCTTATCGGGGGTCCCTTCTCTGCTATCTTTTCAATGCCTACTTCCTCTTCCTCTTTCAAGAAGCCTTCTAAGGAGAGATTTTTTCTTAGTCTGCTTCTGTGTAGGAACAGTTTTTGGATGTTTTGGTTGTTTAACTGTTGTCTGTTTGCTGCCCTGGACTCCTTTGGGAGGAAGGGTGGGATATAAGGATGCCGAGTAGTGCCTCCTGCCCATAAGTGAAGGTTTTGTGGAGGCGCCATAGCCT